>NC_141687.1:722942589-723542589 GCF_964263255.1 Lissotriton vulgaris
ACCCTTCCACGCTTAGGGTGGACAAAAATATTTACAACAAGGGGTGGTGAGGAACAGAGTCTCTGAATTAAGCAGAAAGCTCTCACCCAGTCAAGAGATCAGGGCTAGATCCAACACCGTTTTTTAGCTCACTGCACCATCCCAGTTTCAGAACCTGGCTGTATGCAAATTAGTCTGTTCCTGTCCCAGTGCATGATGGGAACAGGGCAAACCAAACTACAAAAGCCAATTCTTACACTGGGAAGGAAACAAGCTCGCGGGGACCGGTTTCTGGCATTACAGCCGTCTTCGGCCCGGTTTGCTTGAATCCTGATGGTGCAATGAGCAAGGGTCTCACATCTGAGAATACCCTTCCACGCTTAGGGTGGACAAAAATATTTACAACAAGGGGTGGTGAGGAACAGAGTCTCTGAATTAAGCAGAAAGCTCTCACCCAGTCAAGAGATCAGGGCTAGATCCAACACCGTTTTTTAGCTCACTGCACCATCCCAGTTTCAGAACCTGGCTGTATGCAAATTAGTCTGTTCCTGTCCCAGTGCATGATGGGAACAGGGCAAACCAAACTACAAAAGCCAATTCTTACACTGGGAAGGAAACAAGCTCCCGGGGACCGGTTTCTGGCATTACAGCCGTCTTCGGCCCGGTTTGCTTGAATCCTGATGGTGCAATGAGCAAGGGTCTCACATCTGAGAATACCCTTCCACGCTTAGGGTGGACAAAAATATTTACAACAAGGGGTGGTGAGGAACAGAGTCTCTGAATTAAGCAGAAAGCTCTCACCCAGTCAAGAGATCAGGGCTAGATCCAACACCGTTTTTTAGCTCACTTTTAGATCAACCAGCGGCGCCACGCATGGCTCCGGCTGACGTCCCTGAAACCGGACGCACAGCAGAGGGTGGCCAATCTGCCGTTTTCCGGGGAGACCCTCTTCGGGAAGCACGCAGATGATGAAATGGCCCGCATGAAGGCGGAGGCCGAAACACTGACGGCTGTGGGCCTGGAAAAGCCCAAGGAGACCAAGAAGCAGTACCGCCCTTTCCAACGGCGGTTCGGAGGACAAGGCCGTGGACGGGGACAGGCTTCAGGGCACTCGCAGCAGCAGCAGCCGTTCCGGAAGCCGTTCCAGAAGCGGCAGAAGGGCAGAGGAGGCCAGCAGTCGGCTCCGGCGCCCAAGGGCCAGGAGGGGGTCTAGGCCCTAGGAACTTACTTCCCCCGGATCCGTTACCCACTCCGGTAGGGGGAAGCATCCAACTTTTTCTGGCAGAGTGGAGAAAAATTACTCAGGACAAGTGGGTGCTGAATATTGTTTGCAATGGATACAGTCTTCGGTTCACCAGCCCTCCTCCAGCGATTCCCCCGGTCGGCTCGCAGTTTCAGCTGCGCGAGCTTCAGGCGGAAGCGGATATCCTGTTAAGGAAAAGGGCGATAGAAGACGTACCTCTGTCTCAGAGAGGAAGAAGTCTGTACTCCCGGTTCTTTCTGGTTCGCAAGAAGGACAAGAACGAGTTCAGGCCCATTCTGGATTTGCGACAGGCAAACAAGTGGATTCGCAGAGAAAAGTTCCGCATGCTGTCGTTGCACCAGATCTACCCTCAGTTGCAACAGGGAGACTGGCTTTGCGCTATAGACCTACAGGATGCTTACTTCCATGTGCCCATTGCACACAAACACAGGAAGTTCCTGCGGTTCCAAGTCGGCACCAATCACTATCAATACACAGTACTCCCATTCGGACTGAAGTCTGCGCCAAGGACATTCTCGAAGTGCATGGCGGTGGTAGCGGCACACCTGAGGAAGAAAAAGGTGTTCGTCTACCCTTACTTGGACGATTGGCTGATCAAGGCATCCTCCTTCTCGGAAGCGCGAGCACACTTCCAGAAGACGTGCGTTCTCTTGAACAAGCTGGGGTTGCACATCAACATGGCCAAGTCTGTCCCGACTCCGGTCCAATGCATACAGTACTTGGGAGCCTCCATCAATACGCTGTCAGCAAGCGTGTCTCCTTCGGAAGAGCGACGATTATCACTCCTTCGGAAGGCTCAGGCTCTTATGACGACTCCATCTACAACAGTGAGGACGGTGTCTTCTCTACTAGGATCGATGGCCTCTTGTATCTTCCTGACGCCACACGCACGGCTGCACATGAGACCGTTGCAGGAGTGCTTGGAGGACCAGTGGGATCAGAGGAAAGGATCTTGGGACGACAAGATTCGCCTATCGCTGCATGCTCTTCAGTCCCTGAAGTGGTGGTGTTCGGCGGAGAATCTCCTCAGAGGGGTTCCCTTTCACAAGGACATTCCCACGCAGACTGTCGTGACGGATGCGTCTCTTCTGGGATGGGGAGCGCACTCTGGGACTCTGCAGATTCAAGGCACGTGGTCACCGATGGAGGCCACGTATCACATCAATTTCCTGGAACTCAGAGCTGTTCACTTGGCGCTGAAGGCCTTTCTTCCGTCCTTCCGGACCAACTCTCTGCTTGTACAGACGGACAATACCACCACGATGTATTACCTCAACAAGCAGGGGGGGTCGAGATCGCGCACTCTGTCACAGGAGGCGCAGACGATCTGGCACTGGCTCCTGGCCAGAGGACTGACGATAACGGCCACCCATCTACCAGGTGTGCAGAATGTTCAGGCAGACGCACTGAGCAGACTGCTTCAGGAAAACCACGAATGGGTCATAAACGACGAAGTACTAGGAGAAGTCTTCGCAAGGTGGGGAACTCCAGACGTAGATTTGTTCGCCACCGCCGAAAACAGCAAGTGCAGAGACTTCGCCTCCAGGTACTTCCAGCAAGGGACGCTGGGGAATGCGTTATGGATCGACTGGACGAACAACTTTCTGTACGCTTTTCCTCCCATTCCCCTGATTCCGGCGGTGCTCATAAAGCTGGCCCGGTCCAGGGCTCGGATGATACTCATCGCCCCGGAGTGGCCCAGGCAGTGGTGGTTCACGGACCTACTTCACCGGTCTCTCCTTCCTCACATTCGGTTGCCGTGCAGGCCGGACCTTCTCACGAAGTTCGGGGGACGGATGTTACACCCCAACCTCTCGTCTTTGAGTTTGGCGGCATGGCTCCTGAGATAGTGCAGTATGGCCATCTTGAAGTAATCAGGGTTCCCAAGGCCTACATGCTCCGAAGATAACCCACTTACATTCAAGAACTGTTGGCACGGAAACTGTAAAAGTCAAAGAACAAGTTTATTAAGACCCCATGGGGTGGTGGTACACTCATACAGCACCCTTCGGTAATGCAAGAGGTATCACACCGAACATCGGTGTGACCCTTCTTTTATATGATTCTACAGGTAATAAAACGTACACGCGGCACAAAGTTACAGAACATTATGTACATATAAGGGCATATTTTGGAATACTGCCAGCTCATTGGAGGGTTTCAAACCCACTGGTCAGTTTGCGGCACATTCCTGAGGAACGACTGGTCAGTGTGAACTGCGCATGTGTGGCTTGACCAGTACTAAAAATAGCCTGTTGCTGGGCAGACTGAAGTGGTCAGTGGAACGGACAACGGACTAAAGGGCACGCCGGCCACGAGGCCGTTCATGATCTAAGATGGCCGCCAACATGTACAAAATGGCGTTTCTATGTATAGCTAATTTAAGCGGGAAATCGTGTAGCAAAGCTAAGCGCTAACCCAGCCATCGTCAAAATACGACAGACGACCCTTTTAGCGTTTAGCTGAAGCTACCTCATAGTGGACATAGTCAGGGTGTTCATCTTCTATGTCAATTAGCATTATTTGTGTTACTTCTTTATGAAGCATTATTTTATCATGGGCAAGAGCTCGTCTCGAGGGTACACAAACTGACAAGCACATAGAACAAAAAACTGGGCCACACTGGATACATAAACAAATAGAAAACAGAATTCCCACAATAATACATAGAATCGTTAACAGTTTCCATCCCCAGGTGGTGAGTATTGACCAGAACCATCCTGACAGAGTCCAAGTACCATTATCTGGATGTATTTCAGCCGCTATCTTATGTAGTTTAGTGATGGCATCATATACAGAAGGTGAATTATCAGGAATGTAAACGCAACAGCTGCTTCCGATGATTCTACATGCCCCCCACGATCAGCTAACACTACATCCAAAACCATCCTATTCTGAAGCGCAACAATTCTAGAAATCTGTACTTCTTCAGTGATATTTCCAAGTGCAATTGCGGTATCATTAGCCACAGCCTCAACAACACGAGTTAGTCGTCGGATCTTTCGACTGTTCAAAGCTGCCCCGACGAAAGAGAACAAACCCAAATTGAAGTCCACATATTGTTGCAAGGTAGTGTCCGTTTGGTCAACATCGTCCAAGACAAGGGAGCGTTTATCACGATTCAAGACAAAGTCGTGATAGAGGACATAATTGTTGTGATACATGGGTGGGGCAATGAATACAGGCGGCAATACAAAAGACACATAGCAAGTGCCTGACCATCCCAAAGGAAGCTGATGATAGCCTTTCGTTCCACAGATAAAGTAAGTATTTCGGGAAGTGACAAACGATATACCAGTAGGACTGTCAAACGTAAGTGTAGTGTTACATTCACTTCTCCCAACAGAAATTACACCTTTATTACGTATACATAGGTCTGCTTTGGTAGCAATAACGTTGATAACATGTGCATTCGATACGTTGACATTTCGCTGGTTGCTATACATTCGTGAAGCAGACTCCTTGTCAGGGCGGTACTCCTCATATTCAAATCGAGTACCCTCAGCTTGTGGATACCCATCCCGATCATGATGGCACAATTTATTCAAACGAAAAAGCACTCCCCCTTTTGTGGGCCATCTCAACGTAAAGAGGAGAGTATAAAATGCATTACAAGACCCATTATGCGAAAACGGTAGAGGGATGAGTGGAGTACCCCCTTTCTTCTGATGCCCAGGCAACATCCCACACACCCAGCAATTTGAAGTGTTTGTCATATTGTGTGTGTGATGTAGGATCTGAATAAAACTATTGTTCAGATAAGACTGTCGGTGCCGTTCTTCATGATAGGGCAGGGTAAAATGGAAATGTTCAGATGGAGCTGGGGTAGTTGGCAGCAAATGTTCACGTGCAGGTACCACAAGTTCAACTACCCAGGCTATTGCCGCAATCACTACGATAGTCAGAACAAAGAGAATGGCACCCAAGAGTCTCTTATCTCGCACTGTTGATAATGCCATAGTTCTGAAGGCCTTCGCTGAGACTCAATAATTCAATATAGTCACAAAGTGTCTCATACACATACGTGTATACCTAAAAAAAGAAAAAATGTGGTGCTGAACTCCGAGGTAGCCGTTGTTTTCTTCTCCGGGCCAAGACGGGTGTCGCTACACTGGCAGAACTAATCCCCCCCCCCCTTGGAATTCCCGGTTTCCGTTTCACAAACCTGGAGCGGTAACCAACCAGTCATTAAAATACAAAAAAATCTTCTTATCGAGGACGCAAGTTGTAGCGTTCTCGTCCGGTAACAGTGTGGTCCGGGAAGGCTCCCTCAACTTCGGCCGACGTCACAGCTGGGCTCTTTTCTTTCTCCAAAATCTCTTTGTAATCAGTCAGCACAGCAGGAGTCACCAGGTCCGGAGAGACACGGCGACAATGTGTCGAATGCACCCACCGCTTCCTGTTGGTCACTCGCACAGCGGTACGGGTCGCAAGGAGGACCTGTTCGGGGCCCTTCCACCTGGGCTCCAGACTGCTTGCTCTCTCAAACGACCGAATCATCACATAGTCACCAGGACGCAGATCATGGCCCTCTCCAGTAGAGTTGTCAGGGAGCGCTTCTCGAACCTGTTGGTGAATAGAGAGCAAATCATTTGTTAATCGTGCCAAATAATCATTCATCATAACACAAGGCACATCATGTATTAATCGCGGCTTGGGCACCCCCCAGATATTCATAGGGCGCCCAAACACCACCTCATAGGGCGTAAGGCCAGTTCGTGAGTGGGGTACTGATCTAAGAGAGAGAAGTGCTAGCGGCAAAGCATCTGGCCACTTCAACGATGTAGACGCCACAATTTTGGCCAGCTTAAGCTTCAACGTTGCATTGTACCGCTCGACCAGACCTGCTGACTGAGGGTGGAATACAGCGTGGAACTTCTGCTGAATCCCTAACCCCTTCAGTACATATTCCACAATCTTTCCAACAAAATGAGGCCCATTATCGCTCCACAGAAATTTACAAACTCCAAAGCGAGGAAAGAATTCCTTAAGCAACACCTTAGCTGTCGTCAAAGCCGTGTTGTCTTTCGTGGGGTAGGCCTCAACCCACTTGCTAAAAGCACATACCACCACTAGGACGTACTTCAGGTTATTGCAGCGCTCAAGTTGGATGTAATCCATTTGGAGTACCTCAAATGGTGCAGAAGGTGGAACGAACCCTCCTTTCGGAGTATGGGTCCCCTTTCCAGGATTGTGTTGCAAACATACCAGGCAGGTCTGCACTACTCTCTTTGCAGTATTAGCAATCTCGGGATGTTCCCAAACTCGTGTTAAGAGCCGGGTGATTGCAAGAGCTCCGACATGCGCCAGTCCATGTGTCATCTGGACCATCTCCTGCAAGTAAGCTGCAGGCAATTTCCACTTTTCCATGTCTTTGCTTCTCCAACAACCCTCGTCATCTAGTACCCCATCGGCTGCCCATGTCACAAGTTCAGATTCAGTAGCTGATTTTTGAATGTCTAATATTTCTGCTCTAGCATCACTCCATCGCTCAGCCTGCGATTGTACCGCATACATGGGGGAGCTAGTTCGGGACATAGCTGTCTGTCTAGCTATGCTGTCTGCAAAGGCATTTTCTTGACCCACTTTATCCGTAATCTTTTTGTGGGCACTGCATTTTACTATCGCTACTTTCTTTGGGCCTAGCAGCGCATTTAGGAGATCACGCACTAGTTCTCCGTGCATGATGTGCTCTCCGTGAGATGTCAAAAACCCACGTTCTCTCCAGAGTAGCCCAAAGTCATGTGCCACTCCAAAGGCGTACCGGCTGTCCGTGTATATGTTCACACATAAACCAGCACTCAGTTCGCAGGCTCTTGTTAAGGCTATCAGCTCTGCTGCCTGAGCCGACTTTTGTGGTATCCTAGCTGTTTCTACCACTGTCTTAAGTGTCGTGATCGCATAGGCTGCGGAAGTCGTGCCATCTGGCAGCCTTAAACACGATCCATCGACCCACAGTTCCCCATCCACATCTGGAAGTGGGACATCCTGTAAGTCAACACGACCCTTTGTCTGTTCCTCGGTCAGGAAAACACAATCATGATGTTTTTCTTCCTGACCCTCCTCAGCCGGATAGGGCAATAAAGTGGCAGGGTTCAAAGTAGCGCATCTTTTCAGTGTAATGTGTGGCGCCAAAAGTGTCAGCTCATATCCTGTTAGCCGTGCACTCGTGAGGTATTGGGTCTTTGTTTGGTTTAACAGAGCATCTACTGCGTGAGGAACTAACACCAACAATTTATGTGATAACACTATTCCCTCACTCTGTCGTATGGCCACCGCTGTTGCTGCTACTGCTCAAACACCCAGGCAACCCTCGTGCTACAGGATCCAGAACGGCAGAGAAGTATGCACATGGTCTCTGCTTATCCCCGTGTAATTGCACTAATACTGACAACGCGCACCCATCATTCTCGTGCACGTACAATGTGAAAAGTTTCGTATAATCTGGTGTGCCCAACACGGGTGCGGAACAAAGGGCCTGCCTCAGCTGTTCAAAAGCCTTCTGACATTCATCTGTCCACTCAAGGGGCATTGGTGTAGCTTTGGACAGTAATGCTAGCAAAGGTTTTATGATATGTGAAAAACCCATGATCCATTGTCTACAGAAGGACGTCAACCCTATGAAGGTACGTACATCTCTCTGCGTGCGTGGGACTGGTGTATCTAAAATTGCTTGAATTCGATCAGATGTTAATGCACGCCCCTCCTTAGACAACAGATGACCGAGGTAGGTCACCTGAGGTCTACAGTATTGAAGCTTCTTCTTCGAAACCTTATGATTATTCTGTGCCAAAAAGGAAAGCAACGCAAGTGTACTCTGTTCACATTGTGCATAAGAGTCAGCAGCCAGCAGAAGGTCATCCACGTACTGGATAAGCGCGACACCAGACTGCAATTTAAAGGAATCCAACTGCCTTTTCAAAGCCTGACTATAGATGCTAGGACTTTCAGTATATCCCTGGGGAACACGACAAAATCTATACGATTTATTATTTAGCGTAAAACCAAACAGGTATCTGCTATCAGGATGAACAGGGATAGAAAAGAACGCATTCTTTAAATCAATTACACTAAACGTGGTGGCCGTTGGTGGAACCAAAGTAAGCAGGGTCGTAATATCAGACACCACCGGGTATTGAGGAATGACAATTTTGTTGATCTCTCGCAGGTCAATAATAAAGCGATAGATTTTGCCGTCAGTATCTCTCTTAAGGATCAGAAGAATAGGACTGTTGCAAACATTATAAGGGACCTCCTCCACAACCCCTGCAGAAATCAAATCCTGAACAATATGTGTCAATGCAATTCCACCTGCTCTCGAAATCTTATACTGTGGCACTCGTGGTAGAGGGGCCCCCTCCTTAACAGTAATATGTATCGGTGGAATACGCATCTCTCCCACATCCGTGTCTGAGGTCGCCCATAACGTGTGCGGGAGAGAGGCCAAAGCTGAAATATCTGAAATTGCGTAAAACCTGTCGGGGTCAGGATAATTATCATTCAGGATAACCCGTACTCCCTCCGGAGCACAACGTATTGTCGCTCGAAAATATTTAAGCAAGTCAATACCCAGGATATTGTCTGGGGTATGGGGTGATAACAAAAATTGACCGAAACTAAAGTATTTGTCAAGACATAGTGCAAGGGGCTTGGACAATGGGCTGGGGGAGGGTGTGCCATTAAACCCTACACATGTAATCATTTCGCCAGACAGGGGAGCCCTCGGAACCAAGTTTTTCGACAAAGCGCTACGTGTAGCTCCTGTGTCGACTAGAAATTGATCAGTAGAACCCAGAATACCCGCTGTTACATATGGACCCTGCTGATCTACCGGCACTTCAACTGATTCCTTACCCCATCCTACGCAGTCCTATGCATGCACATAATCCTGGTGTTCCACATTCTCTCCCTCCAAAATCTGATATTGATTCCGCCTATCAAACGTATTTCGTTCATCCTGGCCACAGCCCCTCTCCTCAGTCTTTCCACGATCACCTCCGCCACCTCTAGCTCCCGTATAACCTCCTCTTGACCTTCCGCCTCCTCGACCCCGCTGACTACGCTGCTCGCGAAGTACCGGACAATCTTCGGCCCAATGCCCAAACTCCTTACAATAAGCACATTGATCCTCCGCTATGTCCGTACGACCATACGACGTATTTCCTCCACCCCGTCTACCTCTATCATTCCCTCTACCCTGTGTTCCCCGAACCTGCGCCAACATCACCTTCGTTTTCAATTCCTTCGCCTTTTTCTCTACACTTTCTTTAGCCTCCAATTCCTGCCGCTCATAATACTGAGCCATAGTTAACAAGGACGCAGGGGTCACCGTGGCCCAGGAACTTTCACTCGACTTCAATCGTTTCGCAATCTCCGGTAGGAGATTAGCCACATACTTATCTACAAACAAATGCCGACCCGTATCGTCTGTCAAAGATTGACCACTGTAATCATGAAATGCCTCCTCAAAACGTGTAAAGAAATCTGAGACCGTTTCATCGGGTTTCTGCTTGCACGACGTCAACATAGTCCAATCAATCTTTTTAGGGGGAACAAGCGTCTTTAATTTAGTCAGAATAGCTGCCGGGAGATCTAGAATTAACTGACAAGGCTTACATGCTGGTTCCCTGTCTAAATCTGCAGCATTAATTTCTTTCCATGTGCCCCCCAATATCGTTTCATCATTATTTTTACGAATTTGCCGCCACATATCAGGTGGCAGAATTAACCCAAAGAACAAATCTATATCCACAAGAGTCATCACACAAGACGAAATAGCCCCTTCTACCCCTTCATAAAATGCCGCCGGGTTTTTTCGAAGATCAGGTAAAGAATTTTTCAATGCCATAACGTCTGCTCTATTCCACGGTGTATATACCCAATTATACACAAAATACCCTTTCGCATCCTTTGACAATTTATCATCATCCGTACCTTCCCCTTTTGGTGGAACATACAAAGGCGCGGCTTCACGCATAGGCATAACATGCAATGTAAAACTCTTATCTGAACCACGGAGAGAGCACTCCTTAGTCTGCCCATTATTGCCCGAACCAGACTCCTTTTGCCTCTTTTTCCTCTCCTCCCGCAATCCGGCTGTCTCATCCCGTAGCGCGATCAATTGCTTGAATAGGTCGTCAGCATCTGAAAGATCAAAATCACCTTTAGCCAAATTCTCACGATATACTGACAACGATTTAGATTCTAACGTGTCGGAAAGTTCCCGATACGCGCCTACAACTTCATCCGCCAAACTAGACAGAAAATACATTAATTCAAGATCCGACCACGCTTTCTTTTCTTCTAACAACTGCTCCTGAGAAACACAACTCTTAGTTACTTTACGAGCCCAACTCCGCAAATGAGCGGACCTCGCCGCAGTAAACCTGAGAGCAGATATACCCTTGTGATCCGACTTATCCTGTCCATCATCCTCTGAATCCCCAGCTGGAGCCGTCGGCGAAACATACGGAGGTGGTGACCGATCTAACAAAGAAAAATCGTCAATTTCATTATTAAGGACAGGATAAAGTGGTCGGCGGATAGGAAATTGACCAGTCGTCTGCAATTTACGTTCCCGTTCCTCCCTTTCTTTCTTCTCCTGAGCCTCCTTTTCCTCAAGCTGTAAAGCCTTATCCCGAGCAGCCTTGCGCTGCTCTTTGTCCGCCAAGGCAACCTCACGCTTCATTCGCTCACGCACCGCTTTCTCCCACATTCGCACGCAATCAAACATATTTTGTCTAGACCTGCGTTGAAACAAACATTGCTCTACAAACTGTACTTTACGTAAATCGAACGACCCATGTAGAGGCCATTGCAATTCAGGATCGGCCTTTGTATACTTATGCCATAATTTGCTGTACATAATAGGGGGAAGGCCATGCTTAATATACATCTCACGATTTGGTGTTCCCTCTGGGGGAGCCGGCTGTGCTTCCGCTAACCTAATTGAGGTACCCTCTCCTAGACAGCACATCCCTCGGAGTGTGCTGAAAACAGGCATGTTCAAAAAGTATCACGAAAGCGTGACACCGTATAAAAAGGCACTTACAGTACTTCACACAAATGTGCCGCTCAAAGGGAAAAAAAAACAAAGTTAGAGAAACGTCTCTACATGCCTGCCTATGTGAAGTGCACTACACATATAAGTTCAAAGATCACAAATTCACAATGTTAGCTAACTCAAATCAAAAACGTAGGACTTCGGCAAGCGTCCGAGGACTACCTTACCGATCACAAATCACAAAATTTTAGTAAGCGTCCGAAGACTACCTTACCGAACACAAATCATAGAACTTCAGTAAGCGTCCGAAGACTACCTTACCGAACACAAAGCTTACCCAAAGTCTCAAATGTCCAGATTCCAACTGCCAAGGTCTTGTAAGCCAAATCAGCCAAACGGCACTTTCTCAGCGATGCAGACACTCGAAAACTCAGTCAGAGACCGGCGCCACCTGGAAGGTCAGATCGGAAGGAAAGGAAAAAACACCGTGGCAGCCAAGACTCTGGTCACTCGTGGCAGCGCGCGTCCATGGCGAGTTTCCAAGCCTTCGTCACGACCTCTCCTTCGGGCATCCGAGTCGCCGATGAGTCCCTTCGTGGTCGCCAATTTGAAGTAATCAGGGTTCCCAAGGCCTACATGCTCCGAAGATAACCCACTTACATTCAAGAACTGTTGGCACGGAAACTGTAAAAGTCAAAGAACAAGTTTATTAAGACCCCATGGGATGGTGGTACACTCAATACAGCACCCTTCGTTAATGCAAGAGGTATCACACCGAACATCGGTGTGACCCTTCTTTTATATGATTCTACAGGTAATAAAACGTACACGCGGCACAAAGTTACAGAACATTATGTACATATAAGGGCATATTTTGGAATACTGCCAGCTCATTGGAGGGTTTCAAACCCACTGGTCAGTTTGCGGCACATTCCTGAGGAACGACTGGTCAGTGTGAACTGCGCATGTGTGGCTTGACCAGTACTAAAAATAGCCTGTTGCTGGGCAGACTGAAGTGGTCAGTGGAACGGACAACGGACTAAAGGGCACGCCGGCCACGAGGCCGTTCATGATCTAAGATGGCCGCCAACATGTACAAAATGGCGTTTCTATGTATAGCTAATTTAAGCGGGAAATCGTGTAGCAAAGCTAAGCGCTAACCCAGCCATCGTCAAAATACGACAATCTTAATCTGCCCGATGATTGCATGGACATTCTGAAGGAGTCCAAGAGACCTTCCACTCGGACTTCATATGCTTACAAGTGGAAGAGGTTTTGTATCTGGTGCCAGTCTAAGAACCATGATCCTACGACCTGTAAGGAAGATGTCATCCTTCCTTACCTTTTACATTTGGCCCAGTCTGGCCTTAATGTGCATTCCATTAAGGTTCATCTGGCTGCATTGACTGCCTACAGGAAATGCCCTTCACAGACTTCCTTTTTCCAGATCCCCGTGATCAAAGATTTTCTGGAAGGATTGAAGAAAGTATTCCCTCCTGTCAGGCTTCCCTCGCCTTCATGGGAATTGAATGTGGTGCTGTCCAGATTGATGAAGGAACCTTTTGAACCTATTCATAAGGCTTCGTTGCAGCACCTGTCCTGGAAGGCGGTGTTCCTCGTGGCCATTACATCGGCCCGCAGGGTGAGTGAAATTCAGGCGTTGTGTTGTAATGAACCTTATACTGTATTTCATGCTGCTAAGGTTGTTATGCGTACTCACCCTAAATTTCTTCCCAAGGTTATTTCTGACTTTCATGTCAACCAGACTATAACTTTACCTACGTTCTTTCAGAACCCTTCATCCCCAGCGGAGAGGTCTCTCCATTCTCTGGATGTTAGGAGGGTGCTGAAATTTTATCTGGATAAAACCAAAGATATTCGTAGGTCTGACCAGTTGTTTATCAATTATGGATCGGTCAGGACAGGTCTTGCGACCTCTAAGCAGTCCATCTCTAGGTGGATTGTGTCCTGCATACAATTGTGTTATCAGAAGGCTAATAAGACCTTAGGAGGTAAGCCTAAGGCTCATTCCACCAGGGGCAAAGCTGCCACGACGGCTCTGCTCCGTAACGTGCCGATTGCTGAAATCTGCAAGGCAGCCACTTGGAAGTCGGTTCATACCTTTGCTAAGCATTACTGCCTGGACACTGACGCCAGGGCAGACGCTCAGGTTGGACAGGCTTCGCTGCGGAATTTGTTCGCACAATAGTGGCATTATGTATTTACTCTCCACCGCCGCTTAGTTGTGGGGATGGGCTTGCCATTCTATTCACTAGATTATGACTATACACAGAGATCCCCTACTACAGAAGGAGTAGTTTCTGTCCTGTAACTCCTGTTCTGTAGTAGGGGTATCTCTGTTATAGTCATAAGCGCCCTCCCTCCTCCCCGGTGGAGAATTCTTCATGTAAACAATGCTGCAGGTCTGGCGTTTTATACGCCTTCAAAAAGAACTGAAAGTAAGTTGGACCTGCTATGCATTCTGGGATACTGGGAGAAGTCTGGAAAGTTCTCTTAAAGGCACAGTATCCTATTTAAGCCACATAATGGCAGCCTATGGGGCTTGTCTGTCCCTACCTTCCTCTCTATCATTCCTGAGTCTTTGACTGGGGGAGGCAGGTTTATCTATGGTAGAAACTAGCAGGCTGGGCTGTGTGTGGTGATTTTTGGTGGAATTTCTAGTTGAAGTACTGGACAGTGTAGCCTGTGGATATAGGCTGCATTATTTGTCTTTAAATTCTCTCTTAAGTGTCTTTGCAGTTTCTGCATTATTTTGACAACTTAAGAGATTATTTTTGATTGCCGGGGTCCACGCACATGGGCGGGACTATTCACTAGATTATGACTATAACAGAGATACCCCTACTACAGAACAGGAGTTACAGGACAGAAACTACTCCTTACTATTTGTACTTTGAGACCTACTCCTGTACATGACTCAAACCTACCTCCCTCTTGAAAAGACTTGGACTGCTTGACCGGCTCTATAGTCTGCGAGTCAAGTGCTGAAAGGGCTTGGCCCAGTTTCTCAGGACCCATAGTAGGTTGGGCCCAGGGACAACAACAGATTTAAAGGCCATAACCCACACGGTCAGGCTCAGTAACCCCTGCTTGCCATGTGGCCCTCTAGAAGTTGTCTTAACACATGACCTGATATGTTTTGCAGTCTGTGCTTGCAGAGATTATCCAATTCGACTCATACATTTGTGCCTCCCCGTACTCTGGCTCCAGTTGTGTCAAGTCAGAGGCTTCTGTTTTCTACTGTCTCTCATCCCTGCTATGTATACTGTTTTAAATCATGTTACTGGTTGGGGGAGGAGAATGGTGAAACCCCACTCAAGCAGCAATCCCAATCCTTGTCAGGGTGATGCCAAAAGCAAACCCCAAATTAGTCTGTGCTCAAATCTCGAGTAGTTTGGCACAGAGCAGTGCAGCTTAATAATGAGGAAATGTGTAATGAATTTATATAGCGAGTCAACCTTTTTTTTTTTTTTTTAAAATATATTTTTATTGCAGGAATTAGTTAAAGTTACATGTTAGATCAGCAACATATCAACAGGGTAAATAAGAAAGAAATCTCCGATCCCCCGTGGGAAAACATCTTGCTTACACAGCCATTCAGCCCACAACCCGAGGGTCGGGCGGCGTCTTCTTACAAAAAACATATAGGCGGGGATCTGGTATAAAGTCGAGGCTGATCTGGATAATCCAACGGCCTTCATCTGCTTTTCTAGATCAACCTAACCGAACATAAAACCCCCCCCCAACAGTCGCTCAGTTGCGCACCCTCCCCCCACCCAACCCCGCCATCAGTGAGTAGTGGTACATGTAGAGAGAGCTTGTTTGAAGGAACCCTAGGTGACTGGGTAGAGGTCAGTGTCGTAGACGTCTAACGGGACTCAAGTTGTGCTGCATCATCATCCTCGGAATCGCTGGAAGCGCAGTAATCTCTAAGGGCCTGCACTAGTGTTTCCCATTCCAACGCTGTTTCTAGCGCCCTCTCGTTTTGCTGCCGCCTCGCCAGTTGATATCGCAGACTGCTCTCCCCCGTAGCCCACTTCAGAAGTTCGTTGTGCCATTTAGCTCCTGTTGGACCAACTCTTGCCTTCCAATTCCTGGTTATCTCCCGTTTAGCGAGAACGAGCCCTTGATCTTTAAATTTACTTGAAATTTTATTATTTGGGGTATGCGGGAACCAATGTAGGAGCCCCACCGCTGCGTCGACCGTCAAGGTTCTACCAGTAACCCTATTAAGAGTGTCCTCGATCAAAAGCCAGTATGATGACAGCGCTGGACAGGACCACAGCATGTGAATGAGGTCTGCCTCAGACGCCCGGCATCTGGGGCAATCGGCTGTGTCCGTGGCGAAGTATTGCTGAATTTTCGCCGGGGTTAGATAGGCCCTGTGGAGTACGTAAAACTGGACCAGTTGAAACCGGGCATGGCGCGCACCCTTCCAGGCTCGGCGCATTAGTTGTGTCCACGTAGTTTCTGGTATCTCTTTTCCTATGTCCGCCTCCCAGCGGCTCCGCAGTGTGGCGAGCGGGGGCAATCCCTCAGTAATCAATCTATTATATAAGCACGTGACTGCTTTGACAGTCCCCGTGGACATCATAACGTATTGGCACACCTGAGACGTAGGCGGTTCCTCCAAGCCACTTTTCCAGTGTGTCTGAATTGCTCTAACCAGAGCCGTGTGCAGGAGGAAGTCGCCTCGGGGAACGTCAAAACGGTCCAGGATCTCCTGGAAGGGCAGTAACACCCCGTCTTCATAAAGGTCCCCCACCAATTGCAATCCTGCATCTTCCCAATGCCCCAGGCGCGACCAGTCTCCCCCGTGCGGTAAGGCCGTTAACAACCCCAGCGGCATTTCCGGTGCATATGGGAGTTTCAACTCCTCTCAGGCGTGGGCACGATTCCAGCATAACCTAATAGTCCTTTCTTCTAGCGTTAGGTCTCGCAGGGCTAAACGCTGGCGTAGTGCTATGAAGGAAATAATATGTCTAGGCATTCCCTTGCTCCTCCCATCCTCCGGGCCACGAAACTCTCTCGCTATCTCCTGGGTGAAGGTCTGCAATTGAGCTGCGAGATAATATTTCTCGAAGTCTAGCACCGCTAGGCCGCCTTCCGATTTTGGTCTCATCAGGGTCTTGAGATCCACTCTCCGCCGGCCCGATCCCTAGAGGAACCCCACCACCATGGATCTCAAGAGCCGAAAGGTGGCCGGCGGGATCCAAATCGGAAGCGCTCTAAAATAGTAAATCAACCGGGGAAGTGCCACCATTTTCAACAGTGCAATACGCCCCGGAAAGCGGCAGGGTGGCCCAAAAATCCATGTTGCCTCGCAACGCGCGAGTACAGCGTGCTATATTGCCGTCTAGAAGGTCGGCGGGGTCATGGTATAAGTACACCCCCAGGTACTTAAGGCAGCTAGGTTCCCACCTAATCTCTCTGCTGGTGTCGGGTCTGGGTTCACCTCTGCGTACCGGAAACAGACAGGTCTTGGCCCAATTCACTCTAAGGCCCGAGACCTCCCCGAAGGATGTGAGAGCTTCTGCAGCCCCATCCAGAGCAGAATCCGAATTCTCAAGGAAGAGCAGCAGGTCGTCAGCGTACAGTGAGATATATTGCTGCCCAGACAGGGTCCGCAATCCACCGAACGAAGCTCCGGACCGGATTGACAGCGCTAGTGGCTCCACCGCTAACGCGAAGAGCAATGGGGACAACGAGCATCCCTGCCTCGTGCCCCGTTCTACTGGGTACTGTTGGGAGATCAACGGGCCCGCCCTCACCCTGGCCGACGCTGAGGCATACAGCACCGTAGTCCACCTAACAAAGCCCTCCCCCAGACCAAAGCTCAGCAGCACTCGGCGCAGGTAATCCCATTCAAGGCTATCAAAAGCCTTTTCCAAGGCGACCGAAAGGACCAGCGGGCACAGGGCCTCCGCGTGCGGCTCCTCTAGCAAACGAAACAACCTGCGAATATTCATGGTCGCGTTACGTTTTGGGATGAACCCTGCCTGGTCCTCGTGTACCAAGGAGCGCATGTGCCCCAGCAACCTCGATGCCAGTATGCTACTTAGAATCTTATAATCGACTGTTAACACTGATAACGGTTGGTAAGACGCCGGGTCAGCTGACTCCCTACAAGGTTTGAGGAGGGGAACTACCAAGGCCTCCCACATCGAGCTGGGGAGTCGTCCTAACCGCTTCGCCTCTTTGTAGACTATCAACAATCGGGGCGCCAATAGGTCTATGTAGGCAGAGTAAAACTGACCGGGAGCCCATCAAGGCCCGAGGTCTTATTTCTCGCCATCCCCTTTATGGCGCTACGGATTTCCCCCAGTTCGATATCGGCGCCCATGGCCTTCGCCACGTTGGGTTCCAGCGCGGGAATCTCTAAGGATTGCAGATAATCATCAATCAGGGTGGGATCCCGGGTCAGGTTACTGCGGTACAGCCAATCGTAGTAGCGCTGGTAGCAATCTAATATCTCCGGTTGGGTGTACACCTCAAGACCCTCCGCGGTGCGCATGGACGTCGTCAGGGAGGTCCGGCGCGTGGGATTGGCAAACCAAGCCAAAAGCTCGCCCGACTTATCCCCCTCCGTGAGCGACCTGGTGGTGTAAGCTTTATAATCAAAACAGCGCAGTCTTTCGACCTCCGCTGCCACCGCCTCCCTCGCCGCGGCAGTACGTTCTTGAAGTTCCGGATGGCCGGGGCGGCGAAGTTCCATCTCGCGAAGCTTCCGGTCGGGGGTGACCAGGTCATCAAGGATGACACGTCGCATTCCCACTTTCTTAGAGATACAATAGCCCCTGACCACTACCTTAAACGCATCCCACTCTGACGCTCTCGACCCAGCATTGCCCCCATTAATCGCAAAATATTCAGAAATTTTGTCCTCCAGGTCCGCCCTGAAGACTATATCCTCTAATATCTCTGGGCGCAGTTTCCAAGTAGGCACGCTAGGGGCGCCGGGAAACCAACGGAAGTCCGCTAGGAGGGGGTTGTGATCAGAGATGGTCGTAGCCAAATATTCAGAGCGCACCGTCGCGGACACCAACTCCGCCGACCCCAGAAATCCGTCTAGCCGCACATGTAATTCGTGTAGGCCAGAAAAAAATGAGTAGTCTCTAGTGCCGGGGTGATGCGCTCGCCAGATATCCGTCAGCCCCCAGTGTGTCTGCCATTCCTTCCTGCCTTTAGGCACCCGCCGGACCGGGGAGTCCGGAAGGGGGGGATGTGAGCGGTCGGCGTCAACATCCACCACCGAGTTAAAATCTCCGCCTAGCAGGAGTGTCCCCAAAAGGAAATGGGCCAAGGAGCCTGACAACCCGGAGAGGAAGGCGAGCTGGTCCACATTAGGTGCATAAACACAACAAATATTCAGGGCCTTACCCCCCAATGTACCAGAGATAGCCACGTAACGACCCTCCAGATCCACCACCGATTTTGAAACCTGCAGGGGAATCCCAGCTCTTATCCATATCAGTGCCCCCCTCGCATAAGCTGAGTATGTAGTGCAGTAAACCTGCCCTCTCCATCTACGTTGTAGCGCTGTCCCTTCCACCTTGGTGAGATGTGTCTCCTGCAGCAGCGCTATTTGCACCCCTCTACGCACTAGATAAGCGTGGACCTTGTGACGTCTGGACATAGTGTGGAGCCCCCGCACATTCCAAGTGATGCATTTTACATTAGCGACCTCAGCCATTGTCCCACAACGTCGTCCCCGGGCTCTCCCAACAACGCTCGGACAGAAAACAAGCAACAATCAAGTCAACACTAATGGCGGCCATCCCCCCCAACAACAACCCAACACCAGTCTGAAACAAACCCCCCCCGCACCCACCCCAGAATAGGACCCAAACAGCACCATCTAGTTCCTATCCAAACCTTGTCCCCGGAAGACCCCTGTTCCCCGACTAATCCTGCGGTCGCCACCGCAGGCAAGCCTTAAGGGCTAGGTGCGGGCCGGGCGCCAGTAATGGGCCGTCGAGTCCCGGTCTACCGAGACGATGTCGAGCCCCAAGTCAAGTGTCAGCTAGATCAGGGCCCCCCAACCCCACCAGTGGTCCATAGCGTTAACCGCAACCCCACATCCCCCACGGTAAACCCCCGCCCAAATGGAATCAGCTCACCCGAGTTCATCCCTGCCCATCCAGCATGCCCTCAGCCGAGTCCGGAGTAACCACTGGCAAGTGAACACCATCAGTTTCTGATTCTTCCGTGTCCGAAGGAGCCCCCTCGCCGCCCAGTTCTGACTCTTCAACAATGGGGCCGCCTTGGGAGCCAGATAAGTTAGAAACCATTTCCAGCACTCCTCGCCGTTCAGCCATAGTCTCTACAGTCGAAGGCTTGCCCGTTTTGCCGCGGCGGCTCCGAAGCCTCTTGGAACGTCGTTGCTGTCCGGGTTCCGAAGTCGACTGGGATGAAGAGCCGAAACCATCTTTGCCAGCCCTATATAGTTCGAGCCAAGTACAGACGTCCTCTGGGGTATCAAAGAACTGGGTCTTATCGTCAAGGATAATGCGGAGCCTCGCAGGAAAGAGGAGCGAGTATTGGATGCCCTCGCTCCGTAGTTTACGTTTGAACGCTAGGAAAGAGGTCCGCTTCCGTTGGGTCTCATAGGTGTAGTCTGGAAAAATGTTCACTTGGCTATTCGCCACCTGGTAAGGGCCATTGTGTCTGGCAGTGTTGAGGAGCAGATCCCTGTCCCGAAAATGTAATAGGCGCGCCACCACCGGGCGTGGGGAGCGACCGTGTTGCGGTGGTCTCGCCGGCACTCTATGCGCCCGCTCCAGGGTATAGAAGGAGGACAGGCCTTCCGGGGCCACCACATCCCGGAGCCAAGCTTCCAGATAGGCCACCATGTCGCCATCTTCGATCTTTTCTGGTAGGCCCACCACACGAATATTGTTCCGTCTGATACGCCCTTCAGCGTCCTCTGCCCGTCTCTCCAAGGCATCGATTCGGGTCAGGGCATCCCTCATCGTAGCAGCCAGAGTCTTCTGCGCTGGCTCTAGGACCTTCACCGAACTCTCTACCTCTTTGATTGTCCGAGAGCTTGCCGTGGTCCGCCCTGAGGAGGCCCAAGCTCGTCGCGACCTGGGCGATGTCTTGCTGTAGGTCAGACCGTGTATTTGCGATCGCCTCCAGGACCCGGTCAAATTGCTGCTGTAGGTGGGGACCGCCAGAGCACTCCTGGTCACCTCGATCTTCCTTGTCCGGCGCCTCTGTGTCCGAGGCGGCCGGGGTGGGTCCTTTAGGTCCCCTTGGTTTCCCCATGGCGTAAGTGCCTCGCGGGAGAAAGTTCGGCAGGCTCTCCACCAAGTATGGGCGTCGGCTGTTGTTCCTCTGGTGTGTGGTCGTATTGAAGGGGGCCTTCGATCGTCCTCGCCAAGGTCTACTACTACTTCGATCTTTCGGGATGAACCACCGCTGAGACCCCGGAGGTCACCAAGGGGGAAGCGGGGCCGCCCGGCGCTGACTGGCGTAGGCCCGTCGGGTCGAGGGAGACCTTGAGTTATGACCACCAGTGCGGCTGGAATCCCTACGGTGCCAAGTCGCTGTGCCGCCCATAAAGTTCCCTGGGACCTGGAGAATTCAGGCTCACGGCGGGATACAGCCGATCTCGTCAAGTGGCACTGTTGTTCCGATCGGAGCCTCCGGCCGCTTGCTTCCAGCCTGCGCCGAGAGAAAAGCGACTATCAATCAGTCCAGGGATGTCCACGGCGTCCAGACACTCCCAATCCTCCATCCGGATGGTCGCCTCTCGGAAAGATGAGACGTGGAGAAAGCTCAAGCAGATCTGGCAGGCTTTTCCGGGCCAGGGGTCCCGGCAAGGCTATCAAGAGGGTCCGGGCGCCATCTTGGGCTCCGCTCCGTTTCCTCCGCAACTTTGCTTTTTCGTCAGAATAGTCAGGTTTCGGGTATTCCCAGGTGTCTCACCAGGTCGGACTCAACCCGATCTTCGATTTGTGGGGGTCGGGGCGCCCCAAAATCCTCGATCTGCAGGATAATAACGGGCTCAGTCCTGGAGCCTAGCTCTCAGGCGACCATCGGCGTCCAAGCCACGCCCCTCTAGAGTAAAATGTAATATGACCAAAAAGACAAAAAATCCAATCAGTTGAACCGGAGATATGTAATTTTAAAGATTTGAGTGGGAATAGCATCAAAAACCCCAAAGCATGATTATCTGGTTGCGCTAGAACAGGGCAAGACCACAATATCAGGCCAATAGTGATGGAGTGCGGGCCAGCAACAGGGGCCTAGTCAGGCCAGCTGGAAAAAGATATTTTCAATCCTGGTCCCATATTAATAATGCATTGTGTTGCCCAGGCGATGCGAGGTCCTGGAGTGGAAATCCGTTGCGTAGTGGCAGTTCTTGGAAGCTGTGAGGTTGCGATGCACAATCCTGCATTGTCGTTGAGGGTGGCACCAACGAAAAACTTGTGATGCAAGGTCCTTCGTTATGGATGCATTGTGCAGCGGTTCTGATGCAGAGTTCTGCAAGGCATTGCGTTGCACTGCATAAGTTCTGCTGGGACAATAGTGGGGGTGGCAGAAGACCTTCAGGCCCACTTTCAAGGACCAGAAATGGGGTGGCACCACATCGGTGGGCAGGACTCGCAGCTGGCTTAAGTTGGAGGAAGCATGTTCTACCCCTGAGGCTTCTGATCAGGAGGCCAGCCAACTAGCCTTTGTAATCGCTCTGGTTGTCCTGGGTTCAAGATGCTTGTCCAGTCCTTCACTCAGGCAGCAGAGTGGCAGTCCTTCATACAGCGGAGCAGCTAAGCAGTCCTTCTTCAGAATTTTCCACAGGCCCAGATGTAAACTGAAGAGTTGGGTCTGAGGGGCCCTCATTTATACATGGTGCCAACTTTGAAGTAGGAGAAGGGTCTTGAGATTTCTAACCCCCTGAAGTGTCAGACATCTCCTTCCTCACTGCTCTGGTGATAAACCCTTTGAGTATGTATAGGCAGAGCCTTTGTGATGTACAAGTGTGGTAGGTGGCAAGTCCCCCCATTAAGTCAGAGTTCCCCCCTAACAGCTAACCTCCCTTTGTCTCACTGTCTGTAAGCAATACACAAAGATCAACTGCCAACTACATCTAGTCATGTGACCCAGGGACAGTCTGCAGGCACCATATGACTAGGACAAGGAAATGCCCACTTCCTAAAAGTGACATTTTCAGAAATAAGACTTTAAATGCAATTTTATCCATAAAGTGGGCTTAAATTACAATTCTGTAGACACCAAACTCGACTTGTCTACCTTCTCCCAATTGAAATTTATAATGTATTAAATGTAATAAGGAAACCCAATGTTATCCTATGTAAGAGATAGGCCTTGCAGTAGTGAAAAGCTAATTTAGGAGTTTTCACTACCAAGACACATGCCCATCATTCCAAATACACTGCACCCTGCCCGCTGGGCTGTTCAGGGCCTACCCTAGGGGAGACTTATTTGTATTAAAAAAAGGATGGTTTAGGCCTGGCAAAAGGTTTATTTAGCCAAGTTGAAATGGCAGTTCAAAACTGCAAACAGAACCAATAAGATGAGGCCGGTGAAATTTTTTACAGGACTGCTTAAGTGGGTGGCATTGTTAGTGCGGCATGCCCAGTAATTGCAATTAATTTATAGACATGGGTACATGGGCCTTAATGTGCCAATTGGGTAGAAGCCAACTTTACCATGTTTGGGGAGAGAGCACTTTAGCAGTGGTTAACAGTGGTAAAGTGTAAGTCAATCAACGCAAATTCATCAAAAATATAAGGTGTGAAAGCTAAACATTTTGTGTGACCCTCCTGAGAGGGCAAGTTCAAAACAGGTTTGCATTTCCAAGCCATCTTGAGGAAGAGGTTTAAGATGGGCATTGAAGGGTTGTGAAGAAATCCAATCCTGCTACCCAGTTCCTCATCCTAGTTTGGCATCATTGTAATCCACCAACAGTCTGTTTACCTGTTTTTTATGTTGCATCCAAAAGTAAAGGAAGATGTTTAAGGATCACTATTCTATTAACCGTAATATACAGCAATGGAGCTGATGACTGCCTTAAAGTGAAAATGTTCAGTTTACTCTTTAAAGGACCTGCATTATCTCTGTCTCCAATTCCTTTGTTTCTTTTCAAAAGCAATTAGTATGGGTTGACACATCCCTTTATTTTATAAACTGTTGCTTCTTACTGTATTTTTTAAAAGGAAAAAATAAATCACTTCAACTAATATGACTATCTAGTGCAGGAGGAGCTTACAATTTGAAAACAAAAACTGAGAAATTCTATGTCCCTTATTTTCTTAATATTTGTGCCATCAATGTTGTGCAACTGCAAGAGTTTGTGTTAACTTCTTAACCGTTATGTCCCCAAAAAATCCAAAGCGACATGTCACATTCTAGACAATGGACTTCTAAGAGTCTAACAGTGATTTCTGTACCATCACCAAAACGGTTTCCAAGGTTAATCCATCTAAGCAAAGAAAGGATGCTGCAGAAAATTCTTTTTGAACAAACGTTTTAAGGATAGAATTCATTGGAAAAAGTCTAACAGCAGTAGGTTGCTTAGAACTAATTTATTACTTTTCATATAATGAATAAATGACCCAAAAGACAAATAATGCAAGGAAAAACACTTTACATTTCATATCTTAAAGAAACACATTTGTGATAGATTCCTTACCTTAGAATTACCCCAGGCGTCAGACTGGATCCGGAAAGTTTTCGTCAGCAGTACCCCTGCACGTCGGAAGGCGGCGTCGTGCGGCTCTGCGTACGTCGTTGGTATTGAGGTTGCCAAAATAATGTTGCAGCAGCTACTTAGACGCCACCCTCGTGCGCTGACATCAGTTCTGTCTTTTTCCGCACCAGCAAGCGCAGATCCGGAGAGAGCGGTTCCCCCAGTCACTTTATGACTGAGTTTTTTTGCGGTTTTTGTCTCTATTTTTTTAGACGATTGACTCCTGTTGTAGTAGGGATGCCCGGCTTCAAGACCTGCGGGGACTGTCATCGTATGATGTCGTTGACGGACCCGCAAGGTGTGTGTCTTTAACCCTTTCCATGCGGCCGTGATTCCCCTGGTGTGCTGTAAACAGCACGAACAGGGGCGGGCCGTGACGAACCCCAGCCGTCATCAGCACACGAGCACCGTAGTGCATGACGGCTGGGGTTCGTCATCAGCATGGAAGGGGTTAATGCCTGGAGAGCGACTACAACCCCAAGTCGTGATCTGACAGCCGGGCCATGACGCCGAAAACTTTGCGGGAGCAGTCGCAAAAGTTGCTTGAAGTCCGACAGTCGGCTCCGTGCCACTCAAGGTCCCAGTCCCTTGGGAGGTCGATGGACCGCTCGCGGAGGTACCACCTCCGTTCATAGGGATCGAAGTGTTCGCACTTGGGGTCGGGTATGTTGAAGCATTCCAAGAAGTGGAAGAAGCGCCATTGCTCTCCGGCTACTGCTCGCCCATCGCGGCTGAGGGTGCTGGTGGTGGCTCCCCCGCGGCTCCGGCGGATCCTACGCAGTCGCCGCCGGCCTACCTGACCTGCCTGGGTCCGTTGGCGACTCTGGCCTAGCTGCAGGAATAATTTCTTTCATCCATGGCTCGTCTCTTTGGGCCATCAGGCCCCGCCGGTGCGCCTTTGGGCCCCGCGGACCCGACTGGGGGTCCTAGCATTTTATTGCCGGCGGTTCTGGCATTGCTGTCGGCTTCGGCCCTGGTGCCGCAGGACCCCCATGGATCTGGGCCGGATCCCGGTCGACACTGGTTGACCTTGTGAAACCACACCAACATCGACCCCTCCGGCACCACCTTCGATGTCGCCCGCCCCACCAGACGACAAAGTCCCCGGTTTCAGCCCCAATGTGGATACAGCGCCGGACCGGCGTAGCTCGATGCCGATTCTGACGCCGATGGGGGATTTCTATCCCTATGTACGTCCCCCCTATTTTTGGCCTGTTAATCAGCCTTCAGAGGAAAGGGAGAACTCGAAGGGGTCTGAGGACCCTCTCCTAGCACAATGTGAGTTTGACCCAGACTGGGCAGAGGAGTTGGTGGATGCCAGTGGTCTTGATACCTCTTCTGACCTTGGCATGCTGTCTCCTCCTACTGTGGCTACGAAGGAGGGTGCAAGATACGCAGTGGTGTTACGTAGGGACGGCGGAGGCCCTTCACTTTGAGCTCCCTTCAGTGGCCATCAGGACTAACCTCCTGATAGAAGTGCTTCACCCGGCAGCTACCTCTTCAGAGCCACTGCTGCCTTTTAACAATGCTCTTTCGGACGTACTTTTGGGCACTTGGTCCAGGCCCAACACAGGGGCTCCTGTGGATAGGAACTTGGCCCGACGCCATCGCCTGGCCCAAGGCGACCCCCTTTTCCTTTCCCAACACCCCACCTCTGTGAGCATGATTGTCCAAGCCTCTGTGTCCCCGCACACATTCACTACCGCACCACCGGACAGGGAATCCAAGAAACTGGAGCATTTTGGTAAGAAGATTTTTTTTCCGTCAGTTCAGGGCTGCAGTCTGTGAACACTGCATGCCGCTTGGGCCGTTATTCCCACTCTGTGTGGGATACGGTGGCGCGTGAGCTGCCGCAATGTCCGGAGGAGGCCCAGACAGTGATCTCTCAAGCTATTGCTGAAGGGAGGGATGCAGCCAATTTCACTATTCGTTTTGGCCTTGACACCGCCGACTCACTGGGCAGGGTAATTTCCACTACGGTGGCGCTCCGCCACCATGCTTGGCTGAGGACAACTGGTTTTTCGGGGATGTCCAGAACAGTGTGATGGGCATGCCCTTTGATGGCTATTGCCTTTTCAGCGACAAGGCAAGAACTCCCGGGCTACGGCCAAGTCCATGGACGCCTCCGCCACGTGCCCTCCTCCCCTTCTGCTTTTCTCTCCTTTCGAGGCCACGGAAGGGATGCCCGACACATTTGGTTCAGAGCCACAGCCCTGCGCAGCAACATTCTAAGCGTGGACGTGGGACCCGCCGAGCCAGATCAGGGGGCCAGCGGGTCAGTCCACCTCCACCCCAGCCACCAATGCCTCCAAACCTAACTTGTCTGGTTTTTCAGTCCCATCAAACATCAGTGGGTGGCAGGATTCTCCATCTCCTCCCCCACTGGCGCACAAGACAGGTGGATTTTACAAATAGTCCAAAGGGGCTACTCCATCCCCTTCGAGACTACCCCTCCAGCCATGCCACCCCAGCATCATCGCATGACGGGGGCTCACTTTGCACTTCTTCAACAGGAAGTGGCGCCCTCTTGGCCAAGGGGGGGCCATCAAGTACGTTCCCGCACCAGAAGTAGGACGTGGTTGTTACTCACACTACTTTTTGTTGCCCAGGAAGGACAAGGGCCTTTGTCCTATCTTGGACCTCATGGACGTCAATCGCTTCCTCTGGAAGGAGAAGTTCAAGATGTTAACTCTGGCTTAGGTCTTGTCTGCCCTGGACCCTGGAGACTGGATGGTAGCGTTGGACCTGCATATTTCCACATTCCCTTTCTGCCGGCCCACCGGCGTTACCTGCTGTTTACGGTAGGCCACGAGCATTTTCAGCTTACCGTGCTCCCCTTTGGCCTTCCCTGCGCCCCTCGGGTGTTCACGAAAGTGATGGAGGTGGTCGCTGCTCATCTGCGCAGATCAGGAGTTCCAGTCTGCCCCTATCCCGCTGACTGGCTGTTGAAGGCGGGCTCGTCCCAGACAGTCGTCTCCCACATCCAGACTACGGCCGGCCTCCTGCATTTGCTGGGGTTCTCCATCAATGTGCTGAAGTCGCACCTGATTCCCTCTCAGAAACTCCTCTTAATCAGAGCTGTTCTGGATACAATGCACTTTCGGGTCTATCCTCTCGATTAGCGAGTCCAGGCTGTGATTCCGATCTTTCAGCCTCTATCCTGGGTTTCGGTCAGGATGACTCTGTGGCTGCTGGGCCTCATGGCCTCCTGCATCCTGCTGGTCGATCATGCCAGGTGGCATATGCGGGCTCTGCAGTGGGACCTGAAGTTCCAGTGGGACAAGCATCAGGGGAACTTGTCTGATTACGTCCAGATCTCGGAAGGCACTGCACACCAGTTGCGATGGTGGCTCACAAACGAGCATTGGGTCAATGGCAGATCCCTCTCCCTACCGAAGCACACAGTGGTGACGGATGAGTCCCTCCTGGGGAGAGGCGGAGATTAGAGGCCTTTGGTCTTTGTCGTAGTCCAGGCTCCATATCAACACTTTGGAGCTCCAGGCAATCCGACTTGCACTGAAGGCATTCCTTCCCTCTGTCAAGGGGAGAGTAGTGCAGTTGTTCAGACAACACCACCACCATATGGTACTGCAACAAACAGGGTGGGGTGGTGAAACCTTTCAAAGAATGTTATGAATATTTATTTATTTATTTACTGCTTGTTCTTCTAACTTCGGAAGCTTTCAAACGTTTGTCTAAATGTTTATTTGTTAGTGGTAAAGCTTTCATACCTCACGGAATTTGAGTTTCGTTTTGTAACTGCAAGCTTGTTCCTCTGTTATTGGTAAAGCTTTCAAACGGTTTTGTAAATGTTTATTTATTTGCTGCTTAGCTTTCAAACCTCATGGACTTTATTGAGTTTTGTTTTGTAACTACAAGCGTGTTCCTCTGTGTTTGGTAAATCTTTCAAACATCTATGTAAATGTTTATTTATTTGCTCTGTGTTCGTCTCTCATCGGAAGCTTCAAACGTTTGTGAAATGTTTATTTTCTTTTGCTTGGAAGGCAGGGAGATTAAGTGATTTGCTCAGAATCACAGGATGTTGAACCAACGTCGAGACTCAAACCTCATTCTGCAGTTCTAAAATCGACAGCTTCGACCGTTAGGCCACATTCTCTCCCCAAAGAGAAAGTATTTACAAATAAAGGGCTTTTCTTAGTGGGACATTGTTTAAACAATGATTGCTTTTTGATTTGGCTGTTTAGGCTACATGCAATATAATATTTTAATTACAGAGGCTTAACTCCTTTTTTGCAAACCAGGATCATTTTCATCCCTATTTCAGACCTTTCAGCTACCTTATAAAAGACTTAAAGCACATGCAAAGCAGCTGCATTATCTTTTTCTCAATATTCTCTTATGGGTGGTGGAGCCGTGGCATAGCGAGGTTAATTCTGTTAGTGCAGTCAGATTTGACTTTAAACAAAAATCTCCGATTTTGCTAACTTTATCCATGCAATCTGACGAAAACAATCAAGCGTCATTAAAACCGTTGCATTTCATCTGTGTTTATTAGTTTCCGAAGACTGCCTGAAACAGCAAATAGCACAGTGTGAGGCCAATTATATTATTAATGTGGCATTCCTGAAAAAATAAACCATCTTTTTCCTCGCACATAGGGTAGCACTTACATCGCAGCGAAATGTGTAGCTAAAACTAGCCACTGTAATGCACTTAATTATGTTTTGCAAGTTTAATTTTTGGAATCGGCCACATGCTGCAAAGGCGTTTGTGAACCTACAACAGACTTTGTCAAAGGAGGAGCCCCTCGCATCTGCCGTTAATTTCCAGGAATGTTATTAGAGAGATAGCTTTACTTTGCCTAAGGGGAAAGTATCATAGTATATGACAATAACAAATGTTTAAGGAATAGATTGCAGTGTTTGTTAAATCTATCACTGGCACAGTAAGCGATTGGCACCCTATATTATTTGGCAACATAAAATAAACTGTAACAGCAATATTTTGTAATTACATTCCGGGTTGAATAGTAAGCAAATCCATTATGTGACCAGTTTCCTTTCATTTATTTTGAAAATAACATACATAAAAATTGCTTAAATGCTTTACAAACTAAAACAAATGTTTTATATCGGAAACCCATGGAGTTTAGTACAGTGATGACTATCTTAGTTGCATTATTACTTTTAATCTTTTTACTTGTTAAAGATACATCTGCCTGTGGATTTCTCATCTTTTGAATTACCCCTATGCGCAGCATTCCACAGAAACTTTTCTCCATAGCTCTCACACATTGACGAGGACGTCTCAATGTATCGGCTCTGCACGCGACCCGAGCCATAAGAGGACCTTGTTAGCGTGCTGACGCGGAGTGCCCTTTTTTCTACGCCGTAGACGACTAACGGTTTTTTCCATGCTCTCCATTACTGGGAGATTTCTTCAGTATCTCTTGCAGCAACTTTATAGCTATTGATGATGTCCCATCCTAGGAAGTCAGGTTTTAAGCTGTGTAGGGAATGCAGAGGTCAAATGTCCATCACTGACCCACATGAGGATTGTCTCATCAGATCACTACATCGAGGCTTGTTCGTCATGTAGGCAGAGGAAAGGCCTCGAAGGAAAGGGAGGCTAAGTTGTTTATGGCTAGGGCTAAGATGCAAAAGAGAGGTCGTCCGAGGTCTTGACCTTGTGCAAAGTTACCGTCTTCCCACACTTCAAGATCTTCCAAGAGAAAGCATAAGGAGAAGTGGCGCCATGGGCCTCCGCATCGCTCTTCTAAAAATGATTCTCCAAAGTCTGCTTTCCCGGATGCTAGACCTCGGTGTAGAGATAAAATATCTCAGACTCCGTCTCCGATCATGTCAACCTGCTTTGTCCCTGCTCTAAGGTCTAACACTCCTTCTTCGAAGCCTGTGACTCCAACTCCAGAGCTGGAGCCAGATTTGGTGGTTCCTTGTACGGCACCAGAGCCCACGAATCAGGATCCGGTATATCCGATGTTCCTAACTCCAGGTTCAGATCCATCCAACTTTGTTAATGCTATGTTTGGCATTTTTGCGAGGGCTGCATTTTCATCTGGTGTGCCTGCAGGCCACATGCGTCTGCTTTCTTATTCGCATTGAGGCTTTCCATCTCACTTCCAGCAGTCTCCTTTCTTACCGTTCATGCCTGTGTCTCCTTTGGTCTGGCCTCCGCGGGCCCGAGATTGTCGACGACGTTGCCATTGCAGGAAGGGTGTGATCTTTTGTTGAATGAACCATCCACGGCGCTGTCTGGATCAGAGCAGGTACATCTGCAACCGACTCCAACAACTCTGCCTTTGGATTATTCTTCAGCGCCGTTGACTCCCAGAATCGGATCCTGAAGGGATGCTCAGATGCTGTTGGAAGAAGAAAGGTATCATGAAGAGCATGAAGGTGCTGAGAAAGGAGAATTTGGGGTGTGTATCCTTAACTTGAAGGCTTAGAGGAGGCGTGATTCTTTGTCGCACTGTGCAACGCACGAATATAACCCTGGGCATCAACTGGTTAGATAGACGGTATGTGACGTAACACCCTAGCTGCCTACTTTATAGCAGGGAAACCAGGTTCGCGTTGATAAGCGTGGCTCAAATCCACCCGAGTGACTTACCGCACTCACCTATAGTCGCTATATAGGAAGTCAGCCATACAGTGGAGAAGAATAAACAAAAGTCTTTATTAGGCCAAAGAACACTCATATGAGAGGGCCCTGTCCGACCTCACTCCTAGGAGTGCGAACGAGAGGACTGACTCTCTGCATCACAGCAATACATTATAATGCAATACAGTAACGAGGGGTACGCCCCTTGTGGAAAGTTACCGAGCCTCAGACCAGTGAACAATGCTCTCATAGAGCAGGCATCTGCACCTGCAAGGGATACATTATTATCTCTACTCAAGGCCATGGAGCTAGGCTTCAGCGTCTCTGGGTATGAGAACATTACTGATAAAGAGACTTGTTAGTTTCGGCCACAGTAAGCTGAGAAACGAAAACTGCTGTCTTAGTACATTTCTGTATTCCTGCGGGAGGGGCATATGAGCGAGCAGGGCCCGCAGGCACAGAGGGTTACACAAAATGGTGGCACACAGGCTAAGCTAAGAAACTAATATGATCACACATACATTTGAATATAAGTAAAAAGCAAGAATAGTAATTCAGCATAGATGCATATACGAATTTCATTAGTTAGTCATATGATGCTAACTCGCACAACATCATAGGGTAATTAGGGCATCGAGAAGTGAATTCTATCAGCGTCTCTGCGTCGGCTCTGCATCCTTTAGTTCTGGCCAAATCACTTAATCTCCCCGTGTCTACCAAAAATGAATGTGTCATTGTGTAACATAGCTAGTGCGTATGTAAAGCTCTCCCGTACCTTTGGTCGATCTCCCGCTATATACAAAACTGCAAAAATAAAACAAGAAAGACGAGACCACGAAAATAGCACTTCATTGGCTAACTCTGTAAAGTGGCGCTAATGTGTAAAGTGACACCGGGTCCGAGTAGTGTGCTTTAAGGGGGGGTGTCGGAAATGGTTCTAATGAAAATGAGATGAGGAGTGAACGTACGCACAAAGTACGTCTCGGTTCACAGCAAACAAGATACAAAGCTTTGTAACCTGATGCAAAACAGATGGCAGGCTGCGCGCGCTGCAGAGACTGCTGACTTTGGAGCTGGAGAACAGGGTTGGAGCCACTGCGTGGGCTGCATTATTTAATTATTTAAAAATAAACAGCGATGAGGGAGGGTGGGGAGAGACCAATTTAAAAAATAATACACATGGAGGGGGAGACAGATACAATAAAAAAACACTGTTGTGACTGGCAAATGTAACATCTGAAACCAAGAGAAACAAACGGTGCGAGGAGGTGGCTCAAAATAACGCTGCTGACTTTAGAACAGGAAAACAGGGTTCGAGCCTGGGTGTGGGCTGCATCATTAAGCCGCTGCCATGCTCATGACAGCTCCACGCTATCATGAGCCACGGGCGGTGTGTGCTCATGATGGTGTGGAGCTGTCATTCAACTGCCACTCCGCCGACGAGGCACTAATCCCCCGCCTGTGTGGGCGAATTAGTGAGTGGGTGGGGTCATGATGGCATGGAGCCCCTGTGCCACTGCACCTGCTGCACCATTCAAATCATGGCCCCAGTGCCTGCAAGGTAACGGCACTTGTCAGTGCTTGTTTAGTAGTAAAATATAGTAATAATCGGTGTCTAGTCCGTTTCCTAGATCGTTTGGCCCCTGTGCCACCCTACTGCACCCAAATCTACTCCATTTTCCTCTATCCTACTGCAATCTACCCCAGTCTACCAAACTTCACTCCAATTTACCCCACTGCACCCCAATACACTGCAGTCTACCCCACTGCAATGTACTGCAGTCCACTCCAGCTGCCCCTGTCCACTCCAGTCTACCCACGTCTCTCCAATCTACCCCACCAACTCCAATTGAAACCAACACACTCCAATCAACACCCAAAAATCCTACTTCAATCCAATTTCCACTCCAATCTATCCCCCTCCACTCCACTGTACCCCACCCCACTCTAATCTATCCCACTCCAATATGCCCCACTTCACTTCCCTTCACACCACTCCATCCTACCAATATCTACCCCTCTCCAATCTACCCCAATCTACACCTCTCTAGTTCAGTCTACCTCAACCCGCTCCAATATTCCCAGGGCAGCTGGAAATATGAGGCAGGAAAGGGCCAAATTATGTGCAGGGTTAAATAAATTATGCGGCAAGAAAAGGAAAATTATGCCGCACATTTTGTAATAGTATTACTTCTTTATTTCATCATTTTTAAACTTGGTAACACTCTCTTGGCATGGGTTGCACCTCATTTGTACCAGTTTAGCATCCACATTGAGCCATAAGCAACAGAAAGGTGTGCAGTCCACCTTTGCAAAGTACCTTCCGCTGCGAGGCAACACGTGTCATTCATTTATAGTAACTTTTGAACAGTTTGAGCTTTTTTGTTAAAATCTGTAGATCATGCAGCAGAAGATGGATCGTGTGGGAAATCTATAACTATGTGAAAATTGCCGCTACCGCACAATTGCATAATTCCAGTTGCCCTGAATATACCCCATTCTATTCCAGCCTACCACACTACAATCTACCCCACTCCAGTCCAGTTTACTACATTCCTCTCTACCCCACTCCAGAGAACTCCAATCTACCAAACTCCACTACAATCAAGCCAACTCAACCCCAGTCTACCCCACTTCGGCATACCCTACTCAACTCTAATATACAGCAGTCTACTTCATATATGTCCACTCCACTCTACTCTAATCTACCCCTCTCACACCTATCTACTACACTCTACACCACTACAATCTACCTCACTCCACTCTACCCCAGGCTACCCACTCCATTCTACACCACTCCACTCTAATCTACCTACTCCACCCCATCTCACTAACTTTTAGTCATGCTGAACAGCAGCAACTCATATGTACAACATTGCTTAAACACATTGCCAAAAATAAAAGCGCCTCTATAGGCGAGACATATTGGCTTTACCAATTACTTTTTCTTCTTGCTTCCAGGAAATCCTTTCTATTTCCTCTATAGAGCAAATTTAACTCTCAGTGACTAAGAATATCACTACAATGCTCATTCTACCAGGAAGGAAACATTTCTTTGTGTTGCCACGGATATCTTTAAATAAGGAGTGGGTAAAAAAACAGAAGATCTAAGCAGATTCCAAATTTTAAAACATTAAGAGAAGCATTGTTTACTTGTACAGGACTCCTACTTTCAAAGGTGGATTGGGTCAGAGGCACCAAGAATACAGTCCTAGCTGCCCAAATACAGAAACCCAGAAAAGTTGGTTAGGTTTTGTTTAAACATTACTTAATAATCATCTATCCTCAATCTTTGCCTGCGAAAAGTGTGAGGTCTGCATAGGTTTCACATGCTTTTAGCCATTTCAATATGTTAATTTGGGGAGACATGATTTGCTGTATCACCTCTTTAAGTGGATATATTTTCTTGTGCTGTATATGCCATTTGAGAGGGGCATCCTATCCTATCTCTGGTTGTATTTATTACTACGACTTGCAAGGTCTGTAGAGTAATCTGTATGATAGATTATTTCTGTGCATGAAAACAGCCAGAGATGTAGACTGTGTACAAATATCACTCTGACTCCAGATCCAGCCCCAATCACTCCTTTACATAACTCAATCATAAGTTAAACATACTGTAACAAATATACATTGTGTATTCCTGCTGCTGTCTAGACCTAGACAACTGTTGATTTTGTTTGGTGCTACTGTGAGCCACTGACTCCATCCATGTTACATAGGACTACATCTATGACCACGGCTTGAAAGCAATTTATTTTGGCTCAATATACCGTTCCTATTGTAATTCTGTCTTGATCAAAGTCACTATGAAAAAATTGGTGACATTGTTACCATTACTGACTACGCTGAATGTATTAGAAAGCTTGTTTGAATCCAATGGAGGAAGATAAGGAATAAATGCATGCTACCTATGAATGTAATGCAAAATATATATGTAGATTTGTGAGACTATGTGCTTAGGACCCTTGAGGTCCTGGGTGGACTCGTCAAGGAATTACGCAACTTGCTAAAATGAGTTAAGGTGTTATTATTAACGGTTATGACTTAATGATAGTGGAATGTGTGATTGTATGCTGAGGAATAAAGACATACAATTCAGAGCTCCATGTCTGGCATATTCCTTTGGCATGCTCCCAGGATGGGGAAGGTGCTACAACTGGCGATGAGTAGGGGATCTGTGCCCCAAAGAAATGAGACGGCTCTCCCTAAGAGTTTTTAACGCTACAGCAAACTGTTCATGCAAACCACTTGTGCCCAAACTGATAAGAAGCAGTTCAAAGTTGGCGTGTGTGGAATTGAAGCTCAGCTCCAGCCCATATACAGCCCTCAAAAAAGTTGAAGGCCATGTGGGGGAGCGCAATTGACTAGCCTACCAGAATCTGTTGGTAAGGCTGAAAGAAGAAATACTGCATTACGCCATAACGCAGCACCAGTATCTATGCAAAGCAAGCACCAAAGGCAGTGATAACTAGGTACGAAAGTGCAAGCTTACTTACCAGCAAGAGCGAGGGGAGTGTGACACAACCTCAAATTGGGTGTGACGACCAGGCCGGGTTGAGCCACCAAAGCATGCATAGCTGCAAGTGGCATTGAGTGCACCAAAAGGCCTTTAGGGTAGTGATAATGTTTTCAATGGCAGCAGAGGGGTGTGCAAAGTATTGTGTGCCACATTCACAAAACCACCACTGCCAATTGCCACATCAAAGAAGCAGAATATTGGTGCTAGGTGCTGATTCCTTCTAACCGGTACCGTTGCAGCGGCACAGTTCCACATTCAAAATGGCTGAGGAGTACATGAACTTTATTCATCGTAAGATCATTGCTGCTACTAATGCTGATAAGAACATGCTTATCTTCAAAGACATCATTTCAACTCAGTCGTGGAAGAAGCATGCTCAACCTTTTGCTAATGAAGTTAAATTTTAAAACTTAAAAAATGTACAGGATGAACTGTCCGTTACTAAGGAAGGAGTTGTATTAAGAGGTCCAAGAATCATCATACCTGACAGCTTAAGACAGCAGGACATTATGGCCTTGTAGCCACCAAAAATGCCCTAAGAGACCTACTGTGTTTCCTGTCCCTTGATAAGCGAGTAGAGAGAGAAATAATTGAGTGCCATCTTTGCAATTGCCTTTTGCCCACCGTTACGCGGGACCCATTGACAAATGTCTGATCTTCCTGCACATGCCTAGGAAAGAATTGCAGTTGATTTCTTTAGGCCTTAAGAAAACGGACATCATCTCATGGTAGTCATTGATAAGTATTCTTGTTTTCCTTTAGCAGAGGAATTAATGTCAGCTATCCATGACAAGGTCATTGAGCGGCTGGATGATATCTTTGCAGCGTGGGGTATCCCCACCGTTCACAAATCTGACAGTGGCTCCCTATTTAATAGCAAAGAATTCACAGAATTTCTGGTCAGTCTAAATGTCAAGCATCAAAAAAGCACACCTATGTGCCCCCAAACGAATGGTGTTGTGGGACGGTTTATGGATACCCCCAAATTTGTAAGTCAATGAGCATCTATGGAGGGAATCAAGTTAAACCAAGACCTATGTCAAACCCTTCATGCCTATCGCTCAACTTCTCACTCCACAACTGGTGAGAGTCCTGCCTCTGTGCTATTTGGGAGAGCTATTGTAACTAAACTGCCCCTGTGCACAGTTGATTGATACTTGAATGTGGAGAAGGTTTGTGTCATGAACATGTTCCCACAGCTGGGTCTTCTGTATTATAATACACATAAAGTGAACAGGGAAAAGGGCTTTACCAAAGTATACTTTTTTTATTCTGTTTATATTTGACATATGTACTGAACTTTCTTTGAAATGATTTGATCTGTTATGTTATTGAAACTATTTATTCTAATGTTCTTGTTTTTTGAAACTAAAGGATGTCATCAGAAGGAATAGAAGGCTGTAGAATGATACCACCATCACAACGGGCTCGAAGCAGTAGTGCGGAGATTAAAGTCCCACATACTCGAATGGATGATGAAGCTGCAATCCAGGTGGTCATTCATGACATTCCATGTTTTTTTCAACATTATCACTGTTATTTATTTTTCATTCTCTGTGTCCAATATTCCATTTACTTAATTTTGCACTGTCTTGCATTTATATTGTAACCTTAACCCCTTCCATGCTCATGACGAGCCCAGTTCGTCATGAGTCACAGTGGAGCTGTGCTCATGACGAGTTGGGCTTGTGATAATGGCCGCGGCCCGGCACACGCGCGATTGATTCCCCGCCTGTGCGGGAGAATTAATCAGTGGGCGGGTTTGTGACGAGCCCAGCTCGTCATGAGCACAGGCCCCCTTCCCAGCCCCCCCCCGCACCGTGGGTGAATTACCCCACCGCGAAGGGGTTAAAGAGAAATAGAGGAGCCACAAACATCAGCTGCCAATGCCTTTTTTAACAGAACAAAAACAATCTTTAACTAGCAAAAAAGGGCATGAAGCTCAAAGCAACACGTTTTAGCGGGGCTCAAGAAAATGCATCCTTTCACTAACAATCCTCCTCCAATTCTTACGGGTGACTAGACCACTGGCTCACACCATAAATATTGTTGCCAGTGGCAGTTAAAGGTGTCCTTGCTGTATGGCATCAAGTACTATTACCAAGGCTCATATGAATGTTACCACCAATGGGTGTTCTTGTATAGTGTGTGGGTAAGTAATATTGTGGTATGAACAGGAGGACACAGGACCAGTAATGTGATGGGTAACTTCACCAACACTGGTGGTGTCATCAAGTTCCTTCACCTCACAGATTTGCTTTTTATATCCAGTGGTTGGGTGTTGGAGAGATCAGATACCATCGGGTTCAAGCATCACAGGTAGCTAAAAGAGGCAGTGGTACACAGTGAATGGGTAACAGAGAACGTGTGCACCCTGTGCACACGTTCAGTATGTCAGCAATGGCCTTTTCATTCATTTCCGTGCAGACAGTGGGAAATGATGGGGTCTCATATAGAATGTTACCATGTTCAAGGCAAGATAGCTGCTTCTTAGATGTTGTTCCTATGTGGTCATGGTAGTACGCCCAAACCTCAGGGAAAACATCTGTTTATGCCAGGGTTTGTGGTGTGTTAAGGAGTTTCATCCCCACTATTCCTTATTCCCAGGCTGACGGTATAGCTCAGATAGTTTATTCCACTTTTCACTGATGAGAAGGAGAGCATCTGATTGAAACATTAATACGTTGCTTATGTCTGTTGGGACCATTAGTACATGCTCCACCTCTGCAATTCTACATTGCAGGTGTAAATGTAACTCCTCTACATGAGCACTAACATGAGTGTATGTGTGCCGGGCAGCAAAATATCAGGTGGATCACTGTGAACTGTAATGAACAAGGGCTGAGTATCAGAAATCACGTTCCTCCTCAATTGCTACTCAAACTGCATTTCACAGTTTCAGTTTATTGTGAACGACGTAATCTGAGGCATTTAGAAATAGCAGAACACCCACAAGGGTGATGGAATTTGGAATTGTCAATCTTGCTCTGCTGTTTCTTAAGGGACTATGGGCCAGGTGTACGAAAAGAAATTACATTTCCTAAAAGACCGAATATCAATTTCGGTCCGATAAGAAATGCAATACTGCCTTTCAATATGCACAAAGGCCTAAACGTGGTCATACAATACGATTTTGTTATATTGTACTAGCTTGTATTATTCTAGCCTGTGTTATGGTACTTATGATGTACCTGCATTCTATCCATTAGGTCATCATACAGTAGATGGTGTCAGTTTAACCAGCTGCGTCTGGTAGGGATCGTTCTGTGTTTCTCCTGACAATAAAGATGCATCAAGAATTCAAGGAATTCCAATCTTGTTATTTATAACATTTTTGGCGACGCTCAGACGCAGTGGAGAGGTGAAGGTGGAGATAGACCAACACAGGATAACGAACTCGGCGTGCAAAATAAAGAAGAGAGATGAAATAGAAGGAATTGAATGTAAAACAAAGAAGAAGCTCAGCAAAAACAACCTTGAGTAATTTTAAGTGCTTAAATTGCGGGAGTATCGACTATTTGCCATTGGCTATTCGGGCAAGCTTGGAGAGAAAAGAATGCGTCAAGCAGTGTTTAAATTTGAAAATCCCAAGCTGTTCAGCTCGGCTGTCGCATGAAACAAAGCGGAGCAAAAGACTGTTCATTTATGCTGGCAGAAGCGTAAGCAGAATAATTTCGGCGGCATAATTATTGGAAAAATATCAATCCGCTAAAGTAAAGACTATTCTGACATTGAGTAAACGGCGCAGCTTAGAACACGAACTGCGCGTGCTAATAGAGTGAGTGATGCACATTGTGAGCACGAGCACAGGCTGAAAACGGATATCGCTTACTTTGTTTATCGATCACATGTTTTGCGGCGAAATTTGTAGATATTTAATTTGAATGTTATCTCGGCGTGACAAGGAACATCCCACTTTATAAAAGGAAGTAATAAATTACTCACGAGGTTGCTGAAGCTTGTTTTACCAAGCAAGCTAACTAGTGATTGGCCGATTGGATCTGAAGAGAAAAGTGTGCCCTGATTGGATGATAATATATCTGTAATTCCAGTGCTGAAATTGAAGATAGAAGAAAAAAAGGACAACGCTGCCACCCTGTGGGCAGTTGCAGAAATTGAAATTACATGGTTGTTTCACAAAAGGAAATTTAACTTGTGAATAAATTATTTAGAATTGCACGGAAACGATTTAAAATTCAAAGAAGTCAAGATGATGAATGTCAGCAATGCAATTGCTGTTCCGCCACCTTTCTTGATGGTTCCAGGTGAGCCATCAATAGAATGGGAAGAGTGGATAGAGAGTTTTGAGAATTATTTGGTGGCATTAGACGGAACGAAATTTCCTGCTGTGAGAAAGAGGGCCTTGCTGCTGCGGTCTCTAGGGAAAGAAGGTCAGCATATCTTAAAATACTTACCATCAGAAGTAAATGTGCAAGGAGAAACAATAGAAGATGTTTATAAAGAAGCAGTGCTGAGGTTGCGGTCAATAGATGATTTTGTGGTGAGGCGAAGAGAGTTATCTGCGAAATGTGAATTCGGTCAAATGCGAGACGAAATGATAAGAGACCAATTAATTGTACAATGTGCATGCAAGAAGACTCAAGAAAGATTATGGGCAGCAAGTAACCCCTCACTGAAGGATGGCATAGCTATAGCAAAGGTGGTGGAAAAATCGGAGAAATGTATGAGGGTGATGATAGTGCAGGTGGAAAAAATTGGCCTCAGAGGCAGTGGAGTAAACCCCCAGCGAAAGGGATTTCTAAACAGTGCACAAGATGTGGGAGAACTTACCATCAAGCTGACTCAAAAATGTGCTTTGCGGTGGGAAAAGAATGTTTAAAGTGTGGGAAAAGAGGACATTTGGCTAGAATGTGTAAAATGCAAACTAGTAAAACAAATGCAGTAGAGGACACACAATCTACTTACAGAGTCATAGTAGTGGAGGATGCACAAGAAGTGGCCGGAGTAGAAGGGGATGAGCGTAGGAGAGTGCGTCCTAAAGCTGATTTTGTCATCAATGGAAAGAACGTGTCTCTAATGGTGGACACAAAGTCACTTTACACCATTGTTCCAATGAAATTGTTTAAAGAGACTTGGCCAGAGCAAGTTCTATCTCAGACGGGTGTTGCGTTGAAATCATATCAAGGAAATGTTATTCCTGCCTTGGGATGGGTAGATGCTGATATTCGATTTCAAGATAGGATGACTCAGGGTAAACTATATGTGGCAGAGGAAGGTCCGCCTATCTTGGGTTGGCCACATCAGTTTGATCTGGACATTAAAATTGACCCGAAGTCTGATTTTCCAGTTATGGCCATTCAGAAGTTAGGCTTGGATGATATTTTGAAACAACTTGAAAATGTTTTTGAACAAAGGTTGGGTCAGTTCAAGGGATATGAACATGAGATAAAGTTGAGAGAAAACTCTGTGCCAGTTAGACATCTTGCAGGGAGGGTGCCTATAGCTGCTAGAGAGAAGGTGAAGGAAATTATACAACAGTTATTGGATGACAAGCTCATTGAACCTGTGGAGTCCACGGATTGGTTATCTCCGGTCGTTATCACGAGGAAGCCTGATAGTTCACTAAGATTCTGTGTGGACTTGAGAGGCCTGAACCAAAATGTAATCATGGACAAATTTCCTCTCCTTAACATTAATGAGTTAGTGCTGATGTTGAATGGTGCAAATTTGTTACAAAACTAGATATGAGAAGTGCATATCATCAGGTCACTTTAAGTCACCAGTCAAGGAGTATGACATCATTTATTACTGGTGAGGGGACATTTAGGTTTTGTAGGCTTCCGTTTGGCTTATGCTCAGCGGCAAGCGTGTTTCAGAGGTTGATGAATTCAGTTCTTTCTGGGGAGAAGAAAGCAGTGGTGTTCCAAGATGATGTGTTGGTGTTTGGGGCAACTGAGGAAGAGCATAACATCTCCTTAAAAAGAGTCCTGGAATGTATAGATAGGGCTGGCTTTATTTATTTATTTTATTTATTTAGGTTTCTTTTATAGCGCAGGAATTCGATCTCCGAGGAGATATCTCCGCGCTGTGTTGTTCCGAAGATAAGCCAAGACCGAGAGTTTGTATGACATGACTAAGATTGCTGGGTAGGAAACGGGTACGTCTTCAGACATTTTCTAAAATTGACACGGTTGGAGTTTCGTCTTAAGAGGAGGGGTAGTGAATTCCATAAAGTAGGACCTCTAAATGCAAGGGCTCGGCCTCCTTGCCTTTCTCTTTTGATCCTAGGGATTTGTAGCAGGGCTTGATTTCCAGATCTTAATGTTCTTCCTGGTTGATAGGGTTGAAAGATTTCAGTTAGATACCTAGGGCCAGTTCCATACAAGCGTTTATGAATAGTACAACATATTTTAAATTGTACTCTGACGTATAGGAAGCCAGTGAAGCTTGTTTAGTAGGGGATATGAGGGGGATCTGGCAGTAGCATTGAGGATCAGTCTAGCGGCGGTATTTTGAACAACCTGTAGCCTCTTCAGTTGTTCGTCATTAGCTGATATAAGCAATCCATTGCAGTAGTCAAGCCTACTCATAACTAAAGTCTGCACTAATGTTCTCCGATGATGGACTGCTAGGTAAGGAAAAACCCTTCTGAGTAGGCCAATGACTCTCATACAGGTTCCCGTGACCTGTGTGGCATGATCTTTTAACACCAATGATTGATCAAGCTTGACACCCAGATTTTTCACACTTTCCTTGGGACAGGGAGCTCAACCCAGTTCTGGAGGCCACCACTCAGGTGACCAGAGGAGTGGGGCATTTCCAAAGAGCATGACCTCCGTCTTGCCCACATTGCATTGCAGGCAATTGGAGGTCATCCATCCGGCTATGGCTCTCATTCCAGCCGCGAAGGAATTCCTTACTGCAGCAGTCATATTTTGGAATGGGAACAGCAGCTGGGTGTCGTCTGCGTAGGATATTGGTGTGAACCCATATTTCCTTGCAACATTCGCCAGGGGGGCCACATACACATTGAATAATGTGGGGCTTAGGCATGAGCCCTGTGGAACCCCCTTTGTGAGCTCCCTAAAGGTGGAGTGGTGGGAGCCCAGGCGAACATTTTGGGATCGGTTGGAGATGAAACTTTTCAACCATGATAGAGCAGTTCCCTGCACTCCTAACCTTGCATAGGGAAAAGTGCAAATTCTTGACAAGGGAGGTGGAATATCTGGGTCATTTAGTCACAAGTGAGTGGATTAAACCTAAAGACAATTTAGTCAGTGTGATTGTCAATGCTAAGGCTCCTCACAATAGAGATTCATTAGATTCATTGAGGTCTTTCATGGGCCTTGTTGAATATTATGCAAAGTTTGTATTTGATTTTGCAAGAAAGACTGAGCCGTTGAGGGAATTGTTGAGACGTGGAAGGAAGTTTGATTGGAATGATGAACAGCAGAGATCTTTTGAGTTAGTGAAACATGATATCACACATGCAGGGGTATTGACTCAGTTTGTGTCTGGTCTGGAGTGTGTGTTGACTGTAGATGCGGGTGGTATGGGGATTGGAGTGGTTTTTGCATAGAAACATTGGAAGCAAGAGAAGACTGTGGCTTTTGCGTCACAGTCGTTGTCTGAGGTTGAAAGGAATTATGCTGTAATTGAGAGGGAGGCGTTAGCAGCGGCATGGGCCACAAATTATTTCAGAGTGTTTTTATGGGGTAGTACGTTCATACTCCGCACTGATCATAAACCCCAGTTGAAAGTTTTAGGACCAGTTGGTATTAAGAATTGTTCAGGACGGTTGGCTCGGTTAGCGGTGAAGTTGCAAGAATTTGATTGTAAATTAGAGTATTTGTCAGGTTGGAAGAACAGAGTTGCGGATTGTTTGTCACGTTTACCAGATTGTAGTAAAAAAGTCCTTGATTTACAGACGGAAGAGGTAGTGGCGAATGTGGACGATGCTGTGGAGACTTACGCAGGCGCCATACAAAGTAATACGTGGTATACCCATATGCAGCAGGATGTTGTTTTGTCTGGTGTTGTGAGAATGATCAAGGATGGTGCCAGGAGAGAAGGTTCGTTACCTGATGGTGTGAGACAATTTGTGAAGGTTATAGATGAGTTGGCTGTAACTCCTGATGGTACAGTTATGAGGAATGACAAGTGTGTGCCTCCATGTGGTCTACGGAGAAGGTTGATTGATTTGGCACATGAAGGACATATGGGGCAAACCATGATGATCAAAAGGATTTAGACGAACTATTGGTGGCCGAATATGGATTCAGATGTAAAGGAATGGGTGGAGAAGTGTGAAGCTTGTAGAGAATCTGAGAATCGCTTAAGAGTAGGTCTGGGAAGTTCAAGAGAGCAACAGCATATTACCAATGCGGAAAAAGTATGGGAGAAGGTTTGCATTAATTTTATTGGTCCATTTGCATTTTTGCCACAGTCTCAAAAGTTTGCTCTTGTTTTAGTGGATGTAAAATCGAAATGGATTGAAGTGGCTTTTATGAGTTCAGTAACTACTGCAACCACTTTTGCTGTTTTAACAGAAATTTTTAAGAGGAAGCGTTTTCCTTCTGTTATCTTATCTGATAATGGCACACAATTGAGATCTTATGAGATGGAAGAATTTTTAAATTCAGTTGGTGTCAAGCGTTCATTATACAACCCACAGGGCAACGGCTTAGTTGAGCGCATGAATAGAATGGTAAAAGGGACTATGCAGTTGGCTTATAATTCACACATGGATGTGGTGAGTGCTGTTTCTGAGATGTTGTGGGCTTACAGGACAACAATAAACTGTGATTTAGGTTTGAGTCCATTTGATATGATGCGTGGTAGAGTGGCAGGGACAAAATTGTTTCCAGCATGGATGCGTGCTAAGAAAAAACAAAAAGAAGAACATTTATCATTAGGTAAGAATGATAAGTGTTTTATCAATCTTGGTGATTGGGTTAGGGTTAAACCTGGTCTCAACACTAATTTTCTGAATAAGTTCAGAGGCCCGTTCAAAGTGAAAGCCGTTGGTGGGAATTGGGTGAGATTAATGAATGGACAGACCTGGAATTTGAGGCGAGTTGATCAAAGAAAGAATGGAAGGTGTAAATTTGATATGGAGGGAAAATGTGAAAAGATAGGTGGGTCACCTTGGATGATGATGGGCGATGAAGAATTTTCTGGAAATAGTGACTATGCGGGATACAAGGGGGCTGTTTTAGATCGGGAGGTGAGACAAAGTGATGATGGAAGGAGAGGAGATGAGTTAGTTGTATCTTCTCGCGTTTTGAGACAGGTTGGGAAAAGGCGAGCTCCACAGTATCTTAAAGACTACTTAGTGTCTGTTTGATTTATTTTTTATTTTTTCCTACTTTTGTTCTTTTCTTTTAATCTGTTTTTTTTAGTGTAAGATGGGGAGATATGTTATTGTATTATTCTAGCCTGTGTCATGGTACTTATGATGTACCTGCATTCTATCCGTTAGGTCATCATACAGTAGATGGTGACAGTTTAACCAGCTACGTCTGGTAGGGATCGTTCTGTGTTTCTCCTGACAATAAAGATTCATCAAGAATTCAAGGAATTCCAATCTTGTTATTTGTAACCGATTTCTACCCAGTTGAAATCACATTTTGCATTTCCCTAAATAGGATATCGCAAATAGGGATTTCCGAGCACATGTACAAAGCATTACCTAAATGCGAAATTGGCATTCAGGACATGGTGTTGCCATTGACTCCAAGTCGATGGTAACCATGTGCAATTTTTTTTAAATGCACCAAAAATGCTTTTTTTAAAGTGCCATGTAGCATGCACATGCCCCTAGGGCATTTGTGCGCTTTACATGTGCAACTCTTTTTTTTGGGGTGCATTTAAGGGTGCCTAAGGCCCATAGGCTCCCTTGGTTTTGCATTTCTTTATTTGTGATTTCCTATTAGGAAGTTGCTAATTTATAAATGCAAAATCATTCGTACCTATGGGCCTTTTGAAACAAATGGTTTTGCATTTTCTAAATACTCCGTAGGAATCGCTGTTATGATATCTTTATTTTTGTACATTCCATTTTGCATTTCCTAAATAGTGTTTTTTTTTAAAGATTCGCTATTTAGGAAATGCAAACTGGAAGTTTCGTACATATGGGCCAAAGTGTTGCTTGAGTCTCCTGTAGCCTCAGTGACTACTAATCTCTCCCCAGATTAAAGTGTTGCTTGAGTCTCCTGTAGCCTCAGTGACTACTAATCTCTCCCAGATAGTTGAGGGGAAGAGCTGTTCTGATAGAAGTTCTGTTAGTTCTGGTTCCTGCCAAGCCAGGCCCTGATCCAGGAATGTGTGTTCGTGTACTAATCAATTGCTCACCTTGTTGGGAGGGGAAAGGAGTAAGTAGAACCGGCAGTGCAAAAAGGTTAGAGGACTTCATTCAGTGAGCACACGTAGTACAGAAGAATGTTGAAAAAGCAGTTTTAGTTTTTAACATATAAAAGGTATGGGGCACCAACTGACCACTAAATGTTCCGGATTGCAATACATTCTAGATCTCGTACGTTGGTGTAGTGATGATTGCATTCATAAGAAATAGCATAATGTATTGTTTTCTTATAATATGAATATTTAGTATTTTAATTAATTGACATTTTACATTTTCACTAATGTAATTCGAAATAATTCAATGATTAAACAAAGCGTCACTTGTATTTTCATAAATTTTGGGCTGGGGATTTTACCTCCTTTATTGGAGTTTTGTCTTTTTTTATATAGATTGCAGTTCTTTATTATTTTTCTCAAGTTACATTATATGAAACACGCAGAGATGATAATGCACATGAACCTAGTACATAGTGTTAAAATAGAAGTAAAGAAGAGAAACTCCCATTGTAGGAAGAGAAGACGACTAGAAGTCTAAATCAAATTGAACATCCAAAGAACCCTCACACGGGCAGACAAAACCAATTGTATTAGGTAGAGGTGAACGATGGGTGTGGAAAGAGATGTCCATTTGGAAGAGTAACTCCTCGCAATCTGGCCACCCCTCCGTATCGTCCACCCCACTGTAAAGTCATGATCACACAACCGATCTTCTTGTGATTTATGTATTTCAGAGTTGTGCATTGGCTGGCGCTAGTCGATTCTGAGATGATTGTCTTAACATCCACACCTGTTCTAGAATGGGCTTATTTATGGTTATGGGGTTGTGTAGCGGATTTCTAGTAGCGTAACATCTCCACTTTTGCTACCGCTAAAGCTGTGGAGAGCCATCTTTGGTATGAATGAGTAGAGATGGTAAGACAAAAGTATCATGTAGTACAGCCTGTCTTTGATTTTTATTGCAAAACATCAAGTCCTTTTTCCCCATAATATGGAAACTTTCCAAGTCCTAGAACCTTCTTTAATCACTTATAACATAACTTCAAAAGGAGGGTCTTGTAGTCAGTCAGTCTGAGTCAGTAAAACTTTACTTGGTTGACGAGAACCATAATGGTACATACTTAAAATAACACAGTATTACACCAGTCACACTTATATCACATATTATCCAAAAAGAGATTCAGCACTCACAAAAAAATACAATATACAAATCGTAGACATTAGAAAAATCAGTTAAAACCGTTAAGGCACCTTCAGGAGGTAACCTTTTAGCATGTATAAACACAGTACACTGCAGCTAAAGATTAACATCATAAACCATTCACATAAACTAATCTCCTGTTCTCTTGTGAATTTAGATAACTTTCCAGCTAAAAGCAGACTATGGGTCATATGTATCAAGCAGTCATTTTGCGATTCTCAAATAGCGATTGTTTGCAAATCGCTATTTGAGAATCGCAAAATGCTATGTATGTAGGATTCTGATAGATACATCTGCCAGTGGATTCCTCACCTTGTGAATATCCCCTGCGCAGCAGCCAATCGGAAACTTTTGTAGCTCTCCACGCCGGCGAGGTCATGAACGACCTCACAGAGGGTACGACTCAGCTAGCGACCCCGCTGACCCCACTGGATCCATAATAGGGCCTCGTCGGCGTGATGACGTCAGTTCCCTTTTTTCCCGCCGTCGATGCCAACGGTTTTTTGGGACTCTCCGTAGTTACATTGTTATTACTAGTGTTCTCGTCTGTTCTTCTTGTTTCCTTTCTAAGATGTCAGGAAGAAAGTCTGGTTTCAAGCCCTGCAGGGAGTGCGGGAAGCAAATGTCCATCACTGACCCGCATCAGGACTGTGTATGGTGCTTGTCTTTTGATCACGACGTCAAAGAATGTGCGTGCTGCAGGAAGATGAACCCGAAGGCATTGAAGGAAAGGGAGGCGAAGTTGTTTATGGCCAAGATGAAGAAGAAGGAAAAGGAGGCGAGTAAAAGAAAATCAAGATCGAGCTAGAGGTCTCGTTCTGAATCCAGGTCGGGTTCAAAGTCTGCTTCGGGGCATTCGAAGTCGAAAAGACATAAGAAGAAGAAGCACTCTTCGATGCGCCACTCTGATAAAGAACCGGCGCCGAAGTCATCTTCTCCTCTGCGTCACAGAGATGACGTCGATCCTTTGCATTCGGATCCGGCTTCACTGGTGAAGGTGGTGACTTCCGAAGTCGAGGTCTCTCGATCTCCGACGCCGGCTCCCTCGGATTCGATTCACTCTCAGGATCTAGATGAGGTTGAGCCAGAGCATGAAGATCAGGAGCAGCCTGAGGAGGTTCCTTTATCGGCCCGGCTGGCCCGACTCCAGGAACACCGGCTTCGGAGGCGGCGCCGGGTAATTATCCTCCATTCCCGGCTCCAGGTCAGGACCCATCACATTACCTTAACACAATGTATGGCGTCTTTGCGAGGGCTATGTACCCCTCTGGTGCACCTGCGGGTCCCATGGGTCCTTTTGCCTTTAATTTGGGTGTTCCCAAGGCATATGCCCAGGCAACGTTAATGCCCTTTATGCCAGCGACGCCGTCCTGGAACTTTCCCGTGCCGAGGGCCCCGGCGCCGTATCGGGAATCTACGGCACCGTATAGGGAATCTCCGGTGCCGTCTGGTCGTCCTCGTTTGGAGTCTGTGGCGCCGTTGGATCCGCGTTCTACACCGGTCCAGAGGCCAACGGAGTCAGTTGTGGAGCCATTGACTCCAGCCCCCAGGATCCGCTCCAGGAGGGAGGCCCAGAGGGCTGTATAGGAGGAACGCAATCGGCAGGAGATGGAGGAAGGTGAACTTCCTGAATCTGAGGACTATTTTGCGTAGTTAAAGGACGCAAGTGACCTTGATGTCTCGCCTGAGTGGGATTTTTCTCCTGGTCCAGATCCTCCCTCTAAGGATGCAGCTCCCTATCATACGGTGGTGAGAAAGGCTGCAGAGTTATTGGACATTAATCTTCCTTCCACGGAGTTTAAGTCCAATCTTCTGACTGAAGTGTTGCATTCTCCCTCATCTGTGTCAGAACCTCTGTTACCATTTAATGAGGCAATTCTGGAGCCAGTGTTGGAGGTTTGGAAGAAGCCTTTGTCTGCACCTGCGGTCTCCAGGACTATGGCACTGAGATTTAGGGTGGCACCTGAGGATCCAGAGTTTTTATCGCCACACCCTTTGCCTGAGAGCCTTGTAGTTCAGGCGGCTTTCTCAAAGAAGTCTTCAGGGACTTTTCCTCAGGTTACGGCTGACAGGGAGTCAAAGCGCATTGACCAGTCTGCCAAAAAGGTATTCTCATCTGCAAGCATGGCACTAAAATCTACAAATGCGACTTGTTTGATGGGAAGGTATATCCATGCCTTGATGGACTCTTCTAAACAGTTGCTATCAAAACTGTCTGATGAAGATAGGAAGTACTTTCAGGAGGTTTTGGACGATACCCAGGCTGCTGCACGTCAGGTCATCCAGAGCGGCCTAGATTTGGCTGACTCAATGGCAAGGATTATGGGCTCTGCAGTAGCTACGAGAAGGGGGGCTTGGTTGAACTCGTCACTTTTCTTCTGATGTGCAGGCTACTCTGTTGGACTTGCCATTTGTTGGAACAGGACTTTTCGGTAAGAAGGCAGATACCGCTCTTGAGATATTTAAAGATTGCAAGGCCACAGCAAGATCACTTGGCTTGCAGACTCAATCTAGAGGATCCTTTAGAAGGTATAGAGGATTTGGGAAGTCGTCCTTTTGTTCACAAGGGCAGCCTCGTCAACAGCAGCAGCAGCAAGAAAATACGCTGTATAAGTCCTATAGGGGAAGAAGCAGAGGTCGTCCACGAGGTCGTCAACCCTCCTCCTCCTTTTCTTCTACCTCACCCCCTATCACCGCAGCAAAGTAGCCCTAGATTCCCCATTCTCAATCAAATTGGTCCTGTGGGGGGTCGGCTTACCCATTTTCTGCGGGATTGGGAATCTGTCACTACAGACCAATGGGTTCTCAATCTTGTGGCAAATGGGTATACTCTTCCCTTTCGGGAATTTCCTCCGAATTACCCTCCTTGCCAAGGGGCTTGCTCAGAAGAACATCTCCGTCTCCTACAGGAGGAAGTTCTGACCTTGTTAAAGAAAGGCGCGATAGAGGTGGTTCCGGAGCAGGAAAGGGGTCAGGGATGCTACTCCCGGTATTTCCTGATTCCCAAGAAGGATGGCAGGTTGCTTCCAATCCTGGATCTCAGGATCTTGAACCTTTATCTGAAACAAGAGAAGTTCAAGATGCTCACCCATGCGCAGGTTCTTCAAACGCTGTTGGAAGAAGACTGAATGGTGTCGCTCGACTTGCAGGCACGTATTTTCATATTCCGATCCTGGAGTTGCACAGGAAGTATCTCCGCTTCACGGTGGGTTCGCAGCACTCCCAGTTTGCGGTCCTTCTATTTGGAATTACTACTGCTCCTCGAGTCTTTACCAAGATGATGGCAGTGGTGGCAGCACATCTCAGAGGTCGGGGATTCCGGTTTTCCCCTATCTGGACGACTGGCTGATCAAAGCAGAGTCTCCAGAGAAGGTGCTAATCATCTGCACAAGACCACTCAGTTGTTGTACAGGTTGGGTTTTTCGATAAATGTACCCAAGTCTCAACATGTTCATAGGTGCGGGACTGGACACAACGGTTTGTCGTGCATTCCCTCCTCCTCACAGGATTCACAACATACAGGAAATGATTCCTTTATTTTACAATGGAGCGGTTGTTCCAGTCCTGAAGGTCCTTCACTTGCTCGGTCTGTTTGATTCCTGTATTCTCCTGGTCAACCTTTGCCGCTGGCAAATGAGGGCACTCCAGTGGTGCCTCCGCAAGCAGTGGTATCAGCACTACGGGGATCTCAGGGAGTCTGTGAGGATCTCCAGAGAACTGCAGCGGATCTGTCTTGGTGGAGCGTGTAGGGCAATCTGTTTCAAGGAAAGCCCTTTCATCTGTCTCCATCAGTTGCCACAGTGATAACGGATGCATCCACTCTAAGGTGGGGTGCTCATCTGGGGGATCTGGAGATCAAGGGTCTTTGGTCTCCAGGGGAAAGGTTGCTTCAAATCAACCTTCTGGAATTAAGGGCGATTCGTTTGGCACTCAAGACCTTCCTCCCTTCCCTTCAGGGTCAGTCGGTTCAGGTCCTGACGGACAACACAACCGCGATGTGGTATATCAACAAGCAGGGAGGAGTGGGATCGCATCTTCTCTGCAGAGAAGCTCTGCATCTCTGGTCCTGGGTTCAGGACCACCAGATTTGTCTGATGGCAAATCATCTGGCCGTAGTTCTGAACGTTCGTGCAGACAGTCTCAGTCAGCAGTACTCAGCCGATCACGAGTGGAGGCTTCATCCAGAGGTGGTTCGTCACATCTTCCGGACGTGGGGAACTCCTAGGGTGGACATGTTCGCCACTCACTAGAACACCCACTGCCTGTCATTCTGCAGCCTCCAGTTTCCGATGCAGGGAGCATTGGGGGACGCGTTTCAGTTGAGTTGGAGTTCTCAACTCCTTTACGCGTTTCCTCCCATACCCTTGATTCCTCAGGTTCTGAGGAAGATTCGCCAAGACAGGGCCCAAGTTATATTGGTCGCCCCGGATTGGCCAAGAAGGGTGTAGTACACAGATCTTCTCCACCTCTCCTCGTGCCCTCCGCTCTGTCTCCCTCTCAGGGCAGATCTCCTATCTCAGATGGAGGGGCAGGTTCAACACCGCCACCTCCAGTCCTTACACCTTCATGCCTGGAGATTGAACGGGGCAACCTGAATTCTTTTTCTCTCCCGCCTGATGTGGTGGATGCAATTCTTTCGGCCAGGCGTCTTTCCACTAAGTCGATCTATTCCTATAGGTGGTCCAAATTTGTTTCCTGGTGTGCAGAGAAGTCTATTGACCCCTCGAGGGCTCGTTTGTCCAACATACTTCAATTTGCTCTTTCTTTAGCTCAGCAGGGTTTTGCTGTGGCGACTGTAAAAGGTTATTTATCGGCCTTGTCGGCATTCCTTTGTTTGCCGGACCAGCCGTCTTTATTTAAGTCACCTATTTTGTTACGTTTTATAAAAGGTCTTACAAACAAATTCCCTCCAACTCCTTTTATTGGACTTGAATCTTGTGTTAACTTATTTGTAGGGTTCTCCCTTTGAACCCTTACACAATTGTCCCATGAGACTTCTGTCTTTTAAGACTGTTTTTCTTGTAGCAATTACCTCGGCAAGGAGGGTAAGTGAGCTTCAACCTCTTAGTTCGAAACCCCCAATCCTGACCATTCATGCTGAGAGAATGGTACTCAGGACCAGGGCTGCTTTTCTGCCTAAGGTGGTAACTCCCTTCTATCTGGGCCAGTCCATTACCCTTCCTACCTTCTATTCTCCCCCTCACCCTTCCAAGAAGGAGGAGCGGCTTCACCGCCTAGACCCTAAGAGGGCGGTGAGTTTCTACCTCGATAGGACTAAAGACTATCGTGTGGACAACCAGCTTTTTGTTGGATTTTCTGGCTGTAAAAAAGGAAAAGCGGTGTACAAGCGCACGCTGTCAAGGTGGATTATCCTGTGTATAAAGATCTGCTACGCCCTGGCTGGTAAGGAACCTCCGGAGGGTATAAGGACTAGAGCAAAGTCTTCAACATCTGCTTTGGCTAGAGGTGTGCCTGTAGAGGATATTTGTAGAGCCACGAATTGGGCCTCCTTCCACACTTTTGCGAAGCATTACTACTTGGATACCGAGGTGAGGAGGGACGGCCACTTTGCACGCTCTGTCCTCCAGGATTTCTTGGTATAGCAGAGTGGACACCCTCCTCCGGGAGAGGGGACTGTTGTGGGACTCTATTCACAAGGTGAGGAATCCACTGGCAGATGTATCTATCAGAAGAACAAGTTACTTACCTTTGGTAACGCTTTTTCTAGTAGATACAGTATCTGCCTCTGGATTCCTCACTGACCCACCCGCCTCCCCGTTGTCCACTCTTCTATACCTGCTAAGTGTATATTTGAAAATGTTTTAATGGATGTATTTATATGTTCATATTGCATTGATTTCACACCGTGTTTGCTGTTTTGAATGCTATGTACTATGTATACTATTACTGTTTATGTCGGTCCGTCCGTGTGCCTCGGGGGCACGGTAAAAAGGGCAGGACTCACGTCATCACGCCGACGAGGCCCTATTATGGATCCAGTGACGTCAGCGGGGTCGCGAGCGGAGTCGTACCCTCTGTGACGTCGTCCATGACCTCGCCGGCGTGGAGAGCTACAAAAGTTTCCGATTGGCTGCTGCGCAGGGGATATTCACAAGGTGAGGAATTCATAGGCAGATACTGTATCTACCAGAAAAAGCATTACCGAAGGTAAGTAACTTGTTCTTTGCAATAAATTTTGCGAATCTTACATATTCCTTAATTGCGATTTGCAATTAAAGAATACCTCCCCATTCATTCCTATGGTCCTAGAGGCCCATAGGAATGACTGGGAAGACATTCTAAATTTGCGATTAGCAATTAGCGAATCACAATTTGAGAATGCAAATTCAAGGGTGCAGGGTGCAAAATTTGCGATTCCCTAAATGCAATCGCAAAATAAGGAATCGCAAATTTTGCGATTCCTTATTTTGTCTTAATACATACCATTTGGCAAAATTGCATTTGCAAACGCCGAAATTCTGCGAATTTCGGTGTTTGCGCATGCAATTTTGCTTGATCCATATGGCCCATAGTAACACAAATATTCGCAAAGTTCAATTATACGAAACCAGTTACGATTACGTAACACTGTATTTCATTAAAAGTGTTTAACTATGTGCTTTTTTGGATAGTGAGAGTAGTTACAGAAGAAAAGAAAGTGCATTTACCGAGTACTCATCACATATGCGACTTTTTAAAAGTCGTGACAAATGATTCTGTCTGGGAAACAACAAGAGGCGGTGGATCAGATTACATCTAAATTGAGTTACCACAAACTTCTGCTGTGTGTTGGTAACCAATTTAATGTAAGCTTGTAGGCCATTTTGATTCACTGAAGTAAAATACAACACTCACTCCTTGTGAAATCTGTCCTCCTCAGACAGGTGTAAAAATAAAGTTTTGAGCTCCCATTTATTAATTCTATTTAGCTATTCTGGCTCCTCAAATAATCCTGTTCTGCCCAACCTAGCACACTGGGACTAGATGTAACTCAAACAAGGGATCTTTGTGACAGAATCCAAAGCCAAGAAGTCTTTAACAATATGTCTGTTAAGGTCAGCCTGCTGTTTCCGCCAAATTCTATGGCACAAGAAGAAAGGGTGTAGACCTGTAAGATCTTCCAAATAATTAATGCCCAAGTCCCTGCGGCATATGTATGTCAAACAGCTAGAAGGAACTGCCAGCAGCCTTCTCAGTCAGCCATTTTCTGATATCAGTGCATTAGTACAGTCTGCATAACTCCAGCCCCATAAGTGACTGCCGCATAAATTTGTCCCATTTGCAGTAGAAGCTTAATCCATAATTTAGTGTAAAATCTGACCAATGCGGTTGTGGCTTTCTCAAACTGGGAATTCCTGGCATATATCAGTTGCTTCCAAATGCCCCATGACCAAATAGAATCCCCAGGTACGAAAACCTTCTCACTTAATTCGCAATTATTAGCAATGGAGGATGTTTGCTCAGAATTGACCTAAAGTTCATAATAAAAGTTTTACTGAAGTTGGCTTTGAAGTCTAGAGCTTCCAGGAATCCAAGAATACATTCATATAAGATTATAAACCGTTAGGGTTACTTGCCATTAACACTGCATCATCTACATATAAAAGGGGGAGGGGAGGAAATCAGGCGATGACCTATCTGTGGTATTGTAGTAGTATTTTGTTCTTTTTTAATATTTTCAGTTTTTTCGGATAAATGGAAAGAAAAAATTAGTTCTCACTATTAATTCCGCAAAAGGCTCTAAAAACTATGGATCCTATTCACAACTTTCATTTTGTTGTACATAAAGTTGTAGTAAATTATTATTATTAGGATATTGCGGCATGGATTAGCAAATTCAGCGGCACAAATATGGAAATTTAGCGGCACAAATATGGAAATTAGCAGCATTTTTTAGGCGCTTTATTTTACTCATAATCATTCATTTTCAGCCTGAAATCAATAGAAACTGTTTTAGCAGAGTATTCCACTTTGCAATAGGCATGTTAAAAGTCTCTGCAGCTCTACGGAAGCACAGCTCCAGTCCTAACCTCGTGGGAAGGAGCTGTATTTCTTCCTTGAGATGTTCTAGTTCCCATGTATGCACCCCTGCTGAGGCACAGCTGCCTCCCGGATCTGTGAGGCTGTACACCTCTGGTCCTTTTAGCCAGTCACTAGTCACTATAACTAGTGTCAGGTGTCACAATACTGATTCCTGTTGGGACATCTCTAGTGGATATACGGAAGTGGGTTTCTGTTGCAGTTACCCCCCCACTTTTTGGTTGATTTCTGATGCACTTTTCCTTGGTGTGAACTGGGTCCCTGCCACTCGGGTAACCAGGGTCTGTGTTACTTCGCTAAAAACTGTACTAAAGCCTAAATCAAATTGGCATCTCTGGCCACATGTCAGCCCCTGGTAAATGGTACCCTAGGTACCCAGCGCATTTTCACCAGAGAAGACCCCTAAGGGCTGCAGCACTTATTGTGCCACCCTTAGGGGCCCTGTACCCTGGCACACACACACTGCCTTTGCAGGCTGAGTGTCCTTGTGCAGAACTAAGCAAATAGTCTACATGGCACACATCCCTGTGTGCCATGCCCACAAACCCACTGCCCTGGCATACATCAGCCCCCTCTCTAGCTGGATGCCCTATGCCAGTGGTGTGTGCACAGGTGCATGAGCCCTGTGCCCCTAAAGTACCCAGGGCTATTCCTGGGCACTGAAAGTGCAGTGGTGCTATAAAGAGTATATGGGACTGGGAGATTGTCATTATGAACTCCACAGCACCATAATGGCTGCAATGAAGACTGACAAGTTTGATTTCAATTCAATTCAATTCAATCTTTATTTCGTTGCATTGCAACATAAAAGATAACAATAAAATACAGTTCATAATAAAATATACAACAATATAACATTCATTATAAGGGCTCCCTTCTACATTTCATCAATTTTAACACGTTAGCTAGTATTTCGTTGATAAAGCACATGATTTATACTTCAGTTTGGCACAGTATAAATAAATATTAAAATGTTTTAAAAAGAGTAGAAAAGTTAAAAAAAACATTAAACATTAGATTGAGTTTACAACCAGGATTAAAATACAATGCATTGGCTTTGTTCATGGTTCCGGGGAGTATGAGTAACAACTTTCTTAGTTTAAAAAGAAAGAGATAATTTCCTTCTGACAAAATAAGTGGACAGTAGAAATTTGCTAATGCCGAACACAATAACTTGACTGGTGTCCATACTTAGGATTCTGCCAGCTTCCCTGTGGGAAGTAGAGCCAATGTTGCGGCACAAGGGGACTATCCACTTTTTCCTGGCTTTATCATAACTAGGACAAAAAAACAATATGTGGAAAATGTCCTCCCTTTGGTTATTGGTGCACAAGGTACAATGTTCTTTGTCAGTCTTCCCCCATCTTTTCTCAGTTACTTTTATCCTCAACGTTCCATACCTAAATTTTAGATATAAAGATTTTGCCAGTGGAGGTTGAATTTCATCTAGAAATTGTTCGAATAGAGCCTCATTTTTTGCCATAAGAAATTTTTCAGTAAGGGGGCCATGGGTTCTTGAATACACAGATTCATGATTCACAAATGACCAGAAGCTTAATTTAACAATTTTTTTGGAAATTAGGTTTAGAGATTCAGGCTCGTTCCAGAAGTGTAATAATCCGAGCTTGGTAAGCCAGTTTTTTACATGCTTGAACCAAAAGATCTTATTATCTCTATCCAGCTCTAATACTTCCTTCATCCCATTTCTATAGTCAGATAGTTCCAAGGTTGTCCATAATCTGACCCAAATCAGCAATGGTCTCAGTGCAGCGTGCTGATCTGTGTGTTTAATGTTAAGATCTAGGAATAGAAGTAACAGGGGAGTGTTGGTTGGGACTTTTAACCCCTTCCATGCTGATGACGGCCCCCATCCGTCATGCATTACAGTGCTCGTGTGCTGATGACGGCTGGGGGCCGTCATAAAGCCATTGATTCTTTAAAAGCCTAGCACACGAGGAAAATCGGCCCAGCATGGAAGGGGTTAATAAACCCCTGACAAATTTATTTTCCAGTACTTCAAAAGATTTTTTACATAATGGTCCCCAAATTTCTGCCCCATACAAGGAGGCAGATTGTACCTTGTATCTAAAAAGCTCTATCGCGGGAGTAACTGCTTTATTCACACTTTTGTTGTATCTCTGTGTTATTGGGAAGCAGTTTTGTTTAAACACCAATTTAGATTTTTTCAATTGTGGGCTCCATCCCATTGCAGAGTCCATCAAGACCCCCAGGTAGGTAAAACTGTGCTTGTAATCTAATCTTTGCCCATTTAACATTAAGTTCTTTTTAAAAGTTTTATGCGGGTTCAGTGCCATATATTTTGTTTTTTTTATATTAATTTCTAATCCTTTATTGATACAGTACTGTTGGAACCCGTCTAATAGGATCTGTAGTCCACGTGGCGTTTGCGATATTAGGATTGTATCATCCGCGAAGAGGAGGGACGCAACTCGTTCCCCTCCCAGTCGAGGAGAATCATTATCGCAATTTTCCATGTAGGTTGCAATGTCGTTTACATAAAGGGAGAATAGAGTAGGGGCCAGGACACAGCCTTGTCGCAGTCCCCTTTTTATCGGGATCGGGTCTGTAAGTTCCCCATTTGGGCCCCATCTAACCTTAGCGTAATTCTCCCGATGCAATCCTATTACAAGTTTTAATAAGTCGCCTGGCAGCCCTTGCCTATTCAGGGTTTCCCAAAGTAGATCTCGTGGAATGAGATCAAATGCTGCTCGCAGGTCAACAAAGGTCACATACAAGTGACCTTTGCGGATGATGACATACTTCCAGTACAAGCAGCATAGCCTGAATACTTGATCAATAGTACTTGTTTTGCTTCGGAATCCCGCCTGGTATTTGGATAAAATTGACTCCTCCTCCAACCATGAATTTATTCTATTTAGAATGTGCCTAGCATATATTTTTTGCGTGATATCTAAAAGGCTAATGGGGCGGTAATTTGCTGGATCACCACGATCCCCTTTTTTAAAAATGGTGATGATTTCTGCGCCATTCCAAGTATCCGGAATGTGCTCACTAGCCGCAACTATGTTAAATAAATGATTTAAATAGGGTGCCCAGACATCAATATTATACAAATACAGGTCACCGGGGATTCTATCAAGCCCTGGCGCCTTCCCTTTCTTAATTGAGATAATTGCTGCCTCTGTTTCTTTTAAGGTAAACACTACCTGGTGAGTGTTAGCTGATGGTGTAAGCGGGGGTACATCATTTGCTGCCTTGGTCGAGGTTTTGGCTGCATACAATGACGAAAAGTGCTTAACCCAAGTATCTTCATCTAAGTAGACCTCCCTGGAGCCTTTCTCTCGTTTATTTTCCTTAGCTGCCAATTCCCAGAATTGTTTCTGGTCCTTGTTTCTAGCGGCTGTTAACATATTGAGCCACAATTCCTCATCCCATGAGGATTTAGCTCTTAATATTATTTTGTTATAAGCCTTTCTTTTCTCTCTGACTATTGACGGATTTTCCCCTTTAACAGCGTTAATCAGTGCAGTTTTGGCAAGGCGGCATTCCTTGTTATACCAAGGTTTGCCTACAGATTTTGCACTAGTCCTACCTGCACCTCTTTTAGGTTTTTTAGTAAGAATTTCTAATAATTGGCTGAAAAGGGATTTGTGTAAATCGAAAAATTCTTTAGGAGTGCAGCTAAGGGGGCAATATTGGTCCAGGGTATCTGCAAAGATGCAATAAATATTGGCTAGTAAATCCTCTTTTTCTAAGACAAATGCCCATTTAACCGCCCTACGATTGTTACTAAGAACAATGTTATCAGCAATGGTTGGGGTTACTATACTATAACCTCCCTCCATGTTGTCATGCTCCATAACCATGCTTAATAGAAAACTAATTTCTAAGGGGTAGTGGTCACTTTCGTATCTTTCTTTGACCTTTAGATCCACTGTAAAGGGCCAGAGGTCAAGGGAGACAATAACATAATCTATTTTACTCCCATAATTGCCTCTCCTAAATGTAGGGGCTTTAGGGCTGTCTGAGGGCATACGGCCATTACATGCTCTCAGACCATGTGAGGTCAGGAGCCGTGTGATTTGTAGCGCCAATGCTGTACCGGCAACCATACGATTCTCATTCAGGGCAGGTATTGCATTGGCGTTATCCTCCTCCTCAAACAATGTGGCTATCCCTGAGATTGGTTCAAAATTACAGTTCAAGTCTCCACATAGAATAACACCTGACTCTGATTTTAGTGAATCCATGAGCGACTCCAACTTTCCTATACACATGGATTCCTTGTGGGAAGATTGGGGGCTGTTGTAAACATTAAATAAATAGAACGCCCTATTATCCACTGTTGTTATTTCTAGACAAAGAATGTCTAAGGAGTCGGTGTTGATCATTTTGATAGCTAATTTAATGGAAACATTGACCCATACTAAGAGGCCTCCAGATGCACGACCTCTCAAGGAAGGGACAGCTTCTATTTGGTAGGTTTTATAGCCAACCCTGTGCAGTTGTACTGTAGCCCAAGTTTCCTGCAACACACAGATGTCAAATGTATTTATATATGCATTCCAGTCGGGATCATTCAATTTTGCACGCACCCCCGCAGTGTTCCATGAGACGAGTGTAAATAGGGAAGATCCCTCATTCGTATCATGGGGCACGGCGGGTACAGCTGCTATTTGGCTCCTAATCACTTCATCTGGACCTATAGCAACTGGGCATGTATCCTCCCTAGATCTACTATCACCTTCTTTTCGGTGGTTCAGTCCCAAAGTACATGACACATTTTCAATCCCCCCAGCATCACTGCTTTTTTTGCTCAGGACAAATGGTAGCAAGAATAAGCCCTCATTTATCCCAGGAGACGCCACAGGAGATGCAACAGACAGTCTATTTTTGGTTGTTTCATCGCAAATAACGGCAGTGTATGGGCCTGGCTTCAAACAACTTAATCCATTTTCCTCAATACACTCCCAAATACATGAAGTATTTTCAGTACCCCTATTATCTTCCATGCTCTTTAAACATCAATCGCACTCTTCCAAACCACTGAATGCCTCAAACCTATTTGTTAGTTCCAAGGGAGTAAATGGGATGAAATTAGACATATTACCATTCCCTCTTAGGTTGTGACTAGTTGGTACAGTGTTCCACCCATGGATTAAAGGGGGTGGAACAGGATGATGTAAGTAAGCAGGGTTCCTAGCTACTTCCATATTTGAAGATTGTGTATTAAAGGGAATGAAGCTAGTTACATGTTGAGGGGGGAATACAGTTGATCTTGGATAAAAATAAGTTAATGGGCGTGGCACTATACAGTTATTTTCGTTGCCATAAGGCCAATTCAGAATATATTGGACCGCCTTCTTATCCCTGAAATTTACAACTACAATGTCGCCCCCTATATCCTTTGTTCTGCCTCCCAGCCATGACAGACGGCGCACATGAACTATTTCGCCATTTACATAGTTGGCTTTAGGTCTGTACAATGACAACCAGTGCATGATCTTATTCTTTAACTGAAAGTAACCTTCCCGCTTTCCACTTGTCAACTCAGGAACCCCGGTAAGCACCACTACATATGGTAGTGCTTCCGGTGGGAGTTCTGTAGGTGGTGTCCTTGCCTGTCCCCCTCTTACGTGACCAACCTCTTTCTCTTCAACTCTGGGCAGACAGTTTGGGAGAATGGTTGGTTCCCTAGGTTGGATGTTAACTAGGGTGTCCGTAGAATTTGGTGTTATAGTAGATCTACTCTTAGTAGATTGTATTTGTTTTGGGTCAGTGTTTTTGGGTGGTTTCCTAACAGAATGAGCACCTATTGTTGGGTGGCTAGGGGCAGCTGCATTAGCCACTACTATGTTGCTATCAGTAGTAGAATTAGTAGTTTTAGCAGCTGCTCGTTCAGTAGAGGTAGTACACATTGTATGTGGAGCTTTTTGGGGCTGTGTTGCGTTCTGGGGGCTAAATGGCCTTTCCAATTGCCCAAGAGCTACCAAGTCCAACTCAATCCTCCCCAACCTTGATTCCACTCCCTTTAGTCTGTCAGATAAAGCTAACATGTAGGTTCGCACAATCATTTCAATATTGTCCAGTAGGTTCTTCGGGAAGATTGTCTGCGAACCTTCTTCCATTGGAGAGTGGGTGATGTCAGGCAGTGTGGTTGATGGGGAAGGTGTTGTGAATTTTGACGGAGTTGTGGCAGTTGCCGTTGTTTGTTTATTAGCTGACTTTCCCAAGGTCATAGTAGAGGTAAGACTAGGCTTCTTACCAAAATCCGAGTAGCTAAACTTGGACTTACTTGCGTCCATTTTTGTCAGTCTCTTTTTAGGGGGTGGGGGCCCATGTACTTTGTTAGCCAATGTCTTCTGATGTTTCCCTCTTACTACCTTCCCCGGCCTGATTGTGGGTGAAATCAAAATTGCAGCGGGGTTAGGTGTGCTAGGGAGATCTAGACCCTCATTTTGTGACTCGGCCAAAGATTGTGTTGGTGAAAAGGCAGGTGCTAGACATTCTTTAAGCAGTAAGGGCACACTAGCAGTTGGAGATACATTATCAGTAGGAATATTATTTGTGTCATTGTCCAAGGTGACGGAGTAGATGGGCTCAGACAGTGTCCTATTTTTAATGCGTTCAATAGAGCAACGCCTATCCGCCCGCTTCTCGGCAAGTAATAGTTCTTTGTTACCCTCTGGAGCAGCCTTGGGGAAAAAATCATCCAATGTTCTGTTTAATATGCTCCCAGATTTATCCGAGCCCGTAGTGGCAGCAGTAACAGCAGCAGTAGCCATCGAACAGTTTGGGAATGGTAGTGATTGTAAGAGTGATTGTACTTACACAGGACTTTGGCCAGGACCTCGGGCCCAGCCCAGCCTCTTCCGGCCTCTGAGGGATACAGAGGGCCCGCCCTTTGCCCGGGCTTAGCCCGGCGCTCCCGCGGAGCTGGTTTCAATATTGATTTAATACCCTCGTGGTAGCCGGTGGGCGGGGCCGAGCAAGCAACGCAGACCAGGTGTTGTAGTCTCGCAGGGACTCCTGGACAACTGAGTCCCTGCGCCGGTCGCTAGCCCGCTCTCTCACCCTCCGCGGTCCCAGGCACTTGCACAGCCCAATCAGCAGCCAGAGAACACCTCCCGGTATCTAGACAGTCGAAGCGGCACCCGCGTAGCGGGTGCTGCGAGGTGTGGGCACAAGTGTAGCACAGAGCGACCTCCGTGTGAGCAGCCCCAAAACAGCGTCCTCTTCAATCAGGCAGGTTAACAGTTCCCCACATCTTCTCAGTATTGTTCTGTTGATGCAATAGGTCTTTCCTTCAAACCCGATATCGTAGGATATAGTTACGCTTCGTTCATATGATCTGTTGTAGAAACGAAGTTCACAGGTAGATAAGCCAGAAATAATCCTAAAGACTCAGTACTAGAGCCGGATTTTGAAGGGTGTCCATAAATTGCAGCAACGGTCGAAGGGAAACTTCTTAGTACTTCTTATATCAAACAGGATATACTCTGCGCTGTTTGCAGTGTTGAAAAACCTCTTATCCACAGCCGGTTTCAGTTTATAATCTGTGGCTGCTATGTCAAAACTCAAACCGACGAGAAATCTCTCGGTTTTGGCCTGTCCCAGTCCATCGTCTACGTCGATTACCCGCCACGGCACAAGCGACGTTTCTTCTGTCACGTATTTCTATGGAGTAAGCCAAAGTATCCAAACCATTGATTTCAAACTTCTCAGCACACTAAACCCACACTGATGCCAGTGTGGGATTTAATGTAAAATACACTACAGAGGGCAACTTAGAGATGCCCCCTGAAGCCTAACCGACAATCCACGTCATGTCTGAGAGGCTGCCACACAGCAGACATGTTGCTGGACCCCTGGGTGGAGAGCCCCCGCTCTCCTGGGCCTACAACAATGCACATTCTGGGACAGGCCAGGATGGGCATGGGAAGCTTCAAAGGCATTTCGCCTTTGTGAGCATTTCCAGACCACTTGCTGTACTCAGCAACTGGCCCCCACCAATGCTGAACCCCACTCTGGCGCGAAGACTACGGGAAACCCTACGTCAGGAAAGGGGGTGTGCCAGCCTGTGCCAACTCCACCCCTCAGGTGGGAGAGACGAGGTGAAGCATGAGTCCAGGATACTGCCATCTTGAGGATAGGGAGCCCTAACCACTCACAGCTGGGCTCCTGCCCCGCTCCCACAGGAGAGGAGCAGGTTCTCCAGTATTGACTCTTTCATAGATTCACATGCTTGTATCTTCCCCGTCGTCATGGTGGGAGTCTCACGGTAACAGAATTACTATAGCAGTATCATAGAGTAAAACACTGCATAGAAAGTCCCATGGGGGACCATTATATTTGGTTGCCAAACCACCTCATTATTTGGACTAAAACTCAGCCAATCAGTTGCCAGCCCTGACATCACACTCCCCAGTAGAACCATCATACCTCAGATTTCCAACCGCCTTCGTGTGAAGAGGGGTCTCCCTGAGCTCTGCTCAGTTTACTTCCTGTGAACTTTTCACCTTGCTCAACTGAAAGTGTTCTTGCTTCTGGATTGAGGTACTGTTTTTTCCTTTAACTACAATGGCTGAAAGCTCTAAAAAGAGGCTTTTCAGGCCCTGCAGATCCTGTGGAAAACCTAGACTTTATTCTGAGGATCCACATAAGGATTGCTTATACTATCTCCACCCTAAACGTGTCCCTAAAGACTGCAAGCATTGTAGGACTTTTTCGGCTAAAAACTTGACAGGGAGGCACTTTTATTATTGTGGCTTCAAAAGAATTCCACTACAGATTCGGACTCTGAAGAAGAAGTTAATCCTCAGACTCCCAAGAAAAGGAAGTCTTGGGCTCCTGAAGAGAAATTGGTTGCTAAAAACTAAAAAAACAAAGAAAAAGAGGCTTCTTCATCTTCTTTGCCTCAAACACCGTTGAAACGACCCTCTGTTTCAAGGAAGGTGTCATCTGCTCCCTCATCCAAGGTAGGAGCATCTCCAGCTGTAATTCCTGTCAAAATGACGAAGACAACGCCGTTGACGAAAGGTTCGACCTCGATCTCGTCGACAGGAATATCAGCTTTGACACAGTCTACAACCTCGTCGACGCCATCCGCGACAATGACACCATTGACGTCGACGACATCGTCGACGATAATCCGAATTTCGATGACGAGGGGAACTTCGTCGACGGGAGACTCGTCGATGACGCATTTCAAGTCTCCGAAGACAAAATCCTCTATTACTTTAAAGTCCTTCCACCCGTCGACGACGAAAAAATCTACTGACTTTACCAGTTGGACCAAGGTTTCACCGTTGCCACCTTCAACTCTGTTGGAAATGCAATCGGAGGATGAGGAATCTAGAGTAGCTTATAGTCCATCCCAGCTACAGATAAAAAGTCAAGACTCTGATGATGAGGAGTACCAGGAGGTACAGGAGGTGTTTTCTTTCCAAGATCGTCCAGTGCAGGAAAAGAGATATGAGTCTTTTCAGCAGTCTTACGTCTATGAAGAAGAAGAGGAGGTGCAACAAGAGGTGAAAAAGGAAACTGTCGCTATGCCAATTTCCCTAGTAACCGACCTTCGCCATATGATAAATGACTACTATCGCCGTTTTCCAGAGGCGAACACTTCCACCTCAAAGTCTGTTACAAGTCCTGTTCAGGTTCAGAAGGCTCAGCCTTCACCTCTACATACACCTTCCATTAAAAAAATGCGCTCTCCTCCTGTTGTTACAATTAGAGATGGTCTGATAGAAAGTGACAAAGATCAACCAGAGGCAGGTGAGCTTCTCCAAGATAGCCCAGTTGGAACTGAATGGGATGAATATGTTATCCCTACTACACTATCTCCATCGCCGTCGCAAGCCACTTCTCCTCCTCAAGATATTGGAGGATTCCATGATATATTCGAGAAGGCCTCAAAGAGATTTGAGCTCCCACTTCCAGTCAGAGGCAGAATGTTTCCTTTACGACTTTAAGGAAGAATCGCGTAAATCAGTCCGATCAATCCCAATTATAGACTTCATTTGGGAAGAAGGGTTAAAATTGATGAAAAACCCTGCCTCCGTTGCAACCTTGGTACCCAGGATAGAAAAAAAGTATCGGGCACCTGAATCTTCTCCGTCTTGTTTAATTGGGCATCCACTGCCAGAATCTGTGGTGATGCAGGCAGTGCAACACAACTCAAAAAATCCGGTATCAACAACTGCAGCTCCTCTGGGCAAGGAAGGAAGACGCATGGATGGAGCGGGGAAGCGCTTTGCTGTGCTGGCGGCAGCAGCAATTAGGGTTGCAAATGCCTTAGCTCCCCTCAGTAGATACAATCGCCAGATGTGGTCGGATATAGCTCCTTTATTGTCTCACTTGCCAGAAGATAAAAAAGAAGAGGCAGCCACCATCATCCAGGATGGTTCCAGAGCGACTTCTGAGTCCATCGATATAGCCATGGATATGTCGTCGCTTTCCTTTCATCAGATGGCAGCGGCTGTAGCGCTCGAACACAGGGATGGCTTAAGGCTACTTCGTTTAGACCTGAAGTGCAAACTAAGATAATTGACATGCCATTTGACGTAGAAAATCTGTTTGGTAAACATATTGATGAAGCCCTCCAAGGCATCAAGGCCGACACTGATACGGCACGGGCACTAGGATCTTTACAGCAAGGGAAGTTTCAATCCTTTCGAAGGAGAGAGTCAAGGGGACAATATACACAGAGACCGGCATATCAATCTGGCAGATATCAGCCTTATAATCAACAGGGATATCGTCGGTTCTCAAGTGGTCAGCAGTTTCGCTCCTCAGGTTCCTCATATCAGCAACAGACAAGAGGAAAATCATCGGCTAGAGGCAAGGCTCAACAGTCTAATGGAAGACAGTGACATCAGCATTGCCCCACCACCTGTCCAAACTCCAGCGACCATTATCTAGCTCTATTCTACCAAACCTCCTATCCTTCGAAAACAGCGGCACCTGTCCGCTCTCAAAATGGAAATTGTATCTCTCTTGAGAAAGGGGGCAATAGAGGAAGTGCCACGTCATCAACTAGGGAAAGGCTTTTATTCGCATTTCTTTCTAATAAAGAAAAAGCTTACAGGGAAATGGAGGCAAGTAATGGACCTAAGAAGTTTGAACAAAATCATCAAAAAGATTTCATTTCTCATGTTATCCCGACAAGAAACATTACTACTTTTTTGCCGAGGAGACTATCTAGCATCCCTGGACCTCTTAGATGCTTATTTTCATATTCCAACTCACATAAAACACAGAAAACTTCTTCGCTTTATGGTGGCGGGACGTCACTACCAATTCAAAGTCTTGCCATTCGGTCTGAAGTCAGCCCCAAGGGTTTTCACAAAGTGTATGGCGCCAGTGGCAGCTCACTTAAGACTTCAATGTCTTCAAGTCTTCCCGTACCTGGACAACTGGCTCATAAAAGGCGCTTCATTTCGGGAAACACAGCTCTCTCTGAAGCAATGTATGGATCTCTTCAGTCGTCTCGGTTTGAAAGTCAACATGGAAATGTTATGTCTTCTCCCGTCTCAGTCTCTTCAGTTTCTTGGAGCTATGCTTCGCACAAAAGAAGCAAAAGCTTACCCTTCAGAGGAACGGGTTCAAAAGATACTAAATCTAGCATCTCTCCTGCGAAAAAAGCAGTTCACTTCTGTGAGGATCTACAAGTCATTGTTGGGAATGATGTCTTCTTGTATCCCGTTGGTTCCCAGTTGCAGGCTACATATGAGGCCTCTTCAAGAACTTCTGGACAAACAGTGGATCCAATCTCTAGGATCTTTCGAAGATCGAGTGTCCATCTCTCCTCAGATAAAAAGAGCACTGTCATGGTGGACAATCAGAAAACATTTAACGAAAGGTCTGATATTCGACCCTCAACATCATAGTTATGTAATGATGACAGATGCATCTCAGAAAGGTTAAGGGGCTCATCTTCAAGACTTGGAAATTCAAGGTCATTGGTCAGTAAGGGAATCGCATCTTCACATCAACCTACTAGAGTTAAAAGCAGTGTTTTTGGGATTACAAGCTTTTCTACCCAGGATCACAGGTTCCACGGTTCTACTCAGGACCAACAGTGCAACTACTATGTTTTACCTGCTAAAACAAGGGGGCACAAGGTCGGAACTTCTCTCAAGGCAAGCGCAGGAGATTTGGAGGTTGTTACTTCTCCACAACATCTCGCTGCAAGTGCAGCACATTCCGGGAGTGAACAACTCGAGGGCAGATGGTCTCAGCAGATCTCTAAGTGTCTCTCACGAATGGGAATTACATCAGAATCACCTGTTCCTGGTCTTCCGCCTGTAGGGAACCCCGTCACTGGACCTTTTCGTGACAGTTCGCAACTCAAAATGCAAGCACTTCGCAAGCAGATTCCATCAGAAAGGATCGTGGGGCAATGCTCTCCAAATGTGCTGGACAGGAATGTTCGCATATGCCTTTCCCCCATTCTCTCTAATTTCAAAAGTGATCCGGAAAATGAAATCAGAGCCGTGCCACTTGATTCTCATAACTCCAGCTTGGCCAAGACAAGTGTGGTTCTCCGATCTCCTCAAGTGGTCAGTGGCACTCAGGTTTCATTTCCCACTCTCTCAGAGTTTGATTTCCATGAACAAGGGTAAAATTCTTCATCCGATTTTGAAATCGCTCAATTTGTCGGCATGGAACCTCATGAACATAAGTTTCAATCTTTGAATATTTCTCAAGAATGCAGAGAGATTCTTTCCAAATCACGGGCGATCTCTACGAACAAGACCTATACGGCAAAATGGAGGAGGTTTGGTCAATGGTGCGCTTCTCGAAATCATCATCCTTTTAATATTTCTTCAGAACAAATCCTGCCTTATCTTTTGCATCTGGCTAGAGCGAAACTTTCTCATGCTTCTATAAAGGTGCATTTGGCAGCTATCTCAAGATATAGAAGACATCCTGACCGCCCATCTCTCTGGTCTCAGAGAGTAATAAAGGAATTTCTCAAGGGACTTTTCAGGATATTTCCTCCAGTTCACCGTCGAACAGTCTCATGGCAGCTTAACACGGTTCTAGCACAACTCATGAAGTCTCCTTTTGAATCGATGCATAAAATGGATTTGCAATTTCTCTCATGGAAAACGGCCTTGCTTTTAGCTCTCACATCAGCAAGGAGAGTAAGTGAAATTCAGGCTTTCTCGATTTCTGAACCTTTTCTCCAATTTCGTCCTGAAAAGGTTGTCTTGAGGACAAATCCTAAATTCCTCCCTAGGGTTCCATCCGTATTTCATCTAAACGAACCTGTGGTACTGCCTACATTTTTTAAGGATCCTTCGTCGCCTGCGGAGCAATCTCAACGGCAACAGATGTCTAAAGTTCTACATTGACAGTACAAAGTCGTTCAAAAAAACAAACCAGCTTTTTGTACCATTTTCTGGTCCTAGAAAAGGGTTGGCGCTTTTAAGAGCCAGTATTTCTAGAAGGATTTCTTCGGCTATCTCTGTGCCATGACAAAGCCGGTAATCCTCTCCAATCCAAAGTACATGCACATTCCACCAGAAAAATGGCAACTTCTACAGCCCTTTTTGCAGGAGTGTCACTTGCAGACATTTGCCGAGCAGCAATGTGTAAAAATGTGCACACTTTTACTAGACACTATTGTCTAGATACAGCATGATGCAGCAATGGGAAAAACAGTTCTTCCAAGGTTGATAAGTGGGACTCGCACAGCGCTGGTTCTCTAGTGTACTCTGATGATTATGATCTGTAGCATGCTCCAGTGGAATCGCTGTCTAGTCCATACAGCGTAAAATAACCATGACTATTGCAAAGCTACCCCAACATGGGGGAAGACTCCTCTGTGCACTGCTGTAGTAGACGGAAAACGTCTAATTCAATTAACAAAACAATAAAGTTAGCTGAGTTCAATAAGTTAAGATATCAAGTCTTTTTTATTGATCAACTCATTGTCTTCATGGTTGTATTCAATCAGTTCATTATATCCTTATTGATGGCATCACGGTTTCGATTTCACCAATAAATAATCCTCCCTTTTTTTATTATTCCCAATGCATTTCGGCCGCTGTGGAGGCCCTTCGTCAGGGGATAACTCTACAAGTAAAGAAAGTGAGTGTCAGTAATGACTGTATCCACCTATCCTGATCATAAAGAGTAGCGTGGTGTGATAAATCATGCAGTTTATTTGATGTGCCATTATCATGCTGTGAAAAGAACTATAAAACAAAGGTGGTTTAAGCAAATCAAGCCTCTGGTGCCTGCATCTAGTGCATGCGTCTAAATCGAAATATAATCTGTGGTCATGTTCGAAAGGCTCTCCTTTCTATCAGTCGGAAGTATTAAACGGGTGAGGGATAGTGCTTTGGGAGGTGCGTGCATTAATGATAAAGAGTGACGTACCAGTGTTCGATGTTACGTCTCCGTGTGCTAGTTTATCCGTGTCTGCCAACATGCTTGCACTAGTTGAGAAAGTCTACCGAAAGTCAGATACATATAAAGTACTGGCTTAGTGGTGTCACAACTCTGTTCCTCCTGGAGACCAAATCGGGAAAGTAAAGTGAACCTGAGGCTGCCCTTTTCAAAGTTCAAACACTTTCCTGAATCCCAGGGAAGTCCATCCTTTTGTTGTGTCCATATTTTCCAGACCCCTGACTTGAGGAGTCTCAGGATTGAACAGGTAAAGGAAAGTTTGTATATTCAAGTAATACAGAGCCCAGCACAGGTCCCCACTGCTTAGTAACCAACAACAACACATGAAGAATGGAGGAGGTGTGGATTGTACTCAAGCTTAGAAAAATCTACAGTAACACAGCAGAGAGTTGGCAGATTCACCCCAACCCACATGGTAAATCAGTTTTCAGAGAGGGGATCCTGAGCTTGAGTATATGCAGAACGGGAGCCTCAATGAAGGATATGGGACTCCAGCACACGCAGATGTTTCTAGTGGACTCCACCGTTCACTCAACTGATGTAAAACACATGCCAACATCTTCCACACAGAAGGAAGGGAAAGGACCACAGAACTTTGATATACCTTTAGCTGGGAAGAGCCAGTTGATATTCTTATTATGAGAGGAACGAATAAAAAGACTTGTACCTTGATTCAGGAGATGGGTATTTTTGGGGTGGCCCATTGCCTGTAAAGTACAGCTCTCCTGTCTAAGAGGAAAGAAAAAGAGGGAGCACCTGCATTAAACTTGGATTATTGCAGAGTTCACTGGAGAAAATACATGTCTGGCCCAGAAAAGTGAACATATAGGGCGGCACCCTTTTTCCAAGCTGGGCATAGACGGTATTAACCGGCATTTTCAGCAGCATACGCGAATGGATGAGTTGGAAGGCCCAGCATAAAATTGAAAATCTGGCAAGGCAAGGCAAACCTTCCCTCAACCCGCCTTAACTTTTTCCAGGCTTTTCTTGGTGATTTAGGTGCCCAAACAAATGAATTCATATCTCGCTGTAGCTTATCAATGGCAGATTTTTCAAAGTATAGGGGATACAGTTAAAAAGAAAGGTAATCTTGGGGAGTATTGACATCCTAACTAGGTTAACCCTGCCTAAGATGGATAATGGAAGCAGGGCCCAGGATTTCAGCAACCTCAGACACTCCTTGGCCACCCTGCTAAATTGGCCTCGGAAAACTTAGTGATTTTCTGAACCACATTAATCCCCAAGTATCTTATTTTAGGGCTAGTCTGATACTGGTGCTGGTGCTGGTACTGTGTCCCTTCGAGATTCCACGCCATGATTTCTGTCTTAGCAGCATTGATCTCATATCCTGAGACCCGACCAAACTCCTGTGCCTGACTGATCACTGCAGGGAAAGCTGTTAACAAATTGGCTGACATAATTAAAATATCGTCAGCATACAGGGCGACTTTCCTCTCCCACTCTCCAAATTTAAATGGCAGAATATTAGGGTAGTCCCTGAGCTGTTGAGCACAGGGCTCATTATATAAGTCAAAAAGGAGAGGGGAGAGTGGGCAACCCTCCCTTGTCCCCCTCGAAATCTTTAAGGGCTCAGTGGTGTTCCCGTTCATAAAGAGTCTGGCAGTTGGGTTCTGGTAGGTCAGCTGCACCGATCGAATGAATTTTGGCCCTAAGTTGAATTTCCCCAAGACTTCGGCCAGGTAGATCCAATGCACCCTGTCAAGCGCTTTAGTAGCGTAGAGAGCCATTGCTATTAAAGGAAGAAAATACGCAGATTCCACATCGATGGCCCCTCTGAGATCGTAAGTAAGATCTGATAACTGCCGTCCCCTGATCAAGATGGAGAATATCACCCGCCACACGTCCCAACCTGGCTGCCAGAATGGAGCGAAGATCTTATAGTCAGCATTCAAAAGTGAAATTGGCCTATATGACCCACAGCATGAATGGATTTTCCCAGGTTTCAAAATAATTGTGACGTCATTCCATGAAACAGGGAGCACTAACCCCTCTTGTAGAATCTGGATGAAATCAATCTCATCACTCACTGATCGATAAATCTCTGCTGGAAGCCCGTCGGGACCCGCAATTGTCCCATTCTTACAGGACCAAATGACTTCCCTGACCTCCGCTTGGGTGACTTACTGATCTAACTGTTGCTGCTGTTCAGGGTTCAAGGAGGGAAGAGAGATATCCTCAAGCCAACTCTGGACACTAGAGTCCATCACCTTTTTGTCCTCACAATAGATGTTTTGAAAGAAGGTCTGAAAAACATCACAGATTTCCTTATCTGAGGAAAGAGTGGTGGCTCCACTGACGATTTCTTTAATGTGGTTCCTTGCCCGATCTGATTTAGATTTCCACGCGAGGAGTTTCCCTGCCCCTTCTCCATACTCAAAGTGGGCAATCCTACTAGCTCCCCATCTTCGAGTAACCCTGGTATGTAGGACACTCTCCAACTGACCCTTCAAGTTGTCATACTTGACCTTTATCTCTTGTTGGATGTCAGGCGGAACATGACCAATTAAATCGCCCCCTGCTGCCTTAAGATTGGCTTCTAATGATGAGACCTCGTCTTTATATTTTTTATTCTTAAACCTTGACTTACTTGAGATTTGACCCCGCAGGTAAGCTTTTAGTTAGTCCCAGACGACCACATGGTAGGACTTCATGAATGTCTATGTGCACAGACTGCTCACACTTTAGGAGTTCTATCCCGTGAGGTCACCAGCTGCGCCCATGGGTCACATCCACCATACTGCCTATTATTTTGGGGGGGGGACTATAATGGCCTGACAAACGCTGAAATGCTTTTGTGTTTGAGTCTGCTCTCATAAAAGCTACAATGTGTCTGTATTTGAATTACTTCGTACACCAAGAGAAGGGTTTACTCCAAACCACTTTGATTTCAGTTGACCTTTCTAGGTGAGAAGAAACATTAACCCAAAAGAGACTTATGTGATGTTCGGCTCTGGATAAGCCTTAGGGGGACACCCATCTTTCAGTGCCTGTAAAGTGGCCCTATCTGGAAAAAAACGTCAGTGTGGCATTGGTTCAAATATGGCTGAAATAATAAGTAGCTCTATAATGAAGGGCAGCCACACTTCTCTAATTTCCCTTTGAGTGCCCTGGAGTTGGTGGTGGTAATACCGCAACCATGGAGTTACTGGCCCCTGAGGAATGAGAACTTACCTGGGGAATCGGTAATTCCAGTACCAGTTCCATCCTTAATTCATCATTCTCTTTTGGAATTTTACATCAGCTGGAAACGCTGGAGGTTGAAACATGCTGGCTCAGCATTAAATCTGCTCACCTTTAATTGGAATGGGCTGATAACTGGATTTATTGGCACCTTCAGAATTACCTTAGTCAGACCCCCCATGATATTGTGTCAGGTTGTGCTTTTTATATGGTCTAATGTTGACAAAAACAAACCAATACATAAAAATAATAAATAAATAAATAAGGTAGCACTGTATGTTAAATTGCGTCAAAACACCTAGTGGTTGCAGTAAAGTTTATTTTAGGCCTGAAATCCTAGCATTATAGGCCAGTTTCAGGGTAGTGTGTACTATTGATTTCAAATATACTGAGACTGCGCACAAGTTTTCTTTTCCCACCTCCCTGTGATCGGTTCTGCGGGCCCTGCAGTTTGAGGCGCCAGTGAATCATAGGGGTGAAGCTTTCCACAAATTTTTCCTATTGTGATTCTCTCCTGGGTGGTTTTTTCCAAATTTTGCGGGCTGTTTTGTAAAAATCGCAGCCATTTTACGAAACTGACGATTTTGCATTTGTTTTGCAAATTGCGAAATCCTGGAGGGTCTGTAAAGTACTCCTACTTTTGTACCACAAATGCTTTCCACTAACCAGATGCAGAAACCTCTGTCAAAACACTGTCTATGTGACAGTCATCTCTGCACCCGTAGGTATACGTTTTTCTATAAAATGTGGGAGGGACCGGCGCAGTGGCTGAAAATGGGGGATACTTACTACTAAAAGAGAGGCGGTTAGGAAAAATTAAGGAGGTTTAACGGAGGTAGGTACAAACTAAGACAAACACTCACCCACAGAAGTGTAAGGCAAATGCTATTCCCAAACTACTCTTCTAAAGTTACCATAGCAGTTAAAGTCACAAACAGTAACAGTAGTAAATATACTTCTGCCCAGCCCTGAAGTAAGTCCAGCAGCACTGCAAATGGCCATGCACAGGTTCTGCAACACACTCTGATAAAAAGTAATGGCAGGGACTTACTATAACACCCCATAGGAAATTATGTTAAATATTTAACTATATATAGTGACCGATAAGACTCTGATAATAATTGCAGTCTTTTTTCTATTTCCTTATGTGGAACCTGTGAATGTGTGGGTGGTAACTATTAGTCCGCCCTTAGTGTTTTGTATTTAAACTCCCCATATGGCTTTGCAATCACATCATGTGATCAAGACAGTGGATACTGTCAAAACACATAATGGCGGGCATGCTGAGCGAAAATATGCTTGAATAAACTCCCTTTGTTTGGCACCAAGTAAACGGGTTCCTCTCTTCGTCTTTCCAGTCCGGTGAAACGTGGCAGGGCTGGGATAGTTTGGCGAGTTCTTCCTTTATTACTTGCACCTGAAGGCTTTTGTTGGTGCGAGAGGAACCCCTCCCCCTTGAGAGGCTCGGCGGCAGGAAGCGGAGAGCTCTGTTCACAGAGCCACCCATTGCGAGACTTCAGCGTGGAGTTAGCCGCCAGGAGCCCCCGGACACAGTGGAGTCCTGCCTCAAAGAGGGAATCGCAGCCTTCTGTTTCGGAGGAGCGGACGGCGTATGCGGTAATCCCAGGAGGTAGGAGATACAGATTGTCTGGCGGGGAGTGTGCCGGGACTGTAATCACGACCTAGCAAGACGTACTTTTTGCATACTGTGGATACAAGATCTAAACAAAGTGAAGTGCTAATTTACAAGTTGCTACAACACAGCTATGTCCGCAGATGTGTTGCGGAGCAGGGAAGAGGCGGTCGGCCTCGTATTTGTGAAACCCCCGGCTGGGGGAGCTGACTCAATATGGCAAACAACCATTGGAAATGCAAATCCGACTGTGAGAGATCTATACAGGAAGTTGGAAAAGCTCAAACTCCAAGAACAATCGAAGTGGTGGAAGAATAAATCCCTGAATATGTATTTGCAGGAGGGAAGGGTACCTAGAGGATTACGCATTAGTCTCGCCCCAAGCTATGAAACACCAGACCCGGATATGCTTACAGAATGGGCTGAGGCAAATTATGAATCGCCAGCTAAATTGATGACCATCTTGGTGAAGTATGCCGAGTCGGATCGATGTAAGCTTCAAGCCCAGATTGAGGAATTAGAGGAAGAAATAAGTGGCATGGGTGCGGGTGAGGCTATTGACAAAATGCCAGCTGAGATGACATTTAGGCTGAATAAAGAGGAGGAAGTCATAAAAAAACTAAAGGCTTTCAAATTCGAGCGGGACCGCTTGGATTACCTGCATGGTCAAATCTTTACTTATGCAAAGCGGTATGAGAGCGTTAAACCTAGAGCCAGGAAAACACGTATTATTCCACCTGGCAGCACCCCTGCTATCCCGTCCTCGTCAGATGCGAGTTCAGTAGGAAGCGAATCTGAAAATGAGGGAGCCAAAAGCATGCCGTTGGGGTTTACCGTACTGTCCCTTGCTCAGGAAGTGAGCTGTATGTGCCAGGACCGTCAGGACACATTGAGACCCAGGGTACAAATTGGCGGTCAAAACACCAAAGGGCCAACTGGAAACGAGGCGAAAGGAGAAAATGTTGTGCCAGGAAAAACAAACAACAACCAAAAGCCTCAGAAGGGTCGCTGGAACAAAAAGGCAGCAAAATCACAGGCGGCAGCCCCTGCTCAGTAATGAATCTCACAACGCTAGCCCTCACGGACAAAGAAAAAAACATCCTCAGTTTAGGTTTGACATATTGCCCTCCCTGCAATTTTAATTATGCTGATGTAAGGATGGATGCCTTCCGTTTTGTTAGGAAGCATAAACTCAAGAAATATTTTAGGGTACAACCTACCAAAAAGAAAAAACCTGGTGAAATCGCAAATAGCCCACTTCTCCTTAAAGCTGGAGATCGGTCCGACTTTGATGATATATGGGCCTTGCAGGAGGAGACACATCCATCAATACCAGTCCCTCTAGTTAGATCAAGAATTGACCAGGCGGTTTGCGCTACTCAGTTCAAACCGAAATCTGTATTCCTCCCAACTATAACTCATGACAACATTGATGTTTATCAGGATCTGGTCACAAAAGACTTGAAGAAATTGTACATCGCAACCAGCAAGAGACACATGCTGGTCAACAATTTGAATCAAAGTTACAATATTTTAATAAAGAAATTAGAATCCAACAACAACATTGTGATCCGCCAAGCGGATAAAGGCGGCAACGTAGTTCTGTGGCTCAGAGAGATGTACATACAAGAAGCAGAATCACAACTTCATGACCAGTCCTATTACAGGAAAATCAACTTGAGAGCGATAAGATTAGCATGGCAAGATCAAAATGCTAAACTGGTTGCATGGAAAAGTGGAAACTTGATTTCTAAGGAAGAATTTGGGTTTCTCAAAAAATATTTTCCAGTCATACCCTCATTTTATTTGCTTCCCAAAATACACAAACGTTTGGACAATTCCCCCGGAAGACCTATAATTTCAGCTATTAATAGCTCCACGGAAAATATGTCAACATATATTGACTACTTTCTACAAGACAGTGTGAAGAGCCTGAGCTCTTATGTACAGGATTCATCTGACTTTCAAATTGTGTACTCATGACATTGGATGTTGCTTCATTGTACATATCAATACGCCACAATGATGGCATTAGAGCTGTTAACTACTACCTGAACAGACGTGCAATCAATTTTTCTGCACACAATTCTATATTGATCGCTATGATCAAAATTTGTTTAGAACAAAATTATTTTTTGTTTAACAATCAGGCGTATCAACAAACTTGGGGGTGTAGCTATGGGGGCCTGTTTTTCTCCCAGCCTAGCGTGCTTGCACATGGGCTGGTGGGAGGAACAGGTCCTCATGGTACAACATCAGGCTATTATGGAGAGCCATGTCCCCCTGTACCTGAGGTACATAGATGACCTCTTTTTCATATGGCAAGGTACAATGCAGGAAGCTAGCGGGTTTGTAGAACAGCTTAACATTAACAACTTAAATCTCGAATTTACGTCCAGAATGAGTACATTGAGTGTATGCTTCTTGGACATAGCGTTATAGAGTCAGGAGCACTAGCGACTAGGCTATACAGGAAGCCAACTGTGGGTAACACCATCCTGCACGCGGCCAGCCAGCACCCCCACCACTTGATACGGAGCATCCCCTTCGGGCAATTCGGATGAAAACACACGCCTACCATGGGGCTTTGCTCAATAAAAGGTCACAAAATCACATGGTGCATCTTAGAGCATCTGATGGAAGCAGCCCCTGAGGAGGGGGGGGGTTCCCCCAGAAACGCGTCGGGCAACAATTTTAATGCAGTGTGAAGACGTATGCTGAAACAAGAGAGCCCGGAGGGCAGAGCCCTGCAGAGTGCCCCTTAGATGCTCAAGCATTTGTGTGTATGTATATGTATATGTATATGTATATATATATATATATATATATATATATATATATATATATTACTCAGGAAGTCAGCCTCACGTTCTGTAGAAGGATGACAGCGGACCCAGGAACTTTCAGGTGCAAATTTTTATTATGTGCAAAAGTGCCCCCGCACCATAGCCATGACGCGTTTCGGGTCTTCCTCGACCCTTGATCACATGTGTATGTGTATGTATATGTATATATATATATATACCAACTTGTCTCCGAAGTGCTTCGTGCACAGACAGGTACGCAGACAGCAATAATCACAAAGTCGCCAGAGTCAGACATCTTCTTTTCAATTGCTTTTATTTATGCATTAAAGTGGTGCATATCGTCAGACGCGGAATATATATATTCCATTCCAAGGCTAACCTGGTCTGTATGTTTCTTGTGAAATCTGATCCCATTTGTTGTCTGGAGGTGCATGTTGCAGCATCTCTATGTGATTGTCACCATATTTGTGCCTGTGATCTATATCTATCTATCTATATGAAATGAAATGATTACGCACTTGTATAGCGCACGACTACCCGTAGGCATCTCAGCGCTTGTACGAATACCGCTGAGGAACCCTTCCTGGCCTTTCACTGTGAGGAGCCCACTCCTGGGCACCCCCAAGGTGAAGTCAGGCAACCTCAGCGTTGTTGGGGCCGTTGTAGAGATTAAGCAAGCTATTGCCCAGAGGTGCAGAGTGGGACTCATGATTAGAATAGGCACCGAAGTGAGAATTATTAGGTCTGAGGAAATTGAGCCCGAGATCCGCCGAGGCGGGAATTGAACCCTGGTCCCGGCCAGACTACTGCATCAGGGTCTGCCGCTCTAACCATTGAGCCATTGATGCTCCTTCTGACTGCCGATGGCCCGAGGGAATTGGCACACACCCCGGCGGAGCACGCCGGTAATTAATCTCCGTCTTACTCCCAAAATGTTGTGCGCTCTCAGAAACAAGGATCAGCCAAGAATCCGTTCCAAGGGTGTTTATTCAAATAACACCCTTGGAACAGATTCTTGGCTGTGGGACCTTGTTACTGAGAGCGCACGACATTCTGGGCGTAAGACGGATATTTATATATATAGATATATAGATCGATCTATCTATCTATCTCCTACTGGCGGTTGCCAGTCAAGCGGGGGCCGAGAAAAAAGGGGGGTCCCAAATGTGTTTTTCCCCATGCAATTTTCCATAGGAACCGTTCATCGCGGCTATAGCCCGAACTGAACGGAATGACACCAAATTTAACAAAGTTCAGGGGGGCGCTAGAGGGCGCACAGACAGAATGGCTGCACGAGAGTGAGGCTCCTGTTTGCCTGGAAATATCATCCATAATTTATTCTTAAAGCTGGCACCGAAACTCGTCTGGACGACGGCAACAAACCAGCTAACATTGGGGGCACCCTCAGTGAAAACCTCAGCTGAATCCGAGGTGCTGTTCATGTGCTGTGAACCGCGAAACTCCCGACCGGCGGTGGCGCTGGAGGTGCTGAGTACGGCGAGGAGGAGTCCGAGTGCTAATCTGGGCCGCGGCTTGCCACCGGAAGTGCAGGCCTAGCAAGAGAGGTAGACGAGTCGGGCGCCGACCGAGGGCACTGACCGGCAGAAGCGCCGCGGCCGGCTTACCTGACTCTGGGAGACATGCTCATATTATTGGCAGGTCTAGAGGCGCTGCTGGTGGAGAGACGCGACCGGAGGTGGAGCCGACCCTCCGTGTCGCGGACACCGAAGGGGGAAAGAGAGGCGGCATGTGCTGGGTGGATCGATGTGGAAGGAGTGTGGAAAAGGCCCCCCCGCCCCGACACGAGGGGCTACAATAGTGCCGTGAAGGTGGCAGAAGCGCCCAGACCGCTTCCGAAGACAAGAAACCTGCTAAATTGAGTGCGCAAGGAAAGCTGCAGACGGTGGGGCAGGTCTAGTGAGAGGGGCCTGGATGCTCATTGAGCCCCCGGTTCGTCCGTCGAGAAGTAGCGACACCCCGTAAAATAACAGCAGAACGCGAACCACGCTCCTGTGGATTGGTAACCTGTGTAACATTCGACTCTGGGGAACTGCCTCCGGCGTGCCTAGTATCCTGAAGTATCAAGATTGCACCCTGACTCACTTGCCGGTGCCAGTTAAAAAGTTAGATAGAGTTGGTTCCAGAGCAAGAAAGGGGTCAGGGATGCTACTCCCGGTATTTCCTGATACCCAAGAAGGATGGCAGGTTACGTCCAATCCTGGATCTCAGTATCTTGAACCTTTTTCTGAAGCAAGAGAAGTTCAAGATGCTTACCCTTGTGCAGGTTCTGCAGGTTCTTCAGGCGCTGCAACAAGAGGACTGGATGGTGTTGATCGACTTGCACGATGCGTATTTTCATATCTCGATCCTGAAGTCGCACAGGAAGTATCTCCGTTTCACGGTGGGTTCGCAAAACTATCAGTTTGTGGTACTCCCATTTGGACTGCACCTCGAGTCTTCACCAAGGTGATGGCGGTGGTGGCAGCCCATCTCAGAAGATCGGGGATCCCAGTTTTCCCCTATCTGGACGACTGGCTTCTCAAAGCAGAGTCTCCAGAGAAGGTGCTTCATCATTTGCAGGTAACAACCCAGCTGTTGTACGAATTGGGTTTTTCAATAAACGTTCCCAAGTCTCACCTGGTGCCCTCTCAGCGCAACCTGTTCATAGGGGCGGTACTGGACACCACTGTTTGTTGAGCATTCCCTCCACCACAAAGGATTCTCGACAGTTAGGAAATGATTACCTTGTTTTTCAATGGAGTGGTCGTGCCAGTCCTGAAGGTCCTTCGTCTGCTCGCTCTGTTTTGCTTCCTGCATTCTGTTGGTCAACCATGCACGCTGGCACATGAGGGAGCTCTAGTGATGCCTCCGCAAACAGTGGTATCAACACAATGGGGATCTCAGGGAGTCAATAAAGATCTCCAGAGAAGCTGCAGCAGATCTGTCTTGGTGGAGCGTGGAGGGCAATCTGTCTCAAGAAAAGCCCTTCCATCTTCCTCGATCGGTGGCAACAGTGATAACGGATGCATCCACTCTAGGGTGGGGTGCTCATCTGGGGGACCTGGAGATCAAGGGGCTTTGGTCTCGAGGGGAAAGGTTGCTTCACAACAACCTTCTAGAGTTACGGGCGATACGTTTGGCGCTCAAGGCCTTCCTCCATTCCCTTTGCGGTCAGTCGGTTCAAGTCCTGACAGACAACACTACCGCGATGTGTTATGTCAACAAACAGGGAGGAGTGGGGTTGCATTGTCTCTGCAGAGAGGCTCTGCGTCTCTGGTCCTGGTTCAGGACCATCAGATTTTTCTGATGGCAAATCATCTGGCCGGAGTTCTGAATGTGTGTGCAGACCGTCTCAGTCGGCAGTTCATCCAGAGGTAGTTCGTCACGTCTTTCGGATGTGGGGAACCCCTCAGGTGGACCTGTTTGCCACTCAAGAGAATGCTCACAACCCATCATTGTGCAGTCTCCAGTATCCGATGCAGGGAGTTTTGGGGGACGCGTTTCAGTTGAGTTGGGGTTCACAACTCATTTACGCGTTTCCTCCCATACCCTTGAATCGTCGGGTTCTGAAGAAGATTCGCCAAGACCGGGCCCAAGTCATACTGCTCGGCCCGGAATGGCCAAGAAGGGTGTGGTACACAGATCTTCTCCACCTCTCCTTGTGCCCTCCGCTCTGTCTCCCTCTCAGGGCAGATCTCCTCTCGCAGTCACAGGGGCAGGTTCTACGCCCCCACCTCCAGAGCTTGCACCTTCATGCCTGGAGATTGAACGGGGCAATCTGAATTCTTTCTCTCTCCCGCCTGACGTGGTGGATGTGATTCTTTCAGCCAGGCGTCTTTCTACCAAGTCTATTTATTCGTATAGGTGGTCTATATGTGTCTCATGGTGTGGAGAGAGGTCTATTTACCTCTTAAGATCTCGTTTATCCAATATTCTTCAGTTTGCTCTTTCTTTAGCCCAGCAGGGTTTTGCTGTTGCTACTGTGAAAGGCTATTTGTCAGCCTTGTCGGCATTCCTGTGTTTACCGGATCAGCCATCCTTATTTAAATCACCTATTGCGTTACGATTTATTAAGGGCCTCACAAACAAATTTCCGCCCACTCCATTTATTGTGCCTCAATGGGATTTAAATCTTATTTTAACCTACTTGATGGGTTCTCCTTTTGAACCTTTGCACAAGTGTCCTTTGAGGCTGTTGTCTTTTAAGACAGTATTTTTGGTTGCTATTACCTCGGCAAGGAGGGTAAGTGAGCTTCAACCTCTAAGTTCAAAACACCCATTCTTGCTGAAAGAATGGTACTTAGGACCAGGGCTGCTTTTCTGCCCAAAGTGGTAACTCCTTTCCATTTGGGACACTCTATTACCCTTCCTTCTATCCTCCCCCTCACCCTTCCAAGGAGGAGGAGTGGCTTCACTGCTTGGACCCTAAAAGGGTGGTGAGTTTTTACCTTGACAGGACTACAAACTTTCGTTTACATGATCAGCTTTTTGTGGGCTTTGCTGCTGCAGAAAAGGCAGAGCGATGCACAAGCGCACTCTTTCAAGATGGATTATCTTGTGCATCAAGATCTGTTACTCTATGGCCGGTAAGGAACCTCCAGAAGGTGTAAGAGCTCACTCTACTAGAGCAAAGTCTTAAACATCTGCTTTGTCTAGAGGTGTTCCTGTAGATGACATTTGTAGAGCGGCAACTTGGGCCTCCCTCCACACTTTTGCAAAGCATTACTGCTTGGACTCCGAGGTGAGGAGGGACGGCCATTTTGCTCGTTCTGTTCTCCAAGACTTTCTGGTATAGAAGGGTGAATACCCTCCTCCGGGAGAGGGGACTGCTGTGGGACTCTAGTCACAAGGTGAGGAATCCGCTGGCAGATGTGTCCATCAGAAGAACAAGTTACTTACCTTCGGTAACGCTTTTTCTGGTGGATACAGTGTCTGCCTGTGGATTCTTCACTGGCCCACCCGCCTCCCCGTTGTCCACCCTTGTATACCTACAATGTTGATTTTGTCTTCTTTGCTTTCAATGAAAGTGTTTTACTGTAATGTTTTCACACTGTGGGTGTATTTTGACTGCTGTGTACTATGTATACTGTACATATTTATGTCGGTCCGTCCGTGTGCTTCGAGGGCACGGAAAAAAGGGCGGAACTGACGTCATCACGCCGACGAGGCCCCTTTATGGCTCCAGTGACGTCAGCGGAGTCGTGAGCAGAGCCAAGGTTCTACGACGTCGTCCTCGTCAGCATGGAGAGCTACAAAACATTTCCGAATGGCTGCTGGCGCAGGGGATATTCATAAGGTGAGGAATCCACAGGCCGATACTGTATCCACCAGAAAAAGCGTTACCGAAGGTAAGTAACTTGTTCTTCCAGTCCTAAAAGTCTTATGCCTGAAAGTCTTCATTCTGTTAGTCACCAATGCACACTGGCATATGAGGGCCCTCCAGTGGTTCCAACACAATGGAGATCTACAAGCCGGTTTAAAGATCCCTAGGGACCCTGCGGTGGATCTGCAATGGTGGAGTGTGAGCAGCAGCCTTTCTCATGGGAAGTTGTTTCACCCTTCTCCAGTAGCAACAGTGATAACGGATGTCTCCACTCTGGCATTAGTTACTCAACTGGAGGAACTGCACATCAGAGGTCTCTTGTCACCAGGGGAACAGACTACACACATAAGTCTGGTTTAAATTGCGGGACATGCCTAACTCTCAAAGCCCTCCTTTCTTCCCTTTGTGATCAGTTGGTCCGGATATTGATAGACAATGCAACTATGATATAGTATATCAACAAACAAGGGTGAAGGAAGGTTGCATCTTCTCTGCAGAAGCCCAGCAAGATGTACGGTTGCCACTGCTAAAGATTAGTTATCAGCCTTATCAGCTTTTCTTTGTCTACCTTATCAGCTTTTCTTTGTCTGCCTGATCAACCATCCCTCTTTAATTCACCTATTGTTCCTACAATGTCTCACAAACAAGTACTCAATTTATTATGCCACAATAGGATCTTAATTTGGTTCTCACTTAACTAATGTGTTCCCTGTTTGAGCCTTTACACAGTTGTCTCTTACGTTTTCTGACATTTCAGACAGTTTCCTAATTACTCACTTTAGCATGTTGAGTAAGCGAATTACAAGCCTTGAGTGTAAAACCTTCTTTCACCTCCTTCCCTGATGAGCTGGTGTTGAAAACCTGCCTACCACAAGTGGTTACTCCTTTACACTTAGGGCAATGCATTACCCTTTAAACATTCAATCCTCTTCCACATCCAACTAGTTAAGGCAACCCACAAACAAATTTGTTGAAGATGAATAATCATGTGATCCAATGTGCACAAGGATTCTCCAGAAACTATTTGAATTCATTCTACCAGAGTAAAGTCCTCAACATCAACACTGGCGCGAGGGGTGCCAGTGGCAGATATTTGCAAAGCGGCAACTTGGTCACCCCTTCACACTTTTGCGAAACGCTATTGTTTAAATTTTGAAGTGAGGTGGGATGGTAACTTTGCTCTTTCTGCTGTACAGAATTTGTTGGTATAACCTCCCATGCATCCACCTCCAGATATGGAACTGCTAGCGGAATCAATTCAAAAGGCAGGGAACCGGCAGGTAGAAGTATCCATTAGAATAACAAGTTATTTACCTTTGATAACAAAGATTCCCGTGGATACTCTTATCTACCTGCAGACACCTCCAAGTTTCATAGCTGTAAGATTAAAAGTCCTATTGTTATGTATTCTAACAATCAATGACAACCGCACCGATCTGGCTAAGATGTTGGTTTCATCTCTTCGCCTCAAAGGAGTGCTAAAACTTTGACATCTGATGTCAGCATGGTGACGGGAGCACTTTGTCTCCAGTGATGTCACAAGGATCTGCGTGCAGTTATAAGGTGGAGCCAGCACCCCCTACAGGTGTGGGGGAGCCATCCAAAGATGTCCATATCTGGATTAACACCTGGGATATTTAAAAGATGAGGAATCTACAGGTTGAAACTGTATCTACCAGTAAATAGAGTTACCAAAGGTTTGTAGCTTGTTTATTTTGTTAGGACATCACATTTTTCAATATAGCGGCATCATTCTGAGCATGGCCGACACAACTTTAGACTGGTTTCTCATGGTTTTGATGCTTATTTTTTTTTGTGCTATTTTCGGTACCATCAAGATCTTTTTACATGGCACAGTCTGTGTTTCTGTCTCTAATGGTATTTGCTTATTTTACACAGTTCGAATTGTTAGTCCTCTTCTTTGCATATTTCCAGTTTCTATTAAATGTGCTCGTTTATCATTTTAAATACGTCCCTCGCTGCTTTATCCTCGTGTTTATCGTGCAAATGTTTACTATAGTGTTTATTTAATGTAAGGCATTCTCGAGGCGTCAATCGAGTTCTGAAACTATGCATGTTGTAATAAAGTAATTTTTCCTTTTCCTAGCAAATCTATAATTTTGGAAAGAAACTTGGACAAGGCAGTTTTGGAGTGGTGGTAGAAGCAACACACAAAGAAACTCACCTAAAATGGGCAATTAAAAAAGTAAATAGAGAAAAGGTAAATATTCTGTTCCCTTGTTGTATGCACTTTAATCATCGATTTTTTTTATTTCTACCTCTTATGTTTGTGGAATAACGTATCGCTTGATTACGGACTTCCTTTGCTCTAAAATTTGTTCAATACAATATCCCAGTCTCTCGCAATACAAAGGCATGCGTTAGTAGACTAGAGCTATTATAGTTGTTTTGAATGACGAGGTGTTTCATAATACAAAAAATTTACTTGAAGCTTTCTATGCAAAAATCGCAACTGAATAAGGCAAGAAATTGGGGTGCAAATCTGTCCAAGTTTCCAAACAAGTTGTGGTATTTCTTGAACTTATTCTTTTGACAGACGGTGGTTTTACTTGGAACCGATCAGATTCCATTGTAAAATTCAGATTTAGACTTTTGAAGTTCTATTCCTGTTATTCCAGAAATATATTCTCTGCGTTTTCCGAAATTATTACGAACTCCACAAGTACCGCCCGAATATTATGCAGAAACAGTGGTGAAATACTTCTAATATTATATAACGAGTTTTTTGAGTAAAGCAGAATGATGGAATACATTTAGAATTTGTAGTATCTTCTTGGATGTAAAACATATAAGATAAGAAATCAGTGGTTTTATAGCTTTTTTAGGTTAGGGTGCCTCCTTTGTTGTGTGAAGACTTTTTATGTCATCTGTGTAGTAGCTATTTTACTCGAGTTCTAATTTCTAACAGGCATTATTCTTTCCGTTTATTTAGGCTGGAAGTTCAGCTGTAAAAATGCTAGAAAGGGAAGTTAGCATATTAAAAATTGTGAAACACGAACACATAATACATCTAGAAGAGGTTTTTGAAACGCCTAAGGTAAGGATCACTTGATGCTTCACAGTAAATCAAACATTTAGAATCCTTTAAAACAGTTTTTGTTGCCTTTGTCTCAAGACTTACTCTTTCCCCAACACCTCTTCCTTCCCACTGTGTGGGGTGGAACTATTTACCTTGATAGAGCATGAACGTGTGGCCGAGGACCTGGAACTAATCTTCATCCATCCATTATCTTCTACTTCACTTGTTCGGTCACTTTTTGCCTACCTAGTTAATTGGCTTTTTGGGACTTGCTCTCTTATGAAGCATAGTTTGGACATTCTATTTCGGAGGCAAACATTTCCTCCCTCCTTTATGTTGCAAATAACTGGTTTCGAAGACTATATGGAGTGTTATGTGTATGCGACCATCTAGGGCTTTGCATCAGGGATAAAGTTTTCTTCATTTAATTGGTATCTGGAGTATTTGTGCTTCCCTTTCTTTTTTTAAAAAAAATATCTTTTTATTGCTTTTAATAAACAAACAAACAGTCGGCAAATCACCAGTAATTGAAATATGGCATGCTTGTGTACAGTATTTCACAAGGGATATAGAGCAGATACAGTCAGTCAGTCAAGAATTCTTTATTCGATAAAATTAATATCATAAAAGAGATGGTACAATCATATTTATATAACACATTTCAATTTGATTTAACAGGATAAAATGCAATACATTCATTATCATTATTAAAAATACAGTACATATTTAAAAGAATTTCTAGCATTTAAAAAATGTGTGCCTTTAAAAAACTGTTAGTACTGCAGCGTTACTACGTTAGTATAATACTTTTCTTTTTACAGAAAAACATTACTCAAAACAACTTTGGATCTGCGGTAAGCTGTTAATATTTTCTTTATACGGATGGCTGCCGTCAGAAAACTAGCCACACAAAACATAATATAAGGGCTACCCAGTTGCATTAAGTAAATTAGGGCGGGCCTAACCTGAATAAAGCCCGCCTTCTTCAGGAGTGGTAACAAATATTTCCGTCTACATGGGTCGTAATGAGTGCAAAACATGACAAAATGAAGCGTATCCTGTAGTGAGAAACAATCACAAGAACAAGGATCCGCCTTGTCAGGTGCGCACCAAGTATGGAAGACTACCAAAGAATAGTGGATCAAATTTAGGCGAAATCTTGTCAGGAGGAATCTATGATGTCGGTTATTCACCACTGTTAAGTATGGTTCCGGGCCTGTGCAACTGACCAGCCCATAGTTTATTCTTACAAGAGGCTTTCTCAGCTCCGTCTCCTCCCGATCCAATGTAAAACGGTCCATTAGGGCCTTTTTTGTTGGGAGAATATCCTTTTTTGTTATTAATTCAGGAGAGTAAAACCTGGATGAGCGACCTATTTTTTGCAGACCCTTTTTAATATAGTTCAGCCATTCAATTTTATCGGCCCTCTTTAAATGCAAGCAGTCCTTAATAATAGAGTGGTTTAAAGTTATTTCTTTGTTGAGCCAGATTTTTAGCCAATACAGGAGGGGTGCTATTTGGATATGGTCTGAAATATAGCCAATCCCCACTTCAGTGTGTGTTGTAAAAGTGGGGGTAGACTGAGGAACTGAAAGGAGACCCCTCAGGAATTTGTTTTCTACCAATTGGATTTTTTTAGGTGTGGTATAACCCCATATCTGGCATCCATAAGAGGCCACTGCCAAACATTTTGCTTTGTAGACCTTAATGATAGCTTCAACCGGTCTACCTCCCAGTTTTTTGGCAAAGCCCATGAGGCCCGAAACACTTCTACTAAAAACCACGCTACGACTTGTGTGTTGTGGACGCCAGGTACCCTTTTCATCAAACAGAACCCCTAAATAGGGAAAGGAGGGGACCCTACATACCACTTCATTATTGCAATAAAAGGTTTTTTGTATCCCCTTATTTCTGCCCTTCCCTGCTATTAGAACCTGGGATTTTTTGGCATTGACCTTGAGATCAAGGTTACTCATAAAAGTGCCAAAGGCATTCAGCAGTTTTTGAAGACTCACCCCGGTACAAGCCGTAAGTACGGCATCATCCGCGTATAGGAGAACAGGTATTACCTGTTCCCCCATAAGCGGAATGTCCTGTGAGACCTCCCCCTGCTCAGCCCCAAGGGCATTAATGTAGAGGGTAAACAACAGGGGCGCCAAGATGCACCCCTGTCTTACCCCTCTTTCAGTTCCGAATGGCCTAGTACATCGCCCTTCCATACTCACTCTTATTTTTGCAGACACGTTTGTATGCAAGTTCGCCAGAAAGTGCACTAAGGGAGGGTCAAGACCTAGCTCAAGGAGACCCATCCAAAGCTTCGACCTATTAACTAGGTCGAACGCTGAGGATAGGTCCATAAAACCCATGTATAAGTTGCCCTCCTTGGCCACAGTATACTTGCTGACTAATAAATGCAGATTTAGACATTGTTCAATGGTTCCTCTATTTGACCTAAAACCATATTGCAGGTTAGACAGGACCCCTTTCTCCTTCAACCAATCACTTAGTCTGTGCAGGACCACCCTTCCCAAGACCTTTACTGAAGAATCGATTAGTGAAATTGGTCTATAGCAAGAGGGATCCTGCCTAGAGCCTTTTTTATAGACCGGGATGATAGTTGACGTTAGCCATGATTGTGGGATATTATCTTTACTAATAGAGTTAAAAAGATTTACTAAGATTTTGGACCACAAACTAGGGGCAGCTTTGAATAGATCGGCTGGGACCCCGTCCGGTCCTGGCGCCTTGTTTTTAGACATTTCCTCGATGGCTCTTGCAACCTCAGCGGTTTCAAAGGTCAGCGGTGAAAAGGTGTTCTCAGGGAATTCGGCCTCAATGTTTTGACAATTGGTAAACCATTTATGTGATGGATCAGATAGTCAAGGTGATAGGGTTTCATTGTCAAGGGGAGCAACTGGTGCAACACAAATATCCCCTCTATAAACGTGGTTTCATTGTCAAGGGGAGCAACTGGTGCAACACAAATATCCCCTCTATAAACGTTCCATTTAGCCCAGACTCTGGACCATTTTTGTGTGCACCCTCTTGCGACATAGACCGTTTTCTCACAAAACATTCACCAGTCAACGTTTCGCTTCCATGTTGTGACAGTAGGGGGTACCAGTCCTCCCCATAGCTGAGCAATATTTCATTTGGCAACCGCAGCTCCCAGTGGGTGCTTCCCTTTTTCAAAGTACTCTCTGAAATCATACTCGCTGCAAAGAAATCTTTCCAGTGATTTCATCTCAGTGGACTTCTGAGAAACTGAAAGTAAATTATCCTGTCCTTTCAAAGGATTCCGAAATCAGGCTGCTTAATTGGGCAAACATCATCCAATTGCCTCATTGTCAGAATAAGGCACCAGGAAAATCAGATCTGGTTATTTCCATTATACTTTGGACGACTTTGCTTGTCTAATTGTGGTACAATTCTAAGGTAGAATACAAAACAGGAACTGGAAGGGTCCACAGGAAAGTTTTAGGTCCTGCACAGCCACTTTTCCCAGGAAACTGCGAAACAAACTCAACTGTCTGAAGGTCTGGAGTGTTCCTTGGTGCCCAACGGCATCCTCCACCAATCAAAGTATCTAATCATGCCTAGGTGGAGCCCTCATTTGGGAAACCCTAATAAGGTGACGGAGTCCCATCACTCACCAAGGTGACCTGCTTCATCATCTGGGATCTCCACCCAGCTGTAACCCCTAGTACAGCAAAGGGCTACAATCCCCTTACTGTGAGGGAGGAGCACAGGGATGTTTTAAGGATCTCCTAGGATATACTAAAATCCAGAAGGTGATGAGCGGAGGTGTACTACAAGGTGATGGGCGCAGTGCTATGAAAAGAGTGTAAAAAGTGAATTAAAACTGGCTACCAAGAGAATAAAAGTTTATTATATATCCCTTGGTGTCAGGGTTAAAACCAGTGCTAAGGCAGTTTTGGAAAAATAAACTGCAACTGTCTAGTTAGAGGGTCGGTCTACATGTTTCAGATATTGTGACGTAAAGAGTGTCTAGCCTTCCTCAGGTCCTAAAAAGTGTAAGCCACTGCGTTTATACGTGACAACAAAAATAATACACACCAGAACTTCAGACAGTTGAGTTTGTTTCGCAATGCTAAGATATCCATGCCTAATTCTCTTTGTGAGAACCCACAAAGACAAAAGCCTAATCATTCGGGCCGAGCATGCAAGCGCATGCACTCGCTTGTGATACTATTGTGTTCAGTAAATTACTTGCAGCCAGCCTGTAATTCCAATCAGGTGTATTGAAAGCTTTTTCAATGGCAAGTGCCACAAGAGCGATAGACTTTAATGTGATCACTCTCTTTAAAAAGTTTGAACAACCTCCAGAAATAATTTGTACACTATTCTACTTAACATGGTCGCTCACAAAAAGACTTACATGATCCGCAATTTTAAGCCAAAAGGTTGACGGGCATGAATTTACTACTGATAAGCCTCCTTCCACCACGTCTTATGGAAACCGCTCTGTAGTTAGAATATTTGTTTTTGATTTTAAAACGTTTGTTTTTATCTCTTTTCAACACTTAAAACCACTTTAAACTTTGTTTTTTTAAATCAACTTCTGTTTTTTTACCCTAAGATAAGATGTTATTGCTGTGGGCAACTATATTGTCACTTTAAACTTTGTTATTTTTCAGCAAATGCATTTTTTAAAATGAAAATCAAGCTCTAGCAAAAGCCCATCCCAGTAGGCCAATCTGTGGCCATCATACCCACTGTACACTGCGGTCAACATAGCCGTGGTCCACATAGGGTTGGTCACACAGCCAGGCTCCGCACCCTACCCCCTGCTCTGCATGGCTTTTAGCTGTGCCCAGTAGGGGGTTGGCTGCTGGCCAGCCCTGGTACCCAACCCCCTCACAGGCACACAAGAGACACCCAACCTTCCACTGCAGCAGCCATCTGCCGTTTGCAGCAGGTGGTTGGTCCTGCACCCATCCCGCAGGCAGCCAACCAGCACTGCACAGGGTCTGGTCTATGACCTGACTCTTATTTTGTTTACAGTGGTACCAGCACCTCAAATATTTTTTTATTTGACGCCCTGATTTCCTGCCACCTCATTGTGACACTGCAAGTGCAGCCTTCACTGACCTGCCCTGCATTTCGCCTCGCACTTTGGGAGCCACACAAATACTACGGACAGGACTGCAAGTCCCAGGGGGCAGTGTGGTCTCGCGGTTAGAGCATCATCTTCGCGCCAAGCCAGGCGCATAGAGCAAGGGGAGGGTTCCTGTGGCGCAGGACACGCGCGGGCCAAGGGCGGGCCCGTCCCTGCCCGTCATCACCCGCAAGAAGCTGGGCTGGACCACAGCTCTTGGTTGTTTGCTGCGATATTCCTCTCCAAAAAGTGAATATACACGGGGAGACCGCAGACCAAGGAATCCAGCACTGTGTACTTTCACCCGATACTGCCTTGCATAGAAGCACTTTGCACCTTGAGGACGGCCCCTGGAAGGGCTTGAAAACAGCGCGGCGGTCCCCATACGCGGGTCCGTCTTAGTCCACCGTAAATCGTCCAATTCTGCTCTTTCTTCCATCGTATCCAAGGTACTGTGCCTAGGGGTAGAATAGGGCGAAACAAAGGGGGATGATAGACGGAGCGTTTGAGCAAATCAAACACTCACCCCCAGTCAACTGATCTGGGTTTAATCCATCACCATTCTTTAGCCCACTATGCCACTCCAGTTCAGACATGGCTATATGCAAATCAGTCTGACCCTGTGCCTCATGGGAACAGTCCAGCCCGAACTGCCAAGCCATGTCTTCCCTGGACCGGAAACAAGCATCCTGGGACCGGTTGCTCTCCAGGCCACTGGACTCAAGCTATCCTGGCTGATGACGGCTGATAGCCATTAACCGGTCCTAGTATGCTTGATCCGGTCCAGGAAAGACATGGATTGGCAGTTCGGGCTGGACTGTTCCCATGAGGCACAGGGTCAAGTCTGATCTGCATATCGCCATGTCTGAACTGGGGTGGTCTGGTGAGCAAAATAACCATGGGATTAAACCCAGATCTGTGACTGGGGGGGAGAGCTATTTGACGAATTTAAAATAGCGAGGAGAATAGGGTGGGTTGGCAGAGGATGGAAAACACTCCCAGGGGACTGCGTAGTCTTGACATTCAGAACCCCCGCCTAGTAAATTTGATTATGAATAGAACAGGAAATCATACTACATTGTCACAAGGTGTTAATGTACTACCCCTAGGTTATTTCTACCAACAACTGGACAGTAGTAGTGCAAGGGTAAACTGGGAACCTCATATGCTAACCCACAGCAATCATTTTAATATCCATAAATGTACCCGCTTCAACGCATTTAATTCTCTCGAAGCAGTAGATTGACTCAGACATGAGGATGCGACTCAGGTAAAAATAACTAGAAATATGGTTATTGGGGTTACCTTGGGGGCATCAATAATTGTTCCTATATCTGAAGCAGGTGACATACAAGGAAAAGACACAAGGGTACACACAAAGGCAAGCATGGGCACAGCCCCAGAGATCTTGGTAGTGCCATTTCGATCTCCCCCCCCCCCCCCCCCCCCCCTCCCACACACACAAATTGAACCTGTTAACTCACAGGCGGAGAATGGGCAGGGAAGAGCATGGCCACTGGCAAACAAGATAAATGTCAGTTTCCATTTTGGAACGTGGCTGGCCTAAAAAGCAAGATCTTAATTAACATATGGTTGTATTTTTTTGTCCAAATTTGAGATCATAAGCCTACATGAAACCTGGGTAGTGGAACCAATTCACATAAATGGCTTTAAAACGTTTTACATCCCAAGCTATAAGTTCACACCTTGGTAGAGCAAAAGGGGGGTTATGTACCTATATTTCGAATCAGCTAAACTTGAGAAAAGTTGAAATAATCGCATCCAATAGGTGCTATCGACTCATAAACATTCAAGTTGATCTGGGTTTGTGCGTGGCCCGAATACATTTCTATAACAATATTCCAACTGATCTGCTTGAGGGTACCTTGTGCAAACTAATGGGCAGGTTGAAGAAGTTACTCTCCCACTCAAAGTCAAAGTCAAAAGGTATGTTTATTATGACCTTAGTCATTTAAACAGGTGCAAGAGAGTATCAAAAAGTTAAAACGATCACATCAAAACATTTAAAACATTATAACAATAAAATCCGTCAAATATAAGTTAAAACTCTTACACACGCTTCTTCCTTTGTCGACAACCATAAAATTGCATTTAAGTTAGCATTCTGCATTTATGAATAAAACCCATTCTACTTCCTTCTGCTAGACTAATTTCATTAATTTAAAATGCTTTAGAATATTCATGTTATTCCCGGTTTCTTAGATCACTCAATGCTGCTTTTATGTATTTCCCAAGAGCAATCGCAATATCGATAGTGGGTATTTCAGTTAATAAGTTAGCTGCCTGCGCTCTAGAGCTTATAGCATATTTTAGGAACACGGGTCGTAACCACAGTTTCCGCTGTTCCAGTAATCACAGGCAATCAAGAAGGATGTGTACCAGGTCTCCTTTGCACCCCAAATTACACTTACAACATCCATTTTTATCTAACAATTTATTTTTCAGATCTTTATTTGTTAACAATGGGTTTAAACCAACCCTCAGCCTTAAGATCTCCTGCCTAAGGCCGCGGTTGGGAAGGATGTCTAGGTAGGGGAACCAGTTTTCATTTAGCCAAGCGCCCATCATATGTGTTATTGATTTCTTTTTCGCTAAATATTCCATATCGGTCAATCTCGATATTTCCTTCCCCTTTAATTTCAACTCACTCCTAGTACAAAGGAGTTGATGTGTTTCCTGGTTTACCTCTACCTTTAATTTTTTACAAATTTGCGTAACTCTTTCCCTACACATTTTTGCCCATTTTAGATTACTCGATAGGATTTCCTTCTGGCACCATTGTGCTACTTTTTGTCCCTCAGGGTCTTCCAGTCGTAGTGGAACCAATTCACATAAATGGCTTTAAAACGTTTTACATCCCAAGCTATAAGTTCACACCTTGGTAGAGCAAAAGGGGGGTTATGTACCTATATTTCGAATCAGCTAAACTTGAGAAAAGTTGAAATAATCGCATCCAATAGGTGCTATCGACTCATAAACATTCAAGTTGATCTGGGTTTGTGCGTGGCCCGAATACATTTCTATAACAATATTCCAACTGATCTGCTTGAGGGTACCTTGTGCAAACTAATGGGCAGGTTGAAGAAGTTACTCTCCCACTCAATTAATGAAGTCATCCCTATTTGGGGTGGTGACTTCAACTCCCCGATCTGCCAAAGGGATGTTAAAGGGGTATGTGGAATAACATTTGCAAAAGATATTAACCTTCTTCATTTTCCACCCACACCACTTGGAGACCTTTTAAACGAGATTATGTTTTCAAACGATAGGGGCTATGCAAAAAACTTATGTTCACCTGTGGTCCCTTTTTCCACAACGTTTAACCGACGAGGTTTCCTCTCTATTATCGATTTTATATTGATAACCTGCAGGCATTCCACACGAGTCAGAGCATTTACCACCCATGATATTGCTTTAAGCGATCACTATCTGCAAAGCATCGATATTTTACTGTGTAAACCGGATCTTCATATGAAGGGCCACCCTAATCAGCTATTGAGTAACATCACATAGAACCGGCAAAACGGGTATACATTAAAATGGGAGAAACTGGACCCAGAGGCTTTTGTTACAACTATTGTTTCAAAATGTAAACATATGTTCTATGCTTGTCTAGATGAGAATTCATCACATCAGGAAATAATTAAGAGTTTCTTAAATATTGCTGTTCATATCAAAGATACGCTACATATAAAAACAAGAGGTAAGAACTCGCGCAAAGAAAGATGGTTTGATTCCCAATGCACCAAAGCATATACTAAACTTTTACACAAGTTGAATGCAGGGCCCAGAAACCAGGAACAAATCGAGGAAACTAGAAGGGATTATAGGAAGGCTTTAAATGCCAGAAAAAAATCATCGAAAGATGAAGCCCGGAATGCATTGCATGAGGCATCAATTGACCGAGATCCCACAGCGTTCTGGAAAGCAGTAAATACTCCTTTCCTGGTTGAGAGCAATAAAGCATGTATAGAAATCGCTATTTCAGAAGTGGAGTGGACCTCACATTATTCTAACCTGCATAATAACGTAACCAGAGACGAACAAGAGATCCCGGCAAACGGGGTTGAGCCCGAGATCCCCCTCCATTTTTAAAGTTATCCTTGGTATTTACCTTGAGCGAGGTCAAAAACGCCATAAGAGCAAGTGTGGGTGGCAAGGCCCCGGGGCCAGATGGTATTCCGGTGGACCTTTTTAGGTCTAACTTGGCTCTATGGGGGCCGATTTGAATGCAAGTTTTTATTGCGTGTTGCACGCAGGGACTTTTAGCGACTTGGTATGACTCTATAATCGTACCTATTTTCAAAAAGGGAGGCACGTTGAGCCCTGCCTGTTATCGTCCTATTTCATTACTGGACTCCACAGTGAAGATTCTGGGACGGGTGATTTTAGAGAGACTACAGGGTTGGCGGATGCACACAGAATCATAAGTGATGTGCAATATGGCTTTCGCAAGGGTTTGGGCACTATTGATTAGGGATTACATTTATATATATTACTGGAAAAATATGTAAAAGCCAAAGGTGAAAGGCTGTTTTTAACTTTCGTTGACTTAACAGCCGCTTTTGATTGCGTAACCCACGAAAAACTATGGTCAATTTTTGGAGAGCAGGGGCAGACCCTGTTTTAATTTCCTTCCTAAGGCAGATTTAGTTGGGTGTTAGGGCCAGGGTGCGTTTCGGGCAGGATGGAGAATGTACACCAAGTTTTAAAGTTAAGAAGGGTGTTAGGCAAGGCTTCGGCTTTGCCCACTTTTTATTTACTATGTACATCAATAACCTAGAGGCGGCTTTGGTAAAGGAGTGCAGGGACTTACCATCAGCCGCCACCCACCCTATCCCTGCGCTCCTCTACGCAGATGATGCGGTTCTCATGTCACACATGCCCCATGGCTCACAGAGGGTAGTTACCTCTTTCACAAACTTCATGTTTAAACGGGTCTTACCATCAATTGCTCAAAAACTTTTGTTATGAATTGTGGCAATGGGCCCAACAAAAAGAGTAACGCCGTTTTTATTAACAGTAAGGTAATTGAGCGCACCAAAACATTCTCTTACCTAGGGCTTCTATTTGAACAAACAGGAACCTGGACCAGTGCTGTTAAATCCAGAAGGCTTCTGTTTAGTAAGTCACTGATGGCTTTAATTAACTTTAGCAGAAAACTAGGAAAACGCCCTCCAGGGGAACTACTGCATATATATATGGCTAAATGTATTGCGGTTGCCACCTATGGGGCAGGAATTTGGGGCCTTTCTAACGTTAATTCACGACAAATGGCAGAAAATATGTTTCTTAAATACCTTCTGTCTATACCTGAAAGCACGCCCAATTTTATCTGTCATGCTGAACTCGGTCTGCCCTATCTGGAGGACGTAACTAAGATCCAACCCTTCCGCCTCTGGCACAGGGTTTGGACCACAGAAGAGTCAGATTTTAAGAGCCTCATTTTAAAAGACGCGATGGGCCTTGGAGTAAAAAGCATGAGATGGTGAGAATATGTCAAATCTTTCTCAGGCCAGTTAGGCCATCAGGAATACTACAACGAGCCGAATACCATATGCAGTGTCTCCAGAAAGGACCTAAAAGCTGGTTGTATGAGATATCTGTGTGAAAAGAGAGCCATGATTGAAATGGATATGTCTACGGTTCAATCCCACCCACCTTACTTTGGCCTTTGAGCACACCCAGCCATATATTTTGATGGGCACTAGCGGCTACGGTGGATTTTTGTTGACACGCTTCAGGTTAAATATCATTTTTAGGTCAATGACTGGTCGAGAACGTTAAGTAAATACCCGTGCGACAATCTTTCCGCACCATCCTCTATACACATTTTGTTTTTCTGCAAATTTTATCTTAGCCCTAGAAAAAGATGGATTATGCCTGTGCTTAAAAAACTAGGATTGAGACAATGCCACCCTGCATATTTGGCACTACAATTTCTGGATTGTGAATTTTAGAATTGCCTCGATTACTGCCTTTTTAAAAACTGTTTTTAGAATGCGTAAATCAATTGTGATATAATCGGACTGCGTTATTAACTGTCTCTTATTATTTTTAAATTGTATAAAGTATGAACTGTGCTTTTATGGAATGCTTTATCAAGTATCTACATAAAGTAATTTTTGATTGATTGATTGATTTGACTTATGGGAGGGACATTTTGGTGTTCCTGGACATTAGCCTGGGGGTCATGGTGTGTACACCCTCCTTTTTAATTTTTTTTTCAAGATTGAGTTCCTGAGTCCAGTAATAAAGCAACATTATTTTGTATAGAGTTGATGCCAGTCAGTCCGATCACTCAGTACCATGGTATCAAAATAGCCGACATAAGAAATTGTTCCCTCTAGAAATCAGTCATGAGTGATGTAATATGTGAGGTCATAAGCAGTGCATTGCAGGGGTATAAGTTATAGTTAGCTCAGGTAACCATAACTGCTGAATTTCACTGGTTTTGTACGAGCAAAATCTGAGCCTAGCTATAACTTCCCTGTGACCTTTGTTTTTTCTGTGAATTTGTAAGGTTTGTTTAATTCTATTTTCTAACTGTAATGTCCCTGTAACTTTAGTTTTTTTCCAGTGAATTTATACGTTTTTTTTTAATGTTAAGTAAGAAGCCCATCACAATGCACGGGGGCGTCGGACGCAGTTCCTGGCCTGGCATTGTGCAGCCCCCACCTAAGTTTGCTGCTCCTGCCTCCCTCCTCCTTGCCATGCATTGCCCAAGTCTATGCTCCTGCCCCCTATTACAGCCCTGTGTGGCCACTGCCCTTCCTGCCTACTCTGAACAGTTAGCTTCCTCCCTACCCTCTGTTGTCCCAGTCTATGCACCATCCCCCTCCCTCCTGATTTGCATGGCTTGATGTTCTGCCTCTGCCCTCCAATTAGCTTGATGTCCTTTCCCACTCCTCCTGCCCACCATTGCCCAATTCTGTGCCCCACCATTGCCCTCCAGCTTAGCCTCTGAGCTTGCTACCCTTGCTCTCCTTCCCCTGCCCTCTTTCTGTGTGCATGCCCCTGCTCCAACCTTTTTGCCCACCATGTTCCGTGGACCTGCCACTGCCCCTCCTAACTACTCTGTGTTTTGTTGAGCAGCCACTGCCCCACCGAGCTGCCACTCCCTTTTGCTCCCCATGCTCTGTTGTGCTGCAACTGCTTCTCGTGTGTTCCATTTGTTGTCTGTTGTAAAGCTCCTTCCCCTGCCCTCTCTTGTCTGTGTCCTGACCCTCCAATCTGTCTCCATGGTCCTTTGGTCATGTCCCTGCCACCTCCCTCTTACCCACCATGGCCATTGTACTGCCACTAACCCTCCTGCTTGCCATGCATGGTCTTCTGTGATGCCACATCCCCTCCCACCGGCTTGCTGCCCTTGACCTCCCCTCCCACCTTCCCTCTGTTGTGTCTGTGTGTGTATGCCATTATATTCTCACTGTTGCCCTTCATGGTGTGTTGTGCTTCCAGTGCTCATCCCGCCTGACTTCGGTGGCCAGCTTGCTGCTCCTGCCCTGTCACCTTGTCCTTTGTCCTCCGTTTTCCATGGGTCCCCTCCTGCCTGCCTTGTCTGGTCTGTAGTCATGACCCTGCCCCCTCCCTCCAGCCCTTCATGGTCTGTTATCCTGCAGGTGTCCTTTCTCTCTCTGTCTGATATGGTCAGCATGCTGCCCTTGTCTGTTTCCCCTCTTCTCTTTGTTGTCCATGTGCATGGCCCTGTCACCTCCCTATTGCTTTCCATGGTCCGTTGTGCTGCACTGCTGTTCTGCTAGCCCTGTGTGGTATATTGTGCTGCTGCAACCCCTGACGCCTGCCCTGTAATGTCAGTGTGGTCCTTGCCCTTTTCCCTCCTGGCCTCTATTGTCTGAGTCCATGTCCCTACCCCATTCCTCCTGCCCTCTGTGATCCAATGTGCCATACTTGTCAACTGTTTAACTTGGTAAGAGGGAGTTAAAAAAAAAAAAACAAGCGGAATTGTTTTCCCCCCCTTGACTTACATTGAAAAAAAGGAATTGTTAGGCAGGAGACAGATGAAATAAAGCCCTTTTGGGCTTTAAAACATTGGGAGTCTCCTGCTTGAATCGGGTCTGTTGGCATGTATGGTTGTAATACCACTGCCTCGTGCTTCAATGGTCTGTTATACTGCCACAGACTCCCTTGCCTGTCCTGCATGGTTGGTTGGTTGCAGGGTCCTTTGTGCTGTCCCTCCCGCCTGTACACTACTCCCCTCCTCAATTATCTGAGTCTGTGCTCCTGACCTCCTTGCCCCTTAACAGCATTCTAATGAACAATTAGATTGCTATCTTTCTATATTTATTACAAAAGTTTGGCACGCCTGACATCATCTTGATGAAATAAAACTGTAATACTTAAAGCATTTCATTTAGAAATTATAAAAATGAGAGGGTTTTATTCCCATAGAAATTATGGGTAGCTCTCTGAAAATCTCAATTGAGGACATATTTTCTGTGTTCTCAGATAGTGACAAGGCACTTTTATATTTTTTGCTATCTTTATGTTTTTTAACCATTTGATACTTGATAATATGTTACACTTGTGGGAGAGGATGTGGCGTTACCGCCAGAGCTGTAGACTTTGCAACTGGTAAACCAGGTTCGAGTTTCAGCGTCACCTTGACATCCTGTAATTCAGGGCAAATCTCGTAATCTCCCTGTGCCTAACAAAAATGAATGCGCCCATCTTTAACGAAACTAGTGCTCATGTAAAGCGCTCTGATACCCGATATCCTCGGGTCGAGTTTTGTTTAAAAAAGAAAACAAATGAGAAAACAAATGTGTCCTTGTGTAATGTAACTGAAGCTCACGTAAAGCATTCCAATACCTTTTGGTCAAGTCTGCGCTATATAAAACTGCAGAAAAACAAAAAAGGTGAGTGTTTTGCACACGGCTGCCCTTGGGCTATACGTGGGCTACATTTGGATGATATTTGTGCTACATTTCTGCTCTTTTTTCTCTGGTGGCTATCTTGGGAGACTTATTTGTTATGAAGCTCCCTAATTTCCTCATGTACTGTAGTATCCTCGGTAGAAAATGCTTACCATTTTCCACTTCGATTCCATCAAGATGTTGTTAAGATGTGCCCCACTTTTGGCATATATTTGGAATATTTGCCCTGTAGTTGCTCATTAGAACTTTGTAGTAAAGCTGCTGATCCACAGGGAGTTAACTGGCAGTCTGCTCCTGACGTTAAAAGTGCATGTTTCAGTCTGCCTGAATGTTTGAATGAAATAGAAGAGGAAGTTATTTGAGAACTCACTTAAAACGTGTCCTAATTTTACTTTCTATAGCACTAACCATAATTTATATGACAAAATGAACCCCCTCATTTTGTTCCTTTCCAAATTAAATGTTCTAAGTTTTACCAGTTTGACTCAAACAAGATGGCTTCAGATGTGCCATACTTTTGTCATAAGTAAGACTGTTATCTTTCTAGTAACACTGGGAGGCTTCAGTAGAACACAAGGGAATCAACCGACAGCCTACTCCTTTTGGAAGTACATGTTTTAATGAGAATGTCATACTTCATTCGCATATGGCTTAGAAAGATGGTGTTAATTTACAGAAAATATGGTCTCATTTTAGCTTCCGAAGCACCATCCAAAAAACCTCTATGAGAAAATCATGAGAAAACAGTTTTCTTTCAAATATGATTCATGAAATCCCAGCAGAAAGCTTTTTCGCAGGGTAAAATGTCCTTCAAACACAATATAATTCCTAAAATTTGTATGATCCCGTTAACTTGTAATTGACTTCACCTCACCTCGCTCTGCTGCTAATCTGTTTAAACTATTGTTTGCGTTTCCTTTTAACTTTTGTATTGGAAATAGTTTTGAGGCACGTTTTATTGCTGGGGGATTTGTGGGAATCGAATTTGAAATAATTTTTAATTCATTGTGGTCGGGGTAACCAAAACGTTAGTTGGGTATCCTGACCTAACCGATTCTTCCATTTTTACTCTGAGAGCGGTCTAAGGCAAGCCTGTCTGCACCCATCAGCATCACGGAGGAGTCCGGAGCCGGAAATGCTGCCATTTACTCACCTCTACTTAATATTTTTGCAGTTTACAGCAAGTCAGAGCTCCTTGAAATTGGGAACCAGGTGCGGCACTGCTGTCGCAGAGGTATTAAGAGTATAACTGAGACTCCTCTCTCATAACTCTGATTCCTCTATCCTGGTCAGATCACCGGGCAGTCCCTTTCCACCCAAACATCATCACCTCTCCTGCCCCTAACCAAGCTAGTAGAAACACATGGGAAACTAGAAGAAATTCTAGCTCTCTAGCTCCATATCTAGCGGAGGCCAATCTCTCCCTACGGTCAGAGCCCAATGCCGCTGCATGTTGTTTGTCCAAAGCCCTTGGTAATGCTATAGACACTCTTGCACCACCTAAAAAACACTATTCTGCCAGGAAAAGTCTCTCCTCACCGTGGTACTCTGACCGTTTGAGACTTCTACGACAAAAGTGTAGACAAACGGAAAGATCCTGGACGGCCAAACCAGACGCCTCCAGGAAAGTCCACCATAAACAGGCAATAAAGGAATATAAAAAGACGATAGCAGAGGAAAAGATGGGCTATTTCAGCACTATCACCGCCTCGCTTAAATCATCTAGAGAGCTTTTTAAAATCATTAATACTCTGTCAACTCCCAAAACGGCTAACTCTGTTGTTGAGACTCAAGAGCTTTGTGACAACATTGCGAGCTTTTTTCTCACTAAAATTGCTGATATATACAGCTCCCTCGAATCCCTAAATCTGGAGTTGGATACCACTCAGGCATCTCTGCCTCAATCTTCAGTCTCTGTCCCAGAGGTTGAGGTTTTCGAACCTGGCTCCCGCCCTTGCTTAGCAAGCTTCCCTCGGCCGTCACGAGAAGAGATTAACCGTCTTCTTGATGCTACTAAGTCCTGTTCACCCCTTGACCCCTGCCCGTTAAAAACGCTCAAGGCATGCAGAGAGGTGGTTCTCCCCCCTCTGCTGGAGGTCATGAATAAAGCCATTACAGAAGGGATCTTTCCAGAATCCTGGAAAACAGCAGCGGTGAAACCCCTTCTAAAAAAGGCTTCTCTGAATCCGGAAGTCTTAAAAAAATTTCGACCCATTTCTCTGCTCCCAGCCCCTGCTAAAATTCTTGAGGCCCACCTAAATTGCCATTTGGCCGCACATTTGGAGAGTGCAAATTTGCTCTACTGCTCCCAACATGGGTTTCGTGCTGCCCACAGCACCGAGTCTGGCCTCACTGTCGTGATCAATAATATCAGATCAGAGGTAGACAGAGGACAGACCACGCTGCTGGTGCTGCTGGACCTAACGGCAGCTTTCGACACCCTGTCCCCTTCAATCCTGGTTGAACGTCTAAAGGGGAGAGGGGTGGAGGGCAGTGCCTTGAATTTGCTTTCCTCTTTTTTACATCAGAGACGGCAGAGAGTAAAACTGGGCAAATTTCTGTCATCTTATCAGGCGGTGCAATGTGGGGTCCCGCAGGGCTCTGCTTTTAGCCCTCTTTTGTTCAACATTTACGTGACCCCACTTGCCGAAATTGTACGATCTTTTGGGTATTAGGTTATGTCGTAAGCTGACGACACCCAGATCATCGTCTCTACCATTGGCTCAATAAAAGATTCCGCCCTTAAATTTAGAACCTTCATGGAGGCAGTTGCGCAATTGATGATTCGCAACTACCTGAAGTTGAATGGAGAAAAGACGGAAGTCTTGGTCTTTGATGGGGGTCACGATCTCTGGTCTGGGGACTGGTGGCCTGCTTCCTTAGGGGACTGTCCCCAACCGACCCTCTCGGCTAGGAATCTGGGAGTACTTATAGACCCTGACCTCTCTTTCGACCTCCAAGTCAACAAAACAGTGTCCACATGCTGCGCTATCATTCGGACGCTAAAAAAGATCGCCCCTTATCTATCACCTGATGCCCGTAGACAATCAACTGTTGCCCTGGTTGGCTCCAGACTTGATTATTGTAACGCGTTATATGCGGGCATAAACAAGAAATCACTTCAGCGTCTCCAGGTGGTCCAGAACGCCGCAGCCAGGATGGTCTTAAACCTCCCTAGGCGTTCATCGGCAACAACGGCCAGGAAAGATCTACACTGGCTGCAGATTCAGGCCAGGATCTCTTTTAAGCTCCTATGTCTGGCTCACAGGGCAGTCTATGGTTCAGGCTCGGAAGGGATCAGGTCCCTAATTAGCCTTTACACCCCTAACAGAACGCTCCGCTCAGCCTCCAGAAATCTGCTCACTGTCCCTAGATTCAGAAGGACGAGATGGGGAGGAAGAGTCTTCTCCACCTTGGCACCTAAGTTATGGAACTCGCTCCCCCCGGAACTTTCCAGCCAACCATCTTTGGCGATCTTCCGTAAACTTCTGAAGACCTGGCTCTTCTCCCAGGCTTACTAAATTCTGTGGTATCAGCCGTTTGTTACTATATGTCTGTGTGTTGCATGCGCCTTGATGCCCTCGTGGTTAAGTTTGCGCAATACAAGACATCCCTCATTCATTCAGGTAATTTGTGAAACTGGGCAGCCGACCGTCAGAATAGCAGGCGGAGGGGCGCAAGTGTAATTAAGGATAGCAAGGGTTTAGTTTTGGACTGGGGCTTATGAGATAACAGCCCTCTGAAGATCCTTCTCCTGAATACCCGCTCCATTAAAAAAAAAAATGAAGCCCAACTGTACGACTTATTACTTGAGTCCGACCCTGATCTTATGTTTGTAACTGAAACTTGGTTGAATGATGGCTCGAATCCAACAATAGCAGGGACTATCCCACCTGGCTATCAGATTATAAGGAAGGATCAGCCTGTTGGAAGAGGGGGCGGAATTGGTATAATTTTTAAAAATTCACTGTTAAGCTCTATTCTACCCGCGCAAGATACTGAGGACGCTGAAAGCATCATTTTTGTGCTCACTGTTTCTGATCATCAGTCTATTGCGGGCATTATTGTTTATAGGCCACCTGGTCAGGGTGGCAAGTTCATTGAGTCACTCACTCAAGCCATCTCTCCTATTTCCATCACATATAGATATTGCCTTTTGTTAGGAGATTTTAATATCCATATGGATGATCCCTCTGACTCCAAGGCTGTTCGGCTGCTGGAACCTTTGACGATTTTCGGACTGTCCCCTTACATTCATGTGTGATGTGATGTGATGTGATGTAGAATTTATATAGCGCACTATCACTCCACGGAGCATCTTGGCGCTTTGACTCCACCCAGCTGTACTGTCCCCAAAGGAAGGAAGGAAGGAAGATAGATTCACATAAGTGCTTTGCATGCTGGGTCCGACAGGCTATATATCCAAGTTTTCAGGGATTTCCTAAACCCATATTCAGGTGTAATCTCACAAAGCTGGTGGGGTAGTTTATTCCACACCTAGCGCCAATCACTGCCAGGGATTTACCTCCCTTTGTCGCCATTCTAAATTTAGGGACAATGAGCAGGTTGGCTGTAGCGGACCTAAGATTACGAGAGGGGTGGTATCGCGCAAATCTTTTGCGAAGATACATCGGACCCTGCGTGTGAAAGGCCCTATAGGTAATAGTCAGGACCTTAAATAAGATGCGTTTGTGAATTGGGATCCAATGGAGGGCATCTAGTGCAGCGGAGGCCAAGGACTTTCTAGGCCATCTAAGTACCAATCTAGCTGCTGCATGTTGGACCATCTGAAGTCTGTGCAGGGCCGATTTGCTTGACCCTGCATACAAGCTATTGCAGTAGTCCAGTCTTGATGTAATTAACACCACTGCGACCGTGCGTCTGGCTGCAAGGGGGAGCAGGTCAAAAAATGTTCTGAGGCCCTTTATGATGTAGAAACAGGCGCCTGCTACCTCCCTTGCTTGCTGTTTAAACGAAAGGGTATCATCAAATTTTATCCCTAAGTTTCATGCTGCCTTGATTGTGTTTGGCGGGGCTACCGCATCCTCTGGCCACCACATCTGAGGAGACAAAGAGTTGTTAAATCCGAATGGTAGAATTTCCGTTTTGGCGGAATTACACTTTAGGTGATTATTTGTCATCCAAGTGAATGTCGCAGATAGGCAGTCTTTCAAGGTCTGTTCAGCATTGGCCAAGTCCTTATCCAGGACTAGGACTAGCTGCGTATCATCAGCGTAAGCAATGGTGCTGATGTCAAATGAAGAGATTAATGTGATCAGGGGGACCATGTAAAGATTAAAAAGTGTGGGGCTCAGACTTGAGCCCTGCGGTACCCCTGTCTTGAATGCCTTTTCCTCAGAACAAAACTTTCCCAACGTAATTACCTGACGCCTATGTGTCAGGAACTTTTTGAGCCACTCTAATATGGTGCCTGCTATGCCCGCATTGGCCAGGCGATCTAAAAGGATAGCATGGGACACCGTATCAAAAGCTGCAGATGGATCTAAAAGGATCAGGACAGCCTTCTTGCACTGATCCAGCGCACCTCGTATGGTCTCCGTTGTGAACAGCAGGGCAGACTCCGTCGAATGATGAGCTCTAAAGCCATGGATAGGGAGAAATTCATCTCCCTATCCATGAAAAGGGTCATATGCTAGACCAAATATTCTCTAACGTTAGCATGGAAACTGATGCTCCACAACCATTAGTATGGTCGGATCACTATCTCTTAAGTTTCAAAATCCCTAGGTTTTTATCTCATGCTCAACCTAGGGATAAGCCTCGTCCGTGTATTTTTAGACTCTTTAGTCAGGTCACATCTGATAGCCTTGAAACAGCTCTGGGCAAGTACCTTATTCCCTTTAACGGAAACCCAGAGACCGATGCCCCCAGCTTGGAGAAGTGGCTTAAAAGAACGAGTTGCGGAGCTGGTACCACCCTCAACTTGTAAAGCCAAAACTGGTTGCACCTCTGCACCATGGTTTACCAAAACTCTCAGGAAAAGCAGGACTGCCTGCAAACGATTAGATAGAATGTGGCAAACCAAGTTTGATTCAAAGAACAAAGCCATCTATAAGCAAGCTCTGAAAGCTTATTTTAATGATTTGCGCACTGAGAAGAAAAACTTCTTTACCTTAAAAATAAAAGGTGCTGCTAATAAAATCAAAGACATATTTAAAATCGCTAAGGATTTTACACCCCCCAGTGCAGTGAGTAAGGCATTTGTTCCCACCTACAGTTGGATTCATGAGATGGCTGTTTTTTTCCCCGAAAAACTCTACTTGATTCAACAGTCATTTGCCTTTGTGGGCAAAGCCGAAACTGGTGAGACGTCGTGTGCACATGCCCTGCCTCCTTCGAGGGTTAGTTATTCACTTACCCCATTTCCCCCATTTCTTTAGAAAAATCCCTTGACATCATGGTAACACTGAAGTCGGGTTCTCCTTCTGACCCCTGTCCAGCAAAGATCCTGAATAATATCGCGGAACCCATAAATTCTGCGCTCAGCTCAGTTCTTAACACTTCGTTTGGACAGGGAATGGTACCGAGTTGTTGGAAAAAGGCAAAAATCATTCCCCTGCTAAAGAAACCCACAGCTCATCCTGCGGTCGCATCCAATTACAGGCCCATATCCCTGCTGCCCTTCTTCTCAAAGGTCCTTGAGAAGTACGTCAACTCTGTGTTAACAGATTATATAGAAGAAAACCATGTTCTTCATGACAGTTAGTCAGGCTTTAGAACCTCCCTTAGCACTGAAAATGCTCTACTGGAGGTTTTGGAAACTATTAAAGCTCAGATGGACAAAGGGGGCAGTGCGGTGCTGATACTGCTGGATTTATCCGCAGCCTTTGACACCGTTTGCCCCATGACTGGCTCCTGTGCAGGTTAGCGGAGTGTGGCATTGGAGGTACGATGTACAATTGGTTTGCCTCCTTTCTGACTGAGGTGCAGCAGTAAATCTGGTCTCCACCCTTTACGGTTGCCATTACTCGAATGCAAGTGGGTGTCTCATAGGGCACTATTTTGAGTCCTATGCTCTTTAATATTTATATGGCCCCACTTGCACTCCTGGCAGAGTCACACAGAGCAAGATTATTTCTTACGCCGACGATACTCAACTCCTCTTCACGTGTGACAAAGGGGCGAGCTGTCATGGAAAGGAGATAAACAAATGTCTAACGGAGTTCTTTTCTTGGATGCAACTTAACCAACTTAAGTTTAACCCAGAAAAATCTGAAATTATTATTTTTGGCTGCCCCCTCATGCGCTGACTGGAGTTTATGGTGGCCTCGCGACATGTCCCCTCCTTTGGCCCCGGTCAGCTCGGTAAAAAACTTGGGAGTTAATTTGGACACTAGTCTAGCGATGAAGTCCCAAATCCAAACTTTTGCTGGCACTTATTTTGGATTGATCAGAATGGTAAAAACCGTTCTTCCTCTACTCCCGGTGGACTCCCGTAAGATTTTAGTGCAAGCCGTAATTACATCTAGGTTTGACTACGTAAATATCTTTTTTTTTTTTTTTGTGTCCTCATTTTGAGATATATATATTTTACTCGGGAGCCCATTCCATCCAAACTTTTATGCCTTCACAACCCCTTATTGGTCTATCTGAGGAGGGGAGTTTCTCGTTACCGGTGTTTCTGGGGTTTGGGAATTCCTGTGACCTTTATCATAATCAATAATTCTGTTTTTGTGGGATGAGCTAGCCTTCCTGGCTACTCGACGGGAATTATTCCTGTCTAAATTATTGTCTCCGCTTTAATCATTGGACTTTGTATCTCGAGACCACATTCTCTCATTTAAGTTTTCTATTCCTAACAAGATAATTTCATAAATAATTTTACTTATTTTCCCTTATTTATCATTTCCGTTGAATTATATTTCTAAAATGTAGTTAGTTTTTTCCATTTTATAAAAGTTTTCCCAGATTTCCCAAAATTTAAACCTTTTACTTGGTTTCCCTTGTCTATCATTTCTATTAGTTTTTATTACTGAGTTTAGCCAATCCCCATGCTGTGGTGGTGTTGGTTTAATCCAATTTATGCATATTTGACGTCTAGCTAGAAGTATCAGTACAAACAGTAAGTTTTCCTGTTTTTTTGTTAACTTACCCCGATCGCTATCAATGTCGATCCCAAAGATAATAAGAATTATACTTACATCTACTTGTTTTCCCAGAACCAGTGTTATCATCTTACCAACTTCTTTCCAGAAAGTGTCGATAATGGGGCAGTCTATGAACATATGTAGGTCATTTGCCCTTTCCAGTCCGCATTTTGGGCAAGTCTTTACGCTGGCGCCTTTGAATTTAGATAATTTTTTCGGTGTCCAATATGCCCTATATATTGTGAAAAGATGATTTCTCTTCATTGCGGCTGGTTTTATGTGAGACCAACACTTTTCCAATGATTTTGTCCAAATGTTATGTAGATCTAAGTCTGGTATGTCTTTCCTCCATACTGCTTCTGGAATATGTACATCTTCGTCTCCTGCTGTGATTAAAGCCCAATACCACCTAGATATTTCCTTTTTTATTGGGGAGGTTTTCAGCATTTCTTTCTCTGATTTCATTTCCCTTTTTCTTATCTGTAAGCGATTTTGCCCAGATTGTCATTTGATAGTATTTAAATTTGGACACTGATGCGTTTGTATTTGCAGCTAGTTGGTTCCAGGGGATTATGATGTTTCCTATCTTTAGTTGTCCCCATTTTACAATACCATTTTCCTTTAAAGGTAGGGCCAAAGAGTCTTTTAAACATTCTGGAGTGCCTGGCGAATCCCAGATGGGGGCCTGTGAGCTATAATATGGTATGTTTAAAGTGCTTCTAACTTGGTACCATAATTTTACTGCATTGATTAATATCTTTAGTTTTATCTTTTTGAAAAACTTTGGGTGTCCAAATTTGTGTAGGACATGGTCAAGTCTGCCTGTCATATTTTGCAGATAGTCCGGGTAAAACTGGTAACTCTTTAGAAGTGGTCTCATATTTTTAAATTGGAATGCCTTACAATATTCAATAAGACCAGGACTTGCTATTCCCCCTTCATGTTTTCCTCTCCTTAATTTTTTTCATGCTATTCTTGTTCCTTTCGATGACCATATGAAGCTTGTGATTTCTCCATGGATCTTCTTCAAGGAGTCTCTCTTGAATTCTAATGGAATAGTATTGAAGAGATAGGTGAATTTGGGCACAATGGACATTTTTATTATATGTGATCTTCCCAGGAAACTAAGAGGAAGCCCATCCCATACTTTGAGTAGTTTCCTAGTTTCAATGGCGATTCTATTCAGGTTTATCTGGGGTATTTTTTCTATGTCTTTCACCAGTGTGATACCTAAGTATTTTATTTTTTCTTTCGAGTATGGATTATTGATAGGCATGTTCCAGCTCATGGCCTTGGTTTTTTCTTGATTTGTCAGGTATCCTGATACTTTAATAAAGGCCCATCTTCCTTTGTTGTCAACTGATTTGTGCTCTAATTTGGCTTTAAGTGTTTTTTTTTAAAGAATTATTATTATGCCTTTGATATTGCAGTCCTGATTTGTGCAAACATAGGTATCAACCCATTTAAGGTTTTTCATTATTTGGTCCCATTCTGTACTTAGGAGGTGCGTCTCTAGTAAAATATTTATTTCACTATCTACTTCCTTCAGGTATTCAAGAATCCTTCTCCTTCTGCTGGGTGTCCTGAGTCTATTAACATTCCAAGAGAGTACTCTGAATTGTTTAAATTTTATCGCCATTCCTAATAGGAGTATCTTGTTTTTTTTGTGTTTTATGGGTCCCGATAATTCCTTTTACTGTGAACGCTGAGGACATTTTTTCTGTGTTTTTCCCTATTTTGCTCCCCACCCGTGCATTCTTGTTATGCTGTATTTGTGTTTTTTTGTGAGGTTCATTGTTTCCCAACCTGAGGAAGCCTCCCTTCTTCTTTTGGGGCGGTATTCTTCGCCCTATTTGAGCTTGTTGCATCGCCTAGAGTTTATGATTTTCATCTTGCTTGAGATTCTGTTTCAGCTCGCAGTTGATCTTTTATTTGCTCTATGAAAGTTTCTACTTCTCTGGGGTCTCTGATGTTGTGCATTTTATTTTTCCACATGATCCTCAATGCGGCAGGGAATTTCATCTGGACAGTGGCTCCAAGAGATTTTAGTTCTTGCATATGTTGTCCTAGCTCCCACTGTCTATCTTGGATAGTTTTGGGCATGTCTGAGCGAATCCTGAAGGACCAATTGTCCTGACTCAAGGTACCATATTTTAGACCTTCACTTAGTAGTCTTTCTTTCAGTGTATATGATTTAAAGTTTATCAGGATTTTCCTCGGTGTCTTCCTGTCTTTGTTTTTCCTGAAAGGGTCACGATGTACCCTCTGTATGTCGTCAGTTAGGTTGACTTTCTTGACCCATGAGAAGTGCTTTTCAAAAAGAGAGACACTACATTTTTTAAAGTCCGTTCCCTCCAAGTTTTCCGGAACATTTAGGACCCTTAGGTTATTTCTTCTCGCCTAGTTTTCTAGCGATTCTAGCTTCTCACTCGTGCTTCTTTCATTTTCTCTGAGCTTCCTTATTTCTTTCTGGTTTGTGTCATTTTTCTTACTGAGATCTTCCACCACTGATTCGATTACTGTCACTCTTTCTCCAAGAGGGTTCATTTTTTGGTCTAAAGTCTCACACACCTCTTGTATCTTGCTCTGATTAGCCTCTGAGACTGTGAATTTCTCTCTCATTTCTCCTAAGACTTTGTCCATGAATTTTTCCAAAAGCTTCTCTGTTTGTTCTACCATGGAAAGGGACTCTGTTGCCAATAAATTTTCATGGTGCAGCATGCTAGTACTAGGGGTGTTAGGCATGTTAATACCTCCCAACTCCTCCATTTGTGGGTCTTTGAGGATTATTGTTTCTTGTTTCTTTCCCTGAGGTTCTTCACCCCCTTTTGTTTCGTTGGTAATTTCTGGGCTTGCAGGGGGTGCGGTGGTTTTGTTTTGGTTTGTATTTGTGACTGGAGGGTTAATTTTGTCCTGAGGGCTAGGGTGGTTAAGAATATTTGGGAGTTTACTCCCTACTTGAGCTTGCTGCTGTATTTTAAAAAAGATCTGAGAGAGGGAGTTATTTTGATTATCTGCTCTGTCTGGTCTTTTGCTTTAACGATTCTGTCCTTTTTCTGCTGAAGTTTGGTGGTTTGCTTTCTTTTTGTGACCTTAGGTATAACAGTTTGTTTAGTTGGTAGGACTTGTTTGGAGAATTGCCTATTTCTCAGACAGTAGCTGGACCTTCGCTTGCTCCCTGCTCCGTCTTCTATTCCTTCTAACGGGTTCCCTTTGCTCCTAGCTCCTGAGTGGTTTGAGTGACTTCTTTTCTATTACAGGAGCACCTGGTCTGATTGTGTCAACTTCTACTTCTGGGTCCCGCTCTTTCTCCCTCTCTCCCTTCCCCTTTTTATTTCCACTGTTACTCCTTGTGTCCCTATTTCGCCCACAACCAACAAGTAAATCCAATACAGACACTCCCTCACCTCCGACTCCCCCCCTGTACCTTGCTCATGGATTCCTGCTGTATCAAGATCCTGGTGGACGGTCTCCTCCCGTCTACGAGCTTGCCCTCCTCTCTGCAGCGTGTGATCTCTGCCTCCGTTTTCGTCGGTTTCGTCCGGTTCAATTTTGGCTCTGCAGTACTTCCACGTTTCACCCGAGATTGTGCTTGCTTCAGCGCTGAGGAGAACGTCTCACCTGCGCTACCACTGCCGCTGCCGCTTATGCCCCGGAAGAGGAAAGAGAGTCTAGCAATTACGCCCGGCAACCTTTGCTGGCGTCTGACGCTGCTGCCCAGAGCCCACTGTAAGCTGTGCGGGAAGTCTCAGAACCTGGATCCACTCGATCTCGTGCTCCCATCCCCAGAGAAGAGATATTTGCCGGTGATCAACCACGGTAAGTGTGAATTTCTCTGTCTAGTCGTCCATGACTTGTGTGCGGCGAGCGCGGAGCTCACAGCCGGAACCTCCTATCCGGCCGCCATCTTCCCCGTTCTGCTACGTAAATATCTTGTATCTGGGGCTACCAGAATATTTTCTCAATCAACTGCAGGTTGTCCAGAACGCCGCAGCCAGAGCTATTCTTATGGTCAACCCCAGAATGCGCATGTCGCCCCACCTGAAGATGCTGCACTGGCTCCAGGTGAGAAAGAGGATCCAGTTTATGGCCTTAGTGCTTGCTTATCGAGCGTTCCATTATACGGGTGCGGTTTACCTGATAAGGAGGATCCAACGATATCATCCTCAACGGGTCTTAAGGTCTTCTGGACTATCGCTTATGGTGATTCCCAAAATCAATCGTTCCCGGATAGGAGGACGTTCGTTTCAAGTTCAAGCAGCTCGCCTGTGGAACGACTTGCCTCTACATCTCAGACTGACTCAGTACTTTTTGTTTTTTAGGAAAACACTTAAAAACACTTAAAACATGGTTGTTCCAACAATAACACTATGGCTGGTGGGGCGGGGTTCTTCTATTACGGTTGTGGAGATTAGCGCTGGGACACTCTATGTGAGTATCCGCATGCTTTATAAATACCAAATTTCATTTCATTTCATAATACCATCAACAAATGATTTGTATTGTAACTAAAACTTGTTCTCACTATTTATATGATCTCCTTTTTGTGACCCTCAAAGGCTACCATTGGCTACAATGCATTTCAACAGGGAGGGTACTATCATGTATAATGGTCCCAAGATGGCAAACAGCAGGTTGAAGTGCTGATGTTGTGCAGTTCCTACAAACCTATATAGGATCTGCGCGTTTAGACAACATAACCTAGGGGACTGGTCCTCATACTGATTTCACGTGCCCCTGAAGGATATGCCGGTCTATAGACCAGCTAGCTCAGAGTGCCACTATGAGCCCCTCTTACCAAGGAGCGAATATGACAACCCTGACCCCTAAGGGATTGTAGAAACAGTACTTTTCGCTTAGTCACTTGTTCTTACTTTGTCTCCGAGAGATGGGGACGTTTTCAATAAGTATTTGTAGAACCAGCGTCATTCTGATACAAAATGTGTGCTGCAACAATCATAAGACAGAAACAGATATCTACGATTATGAGCACTATTAGGGTAAAGAAAAGTTGGAATTCTACCATAGTGCTAAGACAATGAATATATGCAGGCATATATATATATTTTCTCTCCGTCCTTTTGTTTCCACACGACATATATATACACATTTTTTCCCCACAAACTTTATTGAGTACTGAGGATGGCTCATACATATCCATGTCAACAAGTAGACATTTTGTTTAAATTTTTCCATGCCAAGATGGTAACAGTTGTATACATTGTGCATCATTTTCAATATTCAGTACTATTATTAACCTAATAAATGATGTGGAACCATTACATAGACAGGAGTGTGGACGCATTATAAGTACATAATCTGTAACAATGTGTGTAATGTCAGAATTGCCAGTACCCATTACCCCCCTCCCACCTAGAACCCACCCCAAACAAAAGCTAAATCTAAACAAAGAAAACTGTTGCCGCTACGGAGACAATACACCCTACCAGATGTTTCACATCGGGTGGTCGTCCAGTCCGAAATCACAAGGGGAAGGGAAGGGGAAGGCATGGAGAAGTGGTGGAGGGGAGAGGGAAAGCGTAAGGGGAACTGGGAAAAAGGGAAGGGGGAAACAGCACATCCCCTAGAAATCTAGTCAACGCATAGGTAGTAATTAAGTGCCTGCACCGCATTCTAGCCTTGTAGCCTGAGAGTCCTCCGACTCACCCCCTGTGCCCGCTTTTAAAAAGTTCTATCAGGTGCGTCCAGTCTAGGGATATTGGACATTTGCTTAGTCCCCTATATTCTTCACGCTGTAGCGCTTCCCTCTCTGCCACCGCCCACCTGATAACGTCCTTCCTCAACTTGCCTTCACGAGTTGCCGCGCAGGATTTATATAGGTAGTAATTTAGCCTTCATCGGGAGCAGGAACAGTCCTAGGACACATGCCTCCATCATGTCCCAAGTGGGGCGTTCTGTCAGTACCTTGCAACTCTGAGTAACTTCTGACCAGAACCCCCCCAATACTGGACTGGGCCATAACATATTAATAAAATCAGCATCCTGTGCTGGACATCTCGGGCAGTCCGAGGACGCGGTAGGGAACATCTTCCGTATTGTCATCGGGGCTAAATATGCCTTATATAATATGAATAATTGTATTGTTTTTAATTGGCAATTATGGGAGACTGTCCGGGTGTGCTCGAACATTAGGGCCCATTCTCTATCCTCTAAGTCATGTATTAGTATTGTTTCCCACTTCTCTACAAGATGTTATAATGGGGTATGTAGATGCTCCCTCAATTACTGAGCCAACGAACCAGGTGAAGGCCATGCCCCATTATATGAAGGGATTTCAATAATTGGAAGGTGGGAGGTTCCTTCTGGTCTACGAGCCTATATTTCAGAATAAATTGCACTATTGCTACATGAGTGAGAAACAAGGTGTCAGGTCCTGAATGAGTGCGTACAAATTCCTCGGGGGGCATCAAGTTACCATCCAAGAAAAATTCACCAACTGTCTCTATACCCATATGTGTCCAACCCCTTATCCGAGCCATTGGTACTATTCCTCGTCTAGTAGGTAAGCCACAGAGTGGGATATTCAGGGTTTATAGAAAGGGCAGCTTTGCTACCTTATGAGTTTGTTTCATAATGCATTGCAATGTGTAGGAGATAAGGAGGATCACGCATCTTATTCACTCCTGGACATAACAACGCCTGAAGTGTTCCACCCTCTAAAAAGTCAGGGGAATGCCCAATTTCAAATATATCTGGCCTGCCAACCAATATGCTAACCACTGTAGTTGGCCGACTATACAGTATGTTTTATAATCAGGTGCTCCCATCCCGCCCGTAGCACTAGGAAGTTGTAACTTAGCCAACACCAATTTATGTCTACCCGATCCCCAAAGTAAAGAGGATAACAGGGTGTCCCACGTTTTAAAAATCCAGGCTGGCAGACCAACCAGGAGATTCACAAAATGGTAAAGGAGTCTGTGCAACATAACCATTTTAGACACAGCCAATCGGCCTGACACTGTCAGTGGTAACGTATTTCAGAAGGAAATCTGGGAACAAAGTGAATTATTAGTTCGCACCAAATTGCCATCAATGGTATCTACACTGGTTCTATAGATGTGAATACCAAAGTATTTAAACGTTACAGGCTCTAAATTGCATCTGGCTAAATTATAAATCGGGAGAGGCATATGTATCATGAAAAAAGTATACAATGGATTTGGAAGCGCTAAGACATAATCTGGATACTTCCCCAAAACATGAGAAAATAGCCGCTATTGTGTTTGCTTTCATTCAAATCTCGGAAATACAACAGCATACCATCGACATAGAGCGATACAGAGTGCATCACACCACGTAATGGAATACCATAAGGGACCATAACCTGACGCAGATATTGTGCAAGTAGTTCGAGATCTAATACGAACAACAAGGGGGATATGGGGCAGACCTGGCGCGTTCCCCGATAAACAGCATAAGAAGGTGAGATGGTCGTCCCTGTTTTAGCACTGGCTGTAGGGTTAGTGTAGGGTAGTTTGATCCAATTGCAATAGGACTGGGGTAGTCCAAATTTGGACAATACAGCTAACATACAGGGCCAGCTCACGGTGTCAAAAACTTGTTGCACATCTAATGAGAAACAGCCAGTGAACGGTGCAATTGCTGACGCCGCTTGTAGCAAGGCATGAAACCGGCGAATATTTAGTGCGGTGCTTCGTTTGAGTATAAACCTGCATTGATCAGTTTGGACTAACTGGGGAAGCAAAGGGCGAAGCCGTGAGGCCAAAACCTTCCTGAGTATCTTGTACACTGTGTTAAGAATCAAGAGAGGCCTATAGGACACAAGTTCGGTAGGATATTTGTCCGGTTTCAACAGGGGCGTAACCAATGCTTCTCCGGTAGTCAGAGGCATAGTACCCTCCTCCAATGAGAAGGTATAAAGGTGCAATAGTCTAGGGATCAGCGTAGCTGCAAAAGTTGAGTAAAACTCAACAGGGAGGCCATCCGAGCCCAGCATTTTATTACTGGCTAATGCGTTAATCGCCATACGTGCAGGCATATATATACATAACAGTAATAATTTGCATTCCTACGATGCAAACCCTAACCTGATGTACCTAAATGTACCTAGCATGTATGTAGGTGTGTAGCCAAGAATCCCCTTAGGATAGAGCCAACCCCATTACCTAATATGGGAGAGTGAAGGATCCTGTCTTGGTCTCAAGATGGATACCCCGCACGCAATGTCAGACCACTGAGTGCTGGTGTTCTGCGTGCAGGGATCTCAGTGTCTCACGTCAATGTGTCAGCATGGATGTTTTTCCTCCTCTAGGTTGCCCAGCAAAGATGTGTGCTTATATACCCGAAAGGTACCCTCAAGGGTTCTACCTATACGTGTACTGTGGGCATTTCGGGCATGGAAGCTTTGGAGGAAGTCCAATGCAATTCTATTGCTGAGTTCTTTACTGCCAAGGTTGAACGCATATACGATTCTATGAGCATTCCCTTGACAGTAATTGAACCCCGATTAGGACAGACTGCGGTGACTGAACAACTGTTTCCAACGGCGAAAGTCACAAACTGGCAACTGTTCGATGATACCTCGTTCCTTTCCTGTGTGAACAGTGTTAGATCTGGATCACCTCGTGATCCAGTACCTGCGAAAGTCCTAAAGTTATTGGACCTTGAACCCCGGCGGGTTCTTATGAGACTTCTTAATGCATCTTTAATTGAGTCCCAGGTGTTACAGGAATGGAAGCATGTGATGGTTGTCCCTCTTCTAAAGAAGGCAGGAGCGGATGTGTCCAATCTTGCTAACTTTAGACCCATATCCCTGTTGCCCATTCTCTCAAAAGTGTTGGAAAGGCATGTTAACACTCAGTTAAATCATCTTGTGGAAAGCTTGGGATTCTTACATCCTTCCCAGTCCGGCTTTCGAGCGCACCACTCCACCGAGACCGCGCTCCTTGGGGTGACCGAGAGGTTACGGCATGGTATCGACCGCGGAGAGACATCTGCACTCATCCTTTTCGATTTGAGTGCTGCGTTCGATACCGTGTCCCATTCCATCCTCTTGAACTCTCTCCGGTCCCTGGGAGTAGATGGTCCTACGCTAGCCTGGATTGCCTCCTTTTTAAGTGAGCGCACTTTCCAGGTTTTTTCGACGAAAGCTGCATCTGTTACCTGTTCATCGGCGTATGGTGTTCCCCAGGGGTCTATACTCAGCCCCCTACTATTTAACATATAGGTTAGACCCCTGGCTACCATCGTAGAGGACGCTGGGCTGACAATATTTTCATACGCCGATGACACTCAGATTGTTTTCTCCCTTTCCAGCAGTGAGTGCAACAGTATATCGGTCTTGAAGACCGGACTGTCGCGTGTCGCTGAGTGGATGCAGAGGCATCTCCTCAAGTAAAACGGTGACAAGACCGAGATTGTCATCTTGGGGAAGAACAAAGATCTTTGGGGCCCCCAGCACTGGCCTAGTGATATGGGACCTCTCCCCCAGCCGGTCTCTGTAGTCCGTAATCTCGGATTTCTTATAGATGACAAGCTCTCTGAGGCAGCAGGCCACTAAGGTGGCCTCCGTTTGTTTTGCCACCTTGAGATGGCTTCAGAAAATCTTATGGATGCTGCCCCGTGCCACCCAGAGAACCGTTGTCCAGGCGTTAGTAATCTCCCGCCTGGCGGAAATGTCCTTTATCTCGGTGCCGACACTTTAACCATCAACAAACTTCAGGTGGTGCAAAATTCGGCGGCCCGACTTCTTTGTAATGTACCAAGGAGATCTTCGGCCTCACAGGCTCTTCGTGATCTACACTGGCTTAGGGTTCCGAGCCGTATTAAGATCAAAGCCCTGTGCTATCTTTTTAAAATTAAATAGGGCTCAGCCCCTAAATATCTACAGAGTCTTGTCCAAACCTACAAACCCAGTCGTACTTTGAGATCTTCTGCAAATGGTGATTTTGCTGTTCCAAGATTTAAACTTGTAAAGATGGGGGGTCAGTCCTTCTCCTATCTAGGCCCCAAATCCTGGAGCGCACTACCTATCGCCCTGAAATCAGAGACTGATCTATTCTGTTTTCGGAAAAGACTTCAGACTCTGCTCTTTCAGTAGATTTGTTCCTTCGCATTAGCTGGCTCATTGTACTGTATTGTGTTTCTTTTTCTTCTTGTGTCTATCTCTGGCGCCGGGAAACCCACTGCGGGTAGCTGTTGCGCATTATAAGTTAACATAAATAAATAAATTAAAAATGGATGATGAGAGAAGTGACCCTTATACAGAGTTATTATGCAGAAAATGGTAATCCTGCTTTGATACTGAGAATCCTCATGCATAATAAATTAGGTGAGTTTTCGGAGAAAACCACACAACAAGTATTCAGCAACTAACTAGATAAAAGGTCAGCGTCAAACCGGTTATGTAAAACAATGGTAGGACAGATGTAGGTAAAAGGTTGTGTAACTACCTTGGCCAATCCAACAGGAGCTGAAGCATCCCTTGGTGGCTCTAAGAATGCGACATCAGAATTGGAATACGCTAAGGAAACAGCACTACATGGGTCTTTAACAGGTCCAGCAGTAGATCCACGTCTGGAGGCGCGACCAATGGAAGTGTTAGACAGATGACCAACATGCATTCTTGTCTACAGAATAAACAGCGGAATACAGGCAAGATGCAGTTCAACTCAGACTGATCTGAATGACAGAAACCAATTCTTACTTAGTTCTCAAAGCAAAATTGTACCTAGATGGAGTACCATGCGTTCAAGGCAACATTGTTCCAAGGGTGCTTTTTTCCATCTCCTTGGTATCTGGGACACCCTTTAAGTAGCAGAAGAATTAAAACCAGGACACCCACTACAAGTAGCAGGATCAGTGGAATACCTCCAAAAATGCTTCCAAATACGGAGTATATCAAGCATGGAATAACTCCGAAAATCGTCTGAAAGGTGCTTAATAGCCCAGAACCTACGATCTTAAATAGGGGTACTATCCCACTCATATCAGTCATGTTGAAAATACAATCTACCATTTTCCCGAAATGGAGCGGAAAGTTAGTTTGGACTAGGGCCTGTATCTCAGCTGAAGACCTTGCAACCTGTAGATCAAAAGTCTTGCGGCCGAGGTTAAGGCCAACTCTTTCTGTAAAAGTATGGCTTTCAGTCTGCTTAGAGAATCAAACCGTATTAGGGAAACATTCACCGAAAGCCATGACGCCACCTCCCTGCCTGTGTGGGTAGGTAGAAAAAATTCTTGCATAAACAAGTTACTCCGGAACTTACTGCGACCAGATATGCGATGCCCGGCAGCCTCCCACAACAACCTTGATCATTCAAATCAAATAACTCCAGTTCAAGAGTAGTTGAAACACCCTTTCGAGTGAAAAGATAGGTTTGCAACCGAAGATTTGCTATCTCCGTGTAGCATAATTTTATGACAAATTAAAGATCCACTTAACAAATTCTTGCAGTCTGAACCACTGAGAGACTTCAGTGTCACTATTTCTGCATTAAATCTGTGTGGTAACTCCCAGGATTGATGGATGTATTCCTCACCCAAAGCTTCATACCCGTCCTACTGTAGACAGTATTGAAATTAAAATGTTGTCACTGGCATGCCCATAGAATAACCGTTCTGTGGAAGGTGATTCATCCACAATGAAAGGTAATTGGTCTAATTTCTCAGTGTGCAACATTGCATGCTTTGCATCTCTTCGTGCCATTGTTGTCTGACGTTTCTTCAAATTATAAGCAGAAAACAGACACCTACTGTTGATATCTCGCCAGGGCACGTGACCGGAGCGCAATGATTGTAACGCCCAGCTTAACAACAGAATTGATCATAGCTCTGATTGTCCACGTTGAAGAATGGACAAATCCTGTTCCATAATATCTATAGCAGAAGATACAATGTTGCTTATTGAATACATCCTTGATGTTAGTGTGGTGATGCCATTGTCGACCACTGTCAAAGCCTTCTCTAGGTTAGCCCTATCAATTTCACGTAATCTTCTTGCAGCCTCCTGTTGAGATATCTTCCATACTTTGTTGTAAATAGCATATCAGAAGCGTTTTCAACGTTGTTTTCGGAGACCTAACAAAAAATTCCTTAGGTCCATGTCATCTGAAAGTAACGATTAGTATTGATTCACCTGGGACAGTGTTGAGGCTTTTAACCAATCTAGGCATAACTTCCCCACACTGTAGGATGTTACCACCCATGCATCTTCCTGTTGTACATAGCGGTAATCAGACTAATGGGTACTAAACCCTTCGGTGGATCCCCTGAATCTTGACTGACACCTATTTGTGTCTATAGGCCGAACCAACCATCCCTTCCAATTGGGGTTTGGTGAATTGTATGAACCATCATGTATAATGTCATCCAGGTTATCCTCGCTATGCTGTGTATAATTTTGCTATCCCTCAAAGTGTGAAACCAAAGGAATCCGAGGAGTGCTCAAATCCTTTCAAAGACAGGAAGTTTGTTCAACTGTATTGTTCAGGAAGAGAAACGCTCTAAATAATGCATCAGTTCCCAGAACCTGACAATCTTTAGTCCTCCTGACCTATTTCGTGTCTATACTGTCCCTCCAAAAGTCGAACCCTTATAAAGACAGCTGGGAAATGAAGGAAGCAGAGTATATCTGATTTGTGTTAGTAAGCATATTTTTTCTTGCTGGTGTAGGTGCAAACTTGTAATAATATGAGGTTGGGTCTGAAGTGTTAAACCCAGAAAAATAAGCAAACTATGTGCTGACATTTTGAATGGTACACCATTAAGCTTCTTGTCCACAACCAATAGGAGTATACGTGAGGACAGGTATTTCTTTATATTCTTTCTTTATTCAATTCAGGTTCTTTGCATCTACGCACAACATCCAGCCAATGCGCTTCGTTCAGTGAAAACTTGGGCTTAGTCAGGGCTTTTCAATATTAATTCATCGTATTGTCCAGTTAGTCCCAAGACTCTTCATGTGGAAAATGTGGCATTTGTTTATTCCCAATACATTGTTCCTTCACACCCAGAGCAGGCAAACTTAAAAGGAACATGGCCCAATAATAGGGCCACAGGTTTGATAGCCCGTCAAGTGTAACTAAAACCAAAATGCATCTCCTGATTAGGAGATGTCCCTCAGTTCACAGCCTTGGATGCCAAGAGGCATATAAAATTAAACCCACATTTTAAACCTTCCAAATCGGTTTATTTACTAATTGAACATCTGTTGCATTATTCTTTCATGCAATTTATCAAAAATATACCAATTCAAGTAGTCCATGCATATTTGACAACCATCCCGATGCATTTCGGGCATCAGTGTGCCCTTCTTCAGGAAACCAATCTGAAAATGAAACCAAAAATGTATGTCGCTTACACTGCGGACATTGCGTGTATCATACAGACACATATATTTCATGCTCATGTCAGTAAGTGACGCTGATTCATCGCATGAATTCAACCATAGATATTCAAAAGTGATTGCGAATTCAATATCACAAATTTAGCAGATACAAAATTAAAACTAGTCATGCCATAAACATCCTCATGTTAAGGTGTAGCTAATAGTTATTCCAACATAACACGAAGCAAAAGCAATCATCAAATCTCCCAATGTGATAAAACATAACACAAAATGTGAAAGTCATGATCCTGAGAGTTGTTCTAGATGGTAACTGACTGAAGCTGTGAAAAACATAACGTGTTCTGGTGTATGACACGATGTATTATTTATATACTGTATGCATGCACGATAAGGTGGTAAGTGCAAGATGAAAACGATACTTTAGCGTGGTGAACATGTGAGTGATCACATGCGTAAACATAAGAAAAGCAGTTACTCACGGCAACTTGAAAAAATAAATAAATAAAGATTCCAGAAAAAATATACAATATCAGTACATGACGGTGGCCGTTCTTAATAGTCATGTAGCTCGAAAGTTCATAAAACCACTTACTTAGACGGTGCGAAAGCGTCCTGTCCTAAAGTACTCCGGCGGTGTAAACCCGACAGTCTATACGCTGTCAGTCAATCTGTGTTCCCGTGTCTGCAATGTAAGATAGACCGGGGTTAATCGGCCGAATAACTCTGAATATTTAGAAACAATCCAGCATGGATATTCTTGAGACTTACTGTTGATAGAGAATCAACTTCAATCCCTGTTTTCTCCGACGATAGTCGAGACGCGGTGCGGGGAAGGAATTTCGAGCAGGATACCATTCTCGGTCCCGGTAATGAAATTTGAAAGACGTGCGTGTACATCACATGATCACATTACCATGTCTAATATGGCGGTCATCTTAAAACGGTGATTAAATATAGGGTCAAGCTTAGAAATCCCTCAACATGTGAGTAAACAATGATTAAAGGTGGCGTATAAAAGAAAAAATATCAGGATGTTTTATAGTGTTGAAGTGACGCGTGAAATGTGATCCTATTATGGGTAATGTGTAATGTGCCTCTGTTGATTCAAACAATGATGTTAAAAAAGAACTGGTTCCACCTAATAACAATGAGGCATAAATAAATCTTGGCATTTAAAAGCGAAATGAGGCATTAATGAATACATGAACAGCGCGACTAATAGTTACAGCAACAATATTACTCCATATTGACAATGTGGTGGAATTATAAATAACAAAGAAATTCCATCCTATCATTTAGTCCATTAGGCTGCATTGTGTTCAACAGACTCATCCAAAAGTTCTCTCTTTGTAGCAGTCTGTTATTATTGTCAATACCTTCTTTTATTTCGACTTTTTCCAACACCAAGAATTTTAACTGTGCAACATTGTGTTTTTTCTCAGTAAAATGTGCGGCCACTGTTGATTTCATATTCTTGGTACGAATTTGACTTTTGTGTTCCAATATGCGGATTCTGATTTTCCTTGAGGTTTTCCCAACATAACATAGGCCGTATGGGCATTTGATTAAGTATACAACATTAGATGTATTGCAAGTGGCATTTACTTTCAACTTAATATTGGTCCCTTTCATTGGATGCGATATGTTTGACCCACGTATGACATTATTGCAGTTGCTACAATTTTGACACGGTTGCAACCCTTTGAAAGACATGTTTGTTTCTTTTGCCGAGTATCTTGTCAATAATTCTTTTAAGTTAGGATCTCTGGTGTAGGCAAATATTGGTTGTTGTGAAAATATGCCATTAAAATCCGGTTCCAATGCTAATAGTGGCCAGTGTTTAAGTATAATTCTTTGGTATTGTTGTCTCATGGTAGAGTATTTAGATGTGATTACCATGCTGTTTTATGGTTGTTTAGGTTGAATCTTCAATAATTAATTTCTATCTTTTTTGTCACATCTTACTTTGGCTTGTTGCAAAACATCTGTGGGGTATCCGCAAGACTTAAACCTTTCCAGCATCGCCGTTTGTTGTGTGACACTTTGTGAAGCATCAGATACGATTCTTTTTACTCGTAATAATTGAGAATAAGGTAAATTGTGTTTCAAACTCTGTTTGTGAAAGCTCTTGTAATGTAGAATGTTGTTTCTATCCGTGCTCTTGCGAAACAGGGGGGTTTGAAATTGATTGTTAATGTATTCAACATTCAACATCCAGGAATTGTATGACTTCTCTAGTATTAGGGTATCTTTAATAGATTCACATGCTTAGAATCATCCCCGCCGACCAGGTGGGAGTCTCCCGGTACAATAAAATATATACATTATAGTCATAATAACATCATACCATAGGCTATAGTAGATAGCAAAGTCACTACGATCCTATCTTAGTCCTTTTTCAAAAAGAACCAAACTTGGAAACCAGCCAATCAGGCAGCAGCCCCTCCTCAGGAGGCAAACCCTCAGATTTTCTACCGCACCTCGTGTGTTAGGGAGTCTTTCTGAGCTCTGCTCAGTTTTTCCCTTAAGCCTTACTTTGTGAAGAAATATGTCTGATTCAAAGAAGAGTTTGTTTTTGGCCTGTTCTTCATGTGGGAAGAAGAGACTACACTTTGAGGACCCACATAAGCAGTGTATGGATTGCCTCTACCCAGCACACAAGGTTAAGGACTGCAGGATCTGTAGAACCTTTCCTGCCAAGACCTTAAAGGATAGAGAAGGACGACCTGTTTGCAGCAGAGACCGACTGAGCTCTGGCCAGTTTGCATGAGCCAAAACGGGATTATATTCCCCTCGTCTGCAAGCGGTCTCTGCTGCAGATTTGATTCACTGGGAAACGTTTGATTGTTCCCCACCGGTCACAAGCCTGTAAAGCTGTAGATTTCATCCAGCCACCAGGAGAGCTCACACCAGCCCATCGTTCGCATTTGAACACAGCGGATATGTTATCTTATAAAACGTTTTGAAGCACGCTCAAATACTCAGGAGTGTCCTGGCACGAACTCATGCAGAGAGACAGAAGGAATGGGAATTATAGTGTCATAGTAAAAAGATGAGTTTTTAGTGATTTTTAAAAAAGATTGAGGTCCTGGATGGCACGAAGTTGCACAGGAAGCGAATTCCAAACCCTAGCTGCTTTTACGGAGATAGATTATCCACCTAAACATGCCTGCTGAAATCGTGGCAAAACTAACCGGCACGGGGACATACATAGAGAAGCGTCTCTTTGGGTAGAGAGGCCCTTGACCATGTGTGGCTCTGAAAGACAAAACAAGAGTCTTAAACAGAATCCGTTGGACAACTGGCAGCCAGTGTAGACTACGCAGATGTTGCTGTACGCTGGACCTCCTCGAGATGTTAAAGAGAAGTTTAGCGACAGCGTTCTGAATAATCTGAAGGCGCTTGGTCAGGTAGGCAGGGATGCCAATAAACAAGGCGTTAGCATAATCTATGCGAGAAAGAATAAGGGCACGCGCCACTGTTTCTTTGCCCTCCCTCGGAAGCAAGGGGAAAAATCTGCGTATGGTTTTGAGAGTACCAAAGCATACACCGGTTAATTTTTTGATGTGATCCTCAAATTTAAGGTTTTCACCAAATCACACTCCCAGATTTTTTCCAGGGTTTCCCGTCGAATGGGGCGGGGGGGGGGGGGGGGGGGGCAGGGAACATCAGATGGCCACAATAGTTCTCTAAAGTTGGTTGGGAAATGTCCATAGAGGAGAACTTCTGATTTTTCCTCGTTGTACTTCAGTTGTGCAAGTGCAAGCCAACCGAAGACCGACGAGAGGCAAAGCTGGGCAGAAGTAGTATCCAGATCGGCACCCGGTCAAGTGAACAATAGCTGTGTGTCATCAGCGTAGGCAATCATTTTTGCGCCCAGTTGTTCTGCCAAGAAGATCAGGGGGGTCAGATAAATATTAAAAGGCAGGGGACTGAGAGTAGACCCCTGAGGTACCCCAGTGGATAGTAGCCTGGCTGAGGATGCGTGGGGAGGCATCCACACCTGTTGGGTCCGATTATTCAGGAAGGATGTCAGCCACTCTAAAGCGGAGCCGGTAATACCAATGGCAGACAGCAGGGTGAGAAGAAGCTGATGGGGGACCGTGTCGAAGGCGGCAGAGAGGTCTAACAAAATCAGTGCCCCTCTGCCGCCTCCGTCCAGGCACTCCCTGATGACTTCTGATTTTCAACCCGTGATGCTTTGGTGCTATAGGCAGGACGAAACCCAGATTGAGCCGGGTGCAGAGCATGAAAGGCCTCCACAAAGGCGTCCAACTGGCGAAACGCCATTTTTCCACACACCTTGGCCAGCGCCGGCAGGAAGGAAATGGGCCGGTAGTTAGATGGAACCGACGGGTCCAAACCTGATTTCTTTAGAAGCGGCAGTAGTTTGGCTTGCTTCCAGTAGATGGGAACTGTAGCTGTCGTGAAGGAGAGATTAATAATCTCAGTAACCTCTGAACAGACCACTTCCGCCACCCCTCCTAGCACACAAGCCGGACACGGATCGGTGGGAGACCCAGATTTTATGGACTTTAAAACGGCCAAGGTATCCTTATCGTCCGGTGGTGAATAATTCCTAAACTGACAGATGGGGAGCTTAGGGGGGGGGGGGGCAGTGTAGGCAGGGCGATATTCCTCTGATGGAGACATGTTGTGCGCAGGTTATCCTGAATCTTCGCAGCGAAGGTTGCTCAGCGCAAGGGGAGAGAAAATTCTTAACAATGGCAAAGATTTCTTTGCTGTTGTTATTAGCTTTGAAGATCCTGCCTGAGTAATAATTATGGTCTCTTCCCCCGCTCTCACCACAAGTGCTCCCCCAGTCTTGATGAAGACCCCACCCCAAGGACTACAACCTGTCCTGACCCGAGGGGTCGAAACATCGACTACATTGGAACACAAACTCTAGCGACACTGTCTAAAATTAACTTCGGGTCCGTCTGACTTATGTACAACACTGGGAACATTTGATCATTCAATGAAACGTATACAACAAACCATGTTGATATATACCTGTCACATTTACCTTTCCTTGTCCCACCCTTGAACATTCTACCCCATTCCTTCCTCCATTCCCTACCGCACCTAGAGCACTTTAAAATATTGCACATTTGCACATTTGTCGTGATGAGTAATTCTTTTGCTCATATCTGTTAATGCTTTGATTTCAATCGCATCAGATAATCTCTACCATTATAAAACAATTTGAGTGGACATATGCCACATTGTATTTATATTGTGTTTTTTGCTACTTTAAATTTAACGCGTAAGATTTGTTTACTGCCATGACCACATTGTTTGATACTGTATCTATTGACCCAGGTGAGGTCGTATATATGAGTTAGCCCATTTATTTAGAATACCTTCTCTCACTACATCAGTCTGTACTGCTGTTAACAAAATTTCAGTTGATGGAAAACGCATTTCGGCGTTCATGTATAGATGAAATTTGTATGCAATTGGTCCAGTTTTGCCTTCATTGAAGGTGAGGTATGTGTACCCTTGATTGACACGCGATTACACTGATCACCAAATTTCTTGTGTTTACACATGTGTGTACGTGTTGGAAGCTATCATGTCAGCTTGTAGGGAACATAGTATTTCTGTATGCTTCTGTGTTCAGTATTGAAATGAGAAATCAGGTCTGATTGAATCGTGGAAAGGTTTTACTATTTCTGCGTAATCCAAAATGTATGTTCTGCCAAAATTTAGGAACCCTAAAATGGTTTGTACGTTTTTCAGTGTCTTTGGTCATTGGACCAGTACACATTTTTCTAAAACGTTCGCTGCAAGGCTTTTCCCTTCACTTGAGAGCTCATATCTCCAAAGTAGGACATTGAGGTGGACAATTTTTGATTTTTTAAAGTTGAACCCCAGAAATACGTTGTTCACTCTAATCATATGATACAATAATTCATCGTCTATCAGATAGATATCATCTACACAGGACAATGCCTCTTCATCAAAAAGTTTAAGCAACTCTGTTACTCTTGCTGAGAACAGCTGAGGTCTATACTTATACCGTTGGGGCAGTCTGCAGAATTGACGTTTAGAGCCTGGGGCTAAAAATGCTGTCCAATATCTGCTTTAAGGTGCTATATTCTGACAGAAGAATCCATTTGAGATATCTAGTGATGTTTGTATTTTTCCGCCCAATGTTATTCTTAAATGCGGCACTGTGTGCATTTTGTACTGCAAATGTCTTTGTACATGTGTTCAAATGACTGTAGTCTAAAACTTGACAAAATGAATTATCGGGTTTCATTACGGGAAACAAAGGATTATTTATGGAAGAGGTACAATTCTCTATTACACGTTGGTATTCAAGTAGATCTACAATCTACCCAACATGTTTATTCTTGTCATGTTTTATTGGATATTGTCTCTGTGCAGTTGGAGTAGTTTTCACTAGGATTATCTGGTGAGGTGACTGAGCATCCCCTGCATGATTGCGGTATAATGCAGGAGCTAATGCTACCGCCCACTCCTGCACATATAAATGTTTTAGTGATTCTGGAACAAGGTCAGAGAAGGCTGGTAAAATTATAGTTTTTCCTTTTGGACAATCCGTAACAAACTCAGGTGGCCAATCCTTTTTCTGCTGAAAAAAAATCGGATCCAAAGGACAGGTTCTCCCAAAAGCGACCTTTAACCTTCCGAAGGTATGTCCCTCTTCATATGGAGTGGTATTTCGTATAACTGGTGTGGGACAATTGCCCTGGAATCAGGTGTTTCCACCGTGACATGTTCATTCAACCCTGCTGTCACCAGAAATGTCATCAGGTTCTGGCAAGCTATTCTTACTACTGCTGCACTGTTTAGCATCATCATAGCCTATTCCCGATCCTTTAGCCTGACCATTTCGTATTTTGAGGCCTGCTACCTTCCTCTTTTTAAATTGAGTTTTTGATTTTGGTTTATCTTCTTTTTTTATATTAAAGTCTGAACTGCGATGCGTGTCTCTTGACTTTGTTCTCTCTTCTGATCTGTGTTCTGACCGTCCTTCTCTTTCTCTGAGTTTTTTGATGAACCGTGAAAGGAACCAGACGAACGTGTATCAGTATCCTGATACCGGTCAGGTTTTTTTTATGTTATCACGATTTCTAAGGTTATACCTCCTTTCAGAAAGCTGCTGCTGAGCACACCTACACCTTGATTGCAATCTATTCTCTATTTGTTTGTTTTTTACTATCCCATTTTTCTTTGAAGAATCAAATGCTTGCTTGCTGTTATCCTTTTCAGTACCACCCATTACTTGTGGTTTCATAGCTTCGGCACCCAAATTATCTCAACCTAATTTAGCGAATGTATCTTTCATAATTTTTGGTAATTCTTGCCCCTGTTGTGCAGCAGTGCATTGCTTCAAGCGTTGGCGTATCACCACCACTGCTGCCTCCCCTTTTACATTTGCTAACATAATTGTAGATCTATGGGAAAAATTGCCCAATAATTTCATCCCCAAGTTCAGAGCAGGTTCTGCTACATACTCATTCTGTATCTGTCTCAATACTTCTGGTATCACTGCTATTAAAGGGATACAATAAGTTCTAGTATAGATGGCAGCAAAAACTGTACCCCAAGCGGTACAATCCTTTTTCGGGGGAGCTATCCCGATTGGCAATAATGTTGTCAGTATTCAGTTTTTTTCTTGTGGGACTGTGTGTGGAAACACTGCCTATAACTGTATTATTTTCTGTGCTATCCAGAAGGGCATTTGCTCACGTTTAGTGGGCATTTTCCCCATAACTGCGTTCAGTGTTTGTGGGGTATTTTTAGTTGCAGTTCCTTGTAGTTGACCTGCTGGAGTAATTTTAGTTGGTGTATTGTGAGCGTTCTCATGACTAACTGTGTCAGATTTCTGTATAGTTTTACTATTTCTTTTTGAAGTGGATGTAAGCCTGCTATTGGCAATGTCTCAATGTCTGGATGGGGTGTATAAGCTGCTATGACTGGACAAGTCACTCCATTTCTGCTGAGCAGACCGAGTCTCCCTTTTTTCGGTGGTGTGTGGAAGGGCACATTTAAACCAGTTTATATGTTCCTGGTAACTGAGTGAAACTTCAGTGTCCTCATATGGACCATGTTCTGCCGATGTTTCGTCCGGGTTGTAAGAATGAAATGTGTTTGTGCGTGCCTCTGCAGGTGGGAATTTAACCCATTACATTGCCTCCATCCTAAATGACCTGTGTGCCTCAATCACGAATGTTACAGTCCCACCTAATGCTGAGACTCCAAACTCTGCTTGTTTTAAAGTAAGTACATTTCTAACATTTTCTGAACATTTTATAGCACCTTCTTGCTCGCCTACCCCTGCTGCATTTGCATGTAATGCTGCTGCTGCATTGTCTTCAACAGACATTGTTGAAAAGGAGTGTCCAGGAAATTTGAGATAAGGTTTTATGCACAATGTAGGAAACTATAATCCTTCAAGCTAGAATAAACCTACAGACAATGTAAATGTACAGGAATTTATATAGCGCAAATCACCGAGCGGTTTCTAAGCGCTTGCTTAGGGAACCCGTCCTGGTATTCCCCTGTGAGATAAACCCGGCAGGGTATCCGCAAGGTGAAAGCCAGGCATCCCGCCGAGAGGGGCCGTTGTGGAGATTAACCAAGCTATTGCCCAGAGTCGCAGAGTGTGAACCCTTGAACCGAGTAGGCACCGGAGCGAGAATTGTCGAGTCCGTGGACATTTTAGGACTCAAGACCCCGACGAGCCGGGAATTGAACCCTGGTCCCGGGCTGACCTCTGCTTCCAGGTCTGCCTCCTCTAACCAGTGAGCCACACTTCTCCACAATACATAGGATATGCCTATGGCGGACTTTTCCTCTTCCCACTCCAGACGTCTCTGGGTAGGTGTTAGTAGGGATTTCTGAGAAAGCACGATTGAACTACTCAGATTTGACCGTAATTAAGAACCAAACCAATGTTGGTGGCGCCATGTCGTGTAGTTCATACAAATCTGTAAAGGATATGCACATTTAGACAATATAAACTAAGGGATTGGTGTCCAGACTGATTCCAGTACAAAAGAGGGTGGTGATGGACGGAGCATGAACTGAACTTGAACTTGAGCATCTGAATCAATCAAACACTCACACCCAGTCAAAAGATCTGGGTTTAATCCTTCACCGTTCTTTAGCCCACTCTGCCACCCCAGTTCAGACATGGCTATATGCAAATCAGTCTGACCCTGTGCCTCATGGGAACAGTCCAGCCCGAACTGCCAAGCCATGTCTTCCCTGGACCGGAAACAAGCTTCCGAGGACCGGTTTCTGGCATTCCAGCCGTCTTCAGCCCGGCTTGCTTGAATCCAGTTGCAAAGTGAGCAAGGGACTCACGTCTGAGCATACCCTGCCACACTTATGGCGGCCAAAAGCGGTACAAAAGGGGGTGGTGATGGACGGAGCATCTGAATCAATCAATCACTCACACCCAGTCAAAAGATCTGGGTTTAATCCATCACCGTTCTTTAGCCCACTCTGCCGCCCCAGGCACCAAAGGATGTGTTAGTCTGCAGACCAGCTAGCTCACAGTGCCACTATGAGACCCTATTACCAAGGAGGGAATAGTTTCTGGCAACTATCGAACATGCCAATCCTGACCCCTGAGGCTTATTGGAAACAGTACAGTATTTTACGCCCAGTAGCTTGTACTTACTTTGTCTCAGAGAGATACACAGAATAAACAGAGGGAGGTTTTCAATAAGTATTTAAGAAACCAGTGTCATTCTAGTGTAAAATACATGTGCTGCAACAACTATAAAACAGAAACGGATATATACGATTATGTACACTAGTTGAGTAAAGGTAGAAATCTATCATAGTGCTAAAACAATGAATATATGTAGGCATATATATATATCAAACACAATCTGTCCTGTCGCAGAAGGAGCACTTGGCAAGTTGGTGCCGGAATCGAGACCAGGACAGGGTCCCGTATTTAAACCACTCGCAAAGAATAGTCCGGCACTCCGCTTGGTAGAAAGAGTTGGATTTATTTAGCACACTGTGATCGACTACGCGTTTCGAACACTACACGTAGGCGATCACAGTGTGCTAAATAAATCCAACTCTTTCTACCAAGCGGAGTGCCGGACTATTCTTTACGAGATAGATATATATATATATATATCTATATATATATATATATATAGATATATATATATAGATATATATATATATATAACATGTGATAATCCATTCTGGGTTTTATTTTTGGCAATGTGGTATATGTTGGAACTTTGTTTTAACAGCTGATTTACAACGCTTAGAAGAACTGGTTTAGTACTGTTTTTACTTTTCCAATAGGGGTTAAAATATATGTTAATGATAAACTAAGATGTTGTAATAATATGTTGCGTTATTGGTAAAGGTTCACGAAGGATTGAAATTGTTAATAATATGAACACTGCAAGCTACAGACATGAAGTGCATTGTCTATGTCCATTGTTTTTTACATTCAAATTGAGCACCAAGATGGCGTTTTTTAGATTGAGAAAGGCAGTTGAACTGCAGAAACACATCTCTCCTTTTCTTGTCCTTCTGTCCGGAGAGACAAGATCAAATAAAAAGGTTTAAACTGCTCCTGTCTTTGAGTGCTAGCTCTTTCTTATTCAGTTTAGGAGGTTTTGTGGAGTAGTAAACCAGCAATGGAGTCTCACTATGCACCACCAGCTATATGGATGCACACAAGCAATACCGCAACCCAGTTTGGATATATTGTAGTGTAGTTCCTATTTTCCCAATAGGCTCTGCGCATTGGAATAACATAAACAGCAGTGTAGACGTAGGACTGAGGTCAACTAGGTCTCTACTGACTATGTTAAACTTAATTTAGGTTTGCGCCAGTTAGCTCAGAGGTCACTGGAAACTTTTTTGAATGAATAGGGAGGGACATCCTCCCCTGGCTCAGACAAGAAGGGATTCAGTTTCCGACAACCGCATAAACATGACAACTTTGCTCCCTCAGAATAAGAGTATATCTCTAGAGTCGTGTGAAAACAATAGACAGCTATTTCACTCAGTCAGCAGTGCATTCTTAGTTTAACCAGAGTGCAGAGAAAAGGTAGACAGGCGTTTTCAATAAAAAGGTGTTATTTATTGAGCAGTCTTCTTTCTCATGCAAGAGCAGTGAATTACCACAATTGCAATACTTTTTTTTTTAAACCTTTATTGGGAAAGAAGACAGGAGATATCAGCGGTGTACAGGCAGAACTGGCTCATGAGTGAAGAAAGTACATTCCAGCAACAGTTACAAATAATCAGAGGCCCAAGTCCCGGTCACAATGCGTTACAGACATAATCAGGAGTTCATAGTGGAGCCTGCAAGTAGCGTACAATACAATTTCAGAGGTCAATGATGAATCACATTACTGTGGACATTAATCCCGCAGATCACGGTGCATCAGATCAAAGTCTATGTGGTTAGAGCTCCCCCACCATTGGTAGCATACATGGCCGAGGAGCCCGCAGCATCCTTGACAAGGCACCCAGCAACCAATCGCCACAGCTGCTGCGTGCTGCCGACAACGCCCATCCAGTCACCATTCCGTCAGGGCAGAGTGACAACCCAACCCGCAGCAGTACACACATCTTGAAAGATAGAGCTATCTGTTTGTTAAGCATTACGTTACTAACCAACCCCAACCCGCTCTGCACTTTCTGAATCAGTATCCCGCACAGCCTCGGTCAATAAATAAACCTGTAGCGGACTCCAGAAATCTTTAGGCCTACAGCGCACAGGCATCATTTCAGCATATACATTGTACTGATCCTGACAATATATGACATCGTCCAACCATTCCTTTAATTTCGGTGCCCTGCCTCGACCCCAGCGACAGGCCACTCGCCGTTTCGCCAACAGTAAAGCCACATCCGCAAACCTACTGTAAAGCGCCGGCACCTCCTTCGTGTACCCCAATAGCATCCTACGGGGTGAAACATCATCGCATTTTCAGTCATAACCTGCAGGGCGTCGTGAACCTGCACCCAGTACTCGTGTATGGCTCCACACTCCCATGCCAAGTGGAGGAAATCAGCCCCCTCCGCGCGGCATCGTAGACATCTATCGTCCTCCGCTAAGTGGAATCTGAGTTTCCGAGCCGGAGTATAGTAGAACCTCTGTAGTATGATTTTGTAATGAATGATCTTTAGGCGGCAGCTAGAAGAAATATTTGCAGTTACGCCACAACAGTAAGCCCATTGCTCATCAGAGATTTCCACTCCAAGCTCGAGGTTCCAATGTTCTCGCACACGGCTAGCCGGCGCCACCCGTTGCTTCCTGATGGTGCCGTACAATTTAGAAACCAAATGACGTCCGTCAGATATTAACATCGCGTGAAGTGGTAGCGCCACTCCCGGCTCCCTTGGGAACCCAGGAAGCAGTGTCCGCAGGCCCTACCGCAGACGGACATAATAAAACACATCCAATGGAGAAGGCGCCTCTACTCCACAAAATTGTTCACGGGTACGAAAAGTGCCCTCCCGAAATAAATCCCCCCACATAAGTGTCCCATGTCGTTTGCACATGCGCTGAAATCCCGCTTCCTGTAGCAAGGACAGGGCAGGATGGTAGGCCAAAGGAAGTGCCGGCGAATAAAGGAATGTGAGGTCTAGCGCCTTCGCAACACGTGCCCAGGCGTCAACCGTGCACGTCACCGTGGTAGGATGGGTATCCACATCACCGACGTTCCCCAACACCATACCCTCCAACGGGAGGGGATGCGCAATCCACTGCTCAGTTGCTATCTGAGGCATAAACGGCGTGGGCCTCATCCAGTGATATGCATATTGCGCTTGAGCGCTCACATAATATATTTCAAAATCCGGGATGTCAAACCCACCCTTATCGTACGGCAGTATTAGAGTAGACCATGCCAACCTCGGTTGTTTACCCCCCCAGAGCAGTAGAAGCAGTTCAGAACGGAGACGTTTAAAAAAATACGCACCCGGATAATAGGGGATATTCTGAAACAAGTACAGGAAGCGGGGTAGTATCACCATTTTCACTAATGACGCTCTACCCGCCATAGACAGGGGTAAAGACACCCATCTAGTAATATTGTCCGCCAATTTAGCAATAGCGACGCCATAATTGAGTCTGAGTGTTTCCTCTCTGTCAAGGGACACCACAATGCCCAAATAGCGGAGATCCGAGTCGCACCATTCCAGGCGGTAGTCCAAAGGGAACCGGCGAACCGCTGCAGTGAGCGGAATAAATTGAGATTTACGCCAATTAATATGTATGCCAGATATACCATCGAACGCAACGAGCTCTCGCAGTAGCGCGTTGAGATTTGCCTGCGGATCCTTCACATACAAAGTGACATCATCCGCGTATAGCGAAATCCCTATTTGGCGCTGGAAACAATTAAACGCACTGTGTTTATGTAATTGCCGAATTCTAAAGGCTAGTGGTTCTATGGCAATAGCAAATAAAAGGGGGGAAAGAGGACAGCCCTGTCTGGTCCCCCTCGTTATTGAGAATTGGGGGGAGAGCACACCATTCACAATCACCCTCGCCATCGGCTGAGTGTACAACAGTTTGATCCACGAAATAAAGATCCGGGGAAAACCCATTCTACATAAGACATCTATAAGGTAATTCCATTCCACAGAATCAAACGCTTTCGTAGCGTCCAGAAAAACAGCGGCAACAGGGAGGTCCGGAGCTATTGTCGGGATCAGAGAAAATAAAGTGCGAAGGTTATGCGAGGTCGCAAGTCCCGGCACAAAACCGGACTGGTCCGGCAGCACGATGGTGGGCATAAGCTCTGAGAGCCGCGCTGTCAAAACATTCGCCAGTATTTTGACATCGCAGTTAAGTAGCGACAGGGGCCTGTAGGAATCCACATCCAGGGGATCCTTGCCAGGTGTAAGTAAAGAGGTGATTGCAACCTCCCTCATGGACCCCGGTAGTACCCCCACCTCCAGGGACTCTTCAAAGACTTCCCTGAGTACAGGAACCATAATATCCGCATAGCATTTGTAAAACTCTGCAGGGAGTCCATCCAACCCCGTAGCTTTTCCATTATTCAAGGACATGATGGCGCCTCTGATTTCCTCCACCTCAAGGGGCCTACCGAGAAACGCCCTATGATCGTCCGACAGCCAGCATAAAGCAAGATCATCAAGGAATCCCCTATATCTAACCTCTCCTGTTTGTTGTGTGGTGTATAACTGCGTATAGTGTTGCACGAATGTCCCCTGAATCTCTGTCGTGTTCCCAAAACGCGTACTGTCAGGCATGACCAATTCCAACACATCTGTGCCAAATCGTTGGTGTCTCGTGAGCGCAGCAAGAACCTTCCCCGGTCTCTCACCCTCGCAGTACCTCCTCGCAGTCCAGTATTTCCCTCTGTGTTTGACCTCCCTAGCCGCCTCCTCCTCATACTCAGACAATTTGTCCCTAAACTGATGCCTAAGTTCCGGGTCAGGGCTGGTTCGCATTCTATTTTCTAAACGCTTCAAATCAGCCTCCAAACCTGAGAGAGTACGAACAATAGTCTTGAGCACCCCACAACTCTTGGATATTTTGACTCCCCTGATCGTTACTTTAAACGCCTCCCATATAATTTCCACACTGTCTACTGATCCCCTATTCCTGGGGAAAAACGCCTCAATTTCCTTTCCAAGCTCTGCCTTGAATATGGGATCTAACAGGGCGGAAGGGAACAGCCTCCATGGTGGGCACGGTCTATGAAGCCCCGGTACCGCTAGTGTGACCTTAACCGGGCAATGATCTGAGTATGTCCTGGGGAGATGTACCACCTCATGTACCCCGACAACAAGCCCCCTTGACAGAAACACATAGTCCAATCGCGCCCAAGTACGAGCATGCGCTGTGAAGTGCGTGCCCTCCTTACCGCCCGGGTGAGCATACCTCCAACTATCCACCAGGCCCGCCTCCTCCACAATGCCCTGCAACACATCTCTAGCCTGCACATTGTATTGAGGGCTCCCATCAGACCTGTCCTCCACTGCACGCATCGCTAAGTTGAAGTCACCTCCCCAAACAATATGCGTGGCCTCCACAGCCATAGCATGACCCCAGAGTGTAAGAAAAAAGGCAGGAGTATCAACATTCGGAGCGTAACAGTTCACAAATAGCACAGTATCCAACCCAAGCCTCCCCCACAATAGCACATATCTCCCATCCGGGTCCACTCGCACCCCCAACTCCTGGAAAGAAAGTGTTTTCTTAATCAGTATAACAGCGCCACTTGCATATGATGAGTATGATGAAAATCTCCTCACTGCAGCCCACTGCCTCCCAAAGGTAGGATCAGTCGTCTGACGCAGATGCGTTTCTTGCAGTAAAGCTATCTGTATTGAATGTCTATCTAAATACTGCAGTACATTCCTACATTTCCTGGCATTATTAAGCCCACGTACATTCCAGGACAATATCGATATCCGATCTAACGCATTATCTGGCATCACTCATGGCCAATGAGCACTGTGACATAGTCATCCAATTGACAGCACCGCTTCCCCAACGTAGAGCAACCATCCGCAATACTTGTACATACTCCCACCCACATCAGATCCACACCACATTCATCTCCGTCCTCTTCCATCCCCAGAACCAGAAACCCCCCTCCCAGCCCCAACCCACAACTCACATGTAGCAGGCACGTGTTCAGTACCAGGAACAATACAAACTTAACATATTGCATCCAAAAAGCATTGGCATTGCTGACATCAGTAGAACATCTAGTCCGTCCCCCTCCTCCCCCACTGCAACACCAATACTGAGCAGAAGGCATAGGAACACCCCTAGGCACGTCCAGAGAGGCACGACCCAGTACGATTCCGAAATAACCAAGACTTTGATCCAAAAAGGAAGCCACAGCGACAGCCCAGTCGCAAACCTCGACACACCAATTCACAGTTTCAGGTAGCCAACACATTACAGAAATAGTGCCCCCCCCTCCCACCTGAACAACCCCAACATGTCAGGCCCGTGACCTCCCCCGCCCCCCCCATCCCACCACCCACCCAACAAAACATTTGCAGAAAAAACCTCAGGAACAGTGGGGTATTCCCTCCGGGGTGTACTCCAGAGGTGCACATGGCCACTCCCCCATACCGCGCCATATTCCCCTTCGTAAGTCATGTGTACGGCCCAGGTGTAGGGGGGGAGGGGGGGGGTGGGTGCCTGGAGCATATTACCATCGTCGACCAACGTTCCTCCAACGACCCTCAGCAGCATCAAGTCGATTCAGTCTGGTCTGCCTCACAGTAAATCCCACCAGTACAGGGCCAGGAGACACACAGACAATGGAAGCGGCCACCGCAGAACCAGTCAAAAGTGGAGAAGTGTGGCTGACTGGTGAGAGGAGGCATACCCTGAAGCTGAGGTCAGACCAGGGTTCGATTCCCGATGCGGCAGGGTCCTAAACCCAATTGTCCACGGACTCGATAATTCTCGCTTCGGTGCCCACTCTAAGCACGAGTTCACACTATGCAGCTCTGGGCAACAAGCTTGCTTAATCTCCACAACGGCCCCCTGGGCGGGATGCCTGGCTTTTACCTTGGGGATGCCCAGCACGGGTGATCTCACAGGGAAAAACCAGGACGGGTTCCCAAGGCAAGCGCCGAGATGCCCAAGGGTAAGATCGAGCGCTATATAAGAACACACATACATACATACAAGAGCATAGAGCAGCCACAGCGCAAGAAGTAGGTAGGGTCAGGCATCTTCGTCCGCTGAATGGAACCCCTCCTGGCCATCCTCATCTCGCCGTCCGCCTGCAGCACGCTCCCGCCTGAGGCGCTTCACAAAATCCTCCGCCTGTTGTGGATTCGTAAAAAAATGTTGTTTTGCCTGATGTGTCGCTCTCAGCTTTGCGGGATATAGCAGAGCATAATCCACCTGCATCTCTCTAAATTTCTTCTTAACTGCAAGAAATTTGCGCCGTTGCTCCTGCACCATCGGCGTAAAATCCGGGTATATGGTGAAGTCGACCCCGTCATAGGAGAGCGTACGGGCAGTGCGAGCCGCCTTAAGAGCCACGTCCCGGTCCCGATAGTTCAGAAGGCGCGCAATGATAGGGCGCGGTGGGGTACCAGTGGCTGGTCTCGGACCAAGGGAACGGTGCGCTCGCTCCACTTGGAATTGCGCAGAGAACGCCTCCGCACCAATCGCCCCAATCAGGAGTCTCTCCACATACGTCTCCATCTTCCCCACATTTGTCGTCTCCGGTACACCCACCACGCGTATATTGTTACGCCGACTTCTGGCCTCCAACTCCTCATTCTTGGCAGCTATCACCCGCAGGATATTGTCCATTCTCGCCAGCTGTGTCGTGTGTGTGGCAGCCGTATCGTCATGGTCTGAGATGCACTGCTCCGCCGCAGTAATGCGCTCCTCATGCACGTCCAATTTTTGCACCACTGCATCCATCCACGAGGATAACTTATCCACCTTGTCCACTATGGTGGCAAACCCCTGCCTCATTTCTTGCATCATCTGTTGGAAGTTCGGGGCAACAGGCTGCGGAGCAGTGTCAGTGATAGGCGGGGGGGATCTAGAGTTCCCGGAGTCCTGTGCAAGACGTGTACCCCTCCTGGCCGCCGTCGAATCAAAGGACAGTTTAGGCTGTTTATTGTCCGGCTTGCCCATGGTGCCACGCCTGCAGTCCGTCACAGCACCCACTGGAAGCAATAAAGACAGTCAGAGGAGCCTCAGATCTCACCACAACTGGATCCAATCAGAAAGTCCCCCGTCCCACGGTCAGTAGTCATCGTGCACAGGTGCCCAAGATCAGGCTGCAGTACCCAAGCCACAGCAACCCTCAGATACGTTCCACAGGTCTCAACGCGCTCCAGCAGTACCAGGAGCGATCACAGCCCAGGTAGCAGTGGGGAACACGCACAGCAGTAAGTCAGTTAGCCCTGTGCGATTTCGACAGCAACACAGCCACACAGGCAAGCAAGCAGAGTGGTAATCCCTCTCAGCAGGCAGCACCATAGGCAATGTGCAGGCCACGTCAATGTCAATAGTGATGTCGCTAGTCTCCAGTAGCACATAGACCAGGACAGGCTGTACATAAAGGGAGTCAATAGGGGAGATGAGCTGAACAATCCACAAACAAATGCTCATCACTTGGTGACTTCCGCTGCACAAAATCCAGATATCTCCAGCGCTGGTAATTACGGCGGAGCCAGCGTCCCGCCGACGGCCGTCCCCACCAGCACACGGCCCGGATGACTTCAATGGCGCCAATAAGCACACCTACCTTGCCCCAGCTATATGGCCGATGAGCGCCCACAGTGCAGCACAACTCCTCAGCACCGCCTGTCCTTAATCCTCTGTATGCCGGCCAGGCGGGTAACGCGGCTAAACAGACGGAGGCACGAGCAGGTCCCAGAACCCCGCCTCACCCGTCAGTGCACCGGTCGCCACCAGCAACGGCCGCCAGCCCGGTATAGGCGATGCTCCCTCTGCAGCCTCTCACAAACCGCAGCAGAGCTCCGCAAACCCCGGGGTGGGATCCAGGCGCCGTGTCCACTCTCCGGCTGCGTACCACACAGCCGAGCGCCCCACCAGGGAGTCTCACCGAGAGACGCGCTTCAGGGCCCACACCACGTGGGACGCCGCGGGCTTGGGCAGGACAGGGAGCCGACCAGCAGTGCGCGTCACCTCCAGGACGTCTCTCGGGGGAACTTTCAGCCACTCAGATCTCCGGCCAGAAAGCTCCGATTCACTTGAAACTCGGGTCGAGTGGGCAACGTGGCATACCCTCCAAGGAGCCGGGGTCAAAAGAGGAACTGGCGACAATTAAGCAGGATAAATGATCGGATTAATTCTCCAGGCTGCAGGAGCCTCACAGCAGTGCAGCCATGCTGCAATTGCGCCCTCTAGCGCCCCCCACAATTGCAATACTTAAAGTAAAGTGCGTACAGTAAAAGTAGTATTGTGAAATAATACTGTGAAAGCATTGGTATGGTTTCTTAGCCATATGATACTTTAAAATGGATAAAATATATACATACATAAATACATTGAATAACGTACTCAACTGGTGCTTCTAATTAAGCCTACCGCGGTGTACCTGACCTAAGCCTAATACGTGGGAAAGGATGAGTAAGTAGCAGTTTTAAGTTAAGTTGGTTAAGATAATTTTGCCAAGAATCTGCATCAAGAATTCTCTTAAGGGTTTAGTCAGCTCCGTACCTTGGTAATAGAATGTGGGAGGGCTGGTATCTCTTTCCTCAGGACTCGATATTCCAGCAACCTGCAAGGGTAGGCTGGAAACACCGGAGCTGGATTTTCTCGGCTAGAGAAAAAGACAGCGTCTCTCTCAGTGCATCAAACAGGAGGGGCGGCTTCCGTGGGCACTCGCATCAGCTGGGCTCTCGGGCAAGTAGATGGCCGCTCTGCTCCAAACCACTGTGTCTTTGCTTAAGGCAACTGTTGGTATTTTATACCTGGAAGGTGCCGGATTTGACATAAGTCATCACTAAGAACTAACAGTTCTTTCTGGACTTCAGGAGTTGTTGTTCAAATCAAAACAAAAGCAGGGGGGTTTTCCCGGGCTGCTGGAGGCTTGGTTTGTTTAAAGAATGTGTTGTGCTTTCTAGGAGTCTATGGGAGTAGCCGTGCTGTGCTTTGGATTGCATGGGCTATTACTGAATATGAATCTGATTCTTATGCCTTTATCAGGATATTATTGATTATAACCTCACAAGGGCATAAATCGGGAATATAGAATTAGGGTCCTAGATATGAACACGACACCCACTCCACAGATTGATGTCCATCATTACTAAAAAACTAAGCAAATAGTAAACATTCAATGATGCATGTGTGTTTTCCAACCCACCCCAAAACACATATTTCGCATTTGAAATGGTATAAGGTAAATACACGAAAAATGAGTGTACTGTACGCTATTCAAACAGTGTCATCATTCAGATAAATGCATATATATATCAGCTGAATGAATTGAGAAAATTACACATGAAATGGCTCTAAATACAGAAAAGAAGGTTGAGACCATTTCATCACATATTTATTCAAATTGCTGTATATGTGCTAGAGGCTGAGGTAAAATATTGTCTCTAGTATCCTGAAATAGAAGCTCTGTTCTCTAAGAATAGTTCTACTTTAAGCAGAGTATCATGTGCCGAAAAAAAGTAAATATTTTGAAAAATGGGCAAAAATGATTTTGCTTTCAGGGGAAAAGGTTCCAAATATTTTCTGTAGCTTTGTTTATCAAAAATTGAAGGCCGAATTCAGAGTTCAGGGAACATTGTTTTTATTAAGAGTTATTAAGAGTTATTCTTGTTGACTGGAGAGAACATTATTTCAGACAGACCTGCAAAAAATTGGTCTGCCACATCAGGTGACAGTTCGACCAAGTAAGAAAATGCTGCAACAGTGCAATTCTCTGCGTGATTGCTATCATCGATGTTTGGATCAGCAATGCTCACAGAAGGCTTTACCTGTTCTGTGCTGCTTTCCTCTTTTACCTCACCGCCACCTACTCGTAGTGGTGAAGTCTCAACGAATGCCGTTATCAGAATCGGTAGCCGCTGGGGAAACACGATGCATGAGTCGTTACCGGACCTAGCAAAGTATTGATTTCCATTGGTACTGCTGATTAAAGTGTAAGACAGACGTCCAACGCGCATTCTTCTCCGCATAGCAGACATCGAAGCACAGGTATGATGCAATCTTGCCAGATCGGTCTGAATGAAAGAAACCAGGTTGTACTTAGATCTCTTAGCCGGGCCAATCCGAGGACTTTAGTTATACGGTCTTCCATCGTTGCTAGAGTCTTGCCTGTGGATTGGCTTGCCATATCGGTGCAGAAGGAGCAAAAATAAAATTCCTGCCACGAGTCCCAAGATTAAGGGTAGGCCGCCAAAGACAGAATGGACAAAATTCGGGAAGATGTACAGAACTGTTTCAAAGAGTGCTAACAGACCCGAAACAATTGTCTTAAATACATGTGCGATGCCACTGGTATCAGACATGTTTAAGATTTGGCTTAACACTTCTACGAAATGTACGGGGCAATTTGTTGATAAAAGGGTATGCATCTCTGCTGCTGTCCTTGCAACTTGCAGATCATATGTTTCTTTTGATGATGTTAGAGGCATAGTTGTTTGTAAAAGAATAGACTTCATTCTGCTTAAAGTATCAATTCGAATAGAAGAGATATTCAACCGAGGCCATAACGCAGCCCCCGTATGTGGATTGCTGTGTGGATACAATACTTGCATACAGCAAATGGCCCTGGAAGTTACAGTTGTCAGATAGGCTTTTCCTTGCAGCATGCCACTACAGCTGTGGTCACTTATTAAAATGTAACTACCGTTAGGAAGTGGTCTAAAAAATGGCTCTATCTGTTTTGCAGGCGTGCCATTCAGGTGACATGAAAGGTTGTTTGAAGACCCTTCGCCGGCTCCATGCAAAATAATTCCTTGACACAGAAGTGTACCTCTTAGTGACTTTTTACATTTTTTACCACTAAGAAATACCTCCTTGTTTCCTTCACTATAACATCTGTGTGTATAAGGTAAATCCCAGGTTGATTTGATGTATTCTTTACCCAACCTTTCATACTGGCATGCTGGTATATACTCTTGACAGTATTTAAACTAGAAAGTTGTTATCGGAATTGTAATCGTTCCATGTATTATCCATTGGATGACAGGTCTCTCTGACATTGTCAATGGTAATCTCCCGAGGTTTTCAATGCTCAGAATCGTATAGTCTGCTCCTTTTTGTGCCAAACTGATTTGTTTATCAGTAAGGTTAAAGATAGAAAATAATGACGCTGTGTTGATTAAACGCCATGACATGTAGCCTGAACGTAGGTTTTGCAACGTCCAGCCAAGCTGTACAATAGAACGTAATTGAGACTGACCATGTTGTAACATTAGTAAGTCCTGCTCTATTATATCGAAGGCATATGATACAATGCTTTCCAGTGAATATATTCTGGAAGACAGAGTCGTTAACACATTGTCCACAACAGAAAGTGATTTTTCCAAATTTATACGACCAATTTCTCGTATTTTTTCTGCTGTCTCAATTTGCATTACTTTCCATGCTTCGTTGTATGCAGCGTGTATACCGGCCGCTATGAAACGTTTTTGACGCTGTTTGCGTGGTCCCATTATGAAATCACGCACGTCAGCACCGTCTTTAACACCTTGGCTGCTGTGGGTATTTTTCCCCTGTGCTGGAAAAGCACTGATGCCATGCATTCATGACGAGCTCAGCTCGTCATCAGCACACGACCACCGTGGCTGATGACGAGCTGAGCTCGTCATCAGCATCGAAGGGGTTAAGGAAAGTCAAGTGTTGCTTAATTTCAGCCAGTGTAGATTTCTGTAGCCACTCAAGGCATAGTTTCCCTACACTGTATGTTGTAACTATCCCTGGCTGTTGTCTCTGGGAGTATCTAGGGTCTGGTCTGGTCATTTTGAACCCCTGTGATTTGTTCATGAATCTATCTTGACAGTTATTTGTGTCTGTTGGCCAGATCAACCACTTTTTCCAATCAGTATGTGTTCTGTTTTGGTGTAAAATATTAGATACGTCTATCTCCACATCAGTAGTGCTGTCACTATGAGGTATGGGTTTTGGAATAGACGGTGTATTCAAGTCTTTTATCTTCAGCTAGTCCAAGACAAGTAGTTTCTTGAATAGTGTCATTCAAAAATATCATTTGTTCTGGGATCATGCAGGCCCTAAATAGTGCTTCTAGGTCTTGTACTTGCCAATCTTTGGAACCCCAGATTGTTTTTGTTTCAATGGTGTTTTTCCAAAATTCGAAACCTAATGTAGACATTTTGTCATAAAATGTTTCTGAATAAATCAATTTAGTATTTGTCAACATTGTTTTCATTCCTGTTCTATTTAAAATTTTAAAATAAAACGTTCCTGGATCACAGTTATTAAACCCTGAGAAGTAATGGAATTTCTCAAAAAAAAATTTCGAACTGCCTTTTGGTGAGTTGGACAGTGTTCCCACTGGTTAAAAGATGAAACATTTCTAGGCTGAGCAGTTTTATGTAAATAGTGATCACCATAATGGTTGTAGCAGTATAGCTGACATTACTAAATCTGACATCATATTATTAATGTATTCAAAGTCCCAGTCATCAGAGAATGTACTAGGTGTCACAAAGTCACTTAATGAAATCTTGAGTTGGTGAGGATACTTTAAGAGCTTGACCGGGCCAAAAATGTCATAATCAGTTTTGTCCCATGCTACCCCACCAGGTATTGGAATGGCTGTGATGTTCACTGATGACAGTTCTCTTTTCTCGATGTGTGAGGATGTGTGTGGCTGTAGGACCAAGTTGATGTTCTGACTTGCTGTGTCCATTGTACTATATTTCCCCTCAATGAATTTTCCCAAACATAGAACCATGACGAGCCAAAGCAGGAGGAAAAGTACACCTAACACAATCCAAAATTCAATCCATGGTGAAATTAGATATTTTTTTTTGTTGTTGAAAAAGTTCAATTACTTTGTTTTTAAAAGTTTTTGTTGGAGGCGTTTCTTCATGCCCGCTTGGATCTTCAGAGAAATTGTCGAAATTGATGAAGTAGCCTGATTCAGTTCTGTCAATTGTTGGAATTGCTTCCAGATTTTCATTTTCTTTTACATTTTTATTTGTTTCATTTGCTTAGTCCGAGGCTACATCGTTGTAGACAGGTGTTTCATGACGAACTGGTGAGATTTGTTTTTCAAGAGGCACAAGTTCCATGGCTTTGTTGCATAGTCCTTTTTGTATGTACTGTAGGTTTATCAAATGTGATTATTCTCACAGTTTGAACCTCTTGGATAGTTGCAAATGTTGGTATTCTGCTATTTCTTGGGAATCCACTGGGCCTACTACTTATTATCGGCCACATGATTGTGGTTTTACCAGGTCGATGGATACAACTCGGTTCTCCTTTTTACCAGCAAGTGCCTCTTTCTGCTTCCCTCTTGCCTCTTTTAGTATCTCTGTTGCTTCTTTCTGCAGTTCTGTTGCCTCTTTCTGCACCCTTCATGCCTCCTTTAGCACCTCTGTTGCTTCTTTCTGCTCTTCTCCACCTTCTGTCTTTACCCCTCGTGCCTCTTTCTGCACCCTTCTTCCCTTTTCCTGTATGTCTCTGGTTATTTCTGCACTATTCTTGCCTCTTTCCACACCCCTCTTGCCTCTTTCTGCACCTCTTTTGCCTCTTCCTGCAACCCTCTGGCCTCTTTCTGCACCTCTTTTGAATCTTTCTGCAACCCTCTGGCCTCTTTCTTCACCTCTGTTGGTTCTGTACTCACTGCTCTTGTTTCTTTCTGCTCCTCTGTTGCTTCTTTCTGCACTTCTCTTGCTTCTTTCTATACCTTTATTGCTTCTTCCAGCACCTCTCTTGCCTCTTTCTGCATACACAGGGCTATTTTTAAACTGACCTCTGGCTCAGCAGTGCACACACAAGAGCAGAAAAGTACTGCTGGTTTCTAAACAGCCATGCCCTATTATATGCAAGGGACTTAGAGGTAGTTTTAACCCCCCTGCCCTATTATGTACTAGGGCCTTACAGGGGAAGTCATGCCAATCACAGGGGTACCCCCATCCCATTGTGTACCCTAGTGTATATAGGCGTTTTCACTGTATTCTAAGTGTCTTTCAGCATAGCACTGGCTCCGGGCCTGGTTACGCAGAGCCCATGGTTAGTCAGTCATTTACCACCAGTAAGCAAAAAGTTAGGTGGTGCCCGGGGCACAGGATGACTTTGCAACAAGGCCTCTGTCTGCACCTCTGATGGTTCGTTCTTCACATCTCTTGCTTCTTTCTTCACCTTTCTTCCTCTTTCGGGAATTCTGTTGCCTCTTTCTGCATTTCTCTTGCTTCTTTCTGCGCCTTTCTTCCATTTTCTGCACCTGTCCTATCTATGTAGGCATAGTTAGAAATTAGCATTTAAAAAAACCTTAGAAAAAAACAGAAAAAAACACAGGTTTCAGGGACGTTCTAGTTAGTTGGACATTTCACTCGTACAAAAGCAGAAAAATTAGTTAGTTGTGCTAACTATATCTCGGGCCCCCGCAATGCACTGCTGATGACGTCACACATTACATCATTCATGACATCACCGATGACATCTCAAATGACATCACTGATGACATCATCCATGTGACAATCTGATGCACCTCCTCATACCCTAATATAACCTTTGATACAGCTACTCTAAAATACAGACTACCATTTTCGAAACCATAGACACACCAATACCAGTTACCATACCCACTCACTGATTCCTAGGTCTACACACACATCCACTCATTCACCCATAATCACTCATACATGCAGTCACTCATCAATACAGCACTATCATATGCACTCATACACCTATACAGACACTCACACACAGCCACTTATCCATAGAGTTACTCACACACCTAGTCAGTCATGCAAGGAATCAATCACACTCCCATTTACTCACCTATACAGTTATACACACACCACCTCACTTATTCATACAGATACTAACACATACTTACTCTCTTATACAATCACTGATACAACCACAGACTCATCAATACAGCCACTCTCACAATCACTCACTTATATACTCCAACTATTCTGCCTTTGACATATGCAGTCACTCACACATGTACCACTGAGACATCTATTCATTTACCAACACACCCATACACACGCACTCACCCATCCATACAGTCTTTCACACATGCAGTCTTGAACCCATACACCCAGTGAATCATTCACACACAAATCTATGCACAGAGTCACACACTCCCCACCCACCCACACAGACACTCAGGCACCCATACATATACTCAGACAACCAATCAATAACCCATATAGACAATGAAATAGCTTCTCACCAACCCATGCAGCCGCTTACACACCGACTAACAGATTGATATAGACATTCAAACAGTTTAGTCACTAACCCATGCATTCATTATGACGTGTTTAATCACTCACTTATACAGTCAGTCACATACCTACTAAATCTTCCATTCAGACACTCATACACCCACTCATTCTTCAATACACTTTGTCATTTATATATATATAAAACATATTTAAACTTTACAGAAAGACAGTCGCTGGATGATGTCATCAGTGATGTCATTTGAGATGTCATCAGTGATGTCATTTGAGATGTCATCAGTGATGTCATCAGTGATGTCACTGACCATGTCTTGAATGATGTAATATGTGACGTTCTCAGCAGTGCATTGTGGGTTGCGAGTTACAGTTAGCTTTACTTACTATAACAGCCGAATTCTCTGCTTTTGTATGGGTGAAAAGTCCAACTAACTAGAACATCCCTGATACCTGTGTTTTTTTCAGTGAATGTCTAAGGTTTTTTAAATGCTAATTTCTAACTATAACTTCCCTGAAACCTATGTTTTTTCTGTAATTTTTATATATATATATATATATATATATATATATATATATATATATATATATATATATACACAGGGCTCGACAAATGTACTCGCCCGGTCACAAATGCGAGTGAATTTTTTGCAGGTCGAGTCAGTTTCAAGGCCTACTTGACCGGCCTGGCGAGTGCCTCTGGTAGGTGCAGTAGCATATGGAAGGCTCTAGGTAGCAGCATTGTGGATCATACACATGGGTGCGGTGCGCCGTGGAAGGCTTTAGGGGGCATCATGCACATCACGCGGGTGTGGTGCGCCGTGGAAGGCTTTAGGGGGCATCATGCACATGTATTGTTTGGGTGCCAGGGTCGTCAATCATGTAGCGCGCGAAAGCGCTACCAATGACGGCCCTGGCCTGCCCCGCGCTGTGCTGCTTAAAGTGCAGCAGTGACATAGCACGCCACCACGCGCTCTCCTCGGTGGAGTCGGGACTCGGACAAGGTGCAGGGCGATTTGGCAGAGGTGAGTCAGTTTTTACATTAAATTTCATTTAGGCCGACCGCAAAACTTATCACAGTGAGCAGAAGTGTCTTTTTGATTTCGCTGAGCTATTGTTCTTTGCGCGCCGCTGCCTGTGTTGTGTGCGAGTTCAGTCCGTGAGTGTGATTTATTAATGTAAGCAGCATAGCTTATGGATATCGTATCAAACCTTGTCTACTTTTATTTTCTTTTGTCTAGCGAACAAAAAAAAAACTTGTTTTCTATTTTGGAGAATTGGAAACCCTTCCTTTGCTACTTCAGACTGAGATGTTATTCCTGTATCATTATTCTGAAATTCCTCTTTGACAATTGGCCTCTGGATCGTCGTCAGCTTTGGCGGCGACGTCTTCGTCGTCGATGAGAGTGGTTCTCAGTTCCAAGACCGTGTCTTCTTTGATTCCAATTTCATCTTCGTCGACGAAGAAAGTTCACTCGTCGACGACCCGGTCGTCGTCGACTAGAGGCTCGAAGATTCTGAATTCGTCGACGCCCTCGACGATGAGCGCACCGCCGACGTCTGTCCCGTCGACGAGAGGGCCTGTTCCATCTGCTCCGTCGACGACCGCTCCGTCGACGACCGCTCCGTCGACGACCGCTCCGTCGACGACCGCTCCGTCGACGACCGCTCTGTCGACGACGACTCCGTCGACGACGGCTCCGTCGACGAAGACATTGAAAGTGAAGGTTCCGTCGACGATGGCTCCGACGACGATGCCAATGAAGATTACTCCGTCGACGGTCTCCTCGTCGACGATGGCATCCAAGACAATTCCATCGCAGAAGACGACTGATGTCATGCCGTCGACGCGTACGCAAGGCACAGTTTCCACGCCAGCCTCTTCATTTGCTTCAATGCCTTTATTGCCTCTACAGTCCAGCAAAACTGCCCAGTTCGAGACTTTTACAGAAAGAGAGATGATTAATCCTCCATCTCCGCTGTTTGCTACTGATTCTGATCAAGAGTCTGATGACCAAGCTCAAAGTCTTTCAGATCTGAACATTAAGTGCCAAGAATTCAGTAACGACGAAGAAGATCAGTATGGCCAACATCAAGCAACTCACCCTCAAGTTCCAACTGCGATGTTGCCTATATCAATGATATCGAACCTCCAAAGTATGTTGGAAGATTACAATCGGCGTTTCCCACCGACTCCACAGGTTACAGCTGTCCCATCGGTGTTGAATCCAGTTTCGGAGCTGGCTCTGGCTCCTCCTCAACCGGCGTCGCCTGTTACTGTTCACAGGACTACATCAGTTCGGGTTCACACAACCATTTATCCAGAGGATGATGATGACGAGAATCCTCCAGAGCGTGAGGATGGAGAAGTTTCTGAAGTAGATGAGGATGGTGAAGAACATTTGGCGGAGTGGGATGACTATCGTGCTCAAACACCATCCCCTTCTCAGGTGCCAACGGGGGATTCTCCTCCAGTAGATATCGCAGGTTTCCACCAGTTAATGGACAGGGCGGCGCAACGATTCAAATTACCACGAGCACACAGAGAGGAAGATTGCTTCCTATACGATTTCAAGAACCAGCCCTTGAAACAGATACACACAGTCCCGATTATAGACTTCATCTGGTCTGAAGGGGAAAAAATAATGAAGACGCCTAACTCTCTACCAGCACAACTGCCGAGGTTGGAAAAGAAATACAAGGCTCCTGTAGGATCTCCAGCATGCCTTACAGGTCAACCTAAGCCCGACTCTGTCGTCACACAGGCAGCTCAAAGAGGTTCAAAGAATCCGGCGTCTACAATCACCGCTCCTCCAGACCGTGAGGGCCGTCGCCTAGATGCTATTGGGCGTAAATTTTCCTCCATGTCCTCTACAACGGTTCGAGTAGCTAACGCTATGGCTATATTAGGTCGTTATGACCGTCAGGCTTCGGCTGACATGTCCGCCTATGTGGCATTACTCCCGGAGGCTTCCAATGCAGAAGCACAAAAAATTCTGCAAGAAGGAGAAAGAACGGCAGAGGAACTTATTGATTGTGCAGTGGATGTGGCCTGCACTGGTTTTCGCCAACTCGCTGGAGCGGCCGTCCTGCGTCGACAGGGTTGGCTACGCTCAACTTCATTTCGACAGGAAGTTCAGGCAAGAATCCTGGATATGCCATATGACGGCGAGTCATTATTTGGAGCGCATATTGATGAAGCGCTACAATCCATAAAAAAGGACACGGACACTGCACGTGCTTTGGGTACCCTTCAGTTTAAGAAGCAGCCCTTTCGGGGTGCTCGAGGACGTGGCACTACATCCACTTTTCGTGGAGGAAGCAGTCAATATCGGTCCTTCAACCAAGGTAACCAACGTTTCACCGGTAACCGCCAACAGTCTTCCCGCCAGCAACCAGCCAGAACTTACAGAGGAAAGTCTAATTTCAGAGGACAATCCAACAAACGTCAATGACTTGTCTGTCGAACGGAGAATTGGAGGTCAAATCTCTGTTTGGTTCTCAATGGTCCTCCATTACTACGGACCGTTGGGCACTCGACATTGTGAAAAGAGGCCATGCATTGGAATTTGTCGAGGTACCTCCTCCAACGCCACCTTCCGGACCGCCACCTCCGCACCTCAAAGAACTATTTCATCAAGTTCGCCTTCTCATTCAAAAGGGTGCTGTGGAAGTAGTACCAAAGTCTCAAAGAGGGAAGGGGTTTTATTCCCGTTTTTTCCTTGTCGTCAAAAAGAACGGAGAATGGAGACCCATACTGGACTTGAGAGCACTCAATCACTATCTCAAGGATCAGACCTTCCGTATGCTAACGCTTACAGAGATCTTGCGTTTGCTCTCAGTCGGAGATTTCATGACAACCATCGATCTCCGAGACGCTTACTTCCATGTCCCAATTCTCGCAGGTCATCGAAAGTTCCTGCGCTTCAAGGTGGGGCACCTTCATTTCCAATTCAAGGTCCTTCCATTTGGCCTCCGGTCGGCCCCCCGAGTCTTTACAAAAATGTTGGCTCCGGTCATGGCTTTTCTTCGTCTCCAAGGCATACAGATATTCCCATATCTCGACGACTGCCTCCTGAAATCACAATCCCGCTCACAACTTCAACACCATACTGCAGTTTGTCAGACAGTATTCCGTTCCTTGGGTCTGTCCATCAATCTGGAGAAATCTCAATTGCAGCCAACAACTTGCAACGATTTCCTAGGAGCAACGCTGGACACCAAACTAGCCAAAGCATTTGTCTCCCGGGAACGTCAGTAAAGGATTCTCCGACTAGTTTCGCTACTTCTGGCAAAGAAGTGCATTTCAGTCCGTTTGTTGAAGTCCTTTCTGGGGATGGCTTCGTCGTGCATCGCTCTTGTCCCTCATTGCCGACTACGAGCACGACCTATCCAACAGGCTCTGGACAAACAATGGCGTCAAGTAACCGGTTCCTTCAACGATCAGGTTTCCATCACCATTCCCATGAAGAAAGCGCTCAAATGGTGGGCACAACCACACCAGCTAGCGGCAGGCACGTCCTTTCTGTTCAACACCCCAGATCTGACTCTAACGACGGATGCCTCCCTGGAGGGCTGGGGAGCTCACCTCCAAGACCTTTCCGTCAAGGGGAAATGGACTGTGCATCAAAAGACCTGGCACATCAACAAGTTGGAGCTTATGGCTATCTTTTTGGCCCTGAAATCATTTCAACCAGTGCTGCAGGGAGAGTCAGTTCTCATACAGACGGACAACACAACCTGCATGCATTATATAAACAAGCAGGGCGGAACAAAGTCTCCGGTGTTATCCCGTCTGGCAGAGGCGATTTGGGACTGGTCCATCAATCATCAAATCCAAATCACCGCAGTTCATCTTCCGGGGTTGTCCAACCTTCTGGCGGATTCCCTAAGCAGGTCCCGATCATCCAACCACGAGTGGGAACTCCACCAGCCAACACTCGATATGGTCTTTCACCGTTGGGGATTCCCGGAAATCGACCTATTTGCGACTCCAGAGAACCGCAAATGCCCCGCTTACGCAAGCTGGCATCCCCACAAAGGATCCCAAGGCAATGCCCTTTTGATGGATTGGTCGAATCTCTTCGCCTACGCTTTTCCTCCGATCCCTCTAGTGCCTCGAGTACTTTGGAAAATACGGAGAGAACCCTGCCACATCCTTCTGATTGCTCCCAGGTGGCCACGACAGGCGTGGTTCTCGGAGCTGCTACTCCTGTCTCAATGCAAACCCATTCTTCTTCATCCTCGAATGGATCTTCTCTCCATGAACAGGGGTCAAATCTACCATCCAGACCCCTCTTCCCTGAGCTTGTCAGCCTGGAACCTGAGCACTGTGAATTTGCACATCTGACCATCCCTCAGGAATGTCGTAACATCCTTGCTCAAGCCAGGGCTCCATAAACTATAAAGACCTATAAGTTGAAATGGAGACGCTTTTGCCACTGGTGTGCAGACGCCGGAGTACATCCTTTGCGTGCCACGCCCGCTGAGCTCCTCCCTTTCTTTCTCCATCTGGCTCAGTCGGGTTTGTCACATGCTACTTTAAGGGTCTTTCTGGCGGCAATATCACGCTTCCGCCATGATGGCTCCGCCTCCCTATGCTCATCCAGGTTAATACGTCAATTTTTCAAGGGACTTCTTCGGACTTTTCCTCCAGTTCAGCGTCCCCCTCCCGAGTGGCGCCTCAACATTGTCCTATCACAATTAATGACTGCACCTTTTGAACCAATCCATAAAGCAGACCTCAAGTATGTCACCTGGAAGGTTGCACTTCTTCTTGCTCTGACGTCTTCACGTCGAGTGAGTGATATGCATGCATTCACGATCAAACCACCATTTCTACAGTTTAAACCGGATTCTGTGCTTTTACGCACTAACCCTACTTTTCTTCCAAAAGTGCCTTCAGACTTCCATATTAATGAGCCTGTTATACTGAAGTCTTTCTTTGCCAACCCACAATCTCCTGCGGAACAACGCTTGCACTCTTTGGACATTAGAAGATGTTTAAAGTTTTACATCAGCAGAACAGCCCAGTTCCGAAAATCGGATCAGCTCTTTGTGGCCTATGGCCGCTTTCAAAAAGGGCGGCCAGTCACCAAACCTACAGTAGCCCGCTGGGTGGCTTCGGCGATTGCTTTCTGCCATCAGTAGGCGGGAAAGCCTTTACAGACTGCAGTACGGGCCCACTCTACCAGATCTATGGCCTCTTCGACTGCACTCTTTGCCGGAGTTCCATTGCATCAGATTTGCAGAGCAGCCACGTGGTCCAGCAGACACACGTTCACAAAGCACTACAATCTGGGAGCCATGGCCGAAGGAGATACCGCAGTGGGACAAGCTGTGCTCCGTAATCTTTTTCAATAAGGTGAGCCTCTGTTCTACCCTCCTCCTAGTAGTTTCCAGTCTTATGCATGTCTTCTCTATGTATACATATACTTGTATAACTTCTTTGCCATGGGTTATTACACCTGTTGATTCCAACCTTTTGTTTATACATTGCATTATGGAAACTTTGTGTTGGGTTACGGACTGCTCACTATTCTATATTCAAGCATGTGAATCTATGAAAGACACCCCAATACTGGAGAAGAACAATTGTTACTTACCTGTAAACAGGTGGTTCTCCAGTATTGGTGTCTTTCATAGATTCACATGCGACCCTCCCATCCTCCCCTCAGAGGCTCTCTTCTCCTCATAGACTCTGTGGTTACTCTTGTGCTACGAAAATCTGAGGGCTTGAGCTCTGAGGAGAAGGTTCTAGAGGGCTGCTGGCGCCTGATTGGCTGCAGTTTGGACTAACATAATGACAAGGATAGGCTGCATTGGAACTTCTTTATTCCCATGCATTCCTATGTGGAAATTTTTGGTTAGGTACCAGATGCTTCTTTTATGCATTTTTTGGGTTTTTCCTTGATATGTATATATATATTTCTTATATATTATTATATATATTTAGTATTTATTGGTATTTTATTTACCGTGGGACTCCCACTCCGACGACGGGGAATATTCAAGCATGTGAATCTATGAAAGACACCAATACTGGAGAACCACCTGTTTACAGGTAAGTAACAATTGTTCTTCTGCAGTTCATGGTCTATGGCGGGTCTCACTGGGCTCTAAATATTTGTATGGGCCCCTTGTAGTGAAGATTTCTTGCATGTTTCATGGAGCAGCATGGATATTCCGTCCTGGCTCATTACTGGGTTATTTTTCAGATTAGCCCTGTTGTTGTTTTAATATCCTAGATTCAAATATGATATCTGAATTATGTTTGAGCACATTTTCATCCAAGTTGGCAACCTATCCGTTGACACAAGAATGAGCAAAAGGGGACGTGCCCCCCACTTTTGATGGGTCCACCCCAGTGACAGGCTACCTGTGACGCAGTAATCACACAGGCTGCCTCACGGAGCCTGACACAGCACAGTCTGTTGCGCATGTAACAGTTGGCTAATCATTGTGTGACTCATGTTCTCCAGATGCTCATTATTCCGATCATAATACCCTGTACAAGGTTTACCTACAAGTTGATCATGTCTAGCTTCGTCAGGGAAGGTAGCACTACCTCTTGTGAGACAATTGCAGGATAATCCATTTGTGCCGGTTATTGCTTGAAAGCACTCCATCTGCAACTTTGCATTAGCTTTCCTTTGGTTTTACTCGTAATTGGGTAATTGGGTAGCAGCCTTTCTAACAAATCTGCCGTTTTTCATTGTCCACCCGCAGGAGATCAACCAGTCCTTTTTAAACTAAGTCTATCAGAAATATTTTACTTAATTGACTAGATTAACACTGGGCACAATGGTGTAAACTGGTGCTTTCAAATGACATGCAGCTTCAATCCCCGAATATACATTTATGCTGTGGTCATTGAAAAGCGTGTGATGGTGTTGGTTACCACATTTTCAACAAAATGAAGCCATTTGTCATCTGATAGCCCACCAGCAGGCAGAGCTTTATTGATTACATAATAGCAGACTGCTCCCATATGGTAAACACTTAAACTAGTTAGAGACTAGAAGCTTACTGCTCTGTGTCTACGTTTTCCTTTTTCATCTTCAACGGCGTTTCGGCTTAGCCGTGAAGCACATGGTTTCTTTAAACTGCAAACAACATCATCTTCGTGGGGAGCACTGTGAGTTACTGGATGCTTGGTGGTTAGTGCCCTTCCATTTCTAGTGCTGTGCAGCAGTTTCATCTTATATCCGAGTTTGTCATATTGGGGTAAAATGCGATCAATTGTGGGTCGAGTGCATTGCTGTTAGGTCGAGTAGAAAAGTCTACTCACTCGACCTGCAGGTCAAGTGAGATTTTTTAGATTTGTCGAGCCCTGAGTATGTGTATGTATATATATGTATGTGTATATATATATATATATATATATATATATATATATATATATATATATATATATATATATATATATATATATATATATACTAGTTTACCCATCGCACGTTGCTGCGATCTCAGAAGAAAGGAAATTTAAGGAAACTTGTTATGATAACATTCAATTTAAATGTGTCATTTTTATTGAAACTTATTCATTTTACTATGGAAAACATTTTAAAGTGTTGTTTTAATTCTGTTTATTTATTAGAGTGCTTGTGGATCCACTGTATTTTTTGTTTTTCCGTCTGGTGCGTACACGAATGTGAGAAGCACGTATTCTCCAAATCTAGTCCACACACTTGCAGCGATTGTCCTTGTGCTTTGTTGATGGTCATTGCAAAAGTGAGTTGCACCGGAAACTGTAAACGTTCAGTATTGGAAAGATTATAAGGGCCCCGGGGGGCCGATATTTAACACATTTTTTTTTTTTTTTGCCAGAAACCTTCGCGGCAGTGTACTCAACAACTTCCCAAAGTTTCATGCCGATCGGATGAATGGTGTAGTAATGCATAAAGGACAAACAGACAGACATACATTTGTTTTTATATATGTAGATATATTAAAATTCTCCATACTCTCGCAACCTCCTCTAGGCGACGAGAGAGTAACGGTAATAGGATTCAGTATTGGGTACTCAAAAAAAAAATCCTGGCCTTTGCCAATATGGCTTTCGGGCTGGTATTGGACTGTGCAGCAGTGTTTAAAATTGAACTTGGTGATTGGCAAGTACACAGTGGCCAAACAGTCCCTTTTGTATTTAAGAGTTATGGACTTGTCCATGGCCTTTGATTGCATTAATCTTAACAGGCTCTGGCAACTCCTCAACGATATGGGACTTGACGGGGCCTCATTCATATATTGGCCGCACTTCATTGTAATACTACGGCAAGGGTACGGTATGGACAAAAATGGGAAGTGTCCAACATTATTTAGATCAAGCCTGGGGTGCACCAGGGGTGCGTACTTGCCCCACTAATATTTTTTCCTTTATATTAATGATTTAAGCACTCAACTGGCAGCCAGCATCCTGGTTACTCCAAAGATGAATGCTACCAGCAACGTATGTACGTGGAAGACGCAATTTTAAAGGCCCACATAAAATAAAGGCCTTGCAAACGTTAGTCCTTACCTTTGTGAATTTTATGTCTAAGCTTGATTTATCAACTAAGTTTTTGAAGTCATTTATAATGCTGTGTGGCCCCAAAAGACCTCAGACTTTTCAAATCACAATTGTCTCTAAGATTATCAAGCACAAAAACCTTTTGTTATTTGGGTGTTAGTTTTAGTGCGACAGGCGCCTAGGTGCTGCACATTTTGCAAAGCGGGGCAAAACTGGCTAGATCAGTGGGCTCACTTCTTAGTCTTCCATGTCACTCAAGTAGATGGTCTCTGGTTCTGGTGCTACAAATTTCCGCACAATGCATCCCGACGGCTTCTTGCGTGGCAATCCTCTGCGGTTCTGCCGATTTTCACTGCAATACAGAGGGAGGAAAATATTTTTTTGCAGGAGAGTCCTGGCTGTCCATGCATCCTCTCCACACTTTATTTGTCATAGTGAATTGGGTCTGACCTAATTGAGTGACAGAAGCCCTCGTGCATGTAGCAACTGGAACTGTGTTTTTCTGCACCAGTGAGACGTAAGACGTACTGACGCAAGGAGGAGGGGCCACGGGAGCCGCGAACCGCGAACTGCAGGAGACAAGGAAAGTGTGCATCGGCCGAAAACGGCCTAAAACAATCCAATAGTAGGCCGAAAATTGGCCAAAAACTGAGCTGCGGGCGCCCAAGAGGCCCGGGATCAACCCTGGGACCAACCGCGACTGCCACAAAAAGACTGATACAACAGACTGCTGACTGTTTGTGGCAGGAGTGAGTCCTCCAGGGTGCTGGAATAGTAGAGAAACGTTGCGCTTCTACACAGAAGCATCTTCGGAACATTGCCAAGGCAGAGCTAAAGCAAATCGGAGGAAGAGGAGTCGCACGCCCTCACTGTTGCAGCCCGCGTCCGCCTTTGCCGGTCAGTTTGTTTGCGGCTTGACTCCCTTGCTACCCGCCTGACGCTACTCACCGCTTCCCACTGCTTGCAGCCCGTATCCTGCCTGGCACCCCTTCCCTGCCGTTACACGTCCACTGCCTTCCGGACCGGAGCGGACCGGACGGAGTGGATAGTACTGCGTTGTAGTGCAGGCGGCCAGCAGTGCTGGCGGTGGAGGCTAAGTCCGGGAGCCTCAGAGGTGGGAGCTGCGTGGGGGGCTTGTGTCCTGCGGCGTGGGTGTGCACTTAGCGTGCTTTGTCAATTTCCAAGGAGCTGAGGCCATGACTTGTGGAGCGTTAGGAGTGCCAGGAGTTGGGCGCCATAAGTGGGAGAGTGCAGGAAAAGGAGAGTGCTCTCCCTACTGGAGGACACAAAGTGTAGTGCCCGGGAGCACCTGTGTAGGCGCCCCAACTAGGTTGGGTACAGCCTGTGGAACCCCAGTGTGCCCTGCTCATGTTCTGTTCCTGCCCCCGCTTTCTTTTTCTTTTTTTTCTCTTCTTTTTCATTTTACGCCTGTGCTCTTGGACTCACTCTGCCCCGTGCCCACTGCAATATACCATCATATACTGTCATATACTGCTGAGGATTGATGTACACATTACACTGCTTCAGACGCATATAATCACTTTCCACCCACCTACCACCCAGAGGAGGAGGAATCTGGGAAAGGGTGTCGGCAAAGGCAGTAATAAAAAAAAAAATAATAATATAGAAAATAAAACCACTGGCTCTCTCGCGGTCAGACTAGTAAATTAAAACCAGTTACCAGTATGGGCAAACCAATCGGCGCAGGAAATGGTACAGGCTCTAGACCAGAGCCATCGACAAGGGGGCAAGCGCGGTTGGAATCTACCGCCACAGTGCAATCATCAACCTCAAACTCACATTCAACAAATAAGACTATCAGCAAATACTTTATGCCATCAACGCTAACGCCAACAACGCCAACGCTAGCGCCAGCAATCCCTGCCCTAAATCAACTAGGAAAAAGTTTGTTATACAGCAGGGCATTAGTACACTCAACACCACAAACTGCTAATGGCCCGAATTGCGGAACAGGAAGTCCAGATACTGAGACACAACTACCCTTTGGGATTAGCGTTGGAATGGAGAAAGATGGGTTAGAGCTGGGAGACTAAGAAGTCTTTGAGGCAGTCACACGGCCCGAGTGTTCGGCCCCACAGCAGAAAAGGCTTGAAGCCTTAGACTTAGACATTCCTTTGCTTGGGTCAAAGTGCAAGATATAATGGGGCAAGTACATCAAGAAATATTGGAAATCTTATCGGTTTTAGAGCACATGGAAGTGACGAGAGGGCCCCAAGAAGGAATCAAGTCAGACTAAATTGGAAGTCTTGGAAATATCGTCAACATTGGAGCAAACAAATAGACTCAGCCAACAAATGCGCTCAGAGGCTAAAACAAATTTACAGGCTGGGGGCAGGGACAACCAGTATAATTTGTCGCAGTCCCCGGCCCTGATACGGAGTTCATTAATAATTCAAAGCTTTGTTCTGGATCAAAATTCACTCTTGCTGCAGGTGGAACAGAAAGAGAATAGTCTTTCGGGAAATCAGAATTTGCTCCACTCTACCACCGAAAGAAAATGCACACCCCACAAAATTCTCTGCTATCCTCAATAAATTCTACATTAGCAACAACCATCAACGCGCTTACATGGCAAACGCAAACATTGGAAACTCAAATGGAAGATGCCGCCTTAATAGTCGGCTTGGTGATCGCTCCTCGCTGCCCGATTGTTATCCTGGATTCAACTGTGCCGATCCATGACAAAAACCAAAGCAATACATCTATCTACCTTCTGATGCCCCCTGGCTGGGATTTCGTGGATGCCGGTCTGCTTGCCAGGGTGGAGGGCCTGCTGGTGGTGGCCTCGGCAGCGGTGCGGCTGGTGCTGGTGAAGCTCCGGAGCGGCTCACACGCACCCAGAGAGTGCAGAGTGCCGAGGGCGTGGGCGGACCCGACTACACGGCCTGGGTGGTTCGCTGCAGGATACCGCTCCCAATTGCTACGAGCGGTAAAGTTGCCTCCAAAGACGACCCGTGGAGCACGGGGAAAAGCTCCGGAGACACAGATGTGTCCGTCCCCTCAGGAAAGATCAGAGACAAGCGCCACTAAAGGAGGAAAAGGCCAGATCAGTGCAAAAACGCCCCAAGCTCACCCAAACACTTTTACAAAAGGTGAGAGTACTGAGGTAAGCAAGAGAAAATGAGAAAAGGACAAAGAAAAGGGCATAGTGGGTGCAGCTGCAAGTGCTAAGGGGGCAAAAAATAGGCTTTAAGGATCCCGGGAAGGGGAATACCATTACAAACTTTTTCTCTGGTACTGCATCAGCCAAAAGAAAGGGCTCACAGGCTCCTGTACGGGATGAGGGAGAAATAGTGGTTTTAGAATCTGAGCACACCAAGCAGGCATTATCACCATCCTCTCTGCCTGGCTCTGACACATACATACGCTCCGATGTACATGCTGATTTTACATTAGATCAAACTCCGCAAACCGACCCTGCAGCGAGTATTCAACCCACTTTCGGAAACCAAGACATAACTCACCCCTCAATAGGTGAAGGGGTCTCCCCAAAGGCAGCTGCAGCACTTGGGGCCTCAGGGACAACCAGGGGTCCACCTTCGACTGAGCCGCAAATTGACATTAGTGCTCTAATAGATGGGGTTGAAGCAACGAATGTCCTGGGAGAACTGGCTGATCTCGACCTTGATCTAGGGGATACGTTTTATTCTGTGACGGATGGCTCTGATGGGTCTGATCTCAGTCCCTCGGAGGTGGGAGAGAGTGAGTCACAAATTTCCAGCGCTACTACAAGCCCTGGTACACTTCTGAGAGATACGGTGGTAAGGAGAAATAAACCACTAAAGAAGCAGAGTGAAGGCTCGGTGCTGGAGAAAAGCGCGGAGGCCCATCATAGAGGAAAAAGAGCCAGCTTGGACACTGCTTTGAGATGGGATTACTCGGCCACAAGGAGCACCTATGCAGAACAAACGGGATCGGAAGAAGGCGGAGATGAAACATCACTATCCCTGAAAATGATATTCGATTCTATCAAACAACTGCAAGGTGGGACGCGCATGGATGGCAAGAAAAACCGACTTGCCACTAAAAAATTACAAGGAGCAGTAAGAAAATGGCCATGGCCTGCACGGAAGTAAACACAAGGATAACACATGTGGAAGAGCGCACCAGCACCTTGGAAGACAATGCAGCGAAAGCCCAAGCTCCTGCTGACTCGTATGACAAACAATTGGTCGATCTTCAATAGAAGATGGAGAACTTTGAGAACAGGCAACGTCGAAATACCCTCCGAGTTCTTGGAATTGAGGAAGGCGCAGAAGGCAACGATATCCGTGCATATATCTTGAAACTGATGAAAGGTGCCTTCCCTGAGCTATAGCACTGGAATTGGGAGGCAGAAATTCAACTTGTCCATCGCTTTCCTTTGATGTTGAAGAAATCATCGCATTACCTAGAGCAATTCTCATCTACTTTGGAAATTTCCTGTTACAAGAAGAGATCTATGCAAAGGAGTGCCCCAATGCCAAACGCTCATTTGAGAATCAGTCTTTTTTCACCAGGCCAGACTACTGTCATGCTACTGTGGAAAGACGCTGGAGGTTAAGAGAATTGATCCAACCCCTTCAAGCTTTAGGTGCGCAGGCCTTCCTGATGAATCCTGCAAAGCTAAAAATTATTCATAAAAATTCATCCAAAGTCTTTACCTCAGAGATGCAAGCAAAGGCTTATATGGATTCGTTTTCTAAATCACAGGTGGATTAAAAATTTGGTGTATGTCTTGAGTTCAAACAAATCTTGAGTCTGCAAGCTAGGGCAGTCGAAACAAGGGTTAGCTTACTTTAAAGGGGGGGGGAACTTGAAAAGATCAGGGGGAGGGGATGGTAGACTAGACGCACATATTGGGTGTCAGTAGGGTTAGCTATGAAGGGATGGTTGTAGGGTTTGCACAGAAACAGATAGGCTTGAATGCAGCGAGGAGGGTCGCCTCTCAGGCTCCATCAAAGAGACCCTAGGTCTGCTTGCTTCACAATGTAGGTGGCGGGAGGGGTGTGGTGGGGCTGGGGGTTGGGAGGGGGGACTAGCTGGGGGGGTTGGGAGGGGTGAAATGCTGGGAAAAAATTCACCATCTAGTTTGAACAATTGCTATTCTAAGGCGCAGATTAACAAAGAAGATAAAGCTGATATGCAAAAAATGGCGAATTTATCATGATTGGTATTTTGCCAAACCCTATATTTCATGCGAGTAATAACACTTAATGTCTGTGGGCTGAATGACCCAGTTAAAAGGAGGGCGGGGAGCGAATATCTCAAAGAGCTACGTTCAGATATAATTTGCTTGCAAGAGACACATATATTGAGGGGGCGAGCAAATTCCTCTTGGAACAACTAGGCTTTCAACTAATAGCCTGTACGTCACAGGGAACAAGGACCAGGGGGGTGGCAATATTGGCTAAAAGCAATGGGTTAACCTTTAGAAAGTGCCTGTCAGACAAATATGGTCGATGGGTTATTCTAGAGGGTCAAATGTCAGGATTCAAGTTCACACTTTGTTCGGTGTATGGCCCCACGGTTGATGATGCAGAGATGTTTGATACCGTTAATCAACAGTTGGCGAATTGGCCACTCCCGATTATCTGCTGTGGAGATCTTAATATAAATGGTATGAATGGGTTATGGAAGGGGGATCCAACTAAATTTACTGGCCGGAAAAAAAGGGCGCTAGGGCTGTAATTCAAACTATGGAGGATAATGGCCTTGTTGTTATATGGGAGTATTATAATCCCCTAGGCACTGGTAGTACCTACTACTCTGCACCTCACAGGATAGTTGCGCGCCTAGATTATTTTTTAGTTTCCCTCTCAATTATTTCATCCTGCAAAGTTAAGAAATGACCGCGTCTGATATTGGACCAAAGCCCTCTGATTTTAGACGTCCAGACCAATGGGGGGGGTTAAAAAAACAGCCAATTGGACATTTGATCTAGCTTTATTACACAACTCTGAATGTGTGAACCATATGAATAATTGGCTTAAAGAATTCCTGGAGATCAACTGGGGGATTGCAGAACCTGAAACCTAAGGCTGGAATTTGGGGGGAAACCATGAGCTATTCCCTGAGAAGGAGGAGTTTGGAAAAGAGTGAACAGGAGGCTACTCAGAGGTTAATTGGGGATCTGGAAGAGGAGCTGGTTGAATATAGATGGAATCTTGTGCAAATTGACCCAGGCTAAAGCGGTCGCAGGGGAAGCAATTGCAGCAAAAGCAGCAGGGAAATTTCTGGCATGGAAGCAAACACAGTATGAATTTAGCAAGCAAGTAGGGCATCTATTGGCAGTAAGGACACAACAGCTAGCTTCTAAAGGGGAGATCACGGAAGTTAAAACATTACATGGTACGGTTGCTAAAACCCCGTAGGATATCTGTAAGGCCTTTCAAGGGTTTTACCAAGATTTATATAATGAGGATGAGGCAAGAGATCCCAAGGGAAACCGGGAGAACTTAGATTCCATTCCGGCTTATGCTTTCTCTCCAGAGGACTCAAATGCAATGGAATCTAACTTCACGGACGAAGAAATTAGGAAAGCTATTTTTGACTAACCATCGGGCAAGGCGGTCGGTCCGGATCTCATTCCCTTGGAATTTTATAAAACCTTTTTTTCTTCGTTAAATAAATTCTTATGTAGTATATTGCGACATGTACAGAGTGGTGTAACACCTCCACAAACATGGGGAAGAGGGTACTATGATTGTGTTTTAAAAAAAAGGCAAACCTAACAAACGTGTGTCTTATAGGCCAATAAGCTTAATGAACAGTGATTCTAAGATCTACTCGAAGATCCTGGCCAACCGCCTTCGTCTGATTATAGGAAAAGTGATCGCCATTCAGCAACTTGGTTTTATACTAGGCAGAGGAACAGCTGAGCATGTGAGGAGAGTTTTCACTCTTTTCGACGGCACATCAGTCACGCCAGACCCTATGGCACTTATCCTACTTGACGCGGAGAAGGCGTTCAATAGAGTCTCATGGGACTTTCTCTGATCAGTACTGGAAAGGGTTAATATCGGCAGGAGGTGTCTAAGAGCATTACAAGTCCTATATAAAAACCCTATGGTTTGTGTTCGGGTGAGGAGAGGACAAAGTGATGTTATAGATATTAAGCGAGGAACTAGGCAGGGTTGCCCGTGCTCGGCCCTCCTATTCGCTTTTTACATTGACCCGTTTATAAGGAAAATAGTATTAAACAGATGTATTGCTCCAATACAATTTAATGGATTTGAAACAAAGATTTTGGGCTATGCGGATGACCTGGCTATTATGTCTCCTTATTCCGTAGAGACCTTGATTAAAATTGAACAGGAGTCAGATCTATTTGGGTTAGTCTCTGAATACAAACTCAACAGGGGGAAAACCCAGATAGTTATTAATGAGCATATTAGCCTGACAGACTCATGTGTTACTGAATCAGCCACATACTTAGGGGTGGTAATCTCATCTGATTTAACAAAGGTTGTTGAAAGAAACATTTCTCCTATAATCAAGAAGTCGAGGAGTGATCTGGATAGGATGAACAACTTGCATCTAACAATCATGGGTAGATGTAACATTATCAAAATGTTGTTTCTCCCAAAGGTTTTATATCTTTTTAGAAAAATACCTCTAAGATTTGAGAATAGCTGGTTTCAAGAGATGGAGAGAATGACCAACAGATCCATTTGGGCCCATGGAAAGACGAAGAGAGCCTATAAGTTTATGGCGCTTCCAAGGGAGAGAGGTGGTTTGGCAGTTCCCAATCTAAAATTATACTACTGGGCAACCGTATTACAGTATATATGGGGGTTGCTGGGGGGAACTGTGACTGATAACTGGAGGGAGGATGAAACTGTGCCAGAAGTATATGAGCTCCTTTTAAAAGTTGAAGTACGCAACTGGCTTCTAAGGTTTACCGATGCCAGTTACTATAAGAAAGTGAAATTTAAGACTTTAGGAGCGGCAATCTGTTTGGTCTGCTGTTAGAAAAATGTTGGGAATAGGCAGAATGAATTTTTATACTCCCCTGTTCGGAAATCCAGCTCTCCCAGAGTCATTTCATGATAACATAATGAAGCGCTGGGATGGGATGGGAGTTAAAACTATTGGTGATTTAATGGATCCTGACGGCATAATAACATTCGAAATGGCACAAAGTCGGTTTAAACTTGAACGAAGGGAGTTTATTAAATACCTACAGATATGCTCGGCCTTAAGTAAAAAGAGTGGGGGAGTAAAGGGTTTGGATAAAGAAGTAGTTATGGATAGGCTGCAAAATCCTGAAGGCTTCTCCATATCCCAGCTATACGACAAGGTAAACCAAAAAGAGAATGATGATATTACTAAACATACTGAGAAATGGAGGGAGAAGCTGGGTATCGAAGGTAATGAATTGGCAACCTCACTCAAAATGGGCTGTGCGGTTTTGAAGGTAGCAAACCTACAAGCCCAAAACTTTAAAACGATTTTTAATCTCTACTATACTCCGGCGAAAATCGCCCAGTGGGGAGGACAAACTGGAATCAGTTGTCCACGGTGTGGCAGCCTGGAGGCTGACGCAATACATATGTTCGCAACCTGCCCAAAACTTGTTCAATGGAAAGGTGTTATAGTCTCTTTTTTGGATCAATCGTTAAAGATTACAGTAAATTTATCTAATGAATTAATGATCTTCGGCACCTGCAGGGAGGTAGTTGTAACACTACACAGAGAGTTTTTATTTGTCGCTATGGCGATTGCCAGGATCTGTGTTAACGCAGCTTGGAAAGACTCGAATCCCCCCACATTCCAACAATGGGTTTCAAGGCTTCTGGCCATGTATAATCTGGAAAAATGGAAGCAAACACAGTATGAATTTAGCGAGCAAGTAGGGCATCTATTGGCAGTAAGGACACAACAGCTAGCTTCTAAAGGGGAGATCATGGAAGTTAAAACATTAGATGGTACGGTTGCTAAAACCCCGTAGGATATCTGTAAGGCCTTTCAAGGGTTTTACCAAGATTTATATAATGAGGATGAGGCAAGAGATCCCAAGGGAAACCGGGAGAACTTAGATTCCATTCCGGCTTATGCTTTCTCTCCAGAGGACTCAAATGCAATGCAATCTAACTTTACGGACGAAGAAATTAGGAAAGCTATTTTTGACTAACCATCGGGCAAGGCGGTCGGTCCGGATCTCATTCCCTTGGAATTTTATAAAACCTTTTTTTCTTCGTTAAATAAATTCTTATGTAGTATATTGCGACATCTACAGAGTGGTGTAACACCTCCACAAACATGGGGAGAGGGTACTATGATTGTGTTTTTAAAAAAAGGCAAACCTCCTAACAAACGTGTGTCTTATAGGCCAATAGGCTTAATAAACAGTGATTCTAAGATCTACTCGAAGATCCTGGCCAACCGCCTTAGTCTGATTATAGAAAAAGTGATCGCCATTCAGCAACTTGGTTTTATACTAGGCAGAGGAACAGCTGAGCATGTGAGGAGAGTTTTCACTCTTTTCGACGGCACATCAGTCACGCGAGACCCTATGGCACTTATCCTGCTTGACGCGGAGAAGGCGTTCAATAGAGTCTCATGGGACTTTCTCTGATCAGTACTGGAAAGGGTTAATATCGGCAGGAGGTGTCTATGAGCATTACAAGTCCTATATAAAAACCCTATGGTTCGTGTTCGGGTGAGGAGAGGACAAAGTGATGTTATAGATATTAAGCGAGGAACTAGGCAGGGTTGCCTGTGCTCGGCCCTCTTATTCGCTTTTTACAAGCACCATAATTGGGCCCCCCACCGCTTGCAGAAGCGGAGCACTGTCACCTGGTAGAATTGTTTGGGGCAGGAAGTTGGGCCGCCATATTGGGGCTGCTGCCTTGCAGCGCGCCACCTTACTCAGCGCTCTAGTTCTCCGGTGGGGAGAACGAGGAGGCTGTATTTAAGGCGAGCTGGTGGGAGCTGCTCGTCCTTACGGTAAGGAGGAAACTCTTCTCGCTTGGGAGCCTTTATACTGAGGCTGCAGTAGGCGCGCTGCGCTTTTTAAAAAAAACAGCATTTCACTGCATTTTACTCGTGTTTGTATTGTTAGGATAATTTATCATTTCTTACTTGTTATGTTCGCTGCGCGGTAGTGCCCTCATTCTTGCACCATAATTGGGCCCCCCACCGCTTGCAGAAGCGGAGCGCTGTCACCTGGTAGAATTGTTTGGGGCAGGAAGTTGGGCCGCCATATTGGGGCTGCTGCCTTGCAGCGCGCCACCTTACTCAGCGCTCTAGTTCTCCGGTGGGGAGAACGAGGAGGCTGTATTTAAAGCTCGCTCCTCCCGCGCAGCGGTGACGCGCAGCGGAGGCGCCTGACTCGCGCCTGAGTCAAGCCAGAGTCCTGCCCGTCTGCGCCCGTCAGCGTCCCGGCGGCGTCTCGGTGGCGGGCGGGGCTCTGTTCTCCTACAATGAGTAATTTTGGCGCACTCTCGGTGCGGTACTCATCTGTGGAGCTGCGATCTCTGAATACTAGGGAGAGCGGCTGTTGCTCTGTCTTTCCGGCCCGCCATAGGGGTAAGTCGCGATGCCCGGGTTGTGGTTGGCGTCCTAACCGGGTCCTGTCATCAGCCCCGCCTACTAACATAGCTGGCGCAGAGTATGCCTGCATGCTGCTAAACACCAGATCAGCGTGCAGTCACGCGCAAGACATCTTTGAGCTTCTCGAGACAGAGAAGCCACTCTGTTTAATGTTGACGGAGACTTGGTGGGGAGAATCCTCTAACCCCGATGTTGCTACGGCCATTCCGCCGGATTATAACATCTTCAGGAAGGACAGAGCGAAGGGCAGGGGCGGTGGGGTCGCACTGGTGGTGAAGAAGGGCACGTTCTGCACCATCTTGCCTACAGAGGACATCCGTGGCTCGGAATCGCTGGCTTTTTCAATCTTGCTAGCGCCGCACCAATCAGTGAAGGGACTGTTGGTCTATCGTCCCCCTGGTCCGCTTGGAACGTTCTTTGCAGACCTTGACTCGGTGCTGGTGGGTCTGGCCCTGAGAGCAGAACACTGCTTAGTGGCGGGGGACTTTAACATCCGGATGGATGATCCGTCGGACCCCGCTGCTATTAAGCTTTTGGAGGCCATGACTCCGCTGGGTCTTACCCCGCATTTGCAGGGTCCAACCCACGATAAGGGGCATACTCTTGACCAGGTCTTCTCGACCTCTCCTTTGGTGGTGAAAGAGATTCTCCCGGTCTTGTGGTCGGATCACTGGCTTGCCAACTTTGTAATCAGCGGCAATGCCAGGGCGCCTATCCCTGTCCCACAGCAACGGGGACGAGCCTTTAGAGCATTTAGCAGGGTGACCCCTGAGATGCTGGCTCAGGCTGCTGTGACTCACCCTTGCCCTCTGTCTGGCGAGCTAGAGAGAGACTTGGAGTCCTTGCAAGAATGGCTGACGGAGAGGCTTAATGACCTGGCCCCAATTTTGCCCCCCCCGCCTGACATCTAAGCGGGTCTCGGCCCCTTGGTTTACCACTGCACTGTGGGCTACGCGGCAGCAGTGCAAGATAGCCGAAAGGGCCTGGCGGGCACCTTATGACAGCAAGGACAGGTCTGCCTACAATGCCGTGGTTAAAGCTTACCACCGGGACATCCGCCTCGAAAAGAAAGCTTATATTGCGGGGAGAATTGAAGCAGCATCGAACTCCAGTAAGGAGATCTTTACCATTGTTCGAGAATTCATCTCACCTCGGACCACAGCTTTGGAAGAGGGGCCCGCAGAATCCTGGGCGGCGGATCTTGCTTGTTTTTTTACAGGCAAGATCAAACTCATCCAGGACTCCTTTCTATCTGGTGGACCGGTTACATTGCCAATGCCCGAGGCGGGTACGCCTCCCCCAGTTATGCAGGGCGCCATATTGGCTGAGTTTCCATCTCTGCCGGCCTGCGCTTCCCTAGCGCTTATGGGCAATTTAAAATCTGGGTCTCCGCTTGACCCCTGCCCTGCCAAGCTCCTGGGTAAATTGGCGGAGGTGGTTAATCCACTGGCGCACCCTCTTCTCAACCTTTCGTTGAGTCTGGGAGTGGTGCCGCCAGTGTGGAAGCAGGCAATGGTCATCCCGTTGCTTAAAAAGCCGGGACTTGACCCGAAAGCTCCAGCCAATTATAGGCCAATTTCGCTGCTGCCGGCCCTTGTAAAAATCCTGGAGAAGCACGTTCAGTCGGTGCTCTCCAATTTTCTGGAGTCCCATGAGATCTTACATGACTCCCAGTCGGGCTTCCGTTCAAATCGTAGCACCGAGACCGCGCTCCTTGAGGTTTCTGAAACCATTAAATGGGTGTTGGATACCGGGGTCAAAGTCATGCTGGTGTTGTTGGATTTGTTGGCGGCTTTTGACACCGTCCCCCATGAGGGCCTGCTCGCAAGACTCTTTGAGATTGGTCTGCGGGGGACGGTGCTCAGATGGTTTTCATCTTTTTTAGCCGGCCGCCGGCAAACGATCTGGACATCATCTGACACCGCTGTAATGCCGCCTTTGGGAGTCGGGGTCCCTCAGGGCTCTATACTGAGCCCGACCCTTTTTAACATCTTTATGACCCCTTTGGTGGCGGTGGCGGAGTCATTTGGTGCCCGGATCGTGTCGTATGCCGACGACACCCAGCTCCTCTTCTCTTGCGAGAGAGGGGCTGACTTTGACGGGGAGAGTATCCAGAATTGCCTTGGGGCTGTGTTCTCATGGTTCCAACTGAACAGCCTCAAGTGCAATTCTGACAAATCTGAAGTACTCTTCTTCGGGTGCGATGCGGAGCCTAGCTGGCAGGCCTGGTGGCCCATCGACATGTTCCCTCCGTCCGGCTCTTCTCCCATGGCTAAAAACTTGGGGGTTAAGATGGACAAGGGGCTGACGATGAAAGCCCAGATCCTGGGGGTGACCGGCACCTGCTTCGGCCTTTTAAAAATGTTGCGGAGGTTTCTGCCCCTCTTGTCCGAGGAGCACAGGAGGCTGACTGTGCAGGCTCTGATAGGCTCCAGGTTGGATTATGCCAACATTCTTTACCTGGGCCTGCCAGAGTACCTGCTGCAGAGGCTTCAAGTTGCACAGAACGCGGCGGCCAGGGCCATCTTTGGCCTAAGTAGACGCACCAGCGTCTCTGGGTTGTTGGTGACGCTACACTGGCTACCCATCCGCAAACGGATCGCCTTTAAGGCTCTGACTTTGGCCTACAAGGCGCTCCATGCTGTGGGAGCAAAACATCTCCAAAAGAGACTGACCTTTTACCACCCGGCTCGCTCGCTGAGGTCGGAATCTCTACTTTTGGCGGCTGTTCCGCGTGTGAAGAGGGCTCGCCTCGGGGGCCGCTCTTTCAGTCTGTTGGCCCCACAGATGTGGAATTCATTACCGCTCCCATTGCGGGGGGCGACTACGCTCCTTGATTTTAGAAGAGGTCTCAAACCTGGCTGTTTTCCCAATAGGTTTGCTAGTAGTTCCTCTTTTTTGTTCTGTTTGCCTTTTAACCTCTTTTAACTGTGTTGTGTTATTCTGAAATCTGTTCTCCTTACCTAAAGCGCCGGGACACTCTTTTTGAGTAACCGTTGCGCTATACAAAAGAATAAATAACATAACATAACATAACATAACCTGTTTATAAGGAAAATAGTATTAAACAGATGTATTGCTCCAATACAATTTAATAGATTTGAAACAAAGATTTTGGGCTACGCGGATGACCTGGCTATTATGTCTCCTTATTCCGTAGAGACCTTGATTAAAATTGAACAGGAGTCAGATCTATTTGGGTTAGTCTCTGAATACAAACTCAACAGGGGGAAAACCCAGATAGTTATTAATGAGCATATTAGCCTGACAGACTCATGTGTTACTGAATCAGCCACATACTTAGGGGTGGTAATCTCATCTGATTTAACAAAGGTTGTTGAAAGAAACTTTTCTCCTATAATCAAGGAGTCGAGGAGTGATCTGGATAGGATGAACAACTTGCATCTAACAATCATGGGTAGATGTAACATTATCAAAATGTTGTTTCTCTCAAAGGTTTTATATCTTTTTAGAAAAATACCTCTAAGATTTGAGAATAGCTGGTTTCAAGAGATGGAGAGAATGATCAACAGATTCATTTGGGCCCATGGAAAGACGAAGAGAGCCTATAAGTTTATGGCGCTTCCAAGGGAGAGAGGTGGTTTGGCAGTTCCCAATCTAAAATTATACTACTGGGCAACCGTATTACAGTATATATGGGGGTTGCTGGGGGGAACTGTGACTGATAACTGGAGGGAGGATGAAACTGTGCCAGAAGTATATGAGCTCCTTTTAAAAGTTGAAGTACGCAACTGGCTTCTAAGGTTTACCGATGCCAGTTACTATAAGAAAGTGAAATTTAAGACTTTAGGAGCGGCAATCTCAGTTTGGTCTGCTGTTAGAAAAATGTTGGGAATAGGCAGAATGAATTTTTATACTCCCCTGTTCGGAAATCCAGCTCTCCCAGAGTCATTTCATGATAACATAATGAAGCGCTGGGATGGGATGGGAGTTAAAACTTTTGGTGATTTAATGGATCCTGACGGCATAATAACATTCGAAATGGCACAAAGTCGGTTTAAACTTGAACGAAGGGAGTTTTTTAAATACCTACAGATATGCTCGCACTTAAGTAAAAAGAGTGGGGGAGTAAAGGGTTTGGATAAAGAAGTAGTTATGGATAGGCTGCAAAATCCTGAAGGCTTCTCTATATCCCAGCTATACGACAAGCTAAACCAAAAAGAGAATGATGATATTACTAAACATACTGAGAAATGGAGGGAGAAGCTGTGTATCGAAGGTAATTAATTGGCAACCTCACTCAAAATGGGCTGTACGGTTTTGAAGGTAGCAAACCTACAAGCCCAAAACTTTAAAACGATTTTTAATCTCTACTACACTCCGGCGAAAATAGCCCAGTGGGGAGGACAAACTGGAATCAGTTGTCCACGGTGTGGCAGCCTGGAGGCTGACGCAATACATATGTTCGCAACCTGCCCAAAACTTGTTCAATGGAAAGGTGTTATAGTCTCTTTTTTGGATCAATCGTTAAAGATTGCAGTAAATTTATCTAATGAATTAATGATCTTCGGCACCTGCAGGGAGGTAGTTGTAACACTACACAGAGAGTTTTTATTTGTCGCTATGGCGATTGCCAGGATCTGTGTTAACGCAGCTTGGAAAGACTTGAATCCCCCCACATTCCAACAATGGGTTTCAAGGCTTCCGGCCATGTATAATCTGGAAAAAGACCTCTACGAGAAGAAGGGGTGGAAAGCTAGAAAACTGGGGAAAAGCATTTCGGCTCCGATAGCTGACTAGAAGGCTAGGATTCAATAACTCCAAATATAATTGTAGATTATCGATGTTAGATGCTTAAGAATTGTTTATGATATGTAATATTATGGATTTTGTTTTTCTCTTTGTGTTTTTTTGTGTACTATGCTACTTTTTTTCTTTTTTTTCTTTTTTTCTCTTATATCTTGGAGGTTTAATTGTTTTTGTTTATATTTTGTGAAAAATTGATGGAATACTGATGGTGAGAAAAAAAAGAGAAACTCAAATGGAAACTATACAGGCTCTTGCAATAGCCATGATTATCATCGAAACTAAAATCAACATTTTAGACGAAAAAATTTAGTCTTTGAGGCTGCAACCAACTGCTAGGTGCTCATGCCTTCCAATTGTAGGGAAACTTAGCAGTCTGGCTGAAGTGCTAACATCCATCATTATAGAACTAAAGCAAAGACAAGAGGGAACTATAGTTCAGAGCCTACAAAGAATAGTCGAACGGTCTGCAAAAGATGGCACACAAAATGGAACGAATAGTCCGGTAAGCGTAACAATCCCCCCATATGAATTACAAACTGAAATTGGAGTGAGTACTGTAAACAATCCTGAGGGGAAAACCGGTTTAGCAGAAAATAATTCGACACTGACGAACATGCAAGTCAGTAAACCAATTTTGTGCTCGAAGATATCTCCACTAGCTTTGCAGTCGCCATCAGTTTCCCGACAAAGTACAACATCTTCTGAGGAATCTATAATCAATTAGAACATACATGGCAATAACAGTGGGGCCACAAAATTAGAGCATCCCACAGAACCGAGTAAAAATCTTTCCAGAAGGACGTAGAAACGGTAGAAAAAATAGGCCAAAATCTTAAAACAACAAAGAAAGGCAACAGACTTACAACTGGGCACCAGAGAATCCATTGATGCTCGACCCAAAAAAAACACCCGCAATACAAGTGCCCACACAAAAGAACCTGGAACCACAGAAACTTTTCTCAATTTTTCAAAGGGGAAGCCAGGTGAAACATCAATTAATACCAAATAATCCTATACCCCAACCAATTGTGAACGGACCGGTCAACATCAAGGAAGAGCAGCCACAACACAAATTAGAAGTGACTCCGCAATTGGTCTGCATAGGCAGTCTGAATAAGGTATAGCATGAAGAAAGCTATAGGAACATTCATCAGACAGCACTAGACAGAGAAATGATAGCACCCTTATCACTGAATAACAGGGAGTTTCAGGGGTCCCAAGAAACTAATAACGACCACGAAGTATCTCCAACAAAAACCGTGACGGTTTGCTGCATATTCACTCGTGGCCAGACAACCAGCACAAGCATATAAAGAGGAGAAGAATAAAATAATAATTTTTACACCTGAATACACATCACGGGGAAGTCTGGACACATTGAACAGGTCCAACATTCTGCAAATCTTTCATCATATCCCAGAGCTCTCTAACATCTCCAGTGAACACCTTACCCAATTTAAAATCTTGGACAACAGTCAAAGTCAAAGCAAGTCAAAGATACTAAAATGGACCAACGGCTCGTTTGTACAAAAAATTATGAAAGAAAAAGAAAGGTTTGCAAACTGGGGGATTAATGTTCACACTGCAGAAGAAGAGAAATATCCATTTATGTTACAATGAGGATTGCATCCAAATCCAACACTGCGCCCACGAAATTCCATTCTAAGAGGGACAAATTATGACCCTCGCACAACAGCATACCCCAACATAAAAATTCAGTTTTTGCCTGAGTCCGCTCAAACAAAGCGCACGTGCTCCTAGCACACAAGGAAATGGTTGCCTGAACAATAAACCAGGCAACTTGCTCAAAGTAATCTCCTGGAATATTTACGGGCTAAAGCCTCTCTACATAATAAGGAAGCATTTGAATTCTTGCAGTGAGGGGACCTGTTATGTCTGCAAGAAACTTGGTCGCTTACCCCAGTGGCTATACCAGGCTTCATGGAATTTGAACAGCCGGCAAAAAGGCGTAACATATTTGGAAGACCGTCAGGGGGCTTATCAATATACACGCGGATTAGTAGCAACAGACAAATAAAACCTCTATTAAACATGGACATGGTTCAGGCAGCCTTAGTACAAGGATTGAAATGAAATGGATGCCCAATAAAGATCATTCTCGTGAATATCTACTTCAATAGCAATGAGGCCCCCAGACACAGCGACAATAAAACGCTAGTGGATACCCTTGAGGAATTACTGAGCAGTCAACCAAATTGTGGGATTGTAATAGCTGGAGATTTTAATACGAAAAATCTTGGAATGAAACCAGATGAAGCTTTTCCCTCAGATAAAACAGGAACGTTGATGAACACATTCTTAAATATACATAGAATAAAATTAATACAAACATGCTATGGTCGGAAATCGGCCTCCAACAAAGACACACAGGGGCTATCTAAATCAACAATTGACTATATTTTCATGTGTGGTCGCCTCTATGGGCAAGTGACGGAATTTCAAAAGCTTCCTATCCCTTCTAGTGACCATCTCCCACGTGCCATATATATCACCCTACACACTGCCAGCCTTCAGACTATCTTCTCCGTGGGTAAGTTCAATGGAGACGAAATCTATGCTTTGCCAAGTAGACTACAGTGGACAAAAATAGACACAGCAGCTTTAACACTGTGGAACAATAGTTGGCCTGGAACTGCCGAAGATTTCACGACAGGTAATATTAATGAGAACTGGATTAAATTAACGACCTTGGTATACCAACTTCTGAAAGGTAAAGAGCACTCACCAGTTACTGTAGAAACATCTTCTCGCCAATTTCATTCACGAATGTGAAAAAGTGGAGCAAAGTAAGAGGTCGCTCAGAACAGCCACATGGATCCATAAGCAAAACGGAAATTTCGAAACCTATTAAAACCAACTCCTAGCAAAGAAAATCCATAGGAAAAACGTGTGGGCCAATAAAAGAAAACAACAAGACTCGGAGTGGCTACATGTCTTTTCCTTGCTAAATTCAAATAAACAGGCTGAATTCTGGGCATATATTAACAAGCTTTCCAGTCATGGCCAAGCCATGTGCAATGTGGTTGCTAGTGACATGTGGATAACTCATGTAACTACATTATATTGTGACGCACAAAACTTGACATCAGCACACAACCAAGGGCTCCTTACCAGCACTGCTCTACCCTATATCACACTAATAGCTACAGAAGACATACCTTGATCGGCAGTGGTAAGGAACCCATTCAATATGGAGATATCTCCAGAATACCCCGTCGTAGGAAAACGCATGCCAACAATTAAAAAAAACATTAGAAAGGATGGGGCACCAGGCCCTAATGGGTTACCAGGACAATTGTTTAAATGAGACCGCGATTTCTGGAGTAACATACTCACGCCGCTCTACCAGCATTGTCTGGCAAATTCAACAATCCCAGAGACTTGGAAAGGATCTTTACTACAACCTATCCACAAAAAGGGCAATACCTGGGACCCCTCAAACTGCAGGTTGATAGCCCTTTTAGACATTGAAGCGAAAGGTTATGCTAGCCCCCTGCTACAAGACCTGAAGATCTGGGATGATGAAAATGAAATCCTTCCAAGTTGCCAAAATGGCTTCAGGCCAGGAGCGTCCACAATGGATAATATTTTATCCCTTCCATACATGATAGAACAGACTTCACAGAAAAAGTTGCTTCCTCTATTTGCATGTTTTGTGGAATACTCTGCGGCTTTCGACTGAGTCAATCGGAGTCTGCTGTGGCGGAAATTACAAAGTTGGGGGATACCAGATACTGTTTTAAAGGCAATAATAAGCATTTACCCTGGAACTTGAGTACAGGTGAAAACTTCAATGAATTCAGCTACTAAAAAGATTTCAACAGACCGTGGTTTAAAACAAGGTTATGTATTGGCACCTTTGCTTTTTAACTATATACGGCTGACCTTGCTAAAACTATTCTTAATGCAAATCTTTTATCTCCGAAAATTGGCTCAAACAGATTATTTTTAATACAGTATGCAGATGATATGGTGCTATTAGATCATACAAAAGTAGGCATGCAAAGACAATTGGACGCACTAAATCTTTACAACAACAAGAATGACCTAAGAGCAAATGCAGGAAAGACAAAGGTAATTATATTCAGAAAGTATGCCAACAAACTCGGAAAGCATTGGAGGTTGGGCAACTTGAAGATAACAACAGTGCCCAAATACAAATACTTAGGGGTTTGGCTGATGAGTAATGGGAAATCAAAAGCTTATCTTACCTTAGCCGAAACAAAGGCAAAGGCAGTGACGTTCGCCTTGTGCAAGCTTAATGCTAAACTAAATAGCCCAACAACAAAATCCATTAGAAGAGTTATAAGGGCCAAGCTACTTCCCTCAATTACATATGGCCAGGTAGCCTTTCCTGCGGCTTTTGTTAATAGCCTCGAACATATCAACTGCTGAGCCTGCAAGCGAATTTTCCAGATCCCAGCGCATACACAAAACATCCTGGTGCGACTGGAATTTGGGATGAACAAACAAAACTACGAGCACTGGGCAACGTTCGTGCGGTACTACCGAGGGGTTTGTGCGGCCCCTCCGAACACAATGAAGTCAACCCTGAAAATTATCTTTATGAAAGCCAATAATTCGTGGAGCAACGGCCTGAAAACTGCTTGCACTGCATTACAGCTTGAGATGACCAAACTGCAGGATCTGACCTATCAGCCTGGTACACTAAAACCTATATTAAAAAAACAAGTTAGAGCATTATCCAGAGAAGAAGATATGAAGGAGTTGAATCGTTCCAAAAGTAACATTGGGATACTTGTAAGCTCCTATGAAGATCGGTTATGGCAACCATACCTCGATTCTGCATTAAACAAGATAATTTTATAGCAAATCTTAACAGTGAGGCTTATGGCATTGCCGATAAAAGATATCAACAGGCGCTGGAAATCCCTAGAGGCAATTACCACTTGTAAACTATGCCACCAGCATGAAGAATCCATGGTCCATTTGGTCTGCATATGTCATTGCCTAATACGCGCACGTTGCACTTTACTAAGGCCATTGTTTTTAAAATATGGGACACGTAATTGCAAGGACGCCATGAAACTCTTGTTTAGCCTGGAGACACCGATGGAATTGGCTAGGTTCCCCAAATTTGTGCATAAAATTAAAGAACGTTTAAGTAACGCACCTTGCACTTTAGAACTTAAAGACTGCACTTTGGGCATGCCCAGACTTTGATTTGCATGCTGTGACAAGCTGTATCTATTTTGCACTTTATTGGAATCTCTCTTCCAAAATAGGTATTTGAATGCCTTTAATTCATAATTGACACATGGGTTTTAATGTTTTTTTTTATCTATGATCTGTATTTTTAGGATTTGTTTTACAGGGTCTAGTGCATCCAAATTTGTAGCAGTTAATGATGACTACTGTAGCAAGCAAGTTTTGTGGATATTATATAGGACACTTTTTGTAACAATTTTTGTTGATTGATACAATAAAATAGATTGATTCATTCAAAACGGAGTGATTTTAGCCGAACTACCCCCCACTATTGTGGCTTTTTATTTGGCGCACTGAGGAAGCTTCTTTAACAAGGGCCATAATCACAGATAGTTTGGCATGTGTAAGGGCCTGTCAACCCCGTGGTTGTCATATTTGAAAGATTCTTTTGATTAGGTTGGCCTCTACCATGCCTTTTATGACAGTTTAATGCATATCTACTGACAAAACACAGGCGTCAGCATTGTTGCTAGCCCAATTGCACAATAGGAGGGTCAAGGCAGGGGCCCAGAAAACAACCATTGAAAATTACTTGCTGTTAAATGTCGGGGTTAGCACAGATACTTGTGGAAACCAGGAAGGACTTGCGAGCTTCCTCTAAAATTTCGGTTTAGAGAGGACACAGTAAAGTACTTACTCTGTTTCCCTACAGAGCACCACTCGCATGTAGCCGCAATTGTATGCCTGTGCATCAATTGTGCCAATAAGGGCTCCACTTTCTTTTCTTTCGTAAATTCTATGAATTATATACCAAAATATTTTTGGTCCCATTTTTTAGATCAAGGAATTTAAGACATTGTGTTCTAGCCTACCTCTTCCTCCAACGACTCTTCGAATAAGAAATTTGTACTGTTGTAAGCTGATTCCTATGTGCTGCTGTACGATCACGAGGCACAATGCAATTTATTTAAATTATGCACTGTTGTAAGCTGATTCTCATATGCTGCTATACGAGCGTGAGGCACTATTCACTTTATTGAAACTATGTTTACAGGGTTTTATCTGGATTTTATTGTGTGCTACATGATTTTAATGTTCATCAATGTGGAAGTATTTTATTATCAAATATTTTATATATTTTTATGTCTGCATACTTACATGGTTGTACTATCAGCAGAATAAAGTTGTTGAAAGTAAAGTACGTACTGCATGACACTACAACCTCTACGTTTTCCATTGTATTTTAATGCTTTTTTAAATGTTTAATAAAAATGTGTTTCAATTTCTAGAGTGCAATATCACAAGTGGTGAGATATGTGGAGTACTATATGTAAGAGGGGACTACATAGCCCCAAGAACCTTTTGCACAGCTTCATGCCGTTTTTAACGTGCATGTTTTTTTCACGATCATTTTTATCAATATTTTTCATTTTCCTTTCTTCAAACTTATTTTTAAACTCTTCTTATAACCATCTTTTGTCATGTTTATTCCAAAGGACCACAACTAGTTTGCAATGCCATTTTCCAAATTTCTGCTATTCAAATTGAGCCTGTGCCGGCCTCTTTCAAAGAATTGGACTGATGCAGAAGTTCATCACAAGCAGTCTTTATTTTGCATAAAAGACCCAATGCATTTCGGGCTATTATGGCCCTTCTTCGGGGGTCACTACAATTGAAATTAACACAAGCAGTTAGTACTAGTAGTCTTCAATAAATATATCATAGCAACATGATGTAAATTTACATTCCTTATACTTTGTGCATGTTAGTAAGCCCATTTCAACAAATGCATAGCGTAATCCTGTCCTTCACCTAATATTCTAGCCTAATCCCTCATGTTCAAACCTTCGTGAGCACCCCCCTTCCTCCCCAGTCAATCCGTAGCTACTCCCTGTTGATCCCCTTATATCTCGCACCTTCCTCATGTTGAAACCCTCCAATCTATGTTACAGACACTCCATTTAAACATCGTTCTGACTCTGTTTGTTTGTCCATGAAACCACTTTGCCTATTTCAAAAGTGCAACTGCTGCTTTTATAGACTCACAATGTTATGCTAACGAATATAACTTCATTTATCTCAGATTTCCCTGTGCTTAAATGAACCAAATAACAGCGTGCCCCGTTCACGTACCTGCTCTGTTTATAATTAAAAGCCCTGGTGTTACGCCATCCTCCTGAGTACGAGAAACAGCTTCAATTCCCCACCCGCGCTCTTAAATCACTCCACCTGTGTACCCAGAATCCCTCCCGATAGGTTAGAAACCCAGGATTTCCCATCTTGTTCAATACGAAAACTACATTTCCCACTATGCATTAAACAATTTAAAACTGGACCACAAATCCTGCTAAGTTCGAAGAAAATTACAGGCAACAAAGAACACCAAACATATTGCTAATGTTTTCTAATGTCCATCTGCTTGTCGATGCTTGTAATTTAATGATTAAACTTGTGATGAACTGCAGATATTCCTTCAACTTGTATGGGTCCCGAATCTTCCTCCATTATTTTATAGTATTCTTTAATTATCCAACGGGTGCAAACTCTGGTTAGGGCAATAGTTATGAATGTTTTTTTGATGTAGGGATGCACACCTTTCTTATTCACATGTTTATGTTCCTCGTCTTTTTATCCTGCTTCCCTCAAATTGCGTGCAGATCGGTATAGGCATGCCCAACTGCCATAAGTTAAGAGCTATATGTAAGAGGGGACTACATAGCCCCAAAAACCTTTCGCACAGCTTCATGCCGTTTTTAACATGCATGTTTTATTCACGATCATTTTTATCAATATTTTTCATTTTCCTTTCTTCAACCTTATTTTTAAACTCTTCTTATAACCATCTTTTGTCATGTTTATTCCAAAGGACCACAACTAGTTTGCAATGCCATTTTCCAAATTTCTGCTATTCAAATTGAGCCTGTGCCGGCCTCTTTCAAAGAATAGGACTGATGCAAAAGTTCATCTAAAGCAGTCTTTATTTTGCATAAAAGACCCAATGCATTTCGGGCTATTGTGGTGTGTCATACAGTACAGTGGAGGAGAGTGTTCTAAAGCCTATTGTCATAGACTGGAGTGTTGTAGATAGGAACTGACTGGAGTAGAATAGAGTGTAATAGCATGTCATACAGTGAGTTACAGTTTTAAATAGTGTATTGGCATGGTGTCACATGTAGTGGAATCAAGTATCATAGACTGGATCAACGAGTTGTTTGGTGGAATGATGTGTCAAGCAGTAGAGTAGGCTGTGGTACACAGTCATGAAGAGGAGTAGAGTGTTTTAGAGTGGAGTGGGGGAAGTAGAGTGTCATAGAGTGGAGTATCATCAAGTGGAGTGCTGTGTCATATAGTGGAATGACGTATCATAGAGAGAATTTGAGTGGCATCCCGGCAAGTGTAGTACAGTGTAGTAGAGTGGAAGGGCATAGAATGGATTAGAATGGCATAAAGTGTAGTACAGTGTTGCATACAGTGGAGTAGAGTGTCTAACAGTGGAGCGGCATACAGTGAAGTGTAGTACAGTGGCGAAGCATGGTATAAAGTGTAGTAGAGTGAAGTATAGTGGACTGGAGTACACTAGAGTGGGGTAGTGTAGAGTGGAGTTCATTTTTAGATTAGTGTATCGTAGAATATACTGGTGTGGAGTGCAGTAGAGCGGGGCGGCATAGCATACAGTTGAGTAAAGTATTATAAATTTGAGTACTGTGTTGTGCAGTATAGTGTAGTGGGGTGTTGTACAGTATTGGAAAGTCATGAAGACTACAGTAGAGTAGAGTGGCATACAGTCTAGTTGATTTTTGTACAGTCTAGTGGTGTACTGTAAGGTGTTGTAGAGTGTGGTGCAGTAGATTTGCATACAGTGTTATAGAGTACAGTGGTATTGAGTGGCCTCAAGTGGAGTGGGGCACAGTAGAGTAGAGTAAAGTGGGTGCAGTGGCATACAAAGAGTTGCGTACAGTGTTGTATAGTGGGCTAGAGTAGAGTACAGTGTTGTACAGTCAAGTGAAGGGGTATAGACAGGAGTAAAGTGTTGGAGAGTGACATACAGTGTAGTAGAGTTGTAGAATGGAACTGCACAGAGTATATTAGTGTGTGAAACAGTGAGGCTACGTAGAGTGGATTGTTCTATAGCAGCGTAGATTGAGGTAAAGTTGTGTATCGTGGAATAGATTTGATTAGAGTGGTGTAACTTAGTGTAGAATAAAATACAATAGAGTGTATTGATGGGGTAGAGTAGGCAGTAAACTGCTATAAATTGAAGTGGGTCTCATACAGTAGAGTGGAGTGGAGTGCTGTGTTGTATAGAAATGTGTTATATAGTGGAATAGAGTGTTATACATAGGAGTGAACGGGCATAGAATAGAGTATAGAGTTGGACAGTGGAGTGTATAGAGATATTGTGGAGTAGAATGTCGTTGAGTTCCATCAATTTGTAGTTGTATGTTGTGGAGGAGAGTGTCATGCATTGGAGCGGTGTACACTGTAGTGGCATAGTCTGGATTACCACAAAGTGGAGTAGCATTCAGTGGAATTGTGTACAGTGGAACACTGTATAGTGGATTGTAGTGGTGTGGAGTGATGTACAGTGGAGTGGCATAGAGTGGAGTAAGGTACAATGGATTAGCTTTGACTGGGGTGACATACATTGAAGTGGTGTACGTAGAGTCAAGCCTCCACTTCCGGGTCAGGGGGTGACGCGTATCCGGAGTGGTGGGGGGCGAAGACCTTTGGCCTATTTAGGGTCAACTCCCTGTGACCTGGGTCTCTGTTCCCGCTACCACTCCAGGATACCTGACCTTACACGCCGGCACCGAATCCCTCCCCGTGATCCAGGCCGGCCTTCTGGAACTCTTCCGCATCTCCCGTTGGATTGTCGAGGGAGAGCGGGGTTGAGATCCGAGAGGTCCTTGACGTGGTGGGCTTCGGGAATTTGAGCGCTGCATCTCTTGTTGGATTGTCGAGGGAGAGCGGGCGATTCCAGTGGCGTGGGTGTTGGTTCCGGAAAGCGAGGCAGAGGAATCGGGCTCGACGTGCGTCGTCCACGTGGCCAGGTAAGGAGTCGGGTGCCTGGGGGGCCTCGTGGGCAGCTGTGAATCGCGGTGGGTGCTGGGGCGTGTAGTATTGTCGCTGCCTTACGGGGGATTTGCGGCTGTGTGCGGGCTCCTTGGTGCGGGCTCCTGCCGGGCAACGTGGGCGGTGCTTGGGAAGGGACCGGGAGCGGGGAAATCTTGGCCGGAGATAAGTGTAAGGCAGGTGCGTGGGACTGAGGCGGCTCTGAGCGGGGAAAACGTTGCTAGGGGACAGCGACGCGAGACGCATAGCAGGCCTCACAAAGGGATTAGCGGGTGAAGGGGCAGATGCGCGCGGACATCAGGGCAAGTGAGAAACGGTGATACCGAGTTAGCGCGAGAGGACAAGGCATAGTTAGCATGGCGCCCAAGAAAGGAGGACAGAAAAGGAAGGATTCAGACCCAGAATTGGCGTAAATTATGAAGTTACTGCTGGCCAAATTGAGCCAGGATGCTCCAGAGAGCGGCGTGGATAGTGATTCATCACAGGGAGAGCAGCCTGAGATAGTTGAGCGCCCTTGCAGGGAGGGGGTGCCACCGAGGGATGCTTTTCCTCCACTGAGAGAGAAAACGAAAGCGCAGCCAAGGAAGAAGGGGGGGGGGGCAAACAGAAGAAGAGTAGGCCTAGCCCAGACGTGGGAGAAGAGGACGAGGGATCAGTAGGTCCCGTCCCCCCACATCCAATGGAGGTAGAGGTTATAGTGCCCCCCCCCCATTCCGGCGCCGGTAAAGGCAGTGACACAGGGCGCAGATCCCCCTTCTGGGCTGGGGTTCCTGGCGGGGCACCCGCGTCATCAGACCCGGTGGGATCAGTACTGACGGAGATTAGGGAAGCGCTAAAGGCATTAGCCCCTGGGGGCGGGGTGACCAAGACTGGAGACTCACCGGCCCCGCTCCCACCGCAACCGGCGGCCGCAGCGGCGGTCGCGCAGGACCCGATGGAGGGCTTGCTGGCATCAGTGCCCACATTAGTAGGGCAACTATATTGTCCAAGTAGGGAGGTGGAAAGAATGAGTGCAGTGGCGGCAGCGCCTTGGGCCCCGCGCAGGTGGCGGAGCAAGGGGCGTTGCAGGATATACAGAGACAGCTGGCTCTTCTAGTAGAATCGTGCAAGACAACCCCCAGCATGGCGATTGGAGCGCAGCCCCCCGCAGCAGCGCTAGCTGCGGTACCTATCGGAGGTAAGCCAGGCGAAACAGCAGACAAGAGCGGCGAGCTAGGGGGTGTGCATGGTGGAATGCAAGGGAATGTGTTGTCTCAGTCAGGGATGCTAGCGACACACGTGACTATGGAGGTGCAAGAAAAAATCTAGAAAGGCGCATATGTTGATATATTCTCCCTTATCAGGCCCAAGAGAAGGGACATGGATTACAAAGAAAGGGATGGGAAAGAGGTATCCTTCAGGGATAGGAGACCGAGGGTTGAGGAAACAATAACGAACTGGCTGTTTGGTTTTCATGTTTATACCACAGTATTGTTAGAGAAAAGTCCTGAGTTGGCTATTCCTTTGGTGTTCTACACTAACAAGATTGTGAAGGCACACTCCACACATGGGGGCACAGTTTGGTTGAATTATGATAGGGAGTTTCGTTGGGCGAAGGAAGAGAACCCAAGCATTGGTTGGGATCAGGTGGAGGTGAACGCTTGGTTGGAGAGTGTGAGCAGTAGGGAGCAGCCCGCTAGGCAGCCTTTTCGGACTTCCCAAGGAGGGCCAGGGGAGAAGAGGGGGGCCTGTTGGGCATTCAATAGCAAAGGGTGCACCTGGCCCGTTGGGCAATGCAGATTCAAACACGCATGCGCCTATTGTGGCCACTTCTCCCATCCTGAATTCAAGTGCAACAAGAAAGCCAAGGAGCGTGGGGGGGCAGCTCCCAGGGACGGCATGCCCCCGCAGTCATAAACTGCCCACGCCAGTAGATATTGGAAGACTGATTTATTGGCTTAACTTGTACCCAGACAGGGCAGCCGCCAAGGTATTGTTTGACGGTTTTTCTGAAGGTTTTCGCATCCCAGCTTTTCATGTGCCCACCATTAGCCAGTGCAACAACCTGTTATCAGCGAGAACACATCCCTCAATAGTGGCCAAAAAAGTGGAGAAGGAGCGGGTCTTAGGCCGTGTAGCTGGCCCCTTTTCGGGCTCCTCCATGGGAGAATTATGTATGTTCCCCACTGGGGGTGGTACCTAAAAAGGAGCCAGGGCAGTTCAGAATGATTCATAACCTCTCTGCCCCAAAAGGTTCGTCAGTGAATGATTCCATTGATCCGGCGCTATGTTCTGTGACGTACTCGTCCTTTGACGCCGCCGTTCAGAAGGTGAGGGACCTTGGTCGGGGTGCGTTGTTAGCTAAGACAGACATAGAGTCAGCATTTCGCCTCTTGCCCGTCCACCCTGACGATTACCATTTACTGGGCTTCCAAGTGCACCATCAATTTTACTATGACAAATGTATGCCGATGGGGTGCGCAGTATCTTGCAAGTACTTTGAGACTTTTAGTTCCATGTTGCAGTGGGTGTTTTCACACAGGTCTGGGTGTACAGATGTGATACATTACTTGGCTGACTTCATGATGATGGACCCGGCGGCATCAGGTGTGTGCGCCCAGGCGCTGAGGAGTCTGGTGGCTATGTTTCAAGAATTTGGAGGGCCACTGGCACCTAACAAGACAGTGGGCCCTGATACATGTATGTCCTTTCTGGGCATTTAAATTGATACGGTAGCAGGGGAATGTAGGTTGCCGATTGACAAAGTGCAGGCATTTTCCCAAGCCTTTGAGGCGTCTCTGGCAGGTCCTAAGGTGACCTTACACCAGTTGCAGGTGTTGGTAGGTCAGCTGAATTTTGCTCTGCGAATCATTCCCATGGGGCGCCCCTTCTCGAGGTCCATAGCTAGGTCAATGGTGGGCCTTACCCAGAAGCACCACCGAGTGCGCCTGAGGGCAGAAGTGAAGGACGACCACAAGGTGTGGCGCAGCTTCCTAAGGGACTTCAATGGCTGAAATGCCAGAAACCGGTCCCCGGTAGCTTGTTTCCTTCCCAGTATAAGAATTGGCTTGGTAGTTTGGTCTGCCCTGTTCCCATGATGCACTGGGCCAGGGTCAGACTCATTTGCATATAGCCAAGTTCTGAGCTGGGATGGTGCAGTGAGCTAAAAAACGGTGATGGATCAAGCCCTGATCTTTGGTCTGGGTAAGAGTGGTCTGCTTAATTCAGACACTCTGTTCATCACCACCCCCTTTTCTGAATCATTTTTGTCCACCATAAGCGTGGAAGGGTATACTCAGATGTGAGTCCCTTGCTCATTGCACCATCAGGATTCAAGCAAGCCGGGCCGAAGACAGCTGAAATGCCAGAAACCGGTCCCCGGTAGCTTGTTTCCTTCCCAGTATAAGAATTGGCTTGGTAGTTTGGTCTGCCCTGTTCCCATGATGCACTGGGCCAGGGTCAGACTAATTTGCATATAGCCAAGTTCTGAGCTGGGATGGTGCAGTGAGCTAAAAAACGGTGATGGATCAAGCCCTGAGCTTTGAATTAAGCAGACCACTCTTGCCCAGTCCAAAGCTCAGGGCTTGATCCATCACCGTTTTTTAGCTCACTGCACCATCCCTGCTCAGAACTTGGCTATATGCAAATTAGTCTGACCCTGGCCCAGTGCATCATGGGAACAGGGCAGACTAAACTACCAAGCCAATTCTTATACTGGGAAGGAAACAAGCTACCGGGGACCGGTTTCTGGCATTTCAGCCGTCTTCGGCTTGGCTTGCTTGAATCCTGATGGTGCAATGAGTAAGGGACTCACATCTGAGTATACCCTTCCACGCTTATGGTGGACAAAAATGATTCAGAAAAGGGGGTGGTGATGAACAGAGTGTCTGAATTAAGCAGACCACTCTTGCCCAGTCCAGACACTCTGTTCATCACCACCCCCTTTTCTGAATCATTTTTGTCCACCATAAGCGTGGAAGGGTATACTCAGATGTGAGTCCCTTGCTCATTGCACCATCAGGATTCAAGCAAGCCGGGCCGAAGACGGCTGAAATGCCAGAAACCGGTCCCCGGTAGCTTGTTTCCTTCCCAGTATAAGAATTGGCTTGGTAGTTTGGTCTGCCCTGTTCCCATGATGCACTGGGCCAGGGTCAGACTAATTTGCATATAGCCAAGTTCTGAGCTGGGATGGTGCAGTGAGCTAAAAAACGGTGATGGATCAAGCCCTGATCTTTGGACTGGGTAAGAGTGGTCTGCTTAATTCAGACACTCTGTTTATCACCACCCCCTTTTCTGAATCATTTTTGTCCACCATAAGCGTGGAAGGGTATACGCAGATGTGAGTCCCTTGCTCATTGCACCATCAGGATTCAAGCAAGCCGGGCCGAAGACGGCTGAAATGCCAGAAACCGGTCCCCGGTAGCTTTTTTCCTTCCCAGTATAAGAATCTGCTTGGTAGTTTGGTCTGCCCTGTTCCCATGATGCACTGGGCCAGGGTCAGACTAATTTGCATATAGCCAAGTTCTGAGCTGGGATGGTGCAGTGAGCTAAAAAACGGTGATGGATCAAGCCCTGATCTTTGGACTGGGTAAGAGTGGTCTGCTTAATTCAGACACTCTGTTCATCACCACCCCCTTTTCTGAATCATTTTTGTCCACCATAAGCGTGGAAGGGTATACTCAGATGTGAGTCCCTTGCTCATTGCACCATCAGGATTCAAGCAAGCCGGGCCCTAGACGGCTGAAATGCCAGAAACCGGTCCCCGGTAGCTTGTTTCCTTCCCAGTATAAGAATTGGCTTGGTAGTTTGGTCTGCCCTGTTCCCATGATGCACTGGGCCAGGGTCAGACTAATTTGCATATAGCCAAGTTCTGAGCTGGGATGGTGCAGTGAGCTAAAAAACGGTGATGGATCAAGCCCTGATCTTTGGACTGGGTAAGAGTGGTCTGCTTATTTCAGACACTCTGTTCATCACCACCCCCTTTTCTGAATCATTAAGGGACTTCAATGGGCGGGTGGTATGGCCTGGCCCCCCTGTGTCCAGCGCTGTGCTTGGCCTGTTTACTGACTCAGCAGGCAGCATTGGCTTTGGCGCAATCTTGAGTACAGCCTGGTGTGGGGCTGAGTGGCCAGCGGCTTGGCACAAGGCAGGCCTAACTAAGAACATAGCCTTTTTGGAACTCTTCCCCATTTGGGTGGCGGTCACGATCTGGGCAGAGCGCTTCAGGGACAGGGCTGTGACTTTCTGGTCTGACAACATGGCAGTGGTACAAGCTATCAATAGGCAAGGGGCACTTGCCAGCATGTGCTAAGGTTATTGAAGCTGTTAGTGCTGGCTTGCTTGAGATTGAATTTAACTTTCAAGGCTGCGCATATACCAGGTGTTGATAACCACGCTGCTGATGCTTTGTTTCGTTCCAAGTTGCAGGATTTCGGGAGGTTCCACCCGCAGGCAGAAGAGCGCATGACTATGTTCCCTACGTCACTGTGGACAATTGGAGCCCCGCTTTAGCGGGGCTGGTAGGTGCCGCCCTATGTGATCGCACCAAACGGGCTTACCAGCAGCATTTTAATTCTTACAGGTCATTCGTGGAACAGGCAGGGACAGCTAAGATCTTTTCTCCAGTGACGATCTATGGTTTTTTGCAGGTGTTGAGGGACCAGGGCAGAGCAGTGGCATATGCTAGGGCCAATCTTGCGGCAATAGGCTTCTTTGCTAAACTAGCGGGGGAGCGGGACCCGGGGTCCTCCTTCGTAATCAGGAAGGCCTTGGCGGGATGGGCCAAACTTGAGGGGCCAAGGCGGGACTGTCGTAGGCCTCTGGATCTCCCGACCTTGATTGACATTCTAGGGGTGTTACCCTCAATTTGCGGCTCACTGTTTAAAGGAGTCATGTTGGGGGCAGCCATCTGCCTGGCCTTTTATTGGGCGTGGAGTGGTGGAGTGGTGTGGTGGAGTGGTGCACAGTAGAGTGGTGTAGACTGGAATTGTGAATAGTCGAGTAGCGTACAGTGCAGTGGTGTAGACTGGAATGGAGTAGTGTGTAATAGCATATAGTGGAGTGGCGTCTGATAGAATAGCGTAGAATGGGGTGGGGTAGAATGAAGTGGGGTGGAGTGTAGTGTCATACACTGGAGTAGAGTAGCTTACAGGAGGGTGGCATACAGTGGAATAGCATACAGTAGAGTGGCATACAGTAGAATAACATATACTGGATTAGCTTTTGGCAGAGTTGCATACAATGGAACGCCGTACACTAAAGAGGCCTGGAGTGGAATTGCATACAGGGGAGTTGTGTGCATTGTAATAGTGTAGAGTGGAGTGGCTTAGAGCTTAGTGTTGTGCAGTGGAGTGCCTTAGAGTGTAATAATGTCTAGTAGAGTATTGTACAGTGGAGTGGCGTATAATGGAATGGTGTAGCCTGGAGTGGCATAAAGTGGAGTAGGGTAGAGTGTAAGTCCATACAGTGGAGTGGCATACATAGGAGTGGAATCCAATTGATATAGCGTAGAGAGGAGTGCCATTCACTGGAGTGACGTAGAGTGGAATACCATAAAGTGGAGTGTTGTAGCCTCAGGAGCCTTGCAGTGGTGTTGTGTACAGTTTAATAGCACAGAATGGTGTGGCGTACATTGGAGAGGCATAGAGTAGCGTAGAGTGGAACAGTATATAGTGGAGTAGTTACAGCAGCGTGGTATACAAATGTATGTGAAATTTAGCTGCATTGTAGATTATGGTGTGCAAAACAGCAAATTGCGCTGCCTTGCATTTCTCCAGATTCATCAATCAACGCAGGGCCACTCATGGTGGCCTTGCATTTCTTTGTAAATTGACTTAAGTATTGCATTGCCCATGCAAAACCATACGTGATGCAAGGGTACCAAAATCCTATAATACAGCAAGGCCATAGTTATATTTTAGGCCATGGTATACCGCGATTACTTCGTAGTATACTGTGGTACATAGCGATGATAAGCCAGTATATTATTGAGTCATGACTATTTTTAGATAATGAAAAGGCAGTCATATTGTTTTTACTACACGTTGGCTGTGTTTAGTGTTCGGGTCTTTATGTAGGTAAGTAGTAGGTCCCTACCTATTAGCACGTTAATAAAGTGGTAATAAGTAGGGACATTTTTTATTTTCCATATATTTTTAAATAGGTTTACAGCCATGTACCACGTAGCATGTAGCCATGTACCACAGTGGTTTCACAACATTTTTAAGAAATTCTCTGAAAGTACAGCGGTGACGGATATCACAAAGTTTAAATACCTTACAACATCAAAAAATACTTACCTTACTAAACTGCAGAACCTCGAAAGCACAATCTCTGCACCATATTATATAATTCTGTTAAATGTATAAATAAAATAGAGGTACAAACATATAGAAATGTGTTTGGCTAATGAGCATAAATTATAAATGCTCAGAAAAAGTAGAGATTCAGGCAATCTGTTTGTTTAAATTTCATGTAAAGCCATTCACCCGTTTTCGCGCAATATCAAATAGTCTATGGAAAATGCATTAGTGGAGAAAGTGTTTTGGGACCTCCTTTTATCTTTAGACCCCCTTAACTATTCACGCCAAAAATTTACAGCATCTCAAAATGGAGAAAATGCTGTAGGTCTGGAAAGTTTAGTGGTGAATCGTCAAACCTGTGGAAAGTTATTACAGAGCTAATATCAAAGGATTGCCTATCTTTGGAAATACTGACTATAACTTCAAGGTGATATTCAGATTTAATGTGATTATTATCTTTTGATATATTGTATTTGTTGTGTATTTGTTTATTGGTTTACATAATCTTGTGACCATAAATGTGTCTTTTAGTTCATGTAGTAATTCTGAAACTTTACATATTCAGTTATTTGGGTTTCCTTGCTACTTTTAGTAGGATTGTGCTACACATGGATGCAATGAATGAAAGTCAGTCCTTGTTATAAAAATTAAGATGTTTTTTCTCCCCCTAATAGCCAATTATTATTTCCTCCATATTTTGTGAGCCAGATAGCATGCAAAAAAACGCATGTAGATTAAGATGTATTCTATTCGTTATGTTTTGTTTTATAGGTTTCAATTAGCAATTAACCATAAATGGGTCTTCCAGTTGTTCATGTACTGAAACTTTACATATGTAGTCTAGTTTATTTCTTGGGCATCCTTGCTACTTTTAGAAGAATTGTGCTACATATGAAGGCAAAAGTGAACCTCTTCGCTGCTAGCCCCCTCCCCCCCCCCCCATACTTGGCTATGTGGGGCAGTTTGAGCTTTGGCCACTGTAACCTCTTGCCCACATAAGAAATCCACTCCAAATTTTCGCCCTGTTCTTCAAACATCTTGAGGATTCTAAAGGTACCCAATGTTTGTAGATTTGGTTGCAGGGAACCGAGAAATTGGCAAAAATACAACACATTTTTGGGAGGAAAAATGGGGAAAAGTGCTGCAGAAGAAAGCGTCTTGTTATCCAGTATTGGGGTATCTTTCATAGATTCATAATCTTTGAATCGTTTCCCGTCGAGATGGGAGTCCCACTGTAAAATATTCACGCAGTGCCTTAAAAGCTTCATAGGCTAAAATGGCCCAAGGCCATCTAAACAGTAGCCTATCTATGTCCTTTTAAAAAAAGGACTAAATGTTAGAACCCAGCTGTTTGCACCCTCTAGAAAACTCCCAGCAGAAGCAAGTTCTCTGCAGATTTTTACCGCACGTCACGTGGAAGGGAGTCTCCCTTAGTGCTACTCAGTTTTTCTCTTCAGCTTCTCAAATTTTGACATCATGCCAGCCAGAAAAGGCCTCTTTCCGCCCATGTAAGAAAGAGTCCATGTGGATGATCCACACAAGGAGTGTATTTATTGCCTTTATCCAAGGCATGAAGTGAGAGAATGTAAGTTCTCCAGTATTGGGGTATCTTTCATAGATTCACGTGTCTGAATCATTCCCCGTCGTCAGAGTGGAAGTCCCACGGTACATAAAAATAGCAATAATTATGCATAACATAGGTTCATCATAGTTAGATAGAACCAGGAAGTGAAAAAAAGCTAGAAATCAATTGGAAAAAATTCCCAATAGTATGACTCGTCCAAGTCATTATATATAGTCCAATCTACAGCCAATCAGGCGACAGCACCCTCCAGAATGTTCTCCTCAGAGGCTCAGGCTCTCAGATTTTCTACTGCATGTCAAGTGAAGTGCTCTACTCAGTATTTCTCAGTTCTTCCTTAGAATTTCTTCATTTATGATTTCTTCTTCTAAGAAATCTCTTTTCCGACCTTGTGAATCTTGTGGAAAGCTCCTGCTGTTTTCAGAAGATCCCCACAAGAAGTGCATTTACTGCTTATATCCTGACCATCAGGTGAGAGACTGCAAGATCTGTAGAACCTTCCCTCAAAAGACTCTGAGGGACAGAGAAGAACGTCTGCTTCTGTGGTTACACAAGATTAAAGACCAGGTCAATCCCTTATCTGCAATTGGGAGTATTGCCTCTCTTCAGACTACCTCCTCTTGGAAGAGGACTGCTTATGTGGATGTTGTTTCTCCTGGGGCTAAGGTGGCTAATAAACAACACTCCTCCAAGAGTGCTGAGATGCCTTCTACTTCAAAAAAGGCTGTGCCACCTTCTGAGAGAAAGGCTATGCCTTCTACGCCCTGAGAAAAACTGTGAAGTTTCAAGCTTCCAAACAAGTTTCTGACAAGGAGTTACCTCAGAAACAGGGTCCCTCGTTGACGAGCTCGATGACGACACCTTCGTCGATAAAGTATTCCGTCGCCGCGGTGACAACGTCGACTACTACTTTCTCGTTGCCAAACCCACAGATGATAATGTCGGCAGGCTCGCCGTCGGCGCTGGTGTTCATCTCCGTAAGACCAGTCCCGTCGGCGAAGGAGGTAAAATCTACCAACGACGTTCCTTTGACGATGAAGATCAAAAGAGTGTCGCGACGACTGCTTCGTCGACAACTGCCTCGTCGATGATTGCTTCGTTGGCGACTGCCTTGTCGACGCTACCATTTTCTTCATGTACAGCTCTTCAAGTTTGGTCTTCATCTACTCCGGCAGCAACCTCTACGCCGTCTACGACACCCTCTATACATTTATCTCCCTCAAAAGCGACATCTTCTTTGCTACATAGACGTGGTTTTTCGTTGGAGGTCCTTTTTCCAATTACAATTTCTCCAGCTAAAGTTCCTCTCAGATTACCGGAACAATTGCTAGACTCTGGAGAGGATGAAGATGAATCTGATGAAGGGCATAGATTTTGTACTGCCAGAAGCCCTTCAGAACTTTTCATTAAATATCAGGATGTGGATCAAGAGGATGACTTTTGCCCGGAAACTGTTACACCCGCTCAAGATCCAATGCCTACGGCCCAAATGCCTTTGGATCTTCTAAATATTCTGCAGTATTTGTTGGACGATTATTATCGCCATTTTCTTCCCCCCCATGTGTTGCTTCTTTACCGCCCACACCTGTTCCTCAATCCTCATCAGTCTTGAGGTCACCCAGGCTTCATTCTCCAGCTCCTTTGCATCGCTCGCAGGACGTTCACATCTCTGACGATGATAGGGAGGAAGGAGAATTGGATGACAGATCACTCCTTATGGAATGGGATGATTACCAAATACAATCTCCGTCTCCTTCAACTCCTGCTCCTGTCGACTCTCCTCCTGTTGACATTGGAGGTTTTCACCTTCTTATGGAGAGAGCTACACAGCGCTTTATTCTTCCTATGGAAACAAAGAAGGATGATTGTTTCCTTTTAAGGATCAACCACGAAAACAAATACGGTCTATTCCGATTATTGATTTCATTTGGCAGGAAGGACTAAAAGTCATGAAAGCTACTGCTTCTGTTCCTGCGGTCCTACGCCGCCTCGATAAAAAATATAATGTACCGGACAATTTGCCTGCATGTTTAATTGGTCAACCAAAGGCAGACTCTGTTATCACTCAAGCAGCTCCCTCTCCACTGTCAGCTCCTCCTGATCGGGATGGGAGACGTTTGGATGCTATTGGGAAGTAGGTGTCCACAATGGCAGCGCCGATTGTCCGCGCAGCTAACTCACTGGCTATCTTAGGACGATATGATAGACAGATGTGGTCAGACATTTCTCCCTACATCAACATGTTGCCTGAGCCTGCTAAGTCGGAGGCACTTAAGATCCTTCAGGAAGGGGAACGAATCTCGCTGAGATTGATTCACAGTGGATGTTGCATCTACAGGTTTCTGCGGAAGCTGGGTTGTTTGAAATCAACAACGTTTCCCCAAGAGGTTCAGGCTGAAATAGTCGATATGCCGTTTGATGGCGAATCTCTTTTTGGTCAGCATGTTGATGAGGCCAGACTATGGTATGGTTTTTTTTTTGAGGGACGAATAGGCGTCCTGAAGAAGACCGACGTGACCTATTGAATGGGGGCACTATCAGGTCGAAACATGTTGTCTTCACCAGTTTAAGGAGGGGTGTTACAGGATTCTGACTTCCTCCCTTAACACCACCATCTTTCATTCAATTTTTAACCCTGACCTTGGAACCTTTGAATAAAGGCAAAACAGGTATCCATGAGCCAGTTTTAACTTCACTAGTTTGACTGCACTCTGTTCTATCACTGTACCCAGTCTTGGGCTAACACTTTCTGCTGTGAACACTGTTTGTCACTTCTGAATTTGTTTTTGTCTTTGTGTTTTGTGTTTTCCCCTCCTATGCTCCGCCCTGTGCGTGGCTACGCCAGGGCGTTTTGCAAGCCGACCCGATGATTAAGCAGGTCACACACATTTGTGTGTGAGTGAGGGCAGTTTTTCAAAACAAATATTTGTGCCACTTCTTGCTTTCTTCTTCGTTTTTATTTATGGTTGTTACCTCTCCACCCCTCTATGTGTGTATTATGTAGACTCTAGGGGGTCCTGGGTGGATAAATAGTGGTTGACCCTCTCCCCTTCCTTGTGTGAGAAAAAAGATCAGACCTTTCACATTCTACCCTTTAAGTGTTCTTAGCGGCTATCGCCAGATTCCCTCAGGATGGGTCCACCTTCATCCTGGCATCTGAACGTTGTGCTTTCACAACTCATGCGCCATCCTTTCAAACCTATTCATAAAACAGATTTGAAGTTTCTTTCCTGGAAGTTAGCTCTACTGTTAGCTCTCACATCTGCTAGGCGGGTCAGTGATATTCAAGCCTTCACTATAAAACTGCCTTTTTTTTTTTAACACCTTTATTAACATGGTCCAAGTCATACACAGCATTTCGCCTACAACCCCCCGGGCCGGCGATGCGGTAATGATGTAATGATGCATATAGATAAGAAACAGTCAATCTGAAGTACACAGCCTGATGCCGTCAACCCGGGGGTACGGCGGCGCTACATCACCTGACAGTGGGCAGTCCAATCGCGAACTTCTGCCGGTGTTATGACGGTGCATATGGTAGTACCTCCACACTCACAGCTGGTAGTATATGTAGGTCGTATGCTGTAAAGCCAGAAATGCAGGTGTATTTTGTATTTTATACCCCCCTCCCCCTACAGTGGACTTCCCTCTCCCTCCCAAATTCAAACAGTAAGGAAAACTCCCATAGAACTCCCCACCCCCCCTCCCTCCCGTTGTCCTACCCGTTCACTGACCCATCTGTTATTGGCAGTGCCATGTGTAGTCTGGTGTTGGTGTCCGCCTCTCTCGCCCCAGGTGTATCTCCTTCTGAGTAGGCCGGGTGAGTGTCGATCTTGCCCTGTGTAACCTATCCTGTGTATTATCGCCTGCCTCTCGCCGCAGGACAGCTAGGTTTCAATACTCCACCCAGCCGTCGCCATGTCTCCCTATTCAATGCAGTCCCCTTCTCGACTGAGGTCTCAGGAGTGTATTGTGTGTGTGTCAGCTATTGTGTATTCTCCCCCTCTGCCCGCTGTGTGTCCACTGTGTCCTCCGTAGCGTTCCTGAAAATGTTATATAAGCCCCAGAAGTTCTTCGGCCTGCTGGTGGGAGGGAGGAGCTCGCTGTAGTGTTCTGCTTGTGTGCAGCAGTATACCATGTCCCTGGCCCATCGCTTTTTGGTCGAGGTCGGTCCTCTCATCCAGCACTGCGCCACCGTACGTCTCGCCAACAGCAGTCCCATATCCGCCAACCTCCTACACGCCACCGGCAGAGGTTTTGAATAGCCCAAAAGTGCCAAAGCTGGATCGATCGGTAGTTCATGGTCTAGTATCTCACTTAATTCCGAAATGACCGCCACCCAGAACTCATATATCTTGCAGCAGCCCCACGCCATGTGCAGGAAGTCTGCCACCGGAGCGTGGCAGCGCTCCCATTCAGGGGATTGTCTGAGGCCATAGCGATGCAAGCGTTCAGGAGTATAATATACTCTCTGTAGGAATTTAAAGTGTACCAACCTGTGTCGTCCATTCAGAGACACTTTTCTAGTATTGGCACAGCAATATGTCCACATTGAATCGTCTATTTCTGTCTCGAGGTCAGTCTGCCAAGCCAGTCGGGCCTTGGAAGGCTCCTGCTCTCTGTAGGAGACAATGCTCTTGTACAGATGCGTCGTCAAATGCCGTGGGGACGCTGTAGCTATGACGTACGAGAGTTCTGGAATATCCGGTGGCTCTGCTAGATCTGGGCCTAGGACGTCTCTCAAGGCACTCCTAAGTCTGTGGAATTCGAACCGCTGTAACAGTGTTGGGCCCTCAACTCCCTGTGTAACCTGGTCCCATGTTTTGACCCTACCATCCTCAAACAGATCACCCGCCGTCACAAGCCCCAGCTCATGCAGCGCCCGGAGTACGTTCCTGTCCCCAATGGGGGCCAACCATTGCAGCCACTCCACCGCCATCGCAGGGGAGTATAGCAGCACCTCCTCCCTAGCTTGCAGCAAGGCACTCCAGGCATGCTTTGTAGCAGTTATCGAGTCCAATACACCCACCCTACGATCAACAGGAGTACAAACCGTGGCCGGGAGTGGAAGAGGTTCCGCAAAAAGCCGCTCCAACCGTACGTGTGGGATGTTCTCGTCACCATGAATCCATGTGTGCAGGTGCGGGGCCTGGGCCACTCTGTAATATCTCTCTAGGTCAGGCGCACCCAGTCCACCCAACTCACACGGGAGTGTAAGAGTGCTCCACCGGACACGTGGCTGTCAGCCCCTCCAAGCCAGGCGGGTCATAAGCTTCGTTAGGTTTCGAAAGAAGGCTCGCGATAGAATTATGGGCAGTGTGGTGAATAGGAATAAAAATCTCGGGAGAATCACCATCTTCATGATGGCTACGCGGCCCATCAGGGTAAGTGGGAGCTTACACCATCGTTCCACGTCGTCTTCACACTTACTAAAAGCCACCCCGTAATTTTCATTGAAGAGTAACTCCGAATCAGTGTGAATCATAATGCCGAGATATCGGACCGGGTCTGCTGACCAATGTAGCGGATACTCCATTTCAAAGCGATCCGTTACCGAGGTTAGTGGAAACACCACCGATTTTTCCCAGTTAACCTTTAGACCCGAGAGGGCGCCAAAACGCATCACCTCTCCTGGAACAGGCGAAAGGTTGAACTCTGGAATTCGCACATACAGTAGCGTATCGTCCGCGTACGTCGAGATGACTATCTTGTAGGACGGAAAGCTAACCCCCCTATGCCAGTGGTACTCTCGTAGTGCGCATGCGAGTGGTTCAGCAACGAGGGCGTATAGCAACGGGGACAGGGGGCAGCCCTGTCTCGTGCCTCTACTGATGGGAAAGGGGTCCGAGACCCGATCCCCTAGTCGCACCCTAGCTACCGGTCTCCAATACAGCGTGCCAATCATCTGTAAGAACTGCTCACCCAGCCCCATACGACGCAAGACCTTTAGCATGAACGGCCATTCGACGGAATCGAACGCCTTCTCCATGTCTAAGAAGATTGCAACAGCCTTCGCATCCTGTCGCACATGCTGCATAGTACCTAGCACTGGGTGTATATTATAGGACAAGTTTCGTCCCGGTACAAAACCGGACTGTTCTGGGGCAACCACCTCTGGCGCGATAAGGGACAGTCGGGTGGCCAGGACTTTGGCATAAAGTTTAGCGTCGACATTTAAGAGTGATATCGGTCTGTACGAACTGCAGACACCAGGGGGTTTGCCTGGCTTCAGTATGGTAACCAAGAGGGCCTCTCTCATAGTGCAGGGCATGCTGCCTTCCTCGCATATCTCGTCAAACAGGGACAACAGGTGTGGGATGAGTTTGTCCTTGAAAGCTTTATAAAAGCCTACTGTCAGGCCATCTATCCCGGGAGCGCTGTGTACGCGCATGGTGGCTAGGGCCTCAGAGAGCTCATCTGCCTGTATGGGTGACATGAGAAACTCCCTGTCCGACTGCGCTAAAAATGGTAATTGTATATGCTCCAGGTAATCGTCCATGTCCGCCTCCAGATCGTGTGTCTTGGTAGTGTATAAGTCAGAGTAGTAGTCACGAAAAGTAGAGAGAATGTCCCCATCTGCTGTGACTGTGTTCCCTCCCGGGGTTTCAAGTTCCGTCAATCTGGGGGTTCTTTTATCGTCACGCAATACTCTGGCTAGCAGTGAGCTAGGGCGCTCACTCTCACCGTAAGTCCTCGCCGAGGCGTATTTCCCCATGTAACAGACCTCCCTGTCCGCCTCCTCATTGAATTACGAGATTAGGGATCTCTGCCTGTCAGCCACAATGGGGTCAGGGTCAGTCAAGAGTTTCGTCTCTAGGTCCGCCAATTGGGATTCCAAGGTGCGGAGTCGCTGTCGTATGGCCTTCAGCACACTGGAATGTTTGGTCATAGCTATCCCGCGAATGAAGACCTTGAGTGCCTCCCAGACCGTGTGGAAGTTATCCACTGAGCCCAGGTTCTTCTCAAAGAAGAGGTCCATTTCCTCCGCCAGTTCCCCTCTAAAGGTATCATCCAATAGGGCATATGGAGGGAAGCGCCAGGTGAACGGGGGGATCCTGCGATTCGGCGTCGCCAGGACCAACAGTATTGGTGAGTGGTCAGACAGTGTTCTCGTGAGTACAGTGCATGTTACAATTTAGCTAGTGATGGAATGAGAGGCCAACCAGTAGTCGATCCTGTTATGTATGTCATGAAAGGAAGAGTAGTGTGTGAACCCACCCCTGCCCGCATTCCTGCTTCTCCACACATCCACTAGATCTAATGTCAGCAACTCTGCTTGTAGGGTCACCGCCGCCGCAGCTGGCTTTCGCGGGGGCCCGAAGACCTATCCAACTCGGGGTCTAGCACTAGGTTAAAATCTCCCCCCAGAGCATGTGTGCCGAGGCATATGTTCTACAACAGAGGGCCAACCGGGCATAGAAGTCAGGGGAGTCATAATTCGGGCCATATACATTAACTACAATTAAGTCATGTCCCTTACCCTCACACCTCGAAATTAGGTAACGGCCCTCGGGATCTGCTTTAAGCGGTCGCAGGACCAATTTGGAGCGTGGGTTCACCCATGTCAAGACGCCCCTAGAATGTGTAGTGTAGCCCGCCACTGTAGAGTTGCCCAATAGGCCCCTGTGCTGCAGCATCTTGCTCGTGAGTGGTAAATGGGTTTCTTGAATGAGAGCCAGATCTACATGGTGTCTCTGCAGATAATGCAGCACTTTCCTCAGCTTCCTATGGTCATTGAGACCCCTAACATTCCAGGTCAGCACTCTTAAGGTATCAGGAGGATTATCTAAGTTCGTCACCTGGGCACTTGCCATCGGAGTCATTTGAGGTCATACAATAGTACAATGCTACCATGTCACCAACATTACTCGAGTCATCCAATGGGTACAGCGAACATTCAGGAAATAGCCTCCCCCCCTACCTCCCACCCTGCCCCCTTCCCAGAAACAGCAACTCCCCAAGCAGCCCACTCCATCCCCCCACCCACAGCAGACCCACCCCAACCCGGTCCGGCAGTGTTCTACCCACCCCACTCCCCAGAAAAACCACCCCAACTGAAGTCAACCAACAAAACAGTATGCTCAACGCGCGGGGGCCTAGGTAGCCAAATGTCATAGTCTCTACCTACGTCTCAGAACACTTGTCAGCCTTTCTACCCGCTCCCGCCATGCACAGAAACCCCAGTTAGTGCAACGTTCTACATCGTAACAGTAATCAGCGTCACAGTGCCCCCGTGTGGGGCATGCCCAGAACCTTGATCGGCAAAGTTTCCCCAGGTCCAGTTCCCTCAGCCCTCAATATCTCCTGAAACGTACCATGTGGTGTGCCCCAGCAGGTGCCAGTACTGGGGGGGGGCATGCAGAACGCGTAACCAGAGCAGTCCCCCCCCCAACTCACCCCCCCCTGCAACACTTATCTGTACGTCTTGCAGTCCTCAGAAAGTGCATCAGGCTGTCTTTCACCCCGCCTAGAGTGGGCCGCAACGAGAGCAATCCAGGCCCCCACTGCTCATACCCCCAGCGATTAGCAGGGCAACACAAACTAGAAAGATTCAATCCTGGTCGTCCAGGCAGCTGTCGCCTTCGTCATCTTCTTAGTTCTTGTCCGAGCTCCCTTTCGCTTCCCTCGACCACCGCTTCATCGCCTGTTGCAGCGCCTTAGGATCCGTAAAGATATGAGAATGGCCTCCTTTGTTGACGCGCAGCTTAGCCGGATACAACAGCGCATAGTCCAGACCCATCTCCCTTAGACGTTTTTTGTGCGGTATGAACTGTTTCCGCTCCTCTTGCACCTTAGCCGTAAAGTCCGGGTACAGGGAGATAGCCGACCCCTCATATAGCAGGTTCTGTTTTGTGCGTGCCAAACGGAGTGCAATGTCTCTGTCCCTATAGTTGAGAAGTTTCGCTATGATAGGGCGCGGAGGCACGCCAGGCTGTGGTTTGGGTGCCAGCGATCTATGTGCTCTCTCCACTGTGAACATATTTGAGAATACTCCGTCTCCCAGAAGTTTCAGGAGAAGCTGTTCCACAAAGCGCTCCATAAACCCGTTGCAGTAGACTCCGGAAGGCCCGTGATGCGTAGGTTACAGAGCTGAGAACGTGCTTCCAAATCCTCGGTTTTATCTTGCAATGTCTGCATCATCCGCTCCATCTTTTTTTGCGCCGTATCCAGATCGGTTTGCGCCTCCTCCACTTCCGTCATTCTTCGTTCGGCCATATCGTGCCTCTCTGCATGCTTGTCCAGCCTCTCCGCCATTCGATCCATTCTGTAGGACATCGCGTCGATCTTGGATCCCAGGGCCGAGATGCTGGACTGGATACCTTGCTCCATGGAAAGCAGCATAGTCTTTAAGTCTGAGTCAACGCTCGGAGCCTCCACCAAGCGCTCCGTCGGGCCACCCTCTGCAACCGGGCTCTGCTGTAATAGACGCTTCTGCGAGAAGGGCAGTTTACTTTGAGTCCTATCGCCCTTGCCCATTATGCCACACCTCACTCCTGTAGGTCGCACAAAGCGTAGGACCGCCGAGGTAGGTCTCCGGGTTAATAATCCCAAGGCTTTGGCACCTGCGGGCCGCTCCCCACCTCGAACCACCCCCCGACTGGGGTTCTACGGTATTGCGGGCTTTCGTTACCAGGGCGTGGACCGCCGGAGAGAGGACCAAGCCAGTGTCAACCCTGAAGGGCCAGCCGGGTGAAACGGGGGGCCCCGTCGGTCAAGAGGCCGGCCTCGCGTTGTCCAGGAAATGCTTATACCCCTCAGGCGCAATGTCAGGAGCCTGCCCAAGGGCGCCCGTACCTCCAACACAGCAGGCACCGAGCATAGAAATGGCGCAAATGTCTTCAAGAGGGTAGTTCTCCGCCCTGCTCGAGTTAGCCAGGGTAGGAGCACCCAAACTAGCCCACCACACTGTTCGCTCCGTCGTAATGCCCCTGGATCATCCGGAGCCGGGCCCTCATCAGCTGGACCCCCGGGCGGGGGGGGCCGTATCCCTCCTTCGCCCCTCAGCAGTGTTCCCGGAAGAGGGGGTAAATTCCCAAGGTCCCGCGCCGCTGGGCAGTGTCGCAGAGGGGTAGGAGGGGGGCCGTCAACCCCAAGCACACTGTCGGTGAGCTCCCGCCCTCGGGAGGTGGGAGAAGCCGATGGACCGGTACCTCGCGGCGTCTGCAGCCGCACGTCCCGTTACGCCACACGGGTGCCTTCTGAACTCCGGCCCACGGCTTCACGGCCCAGCCCCACCGAGGCGCGGCACTTCTCCGGTCTGTCTCAGCTCCGCTCCCTCGCCGCCGCCGGGACGTCTGCCCCTTCCCCACACTCAGCGCAGGTCGCGAGAGCCAGGGCCGGTCCTCGAACGTCGCTGCAAAAGGATTTTTTAGGATTTCTTGGTTTGTGCACGGCGGAGCTGCAGGATTAGGCGGCCATTGCACTCGCCGGCTAGCTCCGCCCCAAAAGAATTTCTTTCCTAATCCTGCGGAAAAGACTTTGCATACTCTTGATGTTAAGAGGTGTCTCAAATCTTATTTACAGAGGACAGCCTCAATTCGAAAATCTGATCAGCTATTTATAGCTTATGGAAGGATACGTACAAGACACCCAATATCCAAACAATCCATTGCTCATTGGATTTCTGCTGCAATTTGTTTTTGCCATCAGCATGTAGGCAGACCACTACAAGCAACTCTGAGTGCGTACTCTACTAGAGCAATCTCTTCCTCTACTACTCTCTTTGCTGCTGTGCCGCTTCATCAAATCTGCAGAGCTGCTACGTGGTCCAGCAGGCACACCTTTACTAAGCACTACTATCTGGAGGCTGCCAGCAATGCAGAGACGTCTGTGGGAGAGGCCGTTCTTCGTAATCTTTTTAAATAAGATGAGCCTCTGTTCTTCCCTCCTCCTTTTCTGATACTTTCTTACATACCTATCTTATATGATGGTTTATGGATAAATATATGTAAATATATTTATATATTTTTATATATAATAGAGATCTATATCTGTGATTACAAATTGCCTCTGATATGCATGTGTTTATGTCGTGATCAGAATAGCATTATGGATTTACTGCTCTCTACTCTGATTCAGGCATGTGAATCTATGAAAGACACATTAATTCTGGAGAAGAACAAAAATTACCTGTAATCTGTGGTTCTCCAGTATTGGTATCTTTCATAGATTGACATGCAACCCACCCACCTCCCCTCAGAGGCTCTTCTATGCTTTTTTGTTGTCACTCTAGATCACACTTGTACTAGAAAATCTGAGAGCCTGAGCCTCTGAGGAGAACATTCTGGTGAGTACTGTTGCCTGATTGGCTGTAGTTTGGACTATATATAATGACTTGGACGAGTAATGCTAGTGGGAATTGTTTCCTATTGATTTCTAGCTTTTTTTCTCTTCCTGGTTCGATCGAAATATGAGGTCCCATGCTATGCATAATTATTGCTATTTTTAAGTACTGTGAGACTCCCAGTCCGACGCCGGGGAATGATACAGGCATGTGAATCTATTAAAGATACCAATTCTGGAGAACTACAGATTACAGGTAAGTAACTTTTGTTTATCTGCCGCATCTTCTCAAATAAAACCCTCAAGTACAGAGAGGGAAGGTAGTTATTGTGGCTTCAGATCACTAAACACCAGTTGCATTCTTATGATGAGGAAGATGACAGAGCCTCTATATCCTATAAGAGGGCCAGATCGAAGGACAGTTCCTCAAGTAAAGGAAGAAAGCATCATAAGCCTATCCAGGACTCCAAGAGAAGGTTGCTAAACACTCCTCTGACCCAGCATTATCTGTGCCTTCTACGCCTTCCAGGAAGGAAGATCATCTTAGAGCCTCCTCATCAGATCCTTTGGGTAAGAAAACCCTTAAAAAATCATTGTCGCCGACGCTTTCTCTCTTGTCTACGACATTCTGAGTTACATTGACGACGCCGTAGTTGACGGCAACTGTGAGGACGATGGCGATCCAGACTCTTATACTATCTACTGGGGTTCTCCACATCAACGACAAGGACCTCATCATCGTCGAGGACCCTTTACGCGCCCTCGTCGACTAACATGTTGTTGGCGTAGATCCCGACAAGGACAGATTTGCCGATGAGTGTTCTGTCGACAACAACACCGTTGATTACATAGATGAAGATGCTGTCGACGAGGAGACCGTCAACGACAGTGACACGGTCGACGTACAAATTTTCTTTCCCTGTGATTTCTGCACCATCGACGAGGATTACTCCAGTCACCAGGTTTCATCTGCCTATTGCAGTAAAACAGACCAAATGCTTCATATGACTTCAAGGGAGGCATGAGGAAATTGGTACGCTCCATACCTATTATAGATCATATATGGCAGGAAGGCATCAAGATAATGAAACCACCAGCGTCCATACCACCGAAGCTGCCCTGTGTTGAGAAGAAGTATAGTGCTCCGGATAATTCTCCATCTTGCCTCATTGGGTTTTCCAAGTCGTATTCAGTCATTTCTCAAGTTGCACAAAGACGATCTAAAAACCCTGCTACCCCAATTACTACTACTCCGGATAAGGATGGGCGTAGGATGGACATTTTAGGGAAACGTTTTTCTTCTATGGCAGCTGTGAAAATTAGGGCAGCGAATGCTGAAACCATAATCGGCGCTATGTCCACCAAATATGGGCTGACATGACAGGGTTAATAGACCTTATCCCTGTAGATAAGAGACAAGAGGCACGTAAGATCTGGCTGGAAGGTGAAAGTGCAGTTTCAGAAACCATTGACTATGCCCTTGACATGGCCAATACTGGCTTTAGTGAAGGATGGCTGAAAGCAACCACCTTTAGACCTGAGATGCAGACAAATGTTTTGGATATTGCTTTTAATGGCGAGTACCTCTTCGCCAAGCACATAAATTAGGTGCTGTTGGCGATTAAAAATGACACGGGAACTACAATACAGAAGCATGCCTTTGACCCTCACGTCTGCCTGTAATGCACGTTTACAGAGATGTTCACATCTCTTGCTGAGGGGTAAGGGTTAAGTATACGGAGGGGCTCACCCGCCTGAACCAATTAATGGCTTTCCCGGTCAGCTTGCTCTGCATGTCAACGTGGGCAGGATGACTCAGGCATTTTTAAACATCCTGGGACCAGGAACTCGGCTTCGCCAAGATCCTGGGAGTGAGAAACAAGTAGGTAACACTGCTGGCAGCTGACCTTGACGCAGTGAGCACAAAATGAGAACCGCTTGCTAATACGGCCGCATTCCAGGTACCTCATCTTACATATTTTTCTCTTTCCGCTCTACCATACATAGAGTGTGACTATAGGCACCGCCTCCCACCTGGACCTATGCTACGGAAAATAATTGAGCATTAAGTAGGGTCTAGTCCTTTATGCACATCTGTTTTTTTAAATGGTTTATTAATGGAATATGGGAATACACTCCTGCCCCCGTTCCTAACCAGAATATTTAAGCCTGTACTGATAGTCCTGCCTAAACTATCTTGGTGCTCTGGCCAAATTGGATTTGCAATTTGAAATCGGTGTTAACGGGCCGACCTTCAGCCCAATTTTTAAAAGTATGTACCAGATCACCTACCAATCCGTATGTCTAACTTGAAGCACTACTACATAAGGCTTCAGGCCAGTAAGGGAGATCCGGTATGTACTTTTGCATGCTTGACATTGCGTCCACTGCACCCACGGCCTCAAGTGTCAAAAAAAGGATGAGACTCGACTGAGTGTACATGCATGAATGACCGGTCTCTACCATTGAGACCATTTGTTTGTTCATAATCACATGAGGTCTCTTGTTTTCTCTTGCAGTATTCACAAAACTCAAACGTGAAACTCATAAGTTATGCATCTTACACACTATGAACACCTTAACGTGACTTCAGGGATCACCCTGGCCCGCAGAACCTGAAGAAAGCCAATCAATTGGAAGTTCTGTGGCTGAAACATGTAGACCACTTCACTTCGATCACCAATTTTTCACATCTTTGAAGAGACGTGTGAGGTCATTTTTCCTCATTCACGTCAAAATATCTCAATTTCTAATCTGAGCCCATGGACCACATAATAAGTACCTCTTTGGTACCTCAGAGGTATTTTTAACTTTTCACTTAACGGTATTTACTACTCACAACAACAAACAACCAGCTCTGCTGTAATCAGGCATTGAAGCACACCTAGGAGGCACTCAGCTTCCTGGGTTAGAACCTGATGATGAAGCATGCTACCAAATAGGTTGGTGGGTGAGGGTTCTTTTATAAACCTAAAGGGTTTCCTGTAAGGAAAACTGTGTTGTTGATGGCCTGTATGATTGGGCTGTCAAAAGCTTAGCTTTGCGCGCGTTATCTTTGTTTGTTGAGTCTTAGATTAGGGGAGACAAACAAGCACCATTGTTCCCTCCTCTCTATCTTCCCTTTGTAATCAATACTGGCTTTAGACAACTGGCAGGAGCTGATGTTCTCTGACATCAAGGATGGCTGAAAGCAACCACCTTTAGACCTGAGGTGCAGACGAAGGTTTTAGATATTGCTTTCGATGGTGAGTCCCTCTTCGGAAAGCACATAGATGAGGCACTGTTGGCGATTAAAATTTACACGGACACCGCAAAAGTCGTTGGGTACACTACAATACCGAAGGGTGCTTTTCAGAGGTGCTAGAGGGCGAGGAGTCGCCACTTACAAGGAGGTTACTGGAGGGTTCAACAGTATGAGCCATACCAGTCACAGTATAGACAATCTTATAATCCGCCACTGTCAGTCGTCTACAGCTGGTTTCTCTTGCCAGGGAGGCCGCAAGCAAACACCTCAACAAGGTCACGATTAAGGCAGAAATCAATGATCATACATGGGTACCAACCCCCTGCCCTCCCAGCCTGTGGGTGCGAATATTTCCAGCTATGTCCACCAGTGGCGCAGAGTAACAACAGATCGCTGGGTGTTGGACCTTGTCACCAACAGTCACACTTGAGAATTCCTTCAGCGCCCTCCAACTATTCCAGCCCCCCCCCCCCCTTCCTCTTCACTTACTACGAAAAGAAGCTTTGGTCATGCTTGCCAAATAAGTGATAGAGGAAGGGCCAAAGCCACAAAAGGGAAAGGGTTTTTATTCTCATTTTTTACTAATAAAAAAGAAATCAGTAGAATGGAGAGCAATTCTGGACCCAAGGAATCTCAACAAGTTTTCCTAGAAACAGACTTTCAGAATGGTAACGCTTTCCGACATCCTAGGTCACTTAAAACAAAGGAGATTTCATGACCTCGCTTGACATGGGAGACTCATATTTACAAATCCCAATCCATCCGAAGCTTCGTACATTCTTAACATTCTTGGTGGCTGGTACCCACTACCAATTCAAAGTACTTCCGTTTGGCCTCAAATCGGCATCCTGGATTTTCACCAAGTGCCTGGTGCCAGTAGCAGCAGCCCTGCGATCTCAGGGGCTTCAAGTATTCCCATATCTGGAGAATGGCTGCTCAAAGCACCAACAGCACAGGAGGCCAGTTGAGCTATGAGCACCTGCCTTCACATATTCAGGACGTTAGGACTCACTACAAACCAAGAGAAATCTTCGTTCCATCCAACCCAAGTAATATCCTTTCTGGGAGCGTCCATAGACACCATTCAATGCAAAGCGTTCCTATCTCACGAAAGACAGCTACGTCTGCAAACACTTGCAAAGACCATATAAAACAAGCATTGGCATAGTTAATAGATCTCACTTTTGCGACCTTTTTAAGTATTTAGTTATGCAGCACAATATCCTTGGTGCAACAACATCAACTGCTGCATGGCTAAACATTTATAAGGTCCCGAAAGCGAGACCCATGGGCTATGCCAATGCTTGTTAATATATTGGGATGATGATACACTTCTTCCAGGAATTAGGGATGTTGCCTCTTATCCTTGCACAATAGACACTTGCACTCATTTTCTCCTCATATCTTTCTGAAATAATCCATTTGTATATCTCACCAATCATCTCCTTCCTCTTCAGCTCCATCTTTTCCAACACAACAAACCCACTCACATGCAAGCACTGCATTTGCTTTTGCCCTTCCAGTATATGGACACCTGTGAACCTCCACTTTTGAATATATCACGCTTACAATTGGCACACCTAACCATTGCTCTGGGCACTTTGTAGAGGTCCCATGGATTGAATGCGCTTGTATTCTGTACCTCTTTATGATCCACGGATCGGCACCTAGAGAAATTTGGACTACCTTTGGCCTGAAGTGTTCAACTGTCAATCGTGGCACATTACAAACACCCACCCACAACCTGAACTCACACAGATATATGGAGGCAGCTCTGCACAGTACGCATTATACACAACTAATATATTGCTTGAAAAAAACAAAAGAAACAGACCATCTTGTAAAAAGCAAATACTTACCCTTACATTTCCTAAGACTAATACATGGAATGTCAACAGGAACAACTTTGTTTTCCCAGGCCGAGAGGGCAGAGTCGGTTTTTGATGACTGCATTGTCTCCAGTGGTTAGGCACAGGGGGTGGGGGGTGGATATTTACACATGAGAGACTGGCCACCTGCCCATTACCCCCTATTAACACCAGTACAACAACACACCCAGAGGCATACTAAACATCAGTTCCTTGCAAGTCCTGATAAAGCCCACATACCCATTCTGAGAATCAAATGGCACAGCGTTGAAGCACCGAAGAAGGGTGCTTACATCTACCATTCATTGGATAGAGAGGAAAAATAATGAACTTTGTAATTCTCTGCCTAAGATCCCTCTCCAGGACTGTCGAAAACGGACTTTTTTTAATAAATGGAAATCCCTGCAAACTACTGCAATAATTAGCATACACCAAGCTTTCTGTTCCCTGTTTTTTCTTCTATATCTTTGGATCAGTGTGTTTGCACAAGCACCATTTAACAGAAGATTAATTCATTATGTTGATATTGTTTTAGCCTTGTTTCACCATCATTTTTTAACTTTATGATACTGTGTGACTGTTTACAATACAGGGCACAACCAATCTGTGTTCCATAAGGAACAAGCACTGGCAATGCCAAAAGGTCTGACTTATAACTTAAAGATCTACCCACTGACTCATTTGTGCATTCCTTCGTAATGAAACAGACCTTCTCCACAAGTGTATGGATGATACATTAAAGGAATAAAGGTAGAAAAAAGAAAGCATGCCATCACATAAACTATGCTTGTAATACAAAAATAAGATTAAATATGTTGTACTCAGCTTATCGTTGTTTTGAAGTTCCAACGTAGCTATGACATTCAGAAGCAATATGTTGGCCATCTCAAAGCAAAAAACAAACGAACAATGATGGACTGTGTACAATAATGTTCCTAGATGGCTGTTTAACAAACATTGCACTGGGAGGCCATCTTTAAATGCTAAAGGGTGTAGTGTATCACTGTTATACTAACCCAAGATGGCCAACATAATGCTTCTAAATATGGTGGATGTCTTGGAGCAGTATAACGATCATCAACTACAGCCAATACCATTCCTAGGTGGCTGCCTAGTTATGAAATACTGGTCCGAGAGGATGTAGCACACAGCAGACAATATGAGCAGCAAGCAAACTGCTTGGAAGGATTGTCTTGTGGTGCTACAGAATGCTCTATACAACAGAGTAGAAGGAAAGAAACCAAAGGGGAGCTATTAAAGAAGACAATGAAATACCAAAGGACTGTTCATCCACGCAATCATTTTCACAATAAATAATTCATGCCTACGGACTTTGGTGTAACTTTGCATAATAAACAGATCGGACCTATAGCCTTAATCATTGACTTGTCACCATAACCAACTGAGCATAAAAGTTCCCACAAGGTAATAAGTACAATACAAGCATCATCTTTGAGTGAAAGTTCACACATCTGCCTGATCAAACTCTACTCTCAAGAAAATCAACCTTTGGGCGGAACCAAAGCCCCTCGCTCACTAGTACTTCTTAAAGCACGTTTTCTGTACATCGACAGCTGCACTGTCAAGCCAAACCTAAAAAGCATTTCTCAATGGATGGTTAGAAGGCTATTTTTCTATAGTTGCTCATTTATTTGTGCGATGCTGCTGTGTGTATGTATGGAGTATTTTATCCCGTGTCCGTGAGACAAGAGATGGTTTTAAAGTCCGGCCAGCAGGCAAATGTTTGAAAGCAGCAACAAAGAATTGAAAAAGTAAATCAAAGGTAAAAACTAAAAATGTTGTTTGTGTTTTTATTTGATCGTGTCATGCTTTTGTGGAGTGTTACATACAGCTCACGGGGAACATGTCTACAAGGTGGACAGATTACTCTGTATCACAGGTGGAGAATTTTTTTTGGGTAAACTTGTGTTTTAATTGCTATAATTAATGTGTGTCAATAGTTCCAGTCCAACACTGCATCAAGTTGTTAAATTGAAGTGCAGGGTTGGAAATTTGCCCAGAATATTAACATTGAAAATCTGCCTTAAAATCTTTGCCCCTAGATTACTGCAAGTTCCTTCGCTATCGGGAGTGGGGGCAGAAATGACTTTCAACAAGGAGGGCTCTCAGTCCAGCTCTTACTTTTACTATAGGACAAGGGGAACTGGCCCAGCTATAAGATTCTACCACATGTGTCTTTTTGATGCCTGTATGTCATGTAATAGTGAAATAGCATGTGCAAGCCCCCTGTGTATGCTGGCGGGCACAAACATTGCCAGGCTTCTATGCCTTTGTGAGGCGCACTGCCAGTGGTGTAGCTATCAATGGTGCAGCAGGTGCAGTGGTACCAGGCCCAGAATCCGGGAGAGGGGGGCACTAAACTCTTATAATTTCTGTAGTTTACTACCCAACCAGTGGTCAGGGTAGCAATTTTCCGTGCTTGCACTAAGGCCTGTGAAACCTTTGCTACACTGCTGCGTACTGCCAGCGTATGACTTGTCGCAAATTCTTGAGATGTATGTTCAGGAACAGGGGTTTATTAATGGCGATGCATGCCATCCCTTCCTTGCCAATCATCAGTCTCAGCATTGAAAACCACAGCCTTCTATCAACAAAGTCCATATCAGAAGCAGTAGAGACTAAACACGCCCGCCTGCTCTTCAACTCCAGGTAGGAGGGCCTGATGAGCCAGCTGTGGAGATTACTGATATTCACTGCTGAGGCCAGCCTTGGCATCATCCTGCTGCACTTCTGGTCCTTGAGTGCAGGTTCCAAAACGTCCATTATGTACTTGAATCTGGAAAGTAAACATCAGATGCCTCGTGTAGAAAAGGACATATTGGTGCTGAAGTGGGATAAATTACAGATAATCACATCACTGGACACTTCCTGGCTGGAGCAAACATTTTACACACGTGGGTTATTTACCAGAGGGCGTTGAAGAGACATCAGCTCATCTTTAAGTAATTACCACAAATATTTCCTACAACTAGCAGCTGCTGGAGTGCAGACGCTGCTATGGATGGGGGTAGTAATGCGCCCTTCAGTTACTCCCCAGTTTAAAATGTAAACAGTCGTCCTCTAAATCAGTAATGTCCCGCATAAGTCCAGGAGGGCCAGATCCATGTCTGAGTCTGAGGAAAAACACAGACAATGAAATTGATTTCCATTTAAATTGGCCATCCTGAAAATATAGTCTAAATTCGGTCTCTTCTGGATCTAGGTTGAGAGGCACACATGTTCTAAATACCTCATCAATGGCTATGAATGATAGGAATACGTCTGCGCCCATTGCCAGCAGGCTTCTGAAATGAGGTCACGGATATCTACCAGACATCTCTGTATTGCAAAGATACCCACAGGGTCAGCCTGCTGATTGTGTCTACACTGTACATTGGATAAGAGACTTAATTCAGGGCAGTTGTAAATGGAAAAGATCTTGCACATTCACCAATGTAATGATATGACCTGGACGTAACCGGTGCAGTTTTGTGACCAGCTCTGCACAGCAGAATGCGGGAATGCGCCCTAGCAATGGTAAAAAAAAGAGCTGCACAATAACTATTGTCTCCAGGGGCCATTGCAACCCGCAAAGTAAAATTATATGGTGTGTTGCTGCCGACAGTTGTGCTGCGGGCTGTGGGAGGCTGTCGGAGCACTGCCCTGAGGGGACCTGTGTAAAATAATGGCAGGATTTAAGAATTTGAGGGTTGGTTAATCTAGCGAGCATATATTAATGGATTCAACTCTTTGAAAGGTTTCCTCAGTGCTGCCTCCTTGTCAAAACTCTTAATGAGTTGGGTTTTAAGAGCCAATCACGTAATAACATCCGTGCACTTCAATGTCAGCCTTTTCTGTAGCACTCGGATTTAGTCGTCGGCACACACTTGCTGCTCAATGTATATTTTTCTAACAAAGTGCTTTAAGAGCCATACGTTTACTGGGAGGTACTAGAGTTTCACTGGCACAGGGTCTGCTGTATGCAGAAAGAACTAGATTGTGTTAGTAATCAACACCTAGCAGATTTGCAACTGTAATAAGTAAACAGTAAAACTGCCAGGAGGTGGGTTACGCTGGCACAGTGCTCGCAGTGTATTTCATGAACAAGGAAGCTATTGGCTTCAGGAATGTGAAAGAAAGCTCTCGTATCTTGAAAGCTGATAACCCATGACAAGAGAGGAAAGCCATTTGGCGCCTCTGCTCGTAAGTGAGCACCTGTGCGCGTAACAACAAGCTCTAGGCCACAGTGGTAGCATTTTTTGAAGCCCTTACTAAAAGTCTCGCCAGACAACCAGCGCATGTGCTGGCTCAGGCAAGAACTAAAAAGCGTCTGTTTTTGTGCGAATGTACAAGTCCGCTCCTGGAGATGTGTTCTTCAGCAATAAATTTGGTGCCACTGGCCAGCCTGAAGATGTGGCCTCTTCAAGAAGAGCTACAAAAGCAATGACAACAGGTTTCGAGATCTTGAGAGGACGTAATTCACATCACAACATGAATGGTAAACATACTGCAGTTATAGTTTCATGCACCAAATCTTGAACAAGACCTTACTTTTCGCCAGACTATCCCAGACTTCATACTGACAACTGACGCCTCTTTGGAGAGCTAGGTAGGTCACCTGCAAGAATTGCATATTTAGGGCAAATGATCCTCTGCGCAGAAGCATCAGGCAATACGACTAGCATGTACTACGTCAAAAAACAGAGAGGAACATGATCCATTACGCTATCCCAGGAAGCGCAGGAATTATTGGATTGGGTGACGCAGCATGGGATCTCTTTAAAGGCCGAGCATGTCAGATGTCTGCACAATACTCTGGCAGACACGTTAAGCAGAACTCAGACCAGTTGTCACGAGTGGGAGCTTGTGCAGTTCCAACTCGTCAAGGTATTTTGAAAGTAGGAAATGCCAGCGTTGGACTTCTTTACGACGAAGGAGGATGCTAAATGGCAGTATTATGCCAGCAGATTCCCTCTACCAGGGTCAAGGGGGGATACCCTTTTATGGTCAGGGATATATGCTTACGCTTTTCCCCCCATTCCGTTAATTCCCATGGTATTCACCAAGATGAAAGCAGAAGGCTGTCTTCTGTTCCTGATAGCACCACGATGGCCCAGACAGTACTCTTTCCCAGAGCTACTCCAGCTGCCTGATCGAAGCCCATTCGCCTGCAGCCATCTCCATCTCTGTTATCGAGTGATGAGGGCCAAGTGAATCGTGCTGACCTGCAATTTCTTCATTTGCACTCATGGCCCCTGAGTTCTTAGAATGCAGAGAGTTGGATATCTTGCAGGAGTGCAGGGAAGTTATTCCCAAATCCTGAGCGAATAGCATTATCAAGACATACCGTTTAAAATGGAAGCGATTCTGTCTCTGGTGCGAGCGAAACAACCTTCTCCCGCTTCAAGCCTCTGCGAGGCAGATTTTACTGTATCTCCTCTTATGCATCTAGTCTTATAAAACAATTTATAAGAGGTCTCTTCCAAGCATTTCCGAGCATTTCCCCTGGTGCGTGGCCCTCCTCCGGACAGGAAGCTTAATTTAGTCCTGGCACAGATGCTGAGCCAGCTGGTTGAACCAATCCACAAAGCAGAGCTCAAGTTACTCACCTGGAAGGTGGCCCTCCTACTGTCTCTCACATCTGCAAGGAGGGTTAGCTAAATACAACCTTTTACAATCTAGGAACCTTTTCTGCATTTCCCTTCGAACTACGTAGCTCTGCGAACGTTCTTGACTTTTATTCCAAAAGTCCCTACACAGTTTCACCTCAACGAACCAGAGATATTACAATCCTTTTTTCCAAACCCATCTATCCCAGCGGAACGGGCTTAGCATACATTGGGTATTAAGAGGTGTTTCAAATTCTACTTGCATAAAACAAAGGGCATAAGAAAAACAGATCACTTACTGGTCACTTACGGACAAGGAACAGCAGTAACTAAGGCCAGCCACAGTTGCAGGTGGGTCTCTTCTGCGATCCAATTCTGTCACGACAAGGCTAACAAGCCTCTGACAACAAGAACTAAAGCACACTCCACCAGGACAGTTTCTACGTCAGTAGCTCTGTTTTCTGTAGTGACATTGTACAAGATATGTTGTGCTGCGAGAGAAATGTCCACACTTTTATGGGCATTACCGTCTACAATGTACAGCTGTGTGCCAAACGGTACTGTGTAATCTATTCAATTTAGGTCAGCCTTTTTATTAGATATCTGAGGAACTTTTTCTATTATCTCACTCAAAGTATATGTATATATATATATATATATATAATTCACATGCCGTCCTGTCTCGTAGGACTGCAAGGCCCACAATGCTGCAATGTGGTGCATCGCGGGAACAGGGATGCTTGCTGTGTGTTACAGCGCTGGAGTGGCCGGTGGTGGCAGCAACGATCACGCATTTACTGAGAGGTGAGGCAATACCACAGTTCAAGGCCCCCTCGGGTCTCCCCTATGACCGCCATAACCCCTCCGCTCGAAATCCTCAGCGGGGGCAGGCACAGGAATCCTGGTTGCCCAAAAGGAGATATGAGTATCTCCAAACCGCTGTCGCCTTCACGCGTCGAGGTGGGTTCCAAATGTTATTGTTAACACAATCCACAAGAATGGTCGGAAGAGCTTTTTGGCCAGAGCATTCGGACCACTTGTATGGCAGGGGTTCACTAAAATGCGTTTCTGGCAAAACGTATAGCTGCATTCACTTCGCCTCCTCCAAAAGAAAGAGTAGTGGCCCAGGGGAGATTTAGAAAGAGCACTTTAATGAGGCAAAGTCTCGGGCGGATGCATTTCGGCGTTGGCCTTCTTCGGCGCCCCTCTTCAGTCATGAGTGCTAAGATGTGAATAGTCCTGCTTCCATGATGTTGTAGGTGCCTAACTCCGCCCCCTGGTGGGCTAAGCCATTCACATGCCATCCTGTCTCGTAGGACTGCAAGGCCCACAATGCTGCAATGTGGTGCATCGCGGGAACAGGGATGCTCGCTGTGTGTTACAGCGCTGGAGTGGCCGGTGGTGGCAGCAACGATCACGCATTTACTGAGAGGTGAGGCAATACCACAGTTCAAGGCCCCCTCGGGTCTCCCCTATGACCGCCATAACCCCTCCGCTCGAAATCCTTAGCGGGGGCAGGCACAGGAATCCTGGTTGCCCAAAAGGAGATATGAGTATCTCCAAACCGCTGTCGCCTTCACGCGTCGAGGTGGGTTCCAAATGTTATTGTTAACACAATCCACAGGAATGCTCGGAAGAGCTTTTTGGCCAGAGCATTATACAGATATATTCACTTAAAAAACCATAGGTTTCAGACATGTTATAGTTAGGAATTAGCATTTAAAAAGCTGAAAAAAACCATAGGTTTTAGGGGTGATATAGTTAGCTGGACATTTCACTCGTACAAAACCATTGAAATGCCTATGTTATAGTTAGTTGTACTCACTATAACTCGCGTGCCCGCAATCCACTGCCGATGATGTCACATATTATATCATTCATGACATGGTCAGTGACATCACTGATGACATCACTGATGACATCATCCAGTGAATGTGGTTTGGTTCAATATTTAAATAAGTATTATACACATAGCAATCTGCTTTGAAGACTGAGTGGATGTATAAGTGTCTGGATGGAGGATTTATTAGCACTATGATTGACTGTCTAAGTGACTTATTTAAAGTGTTTAACTAAATACATGGGATAGTTATTAAATGGTGTGAATATCTGTATCACTGTATCTCTTGTTGCGTAAACTAGTACATAAGTTGGTTACTAGGTATGTGAAAGTCTCTATTAGTTATTAATTAGTTAAGTGAGTTTTTTATGGGCTAGTGAATGTGTGTGTGGTTTGGTGGGAGTTGTGAGACTGTCCAAAGATGTGTAAATAGTTGATTTAGTAGGTATATGAGGTTGTGACTGTATGTGGAAACTGTTGGTTGGGTGAGTAAATCTCAAATTAATAGGACATCATCGATGTACCTTGCCCAAAGTAAGATTTGATTGCGATAGGGGTTGTTCTTATTCAGCACAAACATGTGTTCGTATTCATACTTGGTATGTGTAAAAACAGTCTAGTGGTATGGATCCTTACACAGGCTCTCTATTGCTTTACAGAGTCGTGGCTAACTATCGATGAAGCTCTTTCGATAGAGAATTCTTGTTAGACACTGTCTCCTATGATTTGAAGTGTGTATTCATTACACGGTGAGCCCTCAATCTATACAAGCATCCTTGTACCATCTATGTTATTGCCTGATGGGTACTACATCTGCTGTTTATAACATTACAGCTTCCTGGGGACACGGAATAAATTGTCTTTTGTGCACCTCGTGTGTTGGACCATTGGAAAATAAAGGGAGAGGAATTTGTCATTACTGAATAGGTAATTGTTGTTCAATTATCCCTACATGGCATGAGTTTAAACAGTTTAGCGATATATATCCTTATACAGGCTCTTTATTGTTTCACAGAGTCCTGGTTAACTATCGAACCATCACACTCAACAGAGAATTTTTAAGGTAAAACATCACACTATGACGGATGTTGATGAACATCCTATAATTTAATGTTATGGTGCTGATGGTATTCTGGTGCTCCTTGTTTTTAGGATTTAATTGATTGATCCATCCAATATGGGAAGTATTACCACCTTGACTCCTAGAAGGGTAAGCATTCAACCCCTTTGGGCATGAATCTGTGATTCATATGCCCGGCAACGGCTCCAATTTACGGTTATTTATCTTCCTTATAGGATCACCATAAAGATCCCGGTTTGCCCCCTATATTATGTCCTGAAGAAGACTCGCATGGCCCAGGCATAATTAACCGCATGGCCCTAAGACGAGTCGAAACGTCGACACTTTACTAAACCTGGACAACTATTTTGTCTCTCTGCGATTTTGTGCAGATACCAATGACATATAATTTTGTTCTAAATTTAAAAGAGAGAGTGTTTGTTCATTAAGCAAGTGGCTAGGTTATACAGATCGGTGATTTATAGGTCCGATACTGTTTATCATAAATTATTTGAATTGTATGTCACCTTTTTGGATTTTTCTTTCTTCTTCTTCTTTAATCACTTCACATTTTCTAGGCACCCTTTGCTATGCTGCACGCTCTATTCGGGGCAATGTATATTTTGTACTGATTTACAAATTTATTCTTGGTTTTGAGTGAGACAATAGATTAAAATATTGTAGTATCTCTGGAAATGGATGCTGTTGCTTTATTTATGTTTATCATAAATTGGGTGGAGCTGATCAATGTGTACATGCTCCGTTTACTTGTGAATTTTGATTGATTAATTCAATTTGATTGGAAATATAGAGGTCTCGGACCATTGTATTTTAATATTGATTGATACCCAGGTCCAGTACCTTATGGGTTACCCCATTACTTTAATGGCAACTGCGACAAGGCCCGAAACCAAAACATCAAGATAAAGCTCCTCAAAAGCAACATCAACAAACTACTGCCGAAATTACACCGTGACGGAGCGGACACTGCAATCCAATTGGAACTGCAAAACTTAAAACAGAGCAGAAAAGGAACAATCTGGCAGGAAAAAAGGGAAGCAGAGGATGAGCTATGGGCGAGACTTCTACATGACGCTAAAGGATCCATCACAAGCGGAAGATTCTGGAAAACAGTTAACTCACTCCAGAACCCCAGGACTCCCAGTATCGATTCCTACGTAACCGAGGAAGCCTGGGCCAACTACCTTCAGGCACACTTCAACACAGTGCTACAGCCTGCAACAACCAGTCGACCGGATAAGGTTAATAAGGGTCCAGCATGGTCAACTCCATTGGTCAGTAATTCATTTAATCCAACGGAAAAACAAATAATTAGCAGGATCGTGAAGGGGAAAGTGGAGAGGGCGCCAGGCCCTAACGGGAATCCCCCGATATATACAAACAAAACCCGGATTTCTGGGCAGCGGCCCTAGTGCCACTCTTCAAACAGATAACAGACACTGCAACAATCCCAGTGTCATAGAAAGGCTCTATAATAGCACCAATACACAAGAAGGGCAATGTAAAGGACCCAAAAAACTACAGACTAATAGCCCTAATTGACATTGAAGCCAAATACTACGCTGGTCTCCTATTAGAGGAGCTCTTGGACTGGACGGAAGAAAATGCAGTAATTCCTATTACCCAGACAGGATTCCGTAAACAAATGGGTACAACATCAAACATGTTAGCGCTCTCGCTCCTCATTGATGCCACAAAGGCAGCTAATCTGCCCCTGTACATATGCTTCATCAATTTCACCTCAGCGTTAGACACCGTCAACAGAAACTTATTATGGTCAAAGCTGGAAAAAAGGAACATCCCATCAGGCCTTCTCACACAGCTGATCTTACTACACACAGACACATGGGTCCAAGTCAAGCTAGTGCCAGGGGACTTCCTTTCAAGAAAATAAAGACCAGGAAAGGCTTAAAACAAGGCTGCGTCCTAGCGCCAACACTCTTTAACATCGTCATGTCTGACCTTGCACAGCAGCTGGACGAAACTAACTCTCATGCCCCAAGCAAAGGCGGTCTCATTCTTTCCAACTTAATGTATGCTGATGATATTGTCCTAATTAGTAAAACACTGATAGGGCTACAACATCTGATCAGCACTACGTTCAAGTACTCAACAGACAACAGCTTAAGCATTAACCTCTTAAAAACCAAAACAATGAGGATCAACGCAAAAACCTCATCCGCAGGATTTCACTGGCACATGGCAGGGACCAGACTGGAAACAGTGGAGGAGTACAGGTACCTGGGGGTAATTCTTGACAGGAAGGGCTCATTCCATCAGCAAAAGGAAGCAGTAAAACGGAGGGGTATAAGCATAGGGATTGCACTAAGGAGCCTCGAAACAAAAGCAGTTGGCCGAAGCTTCACCCCCCCCCTGCTTAAAGTGCTTCAAGCAAAACTAACATCGGCCCTAACCTACGGAAGCGAATGCCTCTGAAGAAGGAATGCCCAGCAACTGAACAGAACAATAGGGAACGCCATGAGAATTATTTTCAGCCTGCCTAACTACACCTCACAGGCACAAATTAGGCTGGAATTTGGCCTGAGAAACCAAACTTTGGACCGAATAGGTGCCTACGCCAAAAGATGGCACAAGATCCAGAGGGGAAAAGCCATAAGCCTAAATAACCACCTATGGAACGAGATGGAAAGTAAGAGCAATAGTGCAGCTGCGATATATTTTAAGCACTCCATAAACTCCTTGTGCCTACAAGAAGCCTGGAAAATCAGTGGAACTCACAATACCTTTAAACAATTAGTAAATAAATCAGTCAGATCTATGTCGATAATTGAGGATAAAGCAAGTCTAGCAACCCGGGCACATGGCTGGACAGTTATACAAAGCTATACAAGCAGTATCTGCCAAAGCTATTTAGGAGTCGGGTTAACTAGGTGCACAAAGGAGAAGTTCCTACGCTTACGGCTGGGCCAACTCCCAGTACAAAACCATCTCCCCCATGGAAAAGGCCCCAAGAAACAATCCGCTGCAGAGTATGCGGGAACGCAAAAGAAGACATCATGCCCTATTATGTACCTGCAAAGGCCTGGACACAGAGCGCAGATTCCATCTAAAACAGCACTTCAACAGGCTGGGCATAAGAACACGCCGACAGGCGATAAAGGCTTGCTTTGATGGAACGAATATTCAACTAGCAAGCCATGTTGTCAAATTCTTGGAGAAAGCAGAATAGAAACTAGAACGACAGAGGGCAGAAACAGGTTGACACTAACTTCAGAGGCGAAACTCAAACGGTCATCGATAAGGGATCAATCATACGACATGGGTAACGGACTGACTCCTGAAGGCTAAACAGCACACAATAAAACAGGGGATCGATATGAACTAAGAGACTTTGCAGAAAAACATACACCACAGTTCGGTGTAATACCCAGTCGCAAAACAAGTGACTCACCTTATTTTAATTCTGTGCTCAGTCCGAAATAAGCATAAATTTCTGTACTAACTATTACTTTTTATACAAAGTCATCCTCATTTTATACTTTTTTTACACCAATTGTATTTAACTAACGATTTTTATATGCTAACATTTGCAATGGTTTAAATTAACTGAGCAATAAAGATTGACTTACTTACTATGGTTTTTTCAGTGAATTTCTAAGGTTTTTTTAAATGCTAATTCCTAACTATAACATGTCTGAATCCTATGTTTTTCAAGTGAATTTCAAAGGTTTTGTAAATGACAATTTTTAAATGTATTGTTATATTTATTTTTTTGATACTGATTTACTACATTTTTTAAACTATTTATTTTTAGATATTTTATTTTTTTACATTATAATTATATTATAAATTACATTACAAAATATACTTTCTCAGAATGAATTACTTTAGTTTAAATATATTGCAAATAGGCAATAGACTTTTAAGTACAGTTGTTGCAATGGGCAACACAATTTCAAACACTATGCAACATTGAGCTCAATAGGAATTTCTAGTTAAATACAATTAGTTACTTTATGGATTACTTTTCTAACCACAGGACTGGATCCTAGATTCAGTCCTGGGACATCTCCTGTTAACAGTTGAGTAAAATAGTTTTGGTTACAGTAGTGATTTGTAAGGAATATTATTGTATTTTAAAAGTTGACAGAATCTTTTTCACATAGAATCACCAATGTTATCCTATGGGATGAAATTCACTTAGCAGGCAAGTAGTGTTATGGTTACTTTTACTTACTCAGTGGTGGATCCTGGATCCAGTCCTGGTGCATCTCCTGTAAACAGTTGAAAGAATGAGTTTAAGTCATACAGGCTATGTTTAAGGAATATTTGTAGTTTGTGAAAGTAGACACTTAGAAACTTTTCTGGTGAAAACCAGACAATGGATTATTATGGAAGGAAATACAAGTTACTGGTAAGTATAGTTAGAATTACTTTTCGGGGTCAGTGCTGGGCTAAAAGATGCAACACTGGGTTCTCTCCTGATATCAGGTGAGTAAATCGGAATTCGTAGTTTGGCTGATTTTAGAGGAACATTTGGAACTTTAAAAAATCAACACTTAGAAACTTTTTCAGCAAAAAGCAGGCAATGATATCTTATGGAAGGAAATTCAAGTTATTGTTAAGTACGGTTAGAATTACTGTTAATGTTAATGTTAATGGGTGTCTTATATAGCACACGGCTACTCCAAGGAGTGTCCCGGCGCTTTCTGACCCATGGCTGAAAAGAGAGATGAGGAAACAGGGGACATACCAGTTATTGGTTGTAAAGCCATGTTTTCAAGGCCTTTCTAAAGACCAGCAGATTGGAAATGCGGCGCAGATCGACGGGAAGGGAGTTCCACAGTTTAGGGGCGAGATGTTTAAACGAGCGTCCACCTATCCTGACTTTCCTAATGGGTGGAACAGTTGCCAGGCCAAGAAATTCAGATCTAAGAGATCGAGTGGGCTTATAGAGAGAAAGCCGTTTCTGAATGTAATAGGCACCTACTGAATGGAGTGCCTTATGGGCCAAAGTAAGAGCCTTAAATGTAATCCGCTTCCTGACAGGAAGACAGTGAAGGGAAAGAAGCAACTCCGATGCCCTAGCATGGCGGGGTAGGCCAAAAATGGCCCTTGCCGCGGAATTCTGGACTACCTGAAGTTTGTGCAGGAGGTAGTCTGGCAAACCAATGTAGAGGACATAGAAGTAGTCAAGCCTAGAACAAATTAAGGCCTGTACCGTCAGCTTCCTGTGGAGCAAAGGGAGCAGAGGAAGGAATTTGCGCAGCATTTTTAACAGACCAAAACAAGTACTGGTGAGACCTGTAATTTGGGATTTCAGTGATAGGGTGTTGTCAATTTTAATACCAAGGTTTTTAGCAACCGTGGAAGAAGAAGAAGGGGGTGCCATACTCACTGGCCACCATTCCTGTCAAGACGGGTCTACCTGACAGCCAAAGAAGAGCATCTCCGATTTGTCGGGGTTGCACTTGAGGCTGCTTCGCTGAAACCAGTCAAAGACAGCCCCAAGGCAACCGCGGATGCTCTCCCCGTCGAACTCCGTACCTTTTTTACAGGTGAAGAGAAGCTGGGTGTTGTCAGCGTATGATATGATCTGGGCACCCAGAGACTCCGCCAGGACCGCCAATGGAGTCATAAAGATGTCAAAAAGGGTCGGGCTAAGCACCGACCCTTGTCGGACTCCAACATCCATCGGCGGTACCTCGGCAGAGTACGGGGGGGGCCCAGACCACTTGTCGACGGCCCGCTAGGTAAGATCTCAGCCAGCTCAACACCGTCCCTCTGAGACCAATCTCGTAAAGTCGCCTCATGAGGGACGGTGTCAAAGGCCGCCGACAGATCCAACATCACCAGCATAGCTCTTCGGCCTGAGTCGAGAACTTCCTTGATGGCTTCATTTACTTCCAATAGAGCGGTCTCAGTGCTCAGATTGGAGCGGAAGCCTGACTGGGTAGGGTGGAGTAACCCATGGTCTTCAAGGAAGGAGGAAAGCACTGAGTGGACGTGCTTCTCGACGATCTTAGCTAAACTGGGCAGGAGAGATATGGGTCTGTAGTTGGCATGTTTCTCCGGATCAAGGCCAGATTTTTTTAAGAGTGGAACGACCATTGCCTTCTTCCAGGCCGGCGGGACAGTGCCACTTGTCAAAGACAGATTAAGAACAGGATTAATTAACGAGTTCAGAATCTTGGCGTTGCTGGCTAGAAAGGTCGCAGGACAGGGGTCGAATGGAGAGCCTGATTTGATCCTAAGTAGGAGATCCAGAGATATAGATTCCGATAGTACTGGAAACTCCAATAAAACGGGGCAGGAATCAGATGAAAAGGACGATGGATAGCAATTGGTGAGAGATGAGCTGGGAACAGAGGGAGGGAAAGATTCTTGAATCAGTTTGATTTTAGTAGAGAAGAAAATAGCCAGCTCCTTTACCCAAGGTTCAGAAAACTTGAGCTGAACAGTGCTGGATTTAGGAGAGACAAACTCCTTAACGATGGTAAAGATTTCTTTACATGAGCTTGATGCTGACTCAATTCTGTTGGCAAAATAGTTCTTTTTTGCCTCCAGAATATCGGCGTGATAGGACTTGATGGAAGATTTGTAGGCGGACTTGGCTTCCGCACCGTATTGCTTCCGCCAGAGTCTTTCGGCTAACTTGCAGTTACGCCGAGCCTAAGCAAGTGACTCTGAAAACCAAGGAGCCGAACTACGCTTGGTAGATGAACGAGGCGTAGAAAGTGGAGCAAGATCATCAAGCCTCTCAGTCAGCCATTTCTGAAACGTATCAAGATCCCTCTCCAGATGACCAGATAGAATGCAGGGATGTTCCTGATACGCTAGAGCAAGGCTCTCGGGAGTGATTTTATGGTAAGGTCTACTGGAGTGCCTAAGATGGTTAGAGTTTATGCAGGATTATTTACTTCTGCCCTGAATTAAAAAACTGATCAAAGAGTGGTCAGACCAGAGAACAGGGATGGAACAGGTCGTAATAAGGGGAATGGTGGAAAACACTTGATCCAGAGTGTGACCCTTGTCATGAGTCGCACTCGAGATGTAAGGAGTTAGACCTAGAGGGGCAGTGATGTCATTGATTTTGATAGCTTCACTGTCTAACTCGACATCCATGTGGATGTTAAAATCCCCTAGCACTATACAGTGTTCAACCTTCAGGCAGAGAGTGGTAACACCTGATTGAAACTCATCAAAGAAAGAACCCCGCAAGCCAGGAGGTCTATAAATCAGGAGCCCAGAAAACGATTGGTGAGGGGACAGAGTGATGGAAAAGGCGAGGGATTCGCAACCAGAAATAGCGAGGATGGTATGATCGCACAAGCGAAAGATCTTTGAACTATAAGTGCGACTCCATCACCCTTACCCAGTACCCTATCCTGTCTGTGAAGTATATAGTCGGAAGGAATGGCTGCCGCTATATCTGGGTTAGAAGACTCATTGAGCCAAGTTTCTGTGAGCATAAGACATAGTGGTTTTTCTGATGTCAACAGCTCAAAGATGTCTAAGGCGTGCCTGTGCAGAGAGCGGGTGTTGAGTAATAGGCACTTGAAGTTGTTAATGGGGAGTATATGGGGCCCCTCAGAAGCCCGATATATGTTAGGGTACCACCCACAACCAGGACAGCAGCATTTACCGTTATATCGGCCAGGGAAGACATGCCGACAGGTGGTAGTATTAGTCTTGAAAGATAGTAGGTCCGCTGCGGTGTAAGTGAGCCTTTTTAAGATCAGTACTGGGCTCAAAGATGCAGCACTGAGGTCTCTCCTTATAACAAGTGAGTAAATCGAAATTTGTAGTTCGGCTGACTTTCGAGGAATATTTTAAAGTTCCAAAACTCCACACTCAGAAGAATATCCAAGTGAAACCAGTCAATGTTAGCCTATGGAAGGAAATTCAAGTTACTGGTAAGTACAGTTAGAATGACTTTTCTGGATCAGTACTGGGCTCAAAGATGCAGCACAAGAGGTCTCTCCTAATAACAGGTGAGGAAATTGGAATTCGTAGTTCGGCTGATTTTACTTCGGTCAAGTATATATAGAGCCACTTTCTTACACCATCTCGTCCCTTCACCACTGTGCAAACACTCCCTGTGGCGCGTTTTAAGCTGGGAGATTAAGTCCCCCTGAATCCTGAGGGTCCCTAGGGTCAAACTAGCCCACTAGGTAACTCCAAACAGCGCCACAGAGCTGCCTTGCAGGGAGGTGTGAAAAGGGGCGTGGCCTCTAAACCCTTATCTGCAACACAGCTCCCTTGCGCATACTGGAGATACCTGTTGGGCTATTTGAGTATTGAAAGAGAATTAATTCCCCAACTTAAAACGCACCATGGGCGGTTTGCACAGGGGTGAAGGAAGGGGGCATGGCCTGAGGTGATATGTCTGCAAACACGCCCTGTGGTGCGGTTAGTTGGGGAATTAATTTCTTGTCAATTCTGAGGGTCCCTTGGGGCCGACTAGCCCACCAGGTACCTCCAGTATGCGCCAGAGGGCTGCATTACAGAGAGGTGTTCAGAGGCCAAGCCCCTTTTTTACAACACTCTGCACGCAGCTCCATGGTGCATACTGGAGGTACCTGGTGGGCTAGTTGGCCCCCAGGGACCCTCAGGATTGACAAGAAATTAATTCCCCAACTTAAACCGCGCTACAGGGTGTGCTTGCACACATGTGAGCTCAGGCCCCGCCCCCTCCCTTCACCACTGTGCAAACACACCTGTGGTGTGTTTTAAGTTGGGGGATTAACTCCCCTTGAATCCTGAGGGCCCCTGGGGGCCAACTAGCCCACCAGGTACCTCCAGTAAGCGCCACTGAGCTGCGTTGCAGAGGTGTAAAAAGGAGCGTGGCCGCAGAACACCTCTCTGCAACACAGCCCCCTGGCGCATATTGTAGGTTCCTGGTGGGCTAGTTGGCCCCCAGGGACCCCCAGTATTCAAGGGGAATGTGTTCCCCCTCTGCAAACGCACCAGGGGGCGCGTTTGCAGAGTGCTACAAAAAGGGGGCATGGCCTCCGGCTCGATGCCGGTCTTTTTCTTTTTTTTGGTTTAAGAAGGAGGGATGTGTGCCCCCCCGCCCCCTTTTTTTACTAATATTTCGGCCCTGGGGACACCATCCCCCAGGGCCTGCCCCCTAATTATTATTTTTTTAATAAACAATTTGGGAAGGGGGATTCGTGGCACCCCTTCCAAGGCCGTTATTGGCCCCAGGGACCCTATCTCCCGAGGGATGGCCCTTTTTAAAAAAAAATGAGTTCCATATAGGAGAGGGCTGCCTTGCCCCCTTCCTTAGGCCACTTTTAACCCCGGGGACCCCATCCCCCGGGGCTGGCCCACTCTGTTGAGGACCTTGGGGCGGTCCCCAATCCCCCCACTGTCTGGCCGGCTTCCCGCGTTCTGCGAGAGCCTGCATTGCTTTTCCACATGGGGAGCAGCTAACATGCTGCTCCCCCTGTGGAAAAGCAATCTGTTTTGCTATTTGGAAGAGAGAGCAGGTTTCCTGCTCTCTCTTCCAAATAGCAAAGCAGTTCGCAATTACAGGGTGGGAGCTATGTTTTGCATTACCACACGTGATCATAGACATAGTGAAAACATTTTGTTAAAGCAATGTCATCAACGAAAAATTAAGGTTTCATGTAAACAATCAAGTTACTATCCAAAACGGAACGGTTTATATGCACTGAAGGCCACAATTCATTAGCAATCATATTAACAGTGCAACAATCGGCATCAAGGTACATATAAATAAAGGTTTACAGCCGTATGCGGCTTCTCAATGTCTGCTTGCTCGGGCTCAATATCCCCCGGCAACAGTAGCTATGTTTATGTTCAGACACACAAACAGTAATTAGTCCTTGATTCACAATACCCCCCTGTGGGCTTATCCACTGGGGGGTATTGTGAATCAAGGACTAATTACTGTTTGCAAAACATAGCATGTTTCTTTAAAAGAACGATGGTACCGGTAAGCTCCACCCGTGAGCAAGAGATCGGCTGATCTCGAAACGCGTTGGGTGTTTTCCTTCTGTCGATTAAAACTGACAACACCGTTCTATACTTGGGCTCCGACTCTGGGTTTTCTGCGAAAGGATTGGAACCTGGAGTGTGTGTATATCGAGGGGCTGGCGAACCCCGTTGCGAGCCCGCCGTCTAAGTGGCTTAAGCACGCCATCCTTGCGTGTGTTTATTTAAAAGTAATTGCTTTTGCCCGCCTGATTTGTGGCTGCGCTGCATCGGGAAATCGGATTTGAAAAGAAACAAACAGGCTTTGAACTTTACGAAAGCCGCGTAACCGAGTGACATTTTCCGGCAATTGGGAATAGACCGGAACGATTTCATCTGTCCTGGACTGTGATATCCCGCCCCCAGCTGGGAGAGCAGTGGCAGCCTAAATACAGAGCGATACGGAACACGAACGGTGTACACAGCTATATACCGGCTGGTTAGCTGAGTCAGTAACTACGGCAGAATCAAGGAACAGGAGGCTAGAGGCAGCAGCAAAACTCTTTACACCTACAGAGGCCAGTGTTGGGGAGGAAATGAGACCACCTGGCAAAAAGATTGATGAACTCAGATTATTGTGGGATGCATTATGGAAAAACCTTAAACGTGAACAGTCGCATTGGTGGGAGGTGGCTGCCCCCACCAAATATCTTGAATGCAACAGGATACCGCAAGGTTTAAGGATTTTTGTTATACCAACGTTCCAAAACCCTGACCCCGAACTCATTAGTGAGTGGATGGATAATAACCACACATGTTCACTCAGCATGTTGAAAATGCGGAAAAGGAGGTAGTTGTCATCCTCCCAGTTTAATACGCAGTATACCAGTGGGAGAACTGATCAGAGCTAAAAGAAACTGTAGCTCTGTTGAAAGTTTTTCCAGTGAGAGCAAGACAATGGTGGAACGGTTCTCAGAGAGGGGCTACGGTCAGAAAGTGATTCAGCAGGCCTTAGCCAGGGTCAATACTATGGACAGAGATGAGCTGTTAGTCCCAAAACAACATATAAAAGATGAAAGAAAAAGTTTCATCACTACATACAACAGCCAATCCTGGAAACTGCGCAAAGGTTTATGCAAGTATTGGGACACACTTAAATTGGACAAAGATATACAAGAAGTGATACATGATATTCCCTCTTTGACCTTTAGGAAAGCCAGATCATTAAAAGATATATTGAGTACCACATTGTTAAAAGAAAACCACAGGGCAGACACAATACAGGGATTCTATCCTTGTCGCATATGTAAGGCTTGTAAATACAGCAACAACTGTAAAACAATACAATTGTCTAAAGTACGTTGTCCACATAAGATCACTAAACACCTCAGTTGCACCACTGAATATGTTATCTACGCACTGGAATGTCCGTGCAATAAATTTTATATAGGGTGCACTACTAAACAGGCCAAGCTTAGAATTTTGGAGCATCAAAGAGCAATCAGGAATGTGAATCAGCAATACCCTGTAGCCAGGCACTTTGCCGAGGAACATAATAGAAATCCCAACTTGATGAAATTTTGTGTTCTGGACAGTGTTGAGAATAATGAGAGGGGAGGAAACAGGTGGTTGGAGTTGAGGAAACTGGAATCGAGGTACATTATTGTGTACAACACAATGCAACCTGTAGGACGTAATTTGGGGGAAGAGCTAGCAATTCACCTCCAAAACTGAAATGGGTTATATTTGGTTTATTGAGAAGCTGCTGCCTCTTTGGTAACTGAAGTCTGATATTTTAATCATGGTTTTAATAGTACACGGATTTGTAATGAAATACTTGTTATATATAGCAATGTCCTCTTTTCTTTCCTTGCAGGAACGGGAGCACTATTGTGATTTTGCCCACTTGGGCTAAATTGGAAAAGTCACTGCGAATGGCGGTTTTGAACTATGCAACATAAGCCCACTGGGGCGGTATTGTGAATCAAGGACTAATTACTGTTTGTGTGTCTGAACATAAACATAGCTACTGTTGCCGGGGGATATTTAGCCCGAGCAAGCTGACATTGAGAAGCCGCATACGGCTGTAAACCTTTGTTTATATGTAACTTGATGCCGATTGTTGCACTGTTAATATGATTGCTTATGAATTGTGGCCTTCAGTGCATGTTTACCGTTCCGTTTTGGATAGTAACTTGATTGTTTACATGAAACCTTAATTTTTCGTTGATGACATTGCTTTAACAAAATGTTTTCACTATGTCTATGCGCATTGGAGAAGGCATGAAAATAAGAAAGTTTGGAGCACACAATGCTCTTTCATTTAAAGCCTCAGAAGTTTTTCCCTTGCGCACTCTGTGAGAGAATACGGCCTGCGCTGTTTAAAATCAGACCACGTGGGTGTAATTCAAAATACAGAGACTGCCTCCCGTGATAAAGGCTTTCACAAGCAGAAACGTTGGAATAAGGAAGCCTCTTGCCTTCTTGTTGTTTTACTTAATAAATGATTCATTGCAACCCAGCCCATGCCGGTGTGCCTCTTCGAAAGGAAAGGGGGACTTGACTTCATTTTTTCCTGGAAGCCTCGCAGCAGTTACACTGGCCGCCCTGCCAAGGTCCAGGTTGATTTGCGTGGCAATTTGGATATATATATATGAATATAGAATGTTCCAGTACATACTTGTTAAACAGTATAATATGTGATGAATACAAATGTCACTGTTCTATTTCAAAAGCTTTGGGGCTTATGAGTTACATGTCTCCCTCCCTCCTCTAATGACAATACACTTTTGGGTACTGCTTGCTATTCTGATTCAGGCAAGTGAATCTTTGAAAGATACCCCAATACTGGATAAGAAAATAAGTTACTTACCTGTAACTACGGTTATCCAGTATTGGTATCTTTCATAGATTCACATGCAACCCACCCTCCTCCCTGTGGAGGCAGTTCTCTTTAGTCTTTGAGATTCTTTATTCCCTCTTGTGCTTGGAAAATCTTAAGTGCACTTGCTTCTGCTGGGAGTGTTCTAGCTGATTGGGTGGATTCCAACATTTAGTTCTTTTTTAAAAAGGACATAGAGAGGCTACTGTTTAGATGGCTTTGGGACTTTATAGCCTATGACGTTTTGAAGGCACTGCTTGAATTTTTTACTGTGAGACTCCCATCTTGAGGGAGAATGATTCAGGCATGTGAATCTATGAAAGATATCCCAAGACTGGATAACAGACATTTCTTCTGCAGCACTTTTCCCCATTTTTCCTCCCCAAAATTTGCTATATCTTGGTGTTAGAAATGGCATCCCTGGCTGGCCAGGGCTTGCGCCAAAGTCAGTCAGAGACCACCATTCCTAAGTCAGGGCAAGGGAGTTACATGCCAAGATAACCCCTGCTCACCCTCTAGGTAACGTGACGCGAGCAGCAAGGCTAAACTTGGAGGCTATGTAGGTTAAGTGTTTGCACGCGCACCCAGCAACAACACCCAAGGCACACCACAAAGGAGACTCCATTGAAGGTTATATATAAAAATAGCCTTTGTATTATACCAAAACACATTAGATAAGAACACACACTTTACAATGTGCCAACAGGCACGGGCAGAATTTACAGGGGATTATATATACAGGGGACAGGGCCACATGGACCACTGTCGGGAATCAGCACTTTTAGAACTAGGACACTTGTTAAAATTAGCACTTAGAATATAAAATCACTATAGCACCAAATAGCAAATAGAACACACAACCAGTAACTACTGGTAAGACGTAAGAACCACCTATGCAACCCTAACCACCTTAGGAGAATATTACGCAGGGAACCAGGACCTTACTAGCAACACCTGTACTAGCAAGAACAACCACCTAAGTATCACCATACATTTAGGGGTATAAGCATGAACATATTACACATGATGTATCACAACATTCAGAGGTGTTGGGAGGGAAAACACATGATGCATAACTATACATTCAGTGGTGTAAGGAACAAGGCACATGACGCATCAAAATACATTCAGAGGTGCAGCACAGGAGAACACATGATGCATAAACAACACACTCAGAGGTGTAAGGAACAAGGCACATGACGCATTAAAACACATTCAGAGGTGCAGGAAACACAATAGCGCAGAAATCACCTTAGTCACCACCTGTGACTGTCCCTAGGCCAACTGGCCTTGTTGGGGCTAGGACGCCCGGTGTCCCAATGTCAGGGGGGGCCTACACGTAGCAGCTGCCCACTAAGTGCTGGGCAACTGGGGCAACTATGATGGGGCCGGCGCGGGAGCCTCACAGGCTCTGAACAAAGGAAATGCCCCCTAGAGCCTCCGTGGCTCTGAAGAAACAAATATGCTGCCTATGGAGCCTCTCAGGGCTCGTCACACCAGTATGCCCCCTGAGCCCCACTGGGCTCTTCCACAAGTATGGCCGGTCTGTGGAGTCCCCCCTCTGGGGACTCTAAGTACAAGATGCCAATGCCGGAGCCACGGGGCTCTGAACACAAAATGCCCCCGAGCCTCGCAGGCTCTAAGTGAAAAATGGCGAGTGCCGAGGGGGCGGGCACCGGCAATGTGCCCCGACCTCTTCCCAGATAGATACAGCGGCCCACCTCACCCGGTCCTGTGGCGGGGGGGCTCCTCCTGTTTCTCAGCTGTGGCGTCTCTCTTTACTGGCTGCGGGGCTCTCCCTTCACTCGGGGTTCTCGCGGCCGGACTTCTCTGCAGAGCGGCAACGCGCTGTGTCTGGTGGAGGCGGGGTGGGCTCCCGTACTCCTCGGCGGTGACGCACCCCTGGCCACAGGCACGGGGCTCTCCAAGAGCACTAGGGTGTGCTACGAACTTCTGGCCGCCTTCTCTTTGCTTCCGGGTTGCGGCTGCAGGTTGCTAGGAGACGCCCAGCGCTGTGTCCAATCACGACAGCGACCTCGGCGAAATGGCCCCTCCAGTTCCCGGGCCGCCGGCGAGGAGTGGAACACAGGCACAAACACTGGGTAAAGCGAGGGGTGGGCACCCTCTGTAGACACAAATAGCGGCTAGGCCCCTGGCGGGGTGGGCACCTGCCAGGGGCTTAACTGGGCAACTAAGCTGGGAAAATGCCGGGTGGGCACCGGCCCCGACAAAGCGCTCCCAAGCGCTACGACAGCAAACAAAGCGCTTCCGGGCGCTAGAAGCAAAGTAAAGGGGCCAAAATAAAGCGCTCCCAGGTGCTAGTTGGCCCAAAAGACAGCAAAAGTCCTCCAGAAGGTGGGGGGAGGCAAGGTTGGGCCCAGAGCCAGCTCACAGGGTCCTCCCAGGCAGGGAGGCAATCCCTAGTGGCGGTCCTCCTGGCGCCCAGCAGCAGCAGCCCCCCTCAGATAGGATCCTGAAAGAGAACAGATTGTAAGGGGACACAGCCCCTTTTGATATACAGTATTCCTTTGTCTGGCTTCAGGGTGAGGGGAAAAACCAGTCGCAGCTGGTTTGTGAGCACTGTGATGGGCTCAGCCCCTCACTCTATTCACTGGCAGGGCTAGGGACATTAGACGCACCACAGGGGGCGGAGCCAGCATTGTGTGGGGAAAGCCCAGCCCTATTCAGGACCCAGGTGCACTCCTCCCCAGCCATCAGCATGCTAATCTCCACACTCACCACTGGGCAGACCCATCCAGACTAAGCATGGACGGAAAATCCGTTCCGCTCGTGGATTTTGCGGATTTTCGGTAAATTCGCAATCCGCGAATTTCCCGCAAAATCCGCGAGCGGAACCGATTGGGTCAAAAGTTCAAGCTGACTTTAGTAACTCTTTTAGAATGGCGCCGGCAAGCTGCCAGAGCCATTCTAAAATAGTTACAAAAGTCCGCTTCAACAGGAAGCTCTAATAGATAAAGTAAAGCAGGTGCTGCTCAAACTCAGTTACACAATCATTAAACACCCCAAACTTGGGGTGATTAATGATTGTGTAACTTAATTTGACCTTCAACTCGAGCACCTGCTTTACTTTATCTATTAGTGCTTCCTGTTGAAGCTATTTGTAGCTATTTTAGAATGGCGGTGGCAGCTTGCGGGCGCCATTCTAAGTGGGGCTGAGGGCAGAAGGGCACAAAAGTGGGACAGAGGGCAGAAGGGGACAAAAAATGTGGGGCAGAGGGCAGAAGGGCACAGAAACGAGTGGTACAGAGGGCAGATGGGCATAAAAAACGAGAGGGTGGCAGTGATTAACCAGGCAAAAAAAAAAAAGCGAACACGCAAAGCGCCCCGCCAACACGCGCGAACACGCAATCCACCCCGCGAACACCCGCGAACGCGCAAAAATTAAGAAATTTGCACGAATTTCCGAATTTTGCGGATTGTGAATTTGCAAATCCACAAATTTGCGGATTGCGAATTCTCAAAATTCGCCCATATGTAATCCAGACTCTTGGAGCCAGGCTCACCAGCCAGCTCCAGCCAATCACGTGCCAGCACACTCACTGCACATGCACACCCATGTCTAGAAGTGGCACTTCCACACTAGACAAATACACGCAGCATACATCATTGTGCAGCATTCAATCACACGAGTCCGCACATACCAAACTCGAGCCTGCACACCTCACGAACCAGGAACTACCAGGGACACAGACATTCCCCATGCACTCTTATGGGAGGGCAGGCCAACCTTACTCCACGCACTCAGAGTGCGCACGCACTTTCCACTGGGACACAGTGAAAGTGCACAGAAACCAAAAATCACTACCACCAATCCACATTAAAAAAGCAAAAAGTTCAGGGGTGAACCTGCCAGAAGGGCCAAGTCCAACACTTGGCCAATATCCCGGTTCCCTTTAAGGGAATCCACAAACGCTGAGTATCTTTAGAATCTTCAAGATATTGGAAGGAAAGGACACAAATTTGAAGTGGATACCTTATGTAGACAAAAAGTTGCAGGGGCCAAAGCGCAAACTACCCCAAATAGCCAAGCAAGGGGGGGGGAGGCCTAGCAGCGAGGGGATTAACTTTTGCCTTCATATGTAGCACCATCCTTCTTCTTCTAAAGGTAGCACAAAGCCCAAGGAATAAACTGAACTACATAAGTTTCAAATTTACTACAAGAACAACGGAAAGACCCATCTATGGTAAAATGCTAATGGAAATCTATAAAACAAAACATAACGAATAGAATACATCTTAATCTACATAAGTTTCTTTGCATGATAATTGGCCATTTGGAAAAAAATGATCTTAATTTTTATAACAGCGATTGGCTTCCATGCCCTTTGGGCATCCTATGTAGCATAATCCACTAAAAGTAGCAAGAACACCAAAAAATAAGCTAGACTGCATATGTAAAGTTTCAGAATTACTACATGAACTAAAAGACACATTTATGGTCACAAGATTATGTAAACCAATAAACAAATCCACAACAAATACAATCTATAAAAAGAAAGCAATCACATCACAATTTCTTTGATACTCTGAAGTTAGTTAGTATTCCCAAAAATGGGAAATCCTTGGATATTAGCTCTCTAATAACTTTCCACCGGTTTGACGAATCACCACAAAACCTTCCAGACTTACAGCATTTTCACCATTTTGAGATGCTGTAAATTGTTGTGGTGAATAAAAGGGGGTCCCAAAACGCTTTCTCCTCCAATGCATATTTCATAGACTATTGTATTTGATGTTGCGCGAAAACAGGTGAATGGCTTTATTTGAAAATCAACAAAGGTTTTGTGGTGCTAAAATCCCCATCTTACAATCTTTCAGGAACACGCAGCCTTTTATCAGAAAAACAATCTTCTACACATTTTACTGGGACATAGCCTATTTTTCCTATTTTTTGTGCTTTCAACCTCCTTCCAGTTAGTGGTAGTAATGGGTGTGAAAGCAATAATGGGTCCCGGAAAACTATATATATCGGAAAAGTAGACAAAATTCAGAATTCAACTAGGGGTCATTTATGTAGATCCTTCAAGTTTTGTCTAAAGAAACCAACAATTGAAATAAAAAAAATATTGAGTATGGCAGATTTTAGAAGCAATATACCGTTATGTCTGCTGGACCCTTCTGGTTGTGGGGATATATAGGACTTGTAGGTTCACCAAGAACCCGAGGCACCCTGGGCCAATAACTGAGCTACGTATTGTAATGGTTTTTCATTGTGTACAAGGTATATAGCAATTCATTTGGTAAAATATAAAGAGTGAAAAATAGGTACCAAGAAACCTATAAATTTCCAAAATGTTATCAAAATATAGATTTTAGAAGCAGTGATTATTAGCACATCTCCAAAATCGTGGGTACCCATACAAGCATGTGCATTAGAGAACATTTTTCAAAATGAGTTTTTTTTTTACATATTGTCTTATATTTGGAAGGCAGAAATGCAAATAAAGTCAATTGGTAATAACACTTGTTCTACTATTCTGTGTTCCCCTAAGTCTCCTGATAAAAATGGTACCTCGCTTGTGTAGGAAGGCCTAGTGCCTGAGACAGGAAACGTCCCAACACGCAACATGGCCACATCAAATTTTTCCATTGAAAACTGACCTTTTTTTTGCAATGTGTCTACTGTGGATTTTAGACTAGCTCAACCGGCAATCGGGGAAACCTAGAAAACCTATAAAAAAAATTAAACTAGACACCCAGTATAATCCAGGGTGGGATGACTTGTGTGGCTCTCACTCGGTTCTGTTACCCCGAATCCCTTGCAAATCTCAAACTTTGTCCCAAAAAACCAAATGTGCCTCACATTTCTGTGATGGAAAGTTCTGGAATCTGCAGGTAGCTACACACTCCCACCTACCCAGCAGTCCCCAAAGTCACCCTATAAAAATAGTACCTCACTTGTGTGGGTAGGCCTAGTACCCCCAACAGTAAACGGCCCAAAAAGCCACATCACATTTTTCCAGTGAAAACTGACCGTTTTTTTTCGCAATGTACTTACCTGTGGATTTTGTACCCTAGCTCTGTTGACACCTAAGGAAAGCAAGCAAACCTATGCATTTTTTAAACTACACATCCAGCGGAATCCAGGATGTGTTGATTTATGTGGCTCTCACGAGCAACAGTTACTCAGAATCCCTTGTACACCCTCAAAGTTTGTGGGGGAAAAAGTAATAAATCCTCACATTTCTGTGATTGAAAGTTTTGGAAGCTGCACGGATCCACAAACGTGCACCCACTCCCCCAAGTCTCCTGATAAATACAGGACCTCACTGGGTAGGCTTAGTGCCCGTGACAGAAAACTGCCCAAAACGCGATGTCTCGGCCTGATCCAGCGCTTGCGCTGCTCTCGGCCGAGACATTTAGAAGATTCTTTTGGAAATGCTTCCAAAGCGGCAATCAGCTCACCCTCACGCGCACAAGCACGCATGCGACGTGCACAGCACTTTTTTTCGTCGCGCATGCGCACAACTCATGTTTTTTAAAATTTTTAATTATTTTATTTTGCGGCCCGGCCGCGCGGCTAATGCTTGTTGCTATGGGTAAAGGTTTGGAGCTCACCGTTACAACATTTCCCACTATGTTCTTTTGGATTGCATCACTTTAGACCATGTCCCTAACATTCCCTGGTTGGCCTACATTAAAAAAATGTTTACCGACTTGTTTGCACTCGGGCCTGAGAGACATAACACCAAGACGCCTCCAGCGAGCTGTGCTGAGGTGCAGCTAACCTCGCTGGCACAGATAGCTTCACCACAGGAAGGGCGCAGATGGTCGCAATGGAAAGAACTTTGCTTATACCCTGCCGGTCCACACCGCGCACCATAACCACATAAGGTCAGAAACATTGTACTATTCAAGGCAGTGAGCTTCATTTTACATTTCTTCCGGTCCAACGACCACATTACAGAAACTTGTTTCGGAATTCCCCTCCCTCCCCCGGCCAGAAAAACAAGTTAAATCCATTTGCAGTATTTTTGCTGAACGTGTAATAAGAAATTGAGCAAACGCCGTTTTGCAACTATACAAACCATGGATCAAAGAGATTATATGCAATTTTTTTATGTTTATAAAATAAGAATGGGTAAACCACATTTTCACCACTTCAACTGTGAAAGAAGAGAAACGGTTTTAAGCAAATTTAGTTGGTTTCCTTTTTATTACACAAGTAGCCAATAGAGGAAAAAACAGTTTTCTCTTCTTAAAAATCTCTTTCACATACTTCTTTCCTCAGCAATAAAAACCTTTAATAATGAGTTCACTGTCCGCTTCTTCCATTTCTGCCTGGTCAAAAAATAGTTCAGTGACATTATTTGAAGCAAAATAGGTCTGTCACATTCATAATTACAAACGCGGCAAGATGGCGCCATGTTGCTTTGCCTTGATTATTGTTTGAGTGATCGCTTTGCACAAATAGCACATTTCTGTATTATGAACTCAGGTCCTGACTTCGTGCTAAACTGAACTGCATGTCGGGCCCTAGTTAAAAAGGGAATAGTAAAACTACACGCAGATTTTTAAATCTACATCGAAGTCTAGTTTTACTATTTGTGGAATCGTTGATTTCTGTTTAGAATTTGAACGAAAAGCTTCACCTGGTGCAGGCTTCCGTGTAGATTCCATGGGAAACTCTGTGATTCCCAATCGGGAATCAATTCCCTCTGTGCTGAGTTCTCCATGTCTCAGAATTCCATTAGGAGGAATGAAATCTCCTCTACCAATGCACATTAAAAAAAAAATATTGTCTCCTTCTGCGAAATATTTTGCCCCGTGGATAACACCCTCTGCCTTCGACCCCCCACCAGATTTGTGGGCGACCCATTTCCCTTCTTAGCCTGGAACTGTATTTGCACCAGCACTTAGGTGGGCTATATCTCTGATCGTTAATAGACAGAAAAGGATATGTGAGGAGTTTGTGAATGCTTACAAACGTATCCGTTTGTGGCCGTGCACAAAATTCCAAGCTAACCACACCTTGTAATGTCCTGAATACCACCCCTTGAATTGGATTTATAGGTGCAGAGGTCTCCGCACACGAAAATGGTCTTGCACCTGCCAAAAAATCCTTCATGTTTGAGGTAAATGCGGTAATAAATCTACGTACATGGACCCACTGTATTTGTTTTTAAGGACTGGATCAGAAATAGGCAGTTCCTTTATTAATACATTAAGTAACTATTCATCTGATGCTGAAAATGATCCTCACTTCAAAGCTTGAAAGCTAGAAAAGGAGTGTCTGGGTCGATGTCTGGGTCGATCTACCTATCTATTTACACAATTTTAGCTATCCGTTTTTAAACTAATAAATAAACAGTGGGCAAGAAAACTGGAAATGTACTAAATCTAATCAGCATCTACTGAAAAGGCAATGGTGTGACCCTTGGATACGCAGACACTGAGCCTGTAGAAGGGGACATCCAAGTATTACACTAGAGGGTAACACAGGCAGGGGGCACCTCAGGCTCATGTACCGGGATAAGTGTATGTTTCCTTTCTGATGGAGCCCACTACTAGTTTACATTTAATTTCAGGACAGGAAGAACGTTTACTAAGTTCTGTTTGCTATTATGTGACAGCCCTTGCCTGCTGGTTACGATGCTAGGCTTCCATTAGTGCCTAGAAGGGCGCACTGAAGCGCTTGCCTCCTGGTCGCTTGGTTTCACTTCCTGCCCCGCGGATTCAACGCACGAGTCAGAGCATAATGGGCTGTACAATCTGACAAGTGTTTCTAAACTTGCTTAATAAAATACATTGAACGCGTGTTTTTCTTAATTAGCCCGCCATTTGGAGTGGCGTGGAGAGGCTTCCTCCAGCAGCAAAAGTCAGGCTGCAAGAGAGCACGTTTGCAAAGAAAACACATGCACAGCAGACATTTATTTATTCAGCATGGGAACAGAGAACCGACACGGAGCATGTTGTTATGTCATGTCCATAATAATGGCTTGCATTTTTGTAAAAATTTGGAAGTTTATACGTTTTATTACACATTCAGATACACTAATTTTTTCCTCTTACATAAAAAAAGATGAAAAATGATTAACAGTTAAATAAATACACCTTTTAGTTTCCCCAAGTGTGACGCCTGCATGCTCTCTACGGTACGGATCTTACTCCAGAACCGCTCAGTCACTGCCTGTAGACTAACAACTGCAACTACTTTTTTGTCAAGATTATGTTTATTTAGACCTTAGTCAATTCAATTCAAATAAGTCTTTATTTCGACATCATGTCATAAAAGACAAACATATTATTAAAAAGTGGAAAAGAAACACATCATCAATGCCTTAAAAAATAAAATAGACAGGGCTAGTTCATTGACAGTTATACATATATGAAAGGGGCTTTCAGAAATCCTACTGACTAGATCTGTTCCTGGTCTATAGTTAAAAAAGGGATTCGATTAAAATAATAAAGATAGCAAGTTTTATCTAAAAAGCCTTAAAAAAAACACAAATCATTTTTCATAATAGTAGAAAGAAGACATTTAGACAGTTGGGACAACTACTGATTTTAGTTTGATCCTTTGAATTGCCCACATCGAGTTATGAAATTTAGACACAGCAATAATTAAACTTTCCGAACAGTCCGTTTTAAAAATCCTTAGGGCCTCTGTTCCTTTTTTAATGCCTTTCTGCAGACATACTGGCCCAAGCCATCTATGTCGCGGCAGTTTATACACAGGGCATATTAACAGGATGTGAGCTAAGCTTTCCGGTTGTGTAATGCAAAAGGGACACATAACATCCCTACCAGTAAACCATTTACTTGTGAAGGTATTAATTGGCAGGGTACCCACCCTGTACTGGTGGAACCGTTTCCGGTCCTCAGGGAATGCAATAAAGTCCCAATATGGTTCATAAGCTGGTAAGTGTTTGAGCTCAAGAAACTCCCTTTGTAGAGAAGGAGCAGTGCATCTTTGGAAATCTTGTGTTGTGACCATTGACCAGTATAGTTCCTTAAGTCTTGCGTGAGGGAAACTTTTTTTGTGCTGGATTATCCTATAACTCAGCCAAGCCCATGGCATTATGGATTGCCTTGGATTCACTGAACCATTTTATTCTATTAGCTGTGTCCATGTTCCTAAATTCGAGGAGTGCCTGAGCGTAATGGGAGAGCTCTGGGGTAACCCAGATCCTCCGCCAGTATGCTATGGGTCTAAAGTGCGCTACATCCTCAATTCTCTGACAGCCCAGGTCAAAATAGAGTGGTAGGAGCAGGGTAGATGGAGGAAGCCTCGCTATTCCTCTTATATATTTATTTTGAGCTTTTGCCAGATCAGAGAAGTTACATGACCCCCATAGTTCCTCACCATACAAAATGGATGCTCATATTTTTGTATCATACATTTTTAGTGCCGGAGCTATGGGTTGAGTGGCCGAGGAACGCAGTTCTCTCTGAAGTACTCCCGCCAGCTGGGCATGTCTGGTAGCTAGTTGGTTAATGTGGGGCTTCCATTCAAGCCTAGAACCCAGTGTGATACCCAAATATGTGAATGATTGAGTTTGCTCAAGCAACTCCCCATTCATTATTGCTCTTCCTTTCACATACTTGTGCCTGTGCATTACCATAAATTTGGTTTTAGACACATTGATGGTAAGGCCGTAATCACTGCAGAAGGTCTCAAAACGCCCAATTGCTCTCTGAAGGCCTTGGTGAGTCTTGGATATTAAAAGGGTGTCATCTGCGAACATCAACAGGGGTATCGACACACCACAGAGCTTGGGAGCATCCGTTGGAAAATCCCTGTAGTAGTCGATAACCCTGTTGATGTACAGAGAAAACAATGTTGGGCCCAAGACACATCCTTGTCTTACACCTTTCAGGATTGGGAACCTATATGTTACCTGGCCTTGTTGGCCCCACCGGACCTGGGCAAAATTGTTTTCATGAAGTTTAATTAAAAACGCAAGCAATTCAGGTGTCATGCCTTGTTCCTGATAGACTCGCCACATCTTCATTCGAGGCACCAAATCGAAGGCCGATTTTAGATCGACGAATGCTGCGTATAGTGTGCCACCTCCAAGGACCACCCACCTCCAATAAATAGCCACAAATCTAAAAACCTGGTCCATCGTACTTGTATGTGGACGAAACCCAGCATGTAGGGGAGATAGGGCATCAGCATCGTCTATCCAGTTCTGGATCCTAGACAAGAATAGCCTGGCAACCACCTTCTGAATACAATCTATTAGGCTGATAGGCCTATAGTTAGCGGGATCCGAGCGGTCACCTTTCTTAAAACTAGGGATTATTTTGGCTCCCTTCCAGGTGTCTGGAATTGGGGAGCCTTTAGCGATTGCATTGGCAAGGGATATTATGTACTTTGCCCATAGATCTTTTCCATGGATGAAAAGATCCGCTGGTATGGTATCCAGTCCTGGCGCTCTGCCTTTCGGGACCGATTTTAAGACACACTCTACTTCTTTTAGACTAAATTGTAATGGGGTAAAAGAAACATTAACAAGGGAGATGGTAGTAGTTATCCCCATGTCCGAGGCCGGGCATGCAAATTGCTTCTTAAAATGCATCACCCATGCTTCAGGAGAAACATTATTTTCTGGTTGGGCTCTGGGACAGCCCTTACCCCATTTTACCAAATCCCAAAAACCTACCATGTTTCTAGATTTGCTGGCATCATATAGTTCTTGCCACTATTTTTCGTCCCAGGATTTTTTTGCTTCCCGCTGTGCATGTTCGTACTTGTACCTTGCTTCTTGGATTGCATCCCTACTTTTCATTTTTACAGCTACAGCAAGTAATTTATAGGAATCCCTGCAGCTCTTATCATACCAGGAAGCTGCCTGGTTCTTTTTAGTGCTATGTCTGGGTCCCGTCACCTTCTTAGTAAAGAAGTTTTTATGATTATTGAAGAGTGTTAAATGAATTGGAACAACCCTGGACAGAAAATCAGGATTAGATATACACTCCTGGAGCTCCGTGGATGCCCTTCCGGCCAATTCCCCCATCGCTAGGATGTGTTCGTGCTTCAATAGGCATTCGGACCATTTCACCCTCCGTGTGTCATTGGTCTGAAATATATCAATAGTTATTGGGCTGGAGTCTGCCTGCAAAACTCCATACAGGTCCAGGGTTAAGCTTAAGGGCTTATGATCGCTCTCTCCTCTTTTTACAATAGACATGTCATTGATTGATTTCCAAAACTCTAAATTAACGAGTATGTAATCTATTCTACTGTTGCGCACCCTGTTATCAAAGGTTGGTTCTCCCTCTTTATCTGCTCTGGTCCTGCCATTTACTGCACGTAGCCCCTGCTCTAGGCAAAGGGCTTTAGGCTGGAGTGCAGCCTCAGTCCAACGCTTTATCGGGGGGATGATCAATTGCGGGATATCCCATGTACGAACTTCCTCCTTTGCTAGGTTAATATCATTATGATCCAAGGGCTCGAAACAACAATTAAAATCTCCCGCAATAAGCAGGTTTGCTTTGCTATTATAATAATCCAGGTGTGATGCCAACTTGGAGACTACTTCTGACTGTTTACCTCCCGGTTTGCCCCTTGCATACACATTAAAAACGTACAGGTCTCTAGCATTTGGGCACTGTAACCTTATAATAAGTATGTAATTGCAACCAGAATCAATTTGGACGACCCTAAAACTGTTGTTCTGTTTGACCCAGGTTGTCAGGCCTCCCATTGGTCTACCTCTTGTGGTTTGGATTGCGGGAATAGAAAAATTCAAGTATCCCTGCCTAAACTGGGGGTCCACCTGCCAGGTTTCCTGGAATAATATGACCGTATATGAATCTATAAAGGCTAGCCAGTCTAGGGTCATTATTTATTCTTGAGTCCTGCAATATTCTAGGATACTATTGAGTGTGCTGACATGTTACGTGTACACTCGGTAGCCTGCAGGGAGATACGAAGGGGGGTATTGCCAAGCAGCACTTTATTCCTTGTTGGAGCAGCGGGTGCAGTGGGCTGATCATTGTTGCGTGAATCAGGCCTATTGTCCCCACCCAGCTCTGGATCCTGGTTAAGGGTAGATTGATCCTGCATGGGGAGTGAACTGTTACCGTCTCCCTTGTCCCCTACACCTGTCCTCTGGATAGTCAGTAAAGTTTTTACCTGGGTTGGGGTGTAGGGCTTACAGATCGACCCTTTAACAAGTCAATCAACCCCTTCTAGGCCAGACAGCATGGAAAAACGTTTACACGTTGGGATGTTAAAGCCACAGCCTGCTAAGTTTCTTGTGAATATATTCCTGGGTCTTTGTGGGTTTGCCACCAGAGATAGGGGGTAAAAATAGCTAAGATCGTACGTGGATATTACCCCCCCCCCCCGCTTTCCAGATACCAACCCCTCATATGTGCAATGACCCTGCGATCCCTAAAATGTATTATGATGACATCCCCTTCTTTGTCCTTGGCTCTTTGCCCCACCCAACCCAGGCGTCTAACATGCAGGATCTCTCCATCTAGGTTGGGTGGTAGGGGTCGATTATTCCGGAGCCAGAAAACCACCTTATTTATAAGTTCTTGATAGCCTTCCTTCGTCCCTGCTACCAATTCTGGGACCCCAGTGAGGACTATGACATATGGGACTGCTTCTGGTGGAAGATCTATACATTGCGAGGTGCCATAGGCAGTCTTGATTGAAAGATAGTCCCTAGCCCCCTGTACAGGTTTAAAAACCGGAACACTTACAGAACCTCCCTCTTTTCCTTCTTTACCTCTAATGAGTGCATTACTTGTTTCCAAAGGGGCCAGATTAGTCGTTTGTGAGCTACTAGTGATGCTATCCTTATTGGTTTGTGAGTTTGTAGTTTTACCATCTCTCTGTGGCACTAAAAAGGTCAGGTTTGGATTGGTGGCTGGGAAATCATCGTGGGGACGGTTAGTCTTTGATATGATTGCTTCCTTTAGGGACTCCAGTTGGTCACTCAACCGTTTTACTCTCTCCACTAAATGTTGTAGGAGAGATTTCAGTAGGTGCTCCATGACTCTGATTATATCTGGTTGGGAGTTAAGGGGTATGGGTGGGCAGTTGGGTGTTTTTTTCTTATCCTCTTTGTTTGGATTTGATGCCTTTTTGGGGCTCAGAACGATTTTTGTAGTTTGGGCACGCCTACCCACTTGGTAATTCCCCCTGCGCTTTCTTTTATTTGCCTGCCCTGGTCTTAGTGAGTTATCTACCTTTGTAGGGGAGGCAGATTTGGGATGGTTTATCCCCCCAGTACTAATTAATATTGGGGATTCTGTATTGGAATAATCATTTTCATACTCCCCACTTGAATCAATTTGAGTGTACTTGTCTTGTAATTGCAAAGGGATACCAATTTCTCCGTTAACAACCCTTTCCGTGCCTATTATTTCAGGGGTGGTAGCATGTTGGATAGGACCCAGAGACGAACGCTTATTTTGCAATAGTTCAGTGGATAAGCGTTTCTCAGTGATGGCAATTTCCCGTTCCAGAACATTAGCTGCCCTGGTTATGAACTGATTTAAGGTCCCTTGTACAGACCCCCCCACCAAAGATTTCCTTCGTGCACTCGGGCGATGGTTCATTTCCCTTATATATGTTTTTACCCCAATCAAGTTAGAGTCTAATGTGATATCAGAAGATTGGATTTGATGTTAATTTTTATATAGGTCCACAAGACAGTTCAATAACCAAGTGTCAATGTCAATAGATTAGGTTCTTATGTTTAAAACGCCACTAGGTCAGGGTCCGATGTCAGGGGGTTGGCCCAGCCCTGCCGCCTCCTGCCCCGGACGGCCACAGACGGCCCGCCCTTTGCCCAGGCTTAGCCTGGCGTCGGCCGCGCGCATCCCGCAAGGCGGGAAAACTCTTGCGCTTTTAGCGCCACCAGGCGCATTGTGGGGGTGGGCCCGTTCGGCTTCCTGCTGCCGAGAATGCTGGGAAATGTAGTTTACCCCTGCTCAGCGGCCGCGCACAGGTCCCAAGTGCGGCGGCAGAGAGGGGAAAACGGTGGCAATGATGGGGCTAGTGGCCTTTCAAGAAAAGGCGAGTCCCTTAGATCACAAACACGCAATGCAGAAAGGTGGGCGTGGTCCCGTTCGGCCTCCTGGTGCCGAGAATGCGGGGAAATGTAGTTTACCCCTGCTCAGCGGCGGCGCACAGGTCCCAAGTGCAGCGGGGGCGAGGGGAAAACATTGGCAATGATGGGGCTAGTGGTCTTTCAAAAAAAGGTGAGTCCCTTAGGTCACAAACACGCAATACAGAAAGGTGCCCCGCTCCGCCGGTAAACTCTTGCGCTTTTAGCGCCACCAGGCGCATTGTGGACGTGGTCCCATTCGGCTACCTGGTGCAGAGAATGCTGGGAAATGTAGTTTACCCCTGCTCAGCGGCCGCGCACAGGTCCCAAGTGCGGCGGCGGCAAGGGGAAAACGTTGGCAATGATGGGGCTAGTGGTCTTTCAAGAAAAGGTGAGTCCCTTAGATCACAAACACGCAATGCAGACCTTAGTCTTTAAACAGTACTAAAAGTATTTGCGGTTAAAACATTCTACAAAGCCATTTATATAAAATTCACACATTGCTTCAAATAGGTAACGATAACAGCAGAGTTTCTTTGGGCGGACCTGTCCTTTAAAAACTTTATACACTTAAAAACAAACATTGTCACTCATAAAAGCTCTATAATTCATCTATTTATCAAAAAGTTCTAAACATAATTGCTCAAAAGTTTTTAAGAATCTTTGTATTACCTTTATATAATTCCCTAGTGTGATTGCAATATCAATCGTGGGCATTTCTGTAAGTAAGTTGATCCCCTGTGTTCGCGTCCTTGTATCCTATTTTAAAAATAAAGGGCGAAGACATAGTTTGCGCTGTTCTAGAATTAATGTGCAGTCTAAAAGGATGTGCATCATATCACCCTTTGTACCCAGCCTGGACATACAACACCCTTTGTGGTCCATCATTTTTGTTTTTAGTTCTTCATTTACCAACCACGGGTTTATACCGATTCGCAAACTTAGAATCTCCTGCCTATACCAATGGTTCGGTAAAATATCTAGGTAGGGGAACCAATTTTCATTAGACCAGGATTCCATCATGAACTGTACAGATTTTTTCTTGGCCAAGTATTCCATATCTGTTCTTCTTGACACTTCTTGCCCATGATACTTCAAGTCACTTTTGGTGCATTCCACTCATAGTGATTCTTGGCAAATCTCAACCTTTATACTCTAATATGCCTGCTCAATTTTCTTCCTATTCGCTTTTGTCCACCTTAGTTTACTGAATTGGATCTCACTTCTGCACCATTGAGATACTTTCTGGCCTTTCTCTTTGTCCAGCCGTTTCCAACATCTGATTAAAGCTATCTAGGATTGGAACCTCCAGGCTGTTATTCCTAGCTCAGATCTTATTGCTTGGATCATTGATGATCGTGGCAGGGACAACAGGGATTTCAAACACTTTCCTTCCTCCAGGTCCCAGACACCTTTACTGCTCAAATAAATGACTTCTGTACCATAGAGTACCTGTGGGGATATCATTCCGCTGAATGCCTTTAACAGACATGTCACCATTATCTCGGTTAAAGATTTTCAGGCCAGCGATCAATGTAAGGGCTTTCACTTTCTGGGCATCAAGATGCGTATTCCACTTCAGGGATTTATCAAACCACATCCCTAGGTAGAGATATTCATTGACCGATTCCAATTTCAGGTCACCTAAAAACCAATTAAACTTACTGTCTTTTTTTCCAAAACATAACTTTTTCGTCTTTTTCAGATTTACTGTTAAACATTTCCTTACACTGTATTGTCTAAAAGAATTCAACTTTCTTTTGAGGCCCAATTCAGTCTGATCTAATATCACCAAATCATCAGCGTACAATAGGCAGGGCACTTTTTTTCATCCATTCTTGGGCTTGCGCTTCTTTCAACTTCTAAGCAGGCCTGTAAATCAGCTAGAAATATAGAAAATAGCTGGGGGGCCAAGATGCAGCCCTGTCTCAGGCCATTTTCAATAGGTATTTTTGGCGTCAATGACCCCTCAGTATCCTTAATTACTTTTGCCCAGTTGTCTCGATGCAGTCTCTTTATTATGGCCAGCAGATCTTTCGGTATATTAATATTTACAAGAGTTTCCCAAAGACAATTCCGATCTACTGAATCAAATGCTGCACGAAAGTCTACGAAGCAACAGCAAAGCTTACCATTTTGTTCCGTAGACTTTTGTGCTATTGCCCATAGAGCAAAACAGTGATCGATCGTAGAGTGCCCTTCTCTGAAGCCCCCTGTTCAGCGGGAACTATTGAGAGCTCCTCTACCCAATCATTTAACCTATTCAGGACTATCTTTGAAAAAAAATTTTCTCCTATAGCTTGGAGATTAATCAGCCTATAATTTTGTGGCACCTCCATGCTCCCTTTTTTATGGATTGGCCTGAGTACTGCACCCTTCCAGTTCATTGGCATTCTCCCTTTTGCTAGTATTATTTGGAATAGTTGGGAAAAGAATTTTGCCCACCACTTTATTTCTGACTTCAGTAATATTGCTGGGAGATTGTCTGGCCCTGCTGTTCGTGTTAATTTCAGTTTCAGTATTATACTTTCTACATTCTGTTAAGTGAAGTCTGATCTAAATTATTCTGTTGGCGCTTGCCAAATCTGGGGTTCTTCAGCTACAGGGTCACCTTGAATTCCATACAGTTCCTTCAGATACTTTACCCAGGCTGCCTCGCTATCTGCACAGTTCAGTGCTCCTGCCCTGGGAACGGATGCTGCTTTTACCAGCTTCCAAAACGGTCTTCTTTTTTTTGATTCAATCATTTCTAGTAGGTTCGCCCAACATTTTTCTTTATACTACCTTTTTGCGTCAGTAACCATCTTTTTATACTCATTTTTTAGTTTATTAAGATAGCTTTGTCTCTCTCGGTTAAACTTTTTCCTTTGGCTTCTTGTTACTAACCTTATCTCCCTTTTTTTATTTTGCCAGTCGACCGAGAACTATTTAGGTTGATTAACCGGGTTTATTGCCTCTTATTTTTAAATCTTTTTTTATTCTATTCTGAGGCATTGAACTACTTGGTCTATATTCCTCTCATACCATTCCAGATTATTACTCCCTATATCCCCCAATTCTACCTTATTCTGGAAATTCTTTAATTTTTTCCAAATAAACTTTCTTCAGCCCTGTTGATGCTCGTTTAGGGTAGTCAACTTGTTGTGGGATCACTTTCTCTCTATATTCCCTAGTTCCCCCATATATATTCAATTGCAACGGGTTATGATAGCTGCCTTCACTTTGGGGTATTTTAAATTCTCGTACTAAAGGAAAATTCCAGGCGAATATAAATACGTAATCAATTGGGCAGTTTTGTGAGCCTATTTTAAAAGATTTCTTTGCAGGGCAATCTGCTTTAAATCTGCCATTTAGGCAGAGGATACCCTTCGTCCCTAAAGAATTTACCAGATCTCTGTCCTGTGTCGGGATTTCATTAACTAGAAATTTGGCTTGGTTTATTCCGTAAGCATCCAGTAGTTCCTTGTGCCAGCGATCAACCTCCTTTGGAATCAATTTATGATTAAAATCCCCCATAATGAGAAACACTTCTGCATCATCATTTTCGCCTAGAGAGTCTATATCCTCTTTGAAATTCCCCATCTCGGTTCCATACTCTGCAGCATTCACCCAATGCATATATACATTTATAACAATTACATTTTCATATTTCTTGTCCTGTGTCAGCAGGGTTACTCTACACACCAATAGCCATTTACATTTCACATTTAACCTAATTGCATTTCTTGTTACTTTTGTCGATAGAAGGGTCCTAATCCCCCCAGCCGGGCGTCCAAAGCTTGCTTTCTTAGCTGGGCAATTTAGTTGGAGGTAACCATCAAAAATTGGGGTTTCGTCGCATAGCCAGGTCTCCTGCAAACAAGCAATTTCCGCATTGTTTACTAATTCCTTTATTTGCTCTTGTTTTATCTCATTTCCTAAGCCATTAATATTCCATGATAAGAGACTTAGGCCATGTGACACCCCCTCTTCCTATTCCACCTCACTTAAGCTGCCACCTTCATCCATTACCTCCATATACTTTTGGGAGGGGCCTGCGAGACTACTTCTTTGGCTCCAGTTGCCCCAGGAGTGATCATTTACTGTTGTTTACCACTATATTCAGGACACTACCTGTTATATTCTGTTACTGTTTTATTATCTTTTACCCTCTTATGTCTGTCTCTTTAACTGCATGCAACTTGTTATGTTTCTGCATGCATTCCATGTTCTGAACAGAGCTTTGCTCATGAGGCATTCTGTAATGCCTGTCAGTTGTAACTCTGATGTAGCTGTACAAGGATCTTATGCTGTGCTGATAATTAAACCTTTTGTACCAAGCCTTTCTGGATTATTACATATTTTGGCGACGAGGGACTCCAGCCATTTTCAGCACAGGAGCGGAGTTTTGGACCCATTTTTATTTTTTTTTCATCAATATTGGATTATTTACTCGCTTTATTTGTTCTGCTTCAAAAGGACAAGAAGGATTTTATCTGCTCCCTTCATTCAAAGGGAAGCGTCTTTCTTGGAAATTTTGAATTATTTCCGTGTGTTTTGGAAACTATTTACTACATTTCTTTTCGATCCTGGCATCATTCAACTTTCCGTTGCTTGGTTACCTGCAAACAACATCGTTCCCGCTCTAACCTCTCATCTGCTCTTTGAACGCTTTGATCCGACGTCAGCATTTTGCTCGTTCCAGCTTCCTTACGTATCCTTGGAACTCTGGAGTCGTCTCATCTATTGGGTGTGTGACTCTTTGCTACGACAACCTCCTCTGAACAGCGCTCACGTCATTTCTTTCTTCTTTGTGCAAGCCTCATTCTCAGCGAAAGCTGACGATGCTGACGTAAGCGCGTTCAGCCTATTGCGAGATTCCTTTCATCCAGAGGCACTCACGTCATTGACAGTGTTACCGAGCAACCACAGACACCGAACAACTTTTCTTCAAACGCGAAGTTTTACTGTTTTTCAAAAGCGCTTATTACATTCAGCTATTTACATTTCATCAATCACCCGGAAATGTTATGAGGCAATTTAACTGCGTTTTAAGTTGGTCTAATTCTACAATTCTACTCCAGCATTATTTTAACTCGTTTGTTCATGACTGAAGTGATGAAAACATCAATATATTTCAATGCTGATATTTACAAGTACTTTTTCCTATTTACAGTTTAATTAATATTTCAATGCTGATATTTACAAGTACTTTTTCCTATTCACAGTTTAATTCTACTTTATCTATTTCGATGTGTTCAATACTCAACAGTGCAGTTTGATTCTATTTATTTATTTATTTATTATTTAATTTTGTTGCAGTGTTTTCTACTACATTGTGGGTATTTATTTATTTCTATTATGCAGTTTGATCCCCCCGCTAAGTTTTTACAAATTAAGGGTGACACCCCCATGCCTTGGTCTAGGTGGAAGGAAGAATTTTTCAATTATATGAGAGCTATTGATGGGGACCGAATGGGAGCAGAAAGAAAAAAAAGTATTCTTTTGCACTGTTTTGGGTCTGAGGGCCAAGAAATTTTCAGAACTTTACCCCAGTTATCAGTTCCTACCGGTAGTGGGGATACTATTAATGTTTATACTGAAGCTCTTAAACGTTTAGAAAAAAGATTTAAACCCACAGCTAACATTGCTTTAAATCGTTTCAAATTTTACACTAGAGCGCAAAAGCAGGAAGAATCTTTTGATGATTTCCTCACTGCTTTAAGAGCTTTAACTTTACATTGCAATTTTGGAACCATGTCCGATGAAATGATTCGTGACCAAATTATTGTTCATGTTAAGAACAAAAAAGTTAAAGATAAACTATGGTGTTTGGGTGATCCTAATTTGGAGGAAACAATTGCCATTGCTAAATCCACTGAAATGTCGGAAAAATGGATGGACATTGTTGTTAAACAAAATTCTAACTCCAGAAAATCTACTTCTGAAGAAGAAGTATGTGTTGTAAAACCCAAAGGCGACAACAAAAAATTTTTTCCTACACAAGTGAGAACCAAAAATCAATATAGTGTCAATAGTAGGAGAACTGATTTTGCTAACAATGTTGTTGCTTGTTATAGATGTGGCAACAAATCACATTTTGCATCTTTCCAGGGTTGCCCTGCTATTGATAAAACCTGTAACATTTGTGGTAGGGTAGGACACTTTAGTAATGTATGTAGAGAGAGACGTTTTAACTCCAATTGCGAACTGGACAATCACGTCCGCCTACTAACAGTGTTACCACCAAAGTTTCTTCCATTGGTAGTGTTGAGGGTGTAAAACAAGATCTTGATAGAGGTTATGTTGTCTCTATTATTGAAAGTGGCTGTGTAATGCTAACCAGTAAAAAGTCACCCACATGTTTTCTTCATATTTTTAACATTGCCATTGAACTTATGGTGGATTCTGGATCTCCATGGACAATAATCACTAGGCAATACTTTAATGAAAAACTACAGGAAATGTGTGATTTCTCTTGTATACAACAATCTGATATTTTAGCTGAGAGTTTCAATGGCAACAAAATTGATATTGAAGGATATTTCAATCTTCCGTTAAGTTTTAGGTGGAAAATTATCCCATATCAAACTGTATATTGCAGTCAAAGGAGTCAATGTGTTGGGTTGGCATGACCAATGGGAACTTGGCATCACGTTAAATCCACGTGCAAAAGATCCTGTTTCGCTGTGTAGCGAACAAGACATGATAAATACCATTTGTTCTAATGAAGGGGAGAAAAATGATATTTCTGTTTGGAGCAAAAAATTTGACAAAGTTTTTTGTGATAAGTTAGGAAAATTGAAGAACTTTGCACATAAAATTGTACTGAAGGAAGGGGCACTTCCAGTTAAACAAAAATTAAGAGGTGTTCCTCTCAATGTTAGAGATGAGTTAAGGGAAATGTTAAATGATTTACTGAAAGAGAACATTATAGAGCCCATTGAGTCGTCAGAATGGGTTTCGCCCATAGTTTTAGTACGGAAGCCTGATCAAAAATTGAGAGTCTGCATTGATTTGAGAGCACTTAATTCCAATATCATTATAGATTGTCATCCCCTTCCCAACATTAACGAGCTTGTTTCTCTTTTTGATGGTGCGCAGATCTTTTCCACATTAGATCTGAACTCACTGAAGAATCTAAGAAATACACAGCTTTCATTACTCCCATGGGCCTTTTCCAATATAAAAGAATGCCTTTTGGTTTGGCATCTGCTGCCTCCGTTTTTCAACGAGTTATGTTCCAAATTTTTAGAGACCTAGATTTATTTGTAAAATGTCTTCAGGATGACATCTTGATTTTTTCTAAAAATGAACTTGAGCGTGCTTCACACTTAGATGAAGTGTGTAGTAGACCGAAAAGATATGGTCTTACACTCAAGGCACACAAGTGCAAATTATTTAAGAAATCTGTGGAGTACTTGGGCCATACATTGTCAGGGGAAGGTTTGATTCCCAAAAAATCAAATGTCGAAGCTATTCTCAAGGCTCCAGCCCTAAGCAATAAGGAACAACTGCTGTCATTCTCGGGCATGTGCGAGTATTACAGTAAATTTGTGGTAAACTTTGCTACTAAAATGGAGCCACTGAGAAAATTGTTAAGACAAAGTAATGCATTTGTTTGGGAAGTCGAACAAGAAAAAGCTTTCACTGACATTAAGAACGATATTGTCAATTCACCAACTTTGAAACCTTTTAGGATGGGCAAGAAATGTATTATTACCACTGATACAAGTTTGTATGGCCTTGGTTGTGTTCTGTCTCAGACAGATGGTGTCATAGAATGGAATATGGCTTTTTCTTCCAGGACGTTGAGTGAAACAGAGCGCAGGTATGCGGTTATTGAACGAGAGTTACTTTCTTGTGTATGGGCTATTGAACACTTTAGAATCTACATTTGGGGCAGCAAGTTTATTCTGAGAACAGATCATAAGCCGCTTGTACATATTTTATCTGTGGGTGGAGGTTGGAACTCTACGGCAAGAATTGCACGTCTGGCATCAAGGTTACAGGAATATAATTTCGCAGTAGAATATATTCCTGGAAAAAAAAATGTTACAGCTGACTGTCTGTCGCGTTTGCCTTTTAAAAGTAATGTTAACCGGGTTAGTGATCTCAGGGAGGTCGATTTTGTTTTAAGTTTGTCTGATTTTGTTTCCTCTCAGTATCAAGATATCTCTGAACAATTTTGGTTGAAATGTCAAAGTGATGATGAGAAATTCGTCTTGTTAAAGAAATGTCTCCTAGAGGGCTGGCCAAACAAAGCCAATGTCGGAGATGATTTACTTCCATTCTATAATGTGGCAGATGAGTTATGGTGTGAAGGTGATTTAATTTTCAAATCTGACAAATGCATTCCACCTGTTGGGGTGCAAGAGCTGATACTTAAGTTAGCTCACAAAACCCATCCTGGGATTTCGGCCATAAAGCGTCTGATTAGATAAAATTTTTGGTGGCCAGGGATGGACAGATTTGTTGATCGCACAGTTAGGGAGTGCAGTGAGTGCTGTATCAATGACAAGATGCTTGAATTGCATGTTCCACCTCTTAAAGTTGTGAAATGGCCGGAATTTCCTTGGAACAAAATAGCGTTTTATATTTCAGGCCTGTTCCATATTTTACCAGAAGCCTCACGTTTTGCATTAGTCATGATAGACTACTATTCAAAATGGCCAGAGGTGAAATTTGTGTCTAAAGTAACTTCTGAGGTTGTTATTTCCTTTTTCAAAGACGTTTTTGCGAGAGAAGGCTCTCCCTCTGTGTTAGTGTCTGACAATGGTGTGCAGTTAGTTTCTTCTGAGATGCAATCATTTTTAAAGAGTTGCAATATTAAACACATTCGGACATCCCTTTATGAACCACATGAGAATGGACAGGTTGAGCGCTTCAACCGAGTTTTAAAAAGTTTTGTTTCTGATGCTGTTAAGGATAAAAGTAATTGGTTAAGTGTGCTTAGGGAGAAGCTTTGGACTTATCGCATAACTCCTCATACCACCACGGAAGTTAGTCCTTTCAAACTTCTTAAAGGAAGATATCCTGCTTCAGAGATATGTCCCTGGTGGTTTAAGGAGAAATGCAAAAATTTGGCAGAAGATGAAGTGGATATTAAAGGAATTGCAAACAGGGTCAGTTGCAAGCAAAACAAGTCAGCTTTGTGGTACAATAAAAAATGGAAGACTAGAGAGCATAATCTGGAGGCTGGTGATTGGGTCAGGATCCTGAAAAACTTTTATGGTCAACAAAGGTATGAGTAAGTTTGGTAGACCCATTCAGGTTAAAAAAGTTTTCAGTAATTCTGTCATCACCCAAGATGGCAAAGTTTGGAATGTGAGTAAGATTGCCAAATGTCCAACACAAAATAATGCACAGTTCCAGTCGTCTGGTAATTTGGACAATGGTGAGATAGAAGCTAATTCTTTTCCTGACTCAGTGGCTTCAAGAATCAAAGGTGACATGAGAGTCAGAAGAAGACCCACTTCTTTACAGGACTTTGTGTAAACTTACTTCTCGCTTGATTTTTTTTAAAGAGGGAGATGTTATATTCTGTTACTGTTTTATTATCTTTTACCCTCTTATGTCTGTCTCTTTAACTGCATGCGACTTGTTATGTTTCTGCATGCATTCCATGTTCTGAACAGAGCTTTGCTCATGAGGCATTCTGTAATGCCTGTCAGTTGTAACTCTGATGTAGCTGTACAAGGATCTTATGCTGTGTTATGCTGTGCTGATAATTAAACCTTTTGTACCAAGCCTTTCTGGATTATTACACTACCCTCTTCTTCTTTATCCCTCAGTAGCCTCACCTGTCTCCTACTAAGACCTGCATGGCATTTTAGGAAACTACTTCCTAATTGGGAGTTTCCCTTTAGTTCATTCTCTGGGATTAAACTTATACCTTCCTGAAGTATCTCACTGGCCGCTTTATCAATGGCCAATTTGACAAGGTCTGAGTAAAATAATACTCTTGTAATTTCCTTCCCATTTATTTTTTCTATGGAGCCCACCTGTCTCAGATCTTTTGAACCTATCCCCCTCAGACTCAGACTAGGGCATTTAGAGAATGAGAGTAGAATGTGTGCCCTATTTAAGGGGTTCATCTTCCTTAACTTCTTTCCCCTTTGTCCGGATTGCTCCTGTTCTAGGTACAGCCATTTGTTTCTACCAACCTTTAACCCCTTCTTGGGGCTTCCAGATCTTGCTGCCTATGGGTTATCCTTTCGGTGAGCCCCATTTTACTTTCTATTTCTGGTTTGCCTTGTTGATGTAATACTTCTGCTTGGTTATATTACCTCTGGGTGTTCCTGGTTTGTCCCCCTTGGGAGGCGTTTACTATCTGGTTTATGTTTGGGGATTTAGGTTTTAGTTGCTCCTTTCTTAAGCCCTTACTACACAGACTTTTTACTTGGACAATAGGAACTTTTCTCTTAGCCTCTACTATAGGAGTCTTAATGGGTACTGAAGAATCTAAGCTTGATTCTGCATCTTCTTTCCTTTCCTTCCTTTTTCCCTTTTTTACTACTTTTGTTTTCCTCTTCTTACATATCTTTCTTTTCATATGACCCCTTACACTTTCGCCTCTTCTTTTTATCAGCATTGGGCATTTGGATATATAAACGGTTTGTGGGGATTCTATTGTCTAAACTACCTCTGTTCAGTTCCATGGACTGAGGGCCGATCACTGTTCTTAACATATGTGGCATCTGCCCTTTAATTCCTACCAGCTCTTCTTTGATCTTTTTTTAAATACAGCTTTTGTGATTTTAAGACCCCATTATTCAACATTGTTACTTCCAAAATTCCCTGAAGGGTTTTCTGTAGCATCAATAGTAAGTCCATCATTGAGCTGGAGGGTGATGCTGAAATGTCCAGGTCCTGGAGGCTATTTCTCTCTGCGGTGGCTGGGCATCTAGTTCTTGATGTGTCCTGCTGGGTTAGAGTTTTTGACCCATTTGGATATTGTACTAGACTGTTTGGTGAATCTCCCCAGACACTGCTTAATACTTGACTGTCATTTTCCAATAACCCTGTATTCTCTGGATCCAGTACATGCCTTGAGACTAGATTTGGAGAAGATGACAAACGCGGAGCTTCTATTTGTTAATTTAGGCTCATGAGGGAGTGGTTTATTAAAAAAAGATACCGCCAATACCTCCTCTGGCGGGATTCCCGTACCATTCCCATTCGGGCGTTCTTCCTCCTCCTCCCCAATTTCCAGGAGTACTACGGGTTGCTCTAATATTTTATAATGCTTCCCTAGAAAGTCCTTTACGGAGTTGGTTGCTGAGGAGCTACCTTTAGAGTTGGGTACTGAGTCGCAAACGCTTTGAGCTTGTGGGGTCTTTTTGGTGGCTTTTTTATTTTTTCTCTTCTGGCGTGCCCCTTTACTGATCCCCTCTGGGCTAGCCTGGCTTTCTTGACTCTCATCCAAAGTCCTAGACCCCCCTGGTATCTGTCTCCCTTGGCTTTCCTCCCCTGATTCCATGCAAGTTTTTTGTATCCTTTTTGGTGCCATGATCCTTTTCTTCAGAGCTACTCCTCTTCTGCTAGGCTCATTTGGCTCCGATTATACAGTGGGACGCGTAGTCCTTACTTTGCCCCCAACAATTGCTTTCTAGTCTACAGAATGTTAACAATTGTTGGGCTTTAAATGGACAATAGGGTACTATAAATGTTCTCTTAACATACACTCACTTATCTTTGTTGTGCCATTTGCCCATCCCTGCCTGCCAAGGAATGTTTAAAGTTTCCATTGTTGTCCCTGGGCACAAACCGAGTGCACTCCTCCTTTCCCCCTTATTTCCAGCCAGTTATTCCTTAAGCATCTGGGACTGCCGGGTGGAGCTGACACTTAGAAATCCCTCTCCCCACCCTTCTTTCTTCTGGGAGTTCTGGTAGTTCTTCACGCAATAACCACTCCACGCATCAGTTAGCGTAAAAGGCCATTTTATAAGAACAGGCATGACAGCTAAATTAACATAACATCAATAACAATTAACAATCCCCCAAACATCCTGCCTCTCAACCATCATCCACTCACGTACTCCAATAGCCACTCCCAATTCACACCACGCCTCTTCACGTATCCCATTCACTTCCCCTTTTCACTTCCAAACTCCTCCATCATCTTCATCCATCGCACTCCCGTCTACCACACCTCCATCCTGCACCTGTAACCCCCTCCCCGGAAGGGTGATTCTGCCCGTCAAGGACACCCCACCCCTGCCCATGATCCACACACACTCCCCCGTGCCATCCTGTCCTAAACTGGCTCGCCTTACAACAACGTTGAACCAAAACACCCACAACTCCACTCATTTAACTTGTAGAGTGGGTGGGCGGACAAACTAACTCGACCCTGAGGCACGGGGGACAGGAAGAGAAAGTCCTTCCCCTCCTGTCCCCTTAAGTAGCCTCCTAACCCCCCCACCCCTAATTCCCACCCCTTACCTAACTTCCTCACGCCGTCCTCTCGCGGGAATACCACGGGGAAAAGACTGGTCTGCCGACCTGCTTTCCCCGGGGCCCTCATCGCGCAATAACCACTCCACGCATCAGTTAGCGTAAAAGGCCATTTTATTAGGACAGGCATGACAGCTAAATTAACATAACATCAATAACAATTAAAAATCCCCCAAACATCCTGCCTCTCAACCATCATCCACTCACGTACTCCAATGGCCACTCCCAATTCACAGCACGCCTCTTCATGTATCCCATTCACTTCCCCTTTTCACTTCCAAACTCCTCCATCATCTCCATCCATCGCACTCCCATCTACCACACCTCCATCCTGCACCTGTAATCCCCTCCCCGGAAGGGTGATTCTGCCCGTCAAGGACGCCACCCAGGGAACCCCCGGAGGGCGTTACCTGCCCCACCAAACGTGCACCTTTCGCGCTCAATCACACCTACACCAGATCCTCTCGTTCCACAGAAAACTGAGCAGATCCCGCAGCTCCATAAGGTAATACGCATTTGGTGGTTTGGGAAAGTAAGCAACAGAACTCAAAGACATTTTGGTCACTTGTCAACAACATCGATCGAAACATAACATCCTTTGGATCAGCGAACGTCCAGGAAGCAGACTGGATCTCGTACTTAACAGAGCATTTCCAGGCACAAGATAACCCTGACCGCCCTGGATTAACATGGGTTTCTGACATTGGCACGGGCATAACATCGAACCTTCCACCCGATCAAATGCAGGGGCTTACCTCACCCAAGGAATCGTCTGAAGAAAGAGTAGTCAAAGCACTGACGAAAGGGAGAGAAGACGGAGCACCAGGCCCGAATGGCCTGCCGCAAAGGCTATTGAAGTCCGACGTCCCATTCTGGTCCAAGGTGCTATCAAATCTCTTTAATTACACCCTGAGCTATCAAACCATTCCGGATTCTTGGAGAGGTGCTATTATCCATCCCATCTATAAAGCTGGAGCACGAGGCAACCCGAACAACTACAGATTAATTGCCTTGCTGGATATAGAGGCAAAGCACTTTGCAGGCCTCATTTTGGAGGATCTCAGACAATGGGCAAAGGACAAAAATCTGATTCCTTTGAATCAGACAGGGTTCGTTGCCAAATCAGGAACAATGACAAACTTATTGGCAATCTCCACCATCATTGACAAAGCCCTTACAAATTCCAGGTCGATTTTTTGCTGCTTTGTCGACTTCAAAGCAGCATTTGACAGGATGCCTAGGGCTGCTCTGTGGCAAAAACTGAGGCAGTGGGGAATCCCAGACAATATCCTGAATCCAATCATCCTGCTGTATTCCAACACATGGGTTTGAGTGAAGTTAGGGTCTGGCGCGCATCTCTCCCGGAAAATCTGGACCTTTCGTGGTGTCAAACAGGTATGCGTGATGGCTCCCCTTCTCTTTAATCTATTCATTGCTGACCTATCAAGCTCTCTAGAGAAAGTAATTAGCTATCCACCAAAAGTAGGAGGCACGGCATTATGCAATCTCTTGTATGCCGACGACCTGGCACTGTTCAGTCTCACCAGAGTGGGGCTACAGAGACTCCTGGACGCCTTCATGCAATACACGGTCAACAACCAGCTAGAAATTAACATGAAAAAAAAACTATGGTTGTTCCGTTTGGCAAAAAACGCTACAGCGGTGGAGGCTGGACAATAAACAAAGAAAGCATCTCAATCGGCCAATCGTACAAATACTTAGGGGTCCATTTGGACTCCAGGGGCAGTTTCACCAAACAGAGTACTGTGATTGCAGCCAAGGCTACAGCGTTAATGGTATCCTTGGCTGAGCTATCGAGGAGACTCTCAGGCCCCACGGTCTTGCCTTTACTGGAAGTGCTTAGAGCAAAGATCGGGCCCACACTTTCGTATGGCATAGAGATCTTTAAGGGAAAAATGAATAATTCCTTAAATAAACTGACAACCAAACTCTATAAGAAATTGCTTCACCTGCCGAGTTCCTCCTCGCCAGCACAGGTCAGACTAAAGTTGGGCTTAATTAACTATGAATCCTCTAACGTTGGCTCATATCTTAACCTGATCCACAAACTAAGACAGGCAGAAGCTGGTACCCTGGAACTCCTGGTCTTTAACTAAATCAGTGTGAGCAATCCGGGAGGATCATTCGGCCGCCTCCTAAATGACTACATCTAACAAATGTCTGCTGCGGATCTTTGGGCCCTTAACCCAAGCCAGACTACTTTCAAAAATACAATTAAAAAAGTTATAAGACTGAAATCCATGATTATGGACAAAGCTCTCCTTGCGAAACGTAGCCATGCTTGGGCAGTAGCCAACTCCTATAAACGACTATCCCCAGCTAATTACCTTTCGATAACATTCTCTTATCATCTAAAGCGATGCCTGATCGCCCTAAGACTGGGAGACTGGCGCTTCCTTCAAAATCTTCCTGTATGGCGTCAAAAAAGGGTTGATCAAACGTGCAGAGGGGGTGGGTCAGCAAACAAAACTTTTTTGCACGTGCTTTGTACATGCCCTTTATTCTCCAACGCAGACGCCTACTCAGGCCAGAATGGAACAGGCTGGGAGTTCGGACTTGCAGACACGCCATTATTGCTGCTCTGTCCTTAGAGAACACTGTTTTAAATATAAAATTGGCCAAATTCGTTCAGCATGTTTATAGTCTTTTAGAAAAATTGGACAACTTTGCAGAATAATATGTACTTTAACCTCATCTGCATTGTCCGGGAGTGCTAATGTCTAAATTGACACGCTGCAGTAAGCACTGATAAGAAGGCCAAATTTTATTTTGTTTTTATTTTCTTCTTTCCTTAATCTCTTTCAAGCTGCAAAATTGTATTAATGTGCTGGAAGAATCTTTTAAAGATATGTTTTTATATATCTAAATAAAGTGTTTATATATACATGTAATACGCATTTCCTATGTGCGAAAGGTGCACGCCATCATCTCGAAAGAGAAGTGGCTCCTCCAGCCTGAGCCCGCCATGAGCCAGCACTTTGAGTCCATGATCAGCACAGAAAAGCCTCATTGCCCTGTTCAGTTTCCTACGGGCCCTTTCAATGGCCGCGGGCTTAAGAGCCCCCCTCTAGATCCGTCGTGGTATGAATTCAGTCCACACAATACAGGCGCCAGCCAGATTGCGCTTCATTGCTTCCAAGTCCCACTGCATCAAGTGTAACAGGGACACCCCCGCTTGTCTTTTTTTTTTCTCCTCATTTGCCTTCCCTTCAAAGCAAGGGCGATACCAACCACCTTGCACGACTTGAGGACGTGATTGGATATTCTGGTGGTAGAGATGTCCCAAAAGAAGCAAGGGTGATGTCTTTGACTCCATCTAGGTATATTTCAACCTGTAGGACCTTAATCAAAACTAGGCTGGCCCTGGTCCAGGAGTGTTATTGGCATAATCATCGAATCCTGGGGGGGATCACCTCCAGTTGATTAGAAGGTCCCAAAAGGCCAAGTTACGCTTACTAGCTGTTCTTTTAAGGTCCAATTTAGACGTTTCGTATAAGGATGAAAGCCACTGACAGTGTAATTGTTTTTTCTATCCAATGTATACAAATTTGTCTTCTCGCAAATAAAATTGCGTAGAAAAGAAAATATTTCACCTTGCCTTTGATATTCTCTTCCAGCCCAAAGATGACAAGTGAAAGGGTTATTGACAAGGATGTGTGTAGGATAGAGTTTAAAGTATTAATCACTTCTTCCCAAAAATTTGAAATGTCAGGACATTCTAAAAACATGTGTATATCATTAGCACCTACCATGTTGCATTTATTACACTTTTTATCTGGTAGAAATTTAGAGAGTTTCAGTGGTGTTATGTATGCACGGTGTTCAGAAAAGAGGTGGTTTCGTCTTAGCCATGAGGGCTTTACGGTTTTATATAGTAGTCCGACAGACTTTCGCCACCTCTCCTCACATGGAGTACCAGTCACTGTTCCCCATAGCTCATCTGGAAGTTTGAACTGCCCATCGTTTTCTTTCCACAACTGCCAGTACCATGTAGCTACTTCTTTCCCTCCTATGGGTCGTTCTACCAATTTTTGTTCTGTTATGCTAATTTTTCCAATATTAGTGTCTATACAACTCTGTGATCTCGCCCAGCTGTCTATTTGAATGTCTTACCAAGTCATTTTCACCCAAATGGATCACAAGCATGTCCGGACAGCCCAGCTGTGACACCCTCTTTGTAAGCCAAGGCAGCAGTTCTCCCCAATGCATTCCGCTCTTACCCCACCATTGGACCTCATGATGACTGCTCCTCAGGCCCAGGCTACGACCATACACCTGCCTGTCCGCAAACTTTGAGGCCCAATGTACAAAAGAGTTTCCCACAATCCAAGTGAACTTCTTGGCCCCTGGTCCCCGGACGCAACCTACGAAGAGAAAGAGATTAGTACCACAGCAAAGACAAAATTGACACAACAACCGCAGCCGCCAAGTACAACCCGCGCCCCTCTTCACCGGCGCACATAGCGTTCACAGCAGCGAGACCGCCACCGACCAATCCGCCGAATCTCCTCCCACGACCAACCCAGCCCAGCCGCTGCCGTGGCCGCCCCGATCCTAAACGAGTGCGTACCAAAACGCGCCGGATCCCTGCCAAGCCTCCTCAACGCCAATCTCAACACCACCAGCAACTGGAAAGCTGTCAAGCGCCTCATAGAAGTACGCATGAAGATCTCACCCTCCAACCTCTGCACTCGTCCACAGAAAACCCGCCACTCACGCACCGGGCACACGCCCGCACAGCCACTCTCTGCCAACCACACCCATTTACCGCGACCAACCTGGTCCGTCTTTGAACGTCCCAGCCAAATGCCCAGCCGGACCCCATCCAAACGCACTACCGCAAACTCCCGCCCCGGCACCCCGCGAGCCCCCAACAACTCTGACACCCGAAAGGCCCCAAAGAACATCCATACCATGCATAAACAAGAACAATGCCACTTCATCCCCGTCATAACAACAAGACGGCAACTCCCCCAGAATCCCACCCAACAGATCAAACGTAATCGCCTCCCGAGGCAACTCCCCCCCTCCGCCCTCACACGTCCCCAACCTTTCAATATTTGACTCAGCAGATCCGTCCTAGCCGGATCAAAACCCATATAGACCATACTGTAGAAAGAAGCACCCGCCAACTTGCCAGCAATCCATGCAGTCCAAAACAAAACGCACCACCCCTTGCTCGCATGCACCCCTGGACATCCTCCAAGCACCTTTCTTCCAACCCAAGAAGGCCCCAAATTCAGACCACGCCAACCTATACGAACGCTTAGTGGACTCGGCTATCGATCTTTCAACCAACCCCACCACTCTCATTCCCCCCACGCCCAGATACCCTCTGGCACCTTGGTCTTGCAAGCCTCCGCTCCCGGAGCCAGCTTCCTGAAGCGCTGCCACTGCGAACGAGATAACTCATCCGCAATTTTGTTACTGACGCCAGGCACATGTTGCGCGCGAAAAAGCACATTGAAACGCAAACACAGCAGCATGAAACTTTGCAGCAAGCGCAGCACTCGCAGGTCTATTGCTTTCTGATTGTTCACCAAATCCAAAACTGACATGTTGTCCACGTGGAACAACACCGACCTTTTCTTAAATTCCGAGCCCCAAACCAACAAAGCCACCAACAGTGGGAAGAATTGCAGGAAAGCAATGCTCTTGCCCTGGCACAGCCAGTGAGCCGGCCACTGTTCAGCACACCAGCAACCGTCCCAGAACACCCCGAAACCAGCCGCTCCCGCCGCATCAGAGTAGAGTTGTACCTGCAACACCATCTTGTCCCGCGCAAAGTCCAACGAGACACCATTGAAGTCTTCCAGAAACATCAGCCAGACCCGCTAATCAGACCTCACTCCCAGCGTGACCCTGACCCTGTGATGCAGGAGAACCGCCGAGGCGCCTACAAAATGTCCTTCCGGCCCTCACCACCCTGCAGGCAAAGTTCAACAGTCCCAGCAAACGCTGCACCAACCTCAACTCGATTTTGCGAGCAACCAGCACCTGTCTCAAAACCTCCTGCATCTCCACCTCCTTCTGCAATGGCAACCTCGCCTGCCAAGCCACCGAGTCCAGTTTGATCCCCAAAAAGGTAATACAGCAGCTAGGCCCTTCCGTTTTTTCTGGCGCCAAAGGCACCCCAAACTCCTGCGCCATCAGCTGAAATTGGCCCAAGGCCTTTCCGCAGTCGCTCGACTGTCCCATTCCAACAAATAAGAAATCGTCCAAATAGTGAGACACCAGCTGGTGCCCACTGCGGTCCACAAAAGCCCACTGCAAAAAGGAACTGAAGGTCTCAAAGAGCGCGCAGGAAACCGCACAACCCATTGGCAACACCATGTCGACGAAAATGGCCCGCAAAACTGCATTCCCAACAGAGGAAAATCCACTGATGTCACACTTGGCCAACTCTGCCCCCACTCCGCAAGCACGCACCAAACCAATGGCATCATCCACCGACGCATACAAGACCCTAGAGTCCTCCTCCGCGATGAAGTCATTCACCGAACCCCCCTCCGGCCATGACAAATGATGGATCAACCTGAACTCCCCTTGTTCCTTCTTGGGGACCACCCACAGCTGGGAGACCATGAGATTCGACATCGGCCACTCCTCGAAAGGGCCCGCAATCCTGCCTTCCAAAACCTCCTTTTCCAATTTCTTCGACACCACATCCGGCAGCTCTCTGGCAGACTGCAAGTTCTCCGCCCAACCCTGCTCCCTCGGTCCCTGATAGCCAAGCCGAAAACCTTCCACAAACCCCCAATACAGTCTCGCCGCAGCCTCTCTGTCAGGATACCGGGAGAGCCATGGACACATGGCCTCCACCTTAACCGGAGTATGGGCCCTTCGGCCCAACCTGTCCTTTGCCTCTTGCAAACTTCCATTGTTCTGAGGGTGTAGCCAACGTGAGGCTTTGCATAACTGCGTGCCGTCCCCCACACTTTGAGCACTCATGTTTGAATTTACAGGAAGGTCGGTTGCAGAAACCCTTATTGAAACCTCAACAGGCTCCAGTGGATCCCGGCTTGTACTGCTCTCCAGCTGCCCCTGTCAACACCGCCTGAGCTCCCTGTCCCCCGGCAACGCCTGACCCATCCGCCCCAGATTGGGCGGGGCGCGACTGAATAGACCGATAGGTGCCTGGAAGGCCACTGCCCGTATGCGTGGAAGCCGCCGCCTGCGTCGATGACATCCACTGAATCCAGAGTTCCTGGTCAACGTCCCCCCCCAAGGCTTGTCCGGGTTCACACTAATCCTGGCCCTGAACTCCTCGTCATAGCTCAAACAGGCAAAACCACCAAAATGCAACTGCGCCTTCCGAATCACGTCCATATACTTAAATAACGCAATCGCCCTATCTGCATGTTTCTCACAATATATACTCGCATAAATCAAAAAGGCCGACGTCCAATTCTCCATTGTCATCAGCACTCTCAGCCGCCTGGTCAACTCCCATTCCTCCTCCTTCGACCCTTCTTTTGCCTGAATCTCTCTGTGTATCAACTTAAAGACATCAACATTTTCATGTTTCCAAATCTTCGACTTTGTCTTCTCAGATAAATGAGACCCAAGAGGCATAGCCATACCCATGTACGGTAGCTTCTTTTGAGCTTTCTCAACCCCATTATCCTTTCCCCCATCATCCTCCGACTTATCCGTTTGAGCACTGGCCGTCACAACCTGCTTCTTACCATCCATCGGAGCCTTTTCCGCTCACCCTGTGGCCCAAAACTCCCGCACAGACACATCCCCCACACCCACCGACCGGCAGTCCTTCCTCCCTCCTTTCGCCCCATCCCCCCAAGCATCCCACCAAGCGCCCTCACCTGATAGAATTGCAGGAGCGTCCCGCTCAGTCCTCCTTGCGTCCGTTGGCTTCGCTGTCCCTCTGCTTGCCCGACTAGCGCCAGCTATTGCCTCCGGGACAAATCCCGGCCAGTCCATTGCAGATCTGCCCTTCCCCCAACTCACAGGCTCTCTCACCTCACCCTCTTCCAACTCATCCTCTTCATCATCATAGTCCAACACTTCGTCCTCCAACTCACACACCTCAGTCACCACTCTCTTCGCACGTTTCCCTTTCACTCCAGGCACAAACTCGCACTCCAACATCACCGGTGCCCGCTCCCTCGGGGGAGGGCAGGCCGCCGCGGACCCCCCTGCTTCTTCATCCCGGCGTTTGGAGGCCGTCTTGCGTCCCGCAGGCCCATCCCGGCCTTTGCCAGCTGCACCTGCTGGCCTGTACCCCCCCCCCCCCCCCCCGAGCCGTATGTGCTCGGAGAGGCCCCGGTGCCACCAGGTCTCTGCGCCGCCAAGGCAGTCCCTGACCCCTCTACCCAGACCCACTCCCCGGACGCCCCAGGAATCCTCACCTCCGCGCCCGTGGCAGGTCTCCCCCCTCGCGCAGGTGCCGGGGCCCCTTTGCCCCTAGTCACCCCACCCGCCTTCGCCTCTCTAGCAGCAAACAAATGCTGCCATTCACCCTCTGCCTCCTCAATAATCCGACGCTGGTCGCGGATCCGCTCCTCTGTAGACATGAGCTCCCACCTGGCGTACCATGACCCCTGCTTCTCCGTGTCTCCTAGGTGGCGGCACTGCAGACGCCCCCTTTTCTGGCCCCACTCCCCCTGCCTGCCGAGCCTTCTTTGGTCCCTTGCCCTTGGACCCCTGCGCCCTGACTACACCCTTCTTGCCCGTAGACAGATCCACAGGCTGCCCAGGCTCATCTCCAGACTCTCCTTCCGTTAACATGAGGGCGAAGTCCTCTCCAGCCATCTGCTCCCACTCACCCAGGTCCTCCCCCCCACTACCTTCACTGCTCTACCCATAATCAACAAGCTGCCCTCCCCCTCCAGACCCCCACCCAATGTGGGCAATGGGGCCAAAGCCTGCTGTTCATCCCCCACAAACTGCCCATGCTCCCCCGGCCCCTCCACAGGCAGCACAACACCATCATCAGACACACGAGCAGGGAGGCTCAACCGCCTCCCCCAGCATTTGGGGCCATCTTGCTCTCTTTTGCCCCTCCCCCGCCCTGCTCCAGATCCTCGAGACCCTTGGGGCTCGTTCAGACACGTGGCAACTGCCGCTAAAACGCCGGCCGAGGCAGCCCTCTGTGGTCGGGCCATCCCGACCCAAGCCTGCTCAAGGACACCGGGCTGGAGGAGGTCGGCCCTCCCAGCCCAGCCAAGCACCTGTAGGGCCGCCCGCACCGCCGCAGCATCGGGCGTCGCCATGGCTACCGAAACGCTAACTGACTCACCGCCGAAATCGCCGTCAACCAAAAGGTCGGCACCTATGTCGCACACCGGGGCACCAGCGGCGACTTTCTCCGTCCACAAAATGCACCTCCGCCTACACTAACTAACCAAACACGCACAAACAAACTCGACCCTGAGGCACCGGGGACAGGAAGAACAAGTCCTTCCCCTCCTGTCCCCTTAAGTAGCCTCCTAACCCCCCACCCCTAATTCCCACCCCTTACCTAACTTCCTCCCGCCGTCCTCTCGCGCGAATACCCCGGGGAAAAGACTGGTCTGCCGACCAGCTTTCCCCGGGGCCCGCATCCTACGTGCCCCACACTCTCTTGACAGCGATCTTTTGTGTTTACACGGGCTCGACCCGGCCCGGCTCAGTTCTCCCCTCTCCTTCCTCTGGGGCAAAAGTCTGCACGTGCCCGCCAAACACCAAACTGGCCCAGCCACTTACCGCTTTTCACCTGCTGCGCGGCTCGCTTCTGCCAGGCGGCTCCAGGAAGGCTCCGGGTGCGCTCCCGCTCCTGCGCTTAACCTGGGCAAAAAAAACGGCGCTGCAATGCTGCGTGGGACTCTCTCCAGTGTTCGAGCGTTTCAATGCTCTTGACGATCTCCCAGTTTGGCTGCGCACCACACTGTGCGAATGGCTTGGCGAGTGAGATCGGTGCTTACACAGCAACACCTACACACCACATACACTCCCTAACACATGGTTAAAAAACATTGTCATTTACAACGCCTATATCTCTAACTTAAGCAAATGCGAGACCTATTGCATTTTCAATGATTTTTTATAGTACTAAATGATGTCCTTTTCTGGTTTTTTAGAGTGAGAGCGAGGCAACTCGTGTCACACGGAAGTTACGCCTGCCCCTCCCTTTATGTTTCGCAATTCCCCTGATTCAACTGTTAGTTTATTCTCATATTAACCCCGCTGTTTTGAAAAAAAAACAAAAAAAAAACACTAACACGTTATAGCGAAGAATATGAAGAAATGTGTAAAAGGGTTGCTGCTTGCATAACAATTTTAGGAAGCGCTTAAGACCTGGCGGGGCTGCAAAGCACTATATAAATGTCATGTCATCATACTGCAACTCAGACTGCTTCACTCTTTAGGAAGAGTGCCTTCCCGGGCGGTGCAGTGGCATAGTTAGTTAAAGCGCCCGTCCAGTTAACTTGAGATCCCGAGTTCGATTCTCATCAGTGCTTTGGGTTTTTAATATCTATGTAAGAAAAATCTAATTTTCATGAACTAGGTAGGGTGACGTGCAGTGTTGGTAGTTACGTAAAACATGAAGGGGTACTTGTGAGATGATCCTTGTACTGAGACAAGTGACAGCCTTCTTACTTTTTCATAAACTCTAGAAATGTGCGGAGGCGCGAGCTCCAGAGCAGTGACGCAGTGAGGCAAGAGGCCAGTCTAAGGTCGTTGCTTATAGGGTTGGCTGCTGTGGGACCACAGGTTTAATGGGGAAATACAGGCTTGGAGTTTCGCAGTGAGGAAGAGAAGGCTGAAATACATGAATGATATATTCCCCCTTCAAGTGGACGAATAATTAGACCCAACTTTGGAAGGGGTGACTCCTTGTCCTAAAGTATTTGCAGCCTTTTTCAGAACTAGTAACCCCAACTGAAAGTAAGCCACTGTCTCAGGGGGAGTTTTGTGTGCAGCTATGCAGGTTTCATCTGCAGTATTTGAAAGGGGTCTGGATGTCTCAATTATACTCTTAGCTCTGGAATGCTTTGCTATGGGGGTTTATACTGCATGTTGAAGGCAACTCTGACTACAAGGGTTCAGGTGGATATAAAATAACATGTACTCCAAAAATAAGAGTATGTAAGTAGCAGAGCAAATGACATGGGTAATCACCCCACACCTGCAATTGAGACAAAGCAGGGTGCACATATACACTTTATCACAAAGATTTCTAGAATCGATCCCAAGTCTACATTTTCACTGAGAAACGTGCAAAGGCTTGGGTGGCATTTTGAAAGGAAGGCACAGGGAACCCTTGGAAGTGACTGCATTCATTGTTAACAGTTTTAGCTGACCAAGATGAAGTTAAAAAACCTGTCCTCGAGTGACAAGGCTCTTTATGTCTAGCTTGAAAGATGGGTACATCCTGGTGTTGATGGCGAAGTAGAAACTGCGTGCACTAGAGCTATAAAGTTGGAAAAAACTGATTGGTGTAAAAGTTAGGACATTTTCTAGACACTGGAAATTATTCCATCCCATTCAGGCGCACATTTAGTTAGATAGTCTATAACATTGCAGGCAAGGGCCTACCATGTGCAATTCAGCCCATGCCACAGCAGGGATCAACTATATTTTACTCAGAATACTACCTAACCAAAAGGCAAAGTTCAGCAAAACTGCCTGGACACTTTCCCACTGAATGGGTCTACGTTTGATAGCTATTTTGTGACACTTGTAACTACTTGTGCCCGTGTGCGTGCATGTATATAGTGCACCGTCTTTTTAGGTCGAGCGACCTATCTCAATGCCCATGGGCATTGAGCGGGAGCTCGATATATAGCGTCTTAAACAGACTTTACCTAACTGGGCGATTTGGTGCTGTGCCCGTGGCTTTTAGGTCAATGCGCAAGCGCATTGACCTAAAATGCGCGTGCACATCACCAAATCGCCGTTGGTTCCCTCAGCCGCACTCCTCCCACACCTTTGAAGTGAAGCTTAGCTTCACTTCAAAGGCCCCTGCTGTTTTCACACCCTCTCCCGGCTCCGCCCCCTCCCCTGACCGCCGTGTCGCATTTCCCCCCCCCCCCCCCTTCTCTGCTTTCCCTCCGTCGCTCGGCCCCCTCCCTGCCTGCCGTGTCGCATCACCAATTAGTCATTTAAGTAACGAGGTAGCTCTGCTGACCAAGAATTATGCCATTCCTGAAACTGTGGTACAGGGTCCTCCTGGAAATGCTCACACCACTTCAGTAAAACCTCCAACAAACGGCAACAACCGGACTTGCCCCCCTGCCCGCCGTGTCGCATTTCTCCCCCCCCCCTTCTCTGCCTTCCCTCCGTTGCTCGGCCCCCTCCCCTGCCTGCCGTGTCGCATCACCAATTAGTCATTTAAGTAACGAGGTAGCTCTGCTGACCAAGAATTATGCCATTCCTGAAACTGTGGTACAGGGTCCTCCTGGAAATGCTCACACCACTTCAGTAAAACCGCCAACAAACGGCACAAACCGGACTTGCCCCCCTGCATATTAACACATAAATAGGAGAGAAGGATAAGGTATTTCTTAGCCCAATTTACCTGCATTAGCAGGCTGCGCTCAGCCGAGGAGAGCAACACACTCTGCATATTTCACACACACACCATACTGAAGCCCTTTTAAATCATCATTGAGACCTCTCTGGACTCAGCCCACCAAGCAAAAAGGTACATGAATATAATGAATACAAATCCAACAACCTAACTTACCTAATGCTCATCGAATGCCCCCAACATCAAGTACCCAAGGAGACTTGGTATGGTCATGGAAAGATTCAAAACCAATGTCCTGCATTCAAACCCTGAAAGACCAGCTGTTGATGCCTGCTACTTCCTTATAAGAGGAAACAAGTACTGCTCTTCTGTTCCACACTGCAGGCGTGGGCGCCCATCCTTAAATTGCTAGGTTCTACCGCCACTCCAAGTATATTGGCAACAGGACCCAACTTTTTTTTTTCTTTTTTTTTTTTTTAAATCAAAGATGCCAAGCACCTGTGTGTATACATGAAGGCATTGGGGAACTACTTCGACAAAGTAAAAAGCATCAACTGTGGACGGGAAAGATGGAGGGAGGATAAACAGGGAGGAAAAGCAGACAAAACGTATCATAGTTGAAAATCTTTGGAAGGTGACAGTCATGCCCATCACACACAGCACTTCGAATTGTACAGTATTTGAATCACAGTGGATAACAGGTCTTCCGGTCAAATGGGAATGCATCACACGACGCAAATCCTGTTGCGCCAGGTGTTCAAACAAAACATCAATTGCACACCCTTATTCAAGGTGATATTCTAAGAGTCTGACAGATGCAATCTATCCATTTATTTCCCTTTGAACTGTGCCGTTGTTTTCGAACTACAACATACACGTTTCTCCCCCCCAGACTACTGATTTTTTAAGTTTTTGTAAAGGCTTGTACGTAAGTGATGCACGATAAGTATTTTTTTTAATGTCTATTTAAATCTTGTGGTTGATAAATGAACATTCAAGTTCAGGCCTCCAACTACCTCTCCGGTGTACATGAATTTGAATGGTCAATGTCTCCCAACACTCTGCGTCTAGTAATCCCGACAGCGGTCCTTCAAAATGAAAGCTCACGTGCTCCATATGTGCTATTCTAAAATACATTAAATGTATATCTCCATTCAAGGAGATTAGCACATAGACTTACCAGCAATTTTATGTATTCATTTGCTAAGTTGTTGCATGTACTTCATGCACACTGGTTATTCGCATGCCCTCACCAAGACCTATTCAAGTAGCTCTCCAGTCAGTGCTTTCAATTAACAGGTACCGTCAGGAACAGAGTCCCTGCACTTTTTTTTTTTTAAAGGGAGAGCACCAGCACTTCTCAATAGACATGAAACGCTTTTAATGGGAGTATACGGTCGCTCCTTAGAAGCAAAAAGGGTACTTCGGGATAGTGAGTGCTAGTCCTTCTGGTATTCCTAGTTTTTTGCCCTGAGCTGCGCCCTCAGGGCAGCACTTTATGCTGTTAAAAATTACTACTTTTCAACCATTCCTAAAAATACTTGGGGAATTTATAACTTTCAGACTATTGTGACAACTTCACCTATACGGCACTACCCTACATTGTGAAATATAAACCATAAATAATCTGTTTTCCCCATATGTTGAGTATTTTTTAGTTCTTATACAAGTCAACACTATTTCCTTAAGGTGAGGTGACCACTACCTCCTGGAAATTGAAATGATGTCCCTAATAGCTCACTGGCCTAAAAGTGCCACCTTGCATCTCTTCCACTGCTGATGATCCCACTGTATCTTCAAACAGTCTGCAGAAGCCGATGCCCTATCTTGAGCTGTCCATCAAGCTGTAAAAGTCATTAGCTGAACTTATTCTCCTCACCCCCAATAATATAATTGGTTCTTGATAGCGGGATTAACCATAGCCGGTGTTAACCATTAGACCAAACGATAAATCAGACCCAACCCCAAGTACTAGCTAGCCTTCACATGCATCTCTCTGAACATCAGGTGGCTCCACAAGACGCGCCCCCTCCCCCCAAATCCTTGAGGCAGAGCCCAAGTTCAGCACTCTGCTCTTCTTAGTTACAATGTGGTCAGCTAGGTCCGTCCATTACTAGGAAACCAGCTGGAGAACGGCCAGAACTAGACAAAGAAACACACCAGTACCAACTGGTCTAAAAAATCTGTGCTATTCAACTCGTTTCATCCCACAGTGGGCAGGGAGCGTGGCATTTGCTACCACCCGAGTAAAGAACTGATTGAGTGAGTAAAGAAACATTACCACCCTCATATTTTACAAATTACTTGATGAGTTGCCACGTTACAAACTTGAACACAGCGGAGTACACGGTTTCTGTACAACACAGCGGGTAACAGGTTGGAAGTTGATCAGATGTGTGTAGAGGATTTTCAACTATTAAATTCAGAGCAGCCAATGAATGAAAATTTCTAGTTCGCTCCGTCATCACAAGCACACCAAACACGTGCACAGCATCAAAGCCACCAGCCTCCCTCCACAAGCTTACCCCAGCGTGTGCTCTGACATTTCTCCTCCCCTAATTATTCACTGCCCACGGCCGGCACATCAAAGGCTGCTGCTCCCCGTGCGTCTCGTCACCCTTACTCTCCCCTATTCTTCCCCTCTTGCTTCTCCCCGCGCCCCCCCTCCCCACCGCAGCAATGCCGAAGGCTTGTTTAATGTGGACTTTTGCTACTGTAGGGTCTCCCAGTGGTACGTTCAGCCGATCCTGTACATTGTTAGGTTTTGGTAATTTAGTTGAATTCCGTTTAAAATCACCTTTTTAAACCTTTTTTTATATAGTAGAGAACCGGCAGGGACTCAAACCCTGTTCCCCATTTCCTAAGTTGGCAGCTCTGTATATTATGCCACATCCTTTCTCTAACAAGGACTCAATGACAGTGCATTTTGTTACTGCGCTAAATTCCATGGTGACAAGCCCTTGTTTTTTGATGTCCTTTAAGCAGGGCAGTTAATCTTGGCTGGGGGGGGGGAGGGTGACTACCTCTTCTGAGCCTGCTTACGAGCCCCAGCTCAGCCGCACTCAGGACTCAACTTCTTACCCCTCCTTTCTCAGCTTTGACTCCAGTCCGTGTCTCACGCTCCGCTTTCATTTGTTTTTTATTGTCCCAAATCCTATGCAGCCAACACCGATGCACCCACCACACAGTTCCACCGATGCACCCACCACACAGCTCCACCGATGCACCCACCACACAGCTCCACCGAGGCACCCACCACACAGCTCCACCGAGGCACCCACCACACAGCTCCACCAATGCACCCACCACACAGCTCCACTGATGCACCCACCACACAGCTCCACCGATGCACCCACCACACTGCTCCACCGAGGCACCCACTACACAGCTCCACAGATACACCCACCACACAGCTCCACAGATGCACCCACCACACAGCTCCACAGAAGCACCCACTACACAGCTCCACAGAAGCACCCACCACACAGCTCCACCGATGCACCCACCACACAGCTCCACCGAGGCACCCACCACACAGCTCCACCGAGGCACCCACCACACAGCTCCGCCGAGGCACCCACCACACAGCTCCGCCGAGGCACCCACCACACAGCTCCGCTGAGGCACCCACCACACAGCTCCACCGATGCACCCACCACACAGCTCCACCAATGCACCCACTAAGCTCCACCGATGCACCCACCACACAGCTCCACCGATGCACCCACCACACAGCTCCACCGATGCACCCACCACACAGCTCCACCCACCACCCAGCTCCACCCACCACCCAGCTCCACCGATGCACCCACCACACAGCTCCACCTACACAGCTCCACCGAGGCACCCACCACCCAGCTCCACCGAGGCACCCACCACACAGCTCCACCAATGCACCCACCATACAGCTCCACCGATGCTCCAACTAAGCTCCACCAATGCACCCACCACACAGCTCCACCAATGCACCCACTAAGCTCCACCAATGCACCCACTAAGCTCCACCAATGCACCCACTAAGCTCCACCAATGCATCCACTAAGCTCCACCAATGCACCCACCAAACAGCTCCACCAATGCACCCACTAAGATCAACCAATGCACATACCACTCAGCGCAACCACAGCATCACTCAGAGCAACCACAACATCACTCAGCGCAACCACAGCATCACTCAGCGTAACCACAGCATCACTCAGCGTAACCACAGCATCACTCAGCGTAACCACAGCATCACTCAGCGTAACCACAGCATCACTCAGCGTAACCACAGCATCACTCAGCGCAACCACAGCATCACTCAGCGCAACCACAGCATCACTCAGCGCAACCACAGCATCACTGGTTCAAATATTACACCACATTACAAAAAGTAGGCTTTACGAATAAAGATATAGCTTTCTGCCAAATTTAGTCTAATTCTGTTCAGCCATTTTTTATAAACTAGTTCTTAAAATCCATATGTAAAATTGCATGGGGATAATGTATTTTGTGCCCCCCTACCATTTCTCTCTCCTCCAGCTATATATATCTCCCCGTAAAAAAATTGTAAAGTTTTGTGAAAATTCTTCAAATGGTGCCTAAATTGTTAGCAAACATAAAATGCTCTTCCTATTGAAACTCAGACATAACTTCAACTACAAAGAGGCAACCGGTGCTGTGTAAAAGTATTATATATATATATATATATATATACTACTACACTGGGGGCAACTGTGCCAGAGTAGTTATAGTTATGCCAGCATTTTAATAGTAAAGGTATGTCTTTATCTGTACTAAACTTTCCAAAAAAAAGTCATCCACTTTGGCTCCTGCATGGAAAGTTTTCCACTGATCAGTCAAGTGGAAGCAAGAAAGCTGGGTGGGAGGGGGGGGGGGTGTTTCCAAAACATCAATTTCCATTTTTATTCCCATAGGACTGTTTGCTCTTCAATACAGAGATAGTGCATGTTTAAACGGAATTACACAACATTTTGAACAATTAACTTTTCTGAGAAAACGTGCCTTTGGATATTTGATGAAAATCTGTTAAGGAGTTTGAGAAATTTGTGTTAAAGAGATGCTCAGGTTGGCCATGAAGGGTTTAAACTTCAGAAAAAGTTAGTGATATCTGGATTGCAGGTGTCCACAGACCACATATGCTCTGATTGGCCCAGTTAAAGACAGTGGGCAATTCCGATTGACTGGCCACACCATGAACAGTATATTACAAGACTGGAGGTCATGGTACCATTTGAAATGCATTGTAATTAAAGACTGTTGTTAAGGCTCCCAAATGGGAAAAAAATATGCCTGATGATAACCGAATATATCCACAATATAAATAATTATTTGAGGGTACCTGTAGGAAGTATATTAATTTAGGAATTGCAGTGCGTTCTATGGAGAGTTTACCCTGTAAAAATCCTGATCCTCCCTTGGATCTGGTGAACCATGTTTGAGAGAAAACAGTTTTCTCTCCTGTTTTTCCTCAGGGAGTATAGAAGGTGCTCTAGAAGGTATTATCAGAACATATATTTACAAGTTCACACTATCTTCCTCAGCCATGTGAAAACTAAGTGTGAAATTCTGAATAAATGTACTTCAGCACCTTGTCAGTTGTTTCCCTAGTGTTCTACCGTAGCTTCACCACAGTGTTCAAATGAACAACCTCAGTTTTACAGCTTTGATTTAATCAAGATGATATTCAGGTGTGACAACCCTGTGTCATAAATACAGTAGGGTGCTGCAGCTGTTGGAAGTACTTATTGTACACAGAATAAACTTTATTTGCACATTGATAAGGTGTGAACTTATAGAAAATGTGCTCTCATTTTAGCTTCTGGAGCACCTTTCATAACCTCAATGAAATAAACCATGAGTTAATTCAGTTTCCTCACAAACAGAGTTCATCAAGGGCCAGAAGAGGGTCAGAATTTGCCATCGCGTAAAATCTCCTCAGAACTCCTAAAATTATTATAGCACTAGCAACAAATGATTTAAATTGTGATTAAAATCTGTTACACCCTTTGTGTGCTCCTGTTTGTAACCCTCCAAACCTGGGATTCATTACAATACATTTAATTGGAGACCATGCCCACGAGTTCTGTAATAACAGCCACAACATGTTGTCCAAGCTGTAGCCAGCCATTCAACGGGGATTCTCTTTTAGAGCATCCCCACAGTCACATGCCACTGAGGGTCAGGGTGTCCTCACCCTGCCCCATTAGTTGTTATTTTGAGTTCATTTTCAGGAGGCGGGGACCATGTGGCTGAGTCCTGTAATGACATACACAACTTCTCCAGTTTTAGGTGTTTTTCAGAGATTCACATGCTTGAATATTCCCCGTCGTCGAAGTGGAAGTCCCACAGTAAATAACATAGCAATGTAGCCATAACACAGGCCTATATAATAGAGAAAGCAAAAACCATAGAGTTTTTCCTAGATAGACAACATATCACTTCTATGATATGTCTTAGTCATTATGTTTTGGTCCATATTCCGGCCAATCAGGCGCCAGCACCCTCTTAGAATTTTCGCCCCAGAGTCTCAGGCCCTCAGATTTTCTACTGCATGTTGTGTGAAGGGAGTCTCCCTGAGCTCTGATCAGTTTTTTCTTCTCAAATCTCTCAGGAACCTAGTTTTGGAACATCTAACACCAAGAAGTCCCTTTTCAGGCCTTGTGGTAGCTGTGGAAAGCAGAGACTTCATTCTGAAGACCCTCATAAAAAATTTATTTATTGTCTGTATCCTGAACATCAAGTCAAGGATTGCAAGATATGTAAAACCTTCTCACAGAAGACCTTGAAAGATAGATAAGGCTGTCTCCTTCTGTGGCTACAGAAGTTAAAGACTTCAGAGAACCCTGTCTCTGATGTGGAGAGTGTGTCTTCCATCAAAACTTCTTCATCTCTGAAGAGAAGCAGTGAACATCAGAAGACTTCTCTTAAGCCTAAAGTGGTGAAGAAACATCACAAAGACCAGCCTTCTACTTCAAGAGGGGTGAGTTCTCCACCTCAGAGTCTTACTACTCCTATTACGCCCTTGAGATCTGACTCTCAGGCGTCTAAGACTCTGTCTACGCAGTTTTTACCTCAGAAACTGCTATCCTTGTCGACTATTCCATCATCTCTTCCCCCGTCGACGAGAGCGGCCGTCATAGAGTCTACGTCGACGACATCATCATCATCTATGAGGACGACTTTGATCCTGTCGTCAGCATCTTCGCCGTCGACTGTGGTATCAGTAAAGGTGAGACCTATCTCGTCGGCGATACCTTTGACATTGTCAACGATACCATCCAAGCGAAAGAAAAAGGCTTCGTCGACACTTACCTCGTCGTCGGCGGCGACCTTGTCGGCGGTGGCCTCGTCAGCGACGGCTTCGTCAGCGATGGCTTCGTCGACGGTGGTAGGCTTGTCGTCGGCAACCTCGTCGGCAGCTGCCTTGTCGGCGGCAGCCTTGACGGAGGCGGCCTTGTCGGCGGTGGTCTCGTCGGCGGTGGCTTCTTCGACGGTGGCTGCGTCGACGATGGCTTTAGTTCCCCTGAAGTCATCAAGTTCTCTGCTTCAACGGCGCTATTCTTCTTTAGAAGATTTACTGCCGATTCAAACACCTTCTCAACGTACAGCAGTATTATTTTCTTCAGATGATGAAGATTCTGATGATGACGAGCGATTCAGAGCGGCTCGAAGTCCTTCCGAATTACTGATGAAATGTCATGACTCAGATGAAGAAGACCTAGAGGAGGAAGAAGAGGAAGAAAATTAAGATTACTCTACTTGTGGGACACACCCTGAGCCTGAGCCTCTCATGACACAAATCCCCCTGACTCTTATTTCTAATCTACAATATATTTTAGATGACTATAATCGCCGGTTTCCAAGATCGGTACAAGCCTCTCCAGCACCTTAACCACCTAGTCAAGTCGCTAAGGACCCAGTAGTGTTACCTTCGGATTCTGCGACAAGGTTTCAACAAGAGACCCCTCAAGTGGTAATTGAAGATGACGATGATGACAATAATGATGATGACGGTGGGAGAGAGAAAGGGGAGCTGAATGATAGATCCATACTTTCAGAATGGGACAGCTATCAAATTCATACCCCATCCCCTCCTCCAGCTCCTGTAGATTCCCCACCAGTTGACATAGGCACTTTTCATGCGCTCATGTAAAGAGCAGCTAAAAGATTTCACCATCCCATGACAGTAACTGAAGAAGAGTGCTTCTTATATGATTTAAAAGAGCAGCCCCAAAAGCAAGTTTGCTCTATTCCAATCATTGATTTCACCTGGCAAGAAGGATTAAAAATTATGCAAAATCCTAAATCTATTCCAGCCGTTTTACGAACACTGGACAAGAAGTATAAAGCTCCAACAAATACACCTGCATGTTTGATTTCTCAGACAAAGCCTAATTCCATAACTACTCAGGCGGCATAACGGCCATCAAGAAACCCTTTGTCTCCAATATCTTCACCACCTCACCGTGAAGGTAGGCATCTCGATGCCATAGGCAAATAATTCTCAACAATGGCTGCAACAACGGTCCGTGCAGCCAATTCAATGGCCATACTTGCCAGGTATGATCAACAAATGTGGTTGGACATTTCTGCTCTAGTGCAAATGATACCAGAGTCTTCAAAACCAGAGGCATTAAAGATCCTGCAGGAGGGAGAAAAGATTTCTTCTGAGATGATGGACTGTTGCATCGATATCTCTTCTACTGGTTTCCGCCTTTTGGCGGGTGCTGCAGTTCTCAGAAGGCAGGGCTGGCTCAAAGCGACATCTTTCCGTCAGGAAGTTCAAGCAAAGATATTAGATATGCCTTATGACGGGGAATCTTAGTTTGGCCAACATATAGATGATACCCTCCAAACAATAAAAAAGGACACCAACACGGCTCGTGCTCTTGGGACTCTAGAATTTAAAAGCCAAACTTTTCGAGGCGCAAGAGGTTGTGGTTCTCGTCCTCTTTTCGAGGCTCATCCAATCAGTATAAGCAAGGTCAGCAGCGATACTCCTCCCAGACTCAACAATCGTACAGGCAGCAATCTTCATCATATAGGCAGTACAGAGGTAAATCCTCTTACAGAGGAAAGGATTCCTCCAAGAAAACATGACTTTCATCTTCAACCCTTTATCACCTCACAGAGTGTCCACGGGTTGGATGTCAAATCTCGCACTTTTATTCAAAATGGTCACAAATAACTACAGACCAGTGGGACTTGGATATTGTACAAAAAGGTCATGCATTAGAATTCCTAAAGACTCCTCCCAACTCTCCACCAAGAGGTCCTCCTCCTGCGCATCTCAAGGAACTTTTAAACCAGCTCTCAGTTCTATTAAGAACAGGTGCGATCGAAATGGTACCAAAACTCCAAAGAGGCAGGGGTTTTTATTCAAGGTTTTTCCTCATTCAGAAAAAATCGTGAGAATGGCGTCCTATTCCGGAACTGCGTGCCCTAAACAAATACGTAAAAGAACAGACGTTTCGCATGTTGTCCCTTCAGGAAGTACTCCTGTTACTCGCCCAAGGAGAATATATGACCACATTAGTTCTCCAAGATGCCTATTTTCATCTTCCCATTCTTCAAAGGCACATGAAATTTCTCAGATTCAAGATAGCCGGGAAAGACTTTCAATTCAAAGTTCTCCCTTTCGGGCTTTGTTCTGCTCCCTGTGTGTTCACAAAGGTTCTCGCACCGGTCAGCTTACCTTCGCCTGCAAGGAGTACAAATTTTTCCGTACCTAGACTACTGTCTGCTAAAGGCACAATCATTCAAGCAGGCTTCCGAACACACTCAAATCTGCAAGTCCCTCTTTCAGTCCCTGGGCCTCACATTCAACATGGGAAAATCTCAATTTCTCCCTGCTTAAAACAGAATTCTTGGGAGCCATTCTGGACACCAAGCAAGCAAATGTTTTTGTGTCGCAAGAAAGATGTTTACGTCTCCACAAATTAGAATCCTCCCTCCTGTTAAAGTCAGCTTCTGTCCGACAATTGAAATCTTTCCTAGGGATGTTATCCTCTTGCATCCCTCTTGTCCCTCACTGCCGGTTAAAGATGAGACCCATTCAGGAAGAGTTGGACAAACAATGTGCTCAAGTTTTGGGAACCTTAAACAATATAGTCAACATCATCTCTCGAATGAAAGAAGGTCTCAGGTGGTGGACTCTCGAAAGGAACGTTCATTCCTGGTGGACGCTCCAAGCTTCACTCTCACAACAGACGCATCTCTAGAGGGCTGGGGTGCCCACCTTCAAGGATTAAGAGTAAAAGGAAAGTGGAATTTTTCAGCAAAAGACCTGGCATATCAATCTGTTGGAGTTATTGGTCATCTATTTAGCACTAAAGGCGTTCCGTCCTATCATTCAGGGAGCATCGGTGTTGGTTCAAATGGACAACACAACGTGCATGCACTACATAAACAAGCAGGGGGGCACAAGATCCATCCGAATATCCCGTCAGGCTCAACAGATTTGGGAGTGGGCTATTCAGCATCAGGTCGCCCTTTCAGAAATGCATGTTCCGGAAGCATCAAATGATATTACGGATTCTCTGAGCAGGTCTTCTACAAAGAATCATGAATGGGAGTTGCATCAACCCACACTGGATCACATTTTTCGGGTATGGGGTCACCTGAATCTAGATCTTTTTGCAACACATCTGAACTGCAAATGCCTGTCCTACGCAAGTTGGCTTCCCCAACCAGAGTCATGCGGAAATGCCTATTTGATGAATTGGTCGACAATATATGCCTACGCTTTTCCACCAATACCTCTGGTTCCCAGAGTTCTTCGAAAAATGAGGAAAGAACCCTGCCACATTATTCTAATTGCTCCCAGATGGCCGAAACAGATATGGTTCACGGAACTCCTGCTTCTGTCCCTGTGCGACCCGATCATCCTTCGCCCTCTTCCGAATCTCCTGACCATTGAACAGGGCCAAGTTTGCCATCCCGACCTAGCATCTCTACGCTTAGCGGCTTGGGACCTGAGCACTATGAATTTCTGAATTTAGACATTCCTAATGATTGTAGGGAGGTCCTAGCAAAGGCAAGAGCACCTTCAACTGTAAAAACATACAAACTTAAATGGAAAAGATTCTGTCTATGGTGCAGTGGTGCCCAAGTGCACCCTATACATTCCACTCCTGAGCAACTTTTGCCTTTCTTTTTGCAATTGGCAAAATCGGGCCTCTCGTTTGCCACCTTAAAAGTTTTTCTAGCAGCAATCTCACATTTCCGTCAGGATGGCTCTAGCTCTCTTTACTCTTCCAGAATCATCCAACAATTTTTTAAAGGTCTTTTCCGGATGTTCCCACCGATTGGTAGACCACCTCCTCCTTGGCATTTAAAAATTGTCTTGGCGCAACTAATGAGATACCCTTTTGAGCCGATTCATACAGCTGATCTTAAATACATTACCTGGAAGACTTCTCTGCTTCCGGCTCTCACTTCCTCCCGTCGAGTCAGTGACATTCAGGCGTTTACTACTAAACCGCCTTTTCTTCAGTTTACTAATGACTCAGTCTTACTACGCGCCAATCCAGTTTTCATCCCTAAGGTGCCGTCGGACTTCCACCTCAATGAACCAGTTGTTTTAAAGTAATTTTTCCCTAATCCTTAGACACCAGCAGGGAGAGCACTTCATTCTTTAGATATTAACCACATGGCTGCTGGGCGTTTTCCCCCCCTGTGCTGGAAAACCACTGATGCCATTTGTTCATGACGAGCTCAGCTCGTCATCAGCACACGACACCTTTGGGTGATGACGAGCTGAGCTCGTCATCAGCATCGAAAGGGTTAAAAGGTGTCTAAAATTCTATCATCAAAAGACAGCGACTATCCGTAAGTCTGACCAGCTTTTCGTGGCCTATGGGATGATGCCGAAAGGACATCCAGCCACCAAACAAACAATTGCACACTGGATATCTTCATCTAATACCTTTTGCCATCAACAGGCGGGAAAACCACTTCCTGCATCGGTCAGAGCGCATTCTACTAGAAAAGTTTCCTCTTCTACGGCGCTGTTTGCTGGTGTGTCGCTTCATCACATTTGCAGAGCTGCAACATGGTCCAGCAGGCACACCTTTATGAAGCACTACTGTCTAGATGCTGCGGACAGCTCTGATTCAGCTGTGGGACAAGCAGTTCTTCGAAATCTCTTTAAATAAGGTGAGCCTCGGTTGCTTCCCTCCTTCTATATACAAGGTACTTTCTTTTGCTTTGTTATATACTTCAGTCTTTTGTACTGTGCATGATTATGGTTATCATTCTATTATTATTATCAAGATGATTGATCAGTACCTTGTAGTATTCTAATTCTACTGCTCATTACTCTTATTCAAGCATGTGAATCTATGAAAGACACCCCAATACTGGAGAAGAACAAAAGTTACTTACCTGTAAACTGTGGTTCTCCAGTATTGGTGTCTTTCATAGATTCACATGCGACCAACCCTCCTCCACTCAGAGGCTCTCTCTTTATCTCCTGGCCCTATATTACTCTGTGCTACGAAAATCTGAGGGCCTGAGCCTCTGGGGAGAACATTCTAAAAGGGTCCTGGCGCCTGATTGGCTAGAATTTGGACCAAAACATAATGACTAAGACATATCATAGAAGTGATATGTTGTCTATCTAGGAAAAACTCTATGGTTTTTGCTTACTCTATGTATATAGGCCTGTGTTATGGCTACATTGCTATGGTATTTACCATGGGACTCCCACTTCGATGACGGTGAATATTCAAGCATGTGAATCTATGAAAGACACCAATACTGGAGAACCACAGTTTACAGGTTAGTAACTTTTGTTCATATTGGGTATGTTATGGCCAGCCAATCAAGACTGACCAGTGGACTTTAAGTTTAGCCATCCAAATATATCTGAATACCAACAGCCCACAAAGGGCTGAACAGATTCGAGCCAATTTATTTACCAAGTACCAAGTTTGGGCAATTCCATCAAATTTGGTGCAGTTTACACATTTTTTCTGTGTCAGACGGCAACGTTTCCTAAGGGAATTAACATGGAAAATCAGACATTTGGGACTTGCCATCTTATACTTGGGCTTGGCATTATGGATCAGCACAAGACTTTCCATGAAAAAGCAGAGATGAACAGACATTTATTTGAATGGTTTTGTGCATTTCAAACGTTGCAATCGCTATTGTGTATTGCACATGGATATGATTATGCTTTTATGTTATTTCTTATTTATTTGGAAGACCCCCCGCCCCAAAACATCATATAAAATATGTAGACTCGTTGGAGTTGAAACAAGTTATCCTTGTGTGCCAATAAAATTGTACTACTATTCTGTAGTACCGGAGTGGCTGGACCTTCTTTCCATGAACTGGGGAGGTATGAGTATCGTGCTACTCGCCGAAAAAGCACTTTGTCTCCTCGTCAGGAGTAGTAAGCGCTATATAAATGCAATTACAATACAATACAATACAATAGATCTATATATCCTACTGTCGACCGCCAGTAGGTACAGTTAGGACCATGTTTCCTTAGGAAAATCATTTTTTGATTTGCCTGTAACTTTGGCGCCGGTAGACAAATCTTCACTCTGTCAAGTGCGGTCCGAAAACAAGGGGTGTCAAAGTGCATTTTCCCATGTTAATTCCAATAGGACATTTTGACATGCCTGCATCCTAAACCGTTGGCAATTTTATGGGGGGTAGTTGCATTGGAATGCTTATTTAGGGCAGCCCCCATACCTGCGCATAAAACTGCGACCTAGTGCCTAGTCAGGGGGGGCAGATCAGGGGCTATTGCCCCCATCTGCCTCCTGGGGGGGCAGAAAGACTGGCCTTCTGGGGTGTAGGGGCATTGGCATGCCCATTCTGGGCAGCTGCCACCACTGAACTATAAAACAATAATCCATGGTGTCTAGGGTGCTTTCTGCCTCCCCCTGGGGGTGGGGGGGGCAGATTGGGGGCTTCTGCCCTCAAAGGGAACAGGAAGACTGAATATCCCTCCTTTGAAATGAGGGGAACAAAGGCCCTTCCCAAGGGGCCCCTCCCTGGTGTCTAGTGGGTTGATCCCTGCTTGGTGATCACCCTCCTGCGGCGATCCCCAAGCAGGAATCCACTAGGATTCTCCCTTTTCCAATGATACCTCTCCTGTGTGTTTCGGTGTGTGAGGGTCTGCATTTTTCAGTTTCATTTTTAATGTAATTACGTCTGCACGCCATGCGCACGATCGTCATTACATTGAAAAGAAAACCTCTGGAGGTTGGGGAAGCTTTTCCGAGGCAAAAAAAAGAGCAAATCCCTCTGCTGTTTCCAGCAGAGGGATTTTGTGCTAATGTGTGCATGACGGAACGGTTCCGCCATGAGCAACCGGGCACAGGTGCTCATGACTGAACCATTCTGTCATGAGCACCAAAGGGGTTATTGAAAGGCAATCGTTGTTATAAAAATTAAGATATTTTTTCCTTGCGGCCAATTATCATGTCCTCCAAGGAGTAGTTGTGTGGCTCACTGCTAGGCCAGTTTTTCATTTTGCTGCACAGTAGTACATAAGAAGGATGTTTTTGGGGGGCTTGTTAGGCCAGTTTTTATTTTTGAGAGCCAGAGAGCATGCAAAGAAAACTTATGTAGATTAAGATGTATTTTATTCGTTTATCGGTTTCAATGAGCATAAGTGGGTCTTTCAGTTGTACATGTAGTAAATCTAAAACTACATTTGCAGTATAGTTTATTTTTTGTGGCTTTCTTGATACTTTTAGTAGTATAGAGCTACAATATATAACTAAGTTGGAAAAAACATATAACTTAATAAATATTCTACTTACGTGTGGTACACAAAAGAATCATCTGCGCACAGTAATATTTAATGCTGCCAAATTTCAGCAAATTCCGACTGGCTGCTTTCACACTACGCGAAATACAAAAGTCTGTGTGAAATGCATTGGATAACTGAAAGAGGCGTCAGATTGGATCAGGAGAATTTCTTCTTAGCAGTACCCCTGTGCGATGGTAGGTGGCATCAGTTGACTCTGCGTGCATCGTGGTCGCCGAGATGACGTTGCAGTGCCTACTTAGAAGCCACCCCTGCACGCTGACGTCCGTTCTTTCTTTTTCAGCTCCAGCCTAGCACAGATCTGGAGAGAGCTACCCCGTTAGTCACTTTTTGACTAAGCCTTTTTTGACTTCTTTTCGAGTCTTCAACTCCTGGTGTGCAAGGGATGTCTCATCGACAGACCAGCCTTAAACCCTGCAAGGCCTGTCACAAACTGATGTCTGTGATGGACCCGCACCATGTGTGCCTTTAGAGTCTGGAGCGCGACCATGACTTGAAGTCGTGCTCTGACTGCCGGGCCATGAATCCAAAGTCTTGGGGAGCGGTCTCAAAAGCTATTTTAGGCCTGGCAGTCTGCTACGCGTTGCTCCCGGTCTCGCTCAATGGGAAAGTCTTGAGCCAGTTCATGGAGCTCTCACCTCGTCCAAGTCTTCGAAGTCCATGGGTAAGTCGTAGCACAAGAAGAAGGCGAAGAAGCACCGGCGCTCTTCGCCTTCTCCCCGTCGGTCAGCGGACACCACGTGGAATCCGGAGCTCCAACGTCGGTGCCTCCTTCAGGGATGACTCTGCGCCTCCCTCTGTTTCCGGGAGCCCGGGTGTCCCCTGCCCAACTTTGTGCATTTTATGAAGCCCTCCACAGTATCTTTGGCAGTCTGATTCCGCAGGCGTGCCTTGGGGCCTGCGTAGCCGACTGGGGGTCTAGGGCCTTTGATACTGGCTCACTGCCATCGCCTGGCTCCGGGCGACCCAACTCATCACTCTTCCCCCGAGAGATTAGTGTTCCAAGCCTCTTCTTCCAAGGGCGCATTCTCTTCTGCTCCCCCAGACGGAGAATCCAAGAAGCTGAATCATATTGAGAAGAGCATGTTCTCCTCCTCCAGCTTGGCACTGCGGTCCGTGAATACTGCGTGCCTCTTGGACCGATACTCCCATACTATTTGGGATATGGATTAAGCAAGTGCTGCCTCAGTGCCTGGAGGAGTCCTGGGCCATTCTCTCACAGGCAGTGGCAGATGGGAGAGACGCAGCTAAATTCACCCCAGTCTGCTTTTCACCCCTTTCGTGGCTACGGAAGGGGCACCCCACGGCATCCAGCCCAGTCCAGCTACCGGTCTATGCAAGCTGCCCAGCCTGTGCATGGCCAAGGACATGGCCCCAGTGCCCTTGCAGGACTGAAAGACAGCAGGTGGGCCAGTCCACCCTTTCCCCTCCTGCAGCAGCCTCCAAACCGTTCTAGTCCGACCCTTCAGGGCCATCTACTGCCAGTGGGAGCCAGGATTCCCCATCACCTCCCCGACTGGCAATCCATCACGTCGCGCAGGTGGGCTTTGCAAATAGTCCAAAGGGACTCCCCCTCCCTTCATGCCACCGTCTTTCAGTCGCATGTCGGAGGATCATTTAGTACTTCTCCACCAGGAAGTTTCAGCTCTCTTGGCCTTGGGAGCTATCAAAACGGTTTATGGACCAGAAGTAGGTAATGGTTGCTAGTCCTGCTACTTTCTGGTGCCCAAAAGGACAAAGGCCTACGTCCTATCTTCGACCGTGGGGCCCTCAACCGCTTCCTCCGGAAGTAGAATTTCAAAATGCTCATGTTGGCTCAGGTCAGGTTGGCTCAGCTCGACCCTGGAGACTGGATGGTGGCATCGGACTTGCAGAACGCCTATTTCCATCTTCCCGTCCTGTCTGCCCACAGATGTTACCTGCAGTTCACGGTAGGCCACAAGCGTTTTCAGTTCACTGTGCTCCCCTTCGGCCTTACCAGTGCCCTTCGGGTGTTCATGAAAGTGATGGCGGTGTTTGCAGCTCATCTGTGCAGATCAAGGGTTCCAGTCTTCCGCTATCTCGACGACTGGCTGTTGAAGGCGAGTTTGCCCCAGGCGGTCGTCTCCCACCTCCAGATTACGGCACACCTTCCGCACTCTAGGGTTCACTATAAACGTGCCGAAGTCACACCTAACTCCCTCACAGATGCTCCCTTTCATCAGAGCTGTTCTGGACACATTGCAGTTTCAGGCTTATCCTTCCGAGCAGCGAGTCCGGGATATTCGGCTATGATACCGAGGTTTCAGACTCTATCCCAGATTTCGTGGAGAATAACCCTGAGGCTGCTGGGCCTCTTGGCCTCCTCCATCCTGCTGATGGATCATGCCTAGTGGCATATGCGGTCTCTACAGTGGGACCTGAAGTTCCAGTGAGCGGAACATCCGGGGAATCTTTCCGACTACATCCAGATCTCGGCGGGAACTGCACAACAACTGCAGTGGTAGTTAATGGACCAGAATTGGAACAGAGGTAGAGCCCTCTTCCTTCCCCAACCAGACTTCACAGTGGTGACTGATGCCTCACTCCTGGGATGGGGCGGCCGTCTGGGAGAGGCGGAGACCAGAGGAATCTGTTCTCTGACGAAAGCCAAGATACACATCAACCTGTTGAAGCTTCGGGGATCTGCCTGGCACTGAAGGCATTCCTTCCTTCCCTCCCTCAAGGGGAAGGTAAGGCAGGGGTTCACAGAGAACACCACCGCCATGTGGTACTGTCACAGACGAGGTGGGGTGGTGTCGTGGACCCAATATTAATAGGCTCCTTGCCTTTGGACACGGCTGGAACATCAGGGCATGACCCTGATGGTTCAACACCTGGTAGGTTCCCTGAACGCCAGTGTGGACAAACTCAGCCGTTGAGCCTGGTAGATTACAAATGGTGTCTTTAGTCAGAGGTGGTGCAAGGTCTCTTTTAGCAGTGGGGAGAGCCATGGTTAGACCTGTTCGCCACTGAAGAGAACGCACATTGTCAGCAGTTTTGCACATTGGAGTTTCCAAGGCACCTCTCACTCGGCAACACCTTTGATTACAAGTGGAGTTGCGGCCTTCTGTGCGCCTTCCCGCCTGTACCACTACTGCCCCGAGTGCTGAAGAAGATCAAGAGTGACCGGGCTCAAGTCATTCTTGTGGCACTGGACTGGGCATGAAGAGTCTGGTATGCAGAGCTCCTGAGCATGGCCATCGATCCTCCGATCAGACTACCCCTTCGGGAAGATCTTCTGTCACAGCAGCAGGGGCCGGTACCCCACCTGAACCTGTCCAGCCTTCCCCTTTTTGCGTGGCGATTGAGTGGCGACAGTTGACAGCTTTTAACCTTCCGACTGAAGTCTGTAACCTCATCTTGATTGCCAGGTGTCCCTCCAAGAAAATGGTATACGCCTGTCGATGGAATAAGTTTGTGGCATGGTGCACAACAAAAGCTGTGGATCCCCTTTCTGCCCCTCTTTCTGATGTTCTTTTGTTTATCCTTTTTTTGGCCTAGAAGGTCTCTGCTCTGGGCACTCTAAAAGGCTAACTTGCAGCTATTTCTGCTTTCCTTCGGCTACCAGAACAGCCTTCTTTATTCAAGTCCCCTATTGTAAACAGATTCTTGAAGGGCATTATACATCTTTTTCCTCCATCTTCTTTCATGATGCCCCAGTGGGACTTAAATCTCGTTTTAACTTATTTTAAGTGTGCTCCCTTTGAGCCTCTTCACAACTGTCCCCTCAGACTCTTTACCCTGAAAACTGCTTTTCTTGTTGCCATTACCTCTGCACCACCTCTGCACCCTTCCAAGGAGGAGGAGAAACTCCAGCGTCTGGACCCTAAACGTGCACTGTCCTTCTACCTTGACCCCACCAAAGGTTTCCGGGTGGATGATCAAATCATCGTTGGCTATGTGGGTGCCAAGGGTCGGGCTGTCCAAATGCATACCATCTGCCCTTGGTTGTCCTTTGTATTAAAATCTGTTGCGCTTTAGCGAAAAAGGACCCTCCAATGGGGCTGCATGCTCATTCCACTAGGGCTAAGGCAGCAACTACTGCATTGGCATGTGGAGTTCCACTTCTAGACATCTGCCAGGCGGCAACGTGGGCATCTATGTACACTAAGCATGGGCGGAAAATCCGTTCCGCTCGCGGATTTTGCGGATTTTCGGTAAATTCGCAATCAGCAAACTCTCGCGAATGTACCGAAAATCCACAAATTCGCACGCAGCGGATTTTTTTTCTTGGTGATACAATATTGCGGCGTGCGGCGTTCACTTACCGTCATTCAGCGTTTGCCGAGTTGTTTTTCTCTATATTTTGCGAGTGCTGCGCCATTTTGGATCTTGCTGCGGGATCCCGCGGGAGTTTGGCGACGCATCGCGAGAGTTTGCAATTGCAAACATGTAGGTGCGGCGGGCAGCAACAATCCCGCACTCGCGAACTTACAAAATTTGCAATTCTGCACAAGAAATCCACTAGTAAGCAACATAGACCTTCTGAAAATGATGATTTTTATTAGAATAACTCCTCAGGTTGACATTTGCCTGCACTTTTTTGGATTTGAGGCCTTTTGACTTTCTTTGGATCACTTTTGGATTAGAAATCAACTTTCCCAAGTAAGTTTGTTTGGGGCATTACAGTTGCTGTTCTGCAGAAAAACGAGTTTTGCAAAACTGAAAGCACTCAGCAGGTGCAAAAGTTCACTCATCATTAGTAACCATTCCCTGTAGTACTTCCTGAGGGGCCCCTCCAGAGTTCAGTTGCCTATGTTTGTTTGGGGCATTACAGTTGCTGTTCTGCAGAAAAACGAGTTTTGCAAAACTGAAAGCACTCAGCAGGTGCAAAAGTTCAAACTCATCATTAGTAACAATTCCCTGTAGTGCTTCCTGACTGGGAAACCCTCCAGAGTTCATTTGCTAGTTGCAACAATTCTATGACCCTGCTCTGACCCTCACAGCAGGCTCATAGAATAGCTACAAGTAGGCCACAAAGGTCCTGGAAAAAAATTGCACTGCAACAGAAAGCAAATTACAGATAAGGAAGCAGGTGCCAGACTGGAATTTTAAAACAGTGACACATTAATAAATCAACCCCAAATTAATTCATGTCAGTTGAAGCAGGGCAGGTGTGCTTGCTTCCCCCCCCCCCCCATAATCTACAGTGATGAACCAGAGGGTGGCATTGATGTACCAGAGGGTGGCATGGGTGAAACAGGGTGGCAGTGGTAAAACAGAGGGTGCTGTGAACCTGTGATGATGAACCAGACGTAGAAACAACATAGTTGCGACCGTTGCGAGCCGACAAGTAAGTTCGCAATTGCGAACTGGTACAAAACCCTCGCGAACTGGCAGAAACCCTTGCGAACACACAAAAAAAAATAATCTGCAAATTCGCGAGAATTCGCGGATTTTGCAGATTGCGAGTTCGCAAATACGCAAATTCACGAATGCCAGATTCGCAAAATTCGCCCATGCTTAATGTACACGTTCACCAGACATGACTGCCTGGACAGTCAAGACCAGAGGGACGGCTATATTGTTGTTGTCTGCCCTCCAGGAATTACTGGTTAGTATTGCTGGGATATCTATTCTAAGGTAAGGAATTTATAACTAACTGTCTCTTTCAGATGAACAAGATACTTACCTTCAGTAACGATGTATCTGTAAGAGACATAGGTTAGTTATAGATTCCTTACCGCCCACCCATCCTCCCCGCTCTGCAAATTGACGTGTAGGGATAGGGACTCCCTTACAGGGCCCTAGTTGTGGTGCACCAGTGGTCAGTGTCTTTCATGGATCTGCGCTTCTGGCTTGGAAAGTCGTGTCAGAACTGACGTCAGTGCGCAGGGGCACCGTGACGTCTACACAGCGACCACAATGTTGACGACAGACATGGAGTCGACGATGCCACCTACGGACGCCGGGGTACTGCTAAGAAAAAATTAGCTAGATCCAGTCTGATGCCTGGGGGTAATTGTAAGGTAAGGAATCTATAACTAACCTATTGCTCTTACAGATACATTGTTACTGAAGGTAAGTAATTTGTTCTTCAAGCCCGTTTTGGGACCCTCAATTTTTCTTTGCACCCCCTTCCCCACATGCCTCGAAACTTTCAATCCTCCAACAATGAAACTGGTGTAACAAGTCTGTAAATATTCGTGGACATTTGCTAAATGGGTGCAAAGTTATTAAGGGACCAACATTTTTAAAAACGGTATCTCTGGTGATCCTAACTCATATCAAACAACAACAGGGATGGACCCAACATGGGAATCTAGGGCACTGCAAAACAGTGCCAAGGGAATAAAAAACAATTAGGTTTTTAAAAAGAACCCTCACCCACCAACCTAGTTGGTGGCATGTTTCATCATTAGGTCCTCACCTGGGGGGCCGAGTACAACCCAGGTGCGATACAACGTCTGATTACAGCGGAACAGATGGTTTTTGTGAAGGGAGTGAGAAAAAAAATAATGAAATAAAAATGCCTCTAGGGTCCTCCGTCGAGATAGAACTACTTTAATTTTGAGGTCCCTGGGCAAAGTTAAAAATGAGAAACGGTGGATATATATAAGGACTATAATGGTCTTTAGTATCCAAATAGCAGTCTACATGTTTCAGCCTATTCATCAAAATCAAAAGGCTTTCTTGAGGACCAGCAGTGCAGTGGGGCTAAATTAGAGGGCCTTGTGAAGTATCAGCTCACACACTAGGGTGTGCTGTGGGTGCAGGGGTGTTGTCGTACTTACGGTTTACACCGGCATGTATAGGGTCTGAAAAAAAAAAACAGAGCATGACAAACATTCAAATATAGATCAAACCGTTTGCTACTCTGTTCAAAACGACCCACATTCCATAACCAAGTGCAGAGGTTGGCCTAAAGGCCCATCAAGTAGATTCCCATTGGTCGCTTCAGAAACGAACTCGCGTGTGTACACTAGGTGCAAAGAGAATATACATACAGTGAATCACATGCGAGGCGAAAAAAGGGGGACCTCCACCTCCTCCGAATACGGGATTGAGGAAGGTCCTGTGGTATATACCACTTTACACTAGGTGCCGGTTTTAAATAAACCAAGTGTATAACATGCACAATCAGCCTCAAAATGAAAGCAAAAGGACAGCAAACCTCCACACCCACCAATGGCGTGGTGGGGGCTCTGTTGGTCCACTCAGAACAGAGCTATTGTCCTGCAGAACCAAGAAAAACATTCAGCCAAAAACAGAATCCAGGAAAAACGGACAGATCTTACCTTACCGTGGCTACTTAGAATTTCAGTCGATCCCTGCAGGGGTCGGACCCCTGTAGTCACACACTATATCAAAATAATGATGTCCAGAATTAGAACAGGGTTAGCATGATAGCAATAGTACGGACAACGACACGAAAAAAAGGAATAGGAAAGAGACTCCCAACAAGGCAATAGCATTGGTAGCTTACTTCATCAAGGCGGTCCATCCACTTTTTAACCTATTCTGGTCCAGCTCAAGATCCGGTGGTGCTGAGGCATCGTGGAGTGCTGATTTAAAAAGAGCACCAAACCCAGGAAATGCCAGTAGAAGCATAGCGTGCATTTGCATGATGACGTCGGACGTAAACGTGACGGAAAGACTAGATCGTAACACTATTTGGGAATGCGGTCTAGGTATCAGAAAACTGTAAATCTAGTACAGAGTCACCTAGTCTATGGGTATTATGCGTCCAGTGTGAAAAAGACTGGTAGATTAACCATAACTGAGTAGCGAAGGTATCTGTGGCCTTTTGGAAGGGACAGCAAGAACTACCACCGAGATTCCACTGATCTGTATAACCACTTACAGTACCATTTACAACCAGGTGTCTAAAATCATCAAAAAGCTTTGGAGGATCTTGGGAACTGGAAATTGGAATGGGAGAAACCGTTGTTCTCATACAAAAAAGCACTTAGTCTGAAAGAAAGTCTAGTTTCTACACTCCCACGGTTACAAGAATAACAGACCCACACAGTTTTAATGCATGGGGACTACCGAATGTCACAGGACACTTCCCATGTGGGGACTGCAGCATGTGCCATCTGACCAAAACAGAAAAAATACTCAATCAGGAACCTGGAAAGAAATGACCCCTAACAAAACACACTAATTTTAACACTTGCCATGTGATCTATATATTCCCTTCCCCGTCCGGATTATGCTATATCAGCATTACAAGCCGCAACAGCAAAGTGAGAATCTGCAGGAACCGGAGCAATATTAGATGCAGGCGCAACACAACAAAAATGACAGACCATTTTCTGTCTATTGGACATGTTCTTCAATAGGTGATCGTTGAGCAGCTGGTCAAAAGCCTTACCAACTTATTTTGGTGGGTGTGGAGGTTCGCTGTCCTTTTGCCTTTATTTTGAGGCTGATTGTGCATGTTATGCACTTGGTTTATTTAAAACCTGCACCTAGTGTATATATCCTACTGGTATATGCCACAGGACCTTCCTCAAGCCTGTATTCGGAGGAGGTTTAAATACCTCTCTTTTTGCCTCACTTGTGCATGTGATTCACTGTGTGTATATTCTCTTTGCACCTAGTTTACACACACACACGTTTGTTTCTGAAGCGACCATTGGGAATCTCCTTAATGGGCCTTTTGGCCAACCTCTGCACTTTATGGGATGTGGGTCGTATTGAACAGAGTAATGAATGGTTTGATCTATTTGAATGTTTTTCATGCTGTTTTTTTTCAGACCCTATACCTGCCGGTGTGAACCGTAGGTACGGCAACACCCATGCCCCCACAGCACACCATAGTTCATGTGCTGATACTTCATGAGGCCCTCTAATTTGGCATCACTGCACTGTTGGTCCTGAAGAAAGCCTTTTGATTTTGATGAATAGGCTGAGACATATAGACTGCTATTTGGATACTAAAGACCATTGTTTTCCTTATAAGTATCCACCATTTCTCTCTTTTTAACCTTGCCCTGGGACCTCAAAATTATAGTAGTTCTAACTCGACGGAGGATCCTAGAGGCATTTTTATATCATACTTTATTCTCACTCCCTTCACAAAAACCACCTGGTACGCTGTAATCCGGCATCGTAGCACACCTGGGATGCACTCGGCCGCCCAGGTGGGAACCCAATGATGAAGCAGGCCACCAACTAGGTTGGTGGATGAGGCTTCTTTTTTAAAAACCTAATGATTTTTCCTTCCCATGGCACTGTTTTGCAGTGCCCTAGATTCCCATGTTGGGTCAGTCATTGTTATTGTTTGATTATAAATATGGGGATAAGGACGTACCCCACTGTTCTTCGCTCTCTCTTTGGTTTTCCCGATCCTAACTATAACACAGAGTGGCTAGCGCCACTCTGTTATATAGATAGATAGATAGATAGATAGATAGATAGATAGATAGATAGATATGTATTTGTTATATATGTGTTGTTGATATGTCAGTCTGGTGCCACATAAATTGTATTTTATTTTGTTATCAGAGGATGTACCTTGTAATGGAGCTGTGTGAAGGTGGTGAACTGAAGGAAATTCTTCATCGAAAGAAACATTTATCAGAATCTGAGACTAAACACATTATTCGCAGTCTTGCTTCGGCAATAGCATACCTTCACAAAAAGGGTGAGTGGCACCTTTTAGTACGTTGGTGTACTGTTAGTAAAAATGTCAGTGTGACATTATGAATGCAGCATGAATAATTAATTATATGGTCAACTTCTGAAAAATGGAAACACATTTTCAGTTGGATTACTGCGAGTATACTTATTTGCTTTCACAACACTGTTTGTATTTATGTATTTGTATATAGCATAACTGTAACTTGAGATGTGGAGTTCAGTACATGGAGGTGCATGGTTAGATAGTCTGAGATGTATGAGATAAATAGATGTTGGAGGATCTTCCCTGCTGGCCATTGATGATGATGATATATGTACTCCTTGAAAAGCGGTCTTCAGCTTTTTTCATAACTTAATTTGTAACAAGCTCGTTTTCTCTGTGTGTTAGGGTATCTTTATAGATTTTGGATGCATAGTCGAAGGCCTGCCTTCATGTTTATTTTTTTTTTGCATTTCTTAACTTCCAGGAATACTTTGTCGTTGCCCATTAGTAGCATATTGGATATGATTTACAAATGAGACCGGCCTTTGGAGGCTCTGGAAGATACATTTGATGCAAGTTTGACCCTTCTTGCATGCAAAAGTGACCTTGCTTTCATATGCATTTACCCTATGATGGATACGAAGTCAGTTCTGTGCAGGTCTCGGCTCTCCACCATTGTGACTGAGGAAGACCATTTCAGTTCATGGACCATAAAAGACCCATTAGGCAAAATGTTCTGATTTTCATTCTGCCCTCAATAAGTAATGGGTAGAAAAGCAAATCATGTATGCCAGCGCTCATTACCTGCAACAAGTCTTCTGGTGTGCATAATGCAAGCAGCAGACATTTGTATTTACTATGTGTCTAACCCTGCTCACAAGCCCTTACTAGATTATGGTACAGAGTCAGGCACATTACATGTTGTATAAACAGATGTGCATGCTTCCGTGCCTCTCTGTCACCCGCACAAACACACTCTCATGCTATGATGCTAATTAGTTAGATCCCAGTCAGTACGAGTGCAGTGTAGGTTTCCAACCTGCAGTTTGTTTTCTGCTAGTGAAACTGTATGGGGAGCCATTCATGACAAAATTACAATTCTGTAAATATGACACTTCCTGAAATGCATTGCACTTAGCAAAAAAAATAAACCATAAAACAAAATAAATATAACATATTTCAAAACCGATATGATACATGACAGAATCAGTATACCATGTAGCAAAACAAATAAGATATACAGCAGCGTGAATACTTCCCTTACACATATGCTAAAGTAAATGAAACATATATTGAACTGAATTGAATGCTACTGAAAAGGATATGGCCTTCACTCAAGACTACACCAAGCACTGAAATTAGTATGATTTGCATTAAAAAGAATACGACATTCGCTGAAGAGATTGGCGTGTTAATATAAATATGGCACATGATAAAATGAACATGCTGCACTGTAAATAATATACATTTCAATTAAATAAATATGACCCATGTTAAAATAAATATGATGTATTTTGAAACGAAAATAATAAGAGTTGAAACCATTACACCTACTACAATGTATATGACTGGTGCCGAAATAAACATGTTTTCTAATGAAATAATACGACTTGCTTTGAATGAATAACACACTTTAAAATGACTTTAGCACACAAGAAGAATAATACAAGATATATGGAAATAAAAGCAAGCCATATTGAAACAAATATGACGTATGCTCAAATTAATGAGATTAACTAACATGAGTATAACAAGTGTGTAACTGATTATGACCTACAGTAAGATTTATACGGCAAGCATTAAAACCAATGCAATGAGGGGAAAATGACGGACCTTGAAATTAATATGGCATGTATTGAAATAAATGGGCTATGCACTGAATTTATATGAAAAACTTTAAAATAACTGGCTATTGCTAAAATCAAAATGATCTATGCTTAAATGAATGTCATGCATTGAAATGAATTTGACTTATGTTGAAATTAATATGACATACATTGAATTCTTTGTGATATATATTGACATGAGTATGACCCCTCTTCAAAGGAATATGATCTACATCAAAATAAATATGACTTATGCTGATATGAATGACGTGGTGAAATAAACTCTGCATGCATCGAAAGTAAAATAGCCTCTAGGCTTTAAAATCAATAAGATGTACACTAAAATGAATATAACATTTGCTGCAATGAATATGGTGTCATTGAAAATAATATGACACATTTTGAAGAGACTCTAACATACTTTACAATGAATATCACAGGGGTTGAAATGCAAATGAAATTAATATGACAGTGGTTGAAATGAATATGAGACAAGTTGAAATAAATATTGCACCAGTTGAAATTAATATAGTCTGTCAAAACTAATACGATGTGCTTTAAAATGAATAAGACCATCCTTGAAGATTATGTGAAACCCTGTGAGATAAATTGTATGCGATGTTGAAATAAGTATGACCTGTTTTTAAATTAATATGGCATGTGCGGAAATGATAATGATCAGCTTAGAAATGAATATGACATTTTGAAATGTATATTACATGCCCTAACATGGATATGACACCCCCTGAAATTATTATAACATGCACCGAAAAGAGACTAAATCCTTTTAACATGTATTACGTGTACATGTATCATGAGAAGGTTGTGGTACAAAGATATGCAGTGTGCGGTATTGGGGAAGAAAGGCAGAGACAAACTATTGCCCTCATATCTGATAGAGCAATCCAGTTGCAGATTCCTTTGAATTTCCCAGGCGTCAGGCTGGATCCGGAATCTTTTGCTGAGCAATACCCCTTGCGCGCGACGTCGGGTGGCTCCATTCAGCTCTGCTTGTCGTCGGTAGCGTTGGTTATGACGTTGCGGTGCCTACATAGGCTCCACCCAGGCACACGGACGTCAGTTCTTTTCTTTCTGTGCCAGTTAAGCGCCGATCCGGGAAGAGCTGCCCCTCTGCGGCTTTTTGGCAGGCTTTTTCTTGACTTTTGTCGAACTTTTTGAAGACTTCGTGTGTGAGGGATGTCAGTTAGGAAGACAGGTTTTAAACTGTGCACGACTTTTTCCCCGCACAAAGCCGGTTACGATCCCCACCATATTTGTCTGTGGTGTCTTGAATGTGACCACGATTCAAAGTCGTGTTCATACTGCCGGGCGATGGCTCCGAAAACCTTGAGGGAGTGGGCATTGAAGTTGCTATGGCCCAGCAGTCGACACCGTCGAGTGAGACTCCACGGAGGTCACAATCACATTCGATGAAGAGGCGGTCACAGGATCGCTGTTGGAGCCTTAAGTCCTCTCCCTCCCACTTGAGGTCATCTGGACACTCGTGGAAGAGGCACAAGAAGAAGAAGAAGCCCAAGCGGACTTTGACTTCACCTCAACTGGCTTCCGTCGTCGAGAGAGGTATGGAGCAGCGTCGCTCTCCGCAAAGTTCTACGGAGCTCGAGCCAGAGTCGACTTTGCGCCTTTCTCCGTTTCCGGGAGCCGGAGCGACTCTCGTTCAACTGTAGGAATTTCATGAGGCCATGTGTCGAGTATTTGAGTGGAACGACCCTGTTGGTGGGCCCTTAGGCCCCGCGGGGTCAGACGGGGCCCCATTGAGTTAGTCGTCGTCGGCTTCGGCCAAGGTGCCGTTGGGGTCCTCAGGGATCTGATCTCGGATCCGGTTGGACGCCTATCGTTTACATCGCAACCTTCCCCAACGTTGAACTCGAAGTTGGTGCCAGCAGCGTCACCGCCGGCTGTCGGTGGCGCAAGCGCCATCCTCACACCCAACAACACGGAGCCGGAACGGTGTCGTACAACGCTGATTCCGATGTCGACAGAACCCAGGGGTTCTATATTGTCACCTGAGCACTTTGTGGACATGCTAGGCTCAGGAGAGGAATGGGAGTAGTCTGGAGACCCTCTAGAGAACCAGGATGTCTCTGAGGAGACAATGGACTGGTATGGGAAACTTGGGGATGCCAGTGGTCTGGATACTTCCCCAGACTCTGACATGCTCTCGCCACCTACAGTGGCTACGGAGGAGGGGGCGTCCTATGCTATGGTGGCTAAGGGGGAAGCTGAGGTCCTTGGACTAGAGTTTCCCTCAGTGCAGGTCAAGACTAATCTCCTCACCGAAGTACTTCAACCTGGGGCTTCCACCTCTGAACCCCTATTGCCTTTTAATGAGGCACTTACGGATGTCCTACTAGGAAATTCGCCCAAACCTAGCTCAGGGGCTCCTGTGAACAGGACGATTGCTTGCCGCCATCGCCAGCACCGGGTGACCCAAAGTTCCTCGGCCAACACCCCACCCCAGAGAGTTTGGTGGTGCAGGCCTCTACTTCCCAGGGTGCATTCCCTTCCGTCCCTCTGGATAGGTAATCCAAGAGATTGGACTCTTTGGGGAAGAAGTTGTTTTCTTCCTCCAGTCTGGCATTGCAGTCGGTGAATACTGCATACTTATTGGGCCGTTTCTTCCATTCCCTTTGGGAGACGGTTGCGCATGTGCTGGCACAGGTCCCGGAGGAGGCCCAGGCTTTGCTCTTCCAAGCTGTCAAGGACGGGAGAGAGGCAGCAAAATTCACCATTCGGTGTGGTTTGGATACGACTGATTTGCTGGGCAGGTCTATTTCATCAACAGGGACCTGAGGCCTGGCTTCGTACATCTGGCTTCTCAGGGGATGTCCAAATTTGATGGACATGCCCTTCGATGGAACTTGCCTTTTTGGGGAGAAGGCTGACTCAGCCCTTGTCAGGTCAAGGAGCTACGGCCAGATCCTTGGGCCTCTCCTCTAGGCTGATTATGCAGGACCACACTACTCCAGTGGGTGGGAGAATTCATCAGCATCTCCCCCGCTGGAGATCTATAACAACAGACAAGTGCGTCTTGCGGATTGTCCAGGAGGGCTATTCTCTTCCTTTCCTTTCTTTTCCTCCTACTATTCTGCCAAGTCAGGAAAGGCTGACGGAGGATCACTTAAAACTGCTCAAAGAAGATGTTACAGCTCTTTTGGCCAAAGGAGCTATACATAGATTCCCAGTTTCAGAAGTAGGCAGTGGCTGTTATTACCGTCTTTGGCTCATTTTGGAACTTCGGACCGTCAGTCTCTTCCTCAAAAAGGAGAAATTCAAAATGCTGACATTGCCTCAAGTCTTGTCTGCCTTAGACAAAGGAGACTGGATGGTAGTGATGGACCTGCAGGATGCCAATTTTCACAGGCCCATCCTACCGGGCCACAGGCGTTACCTACGGTTCAAGGTAGGCCACAAGAACTTTCAGTCACCGTGCTCCCCTTCTGCCTTACTAGTGCTCCTCGGGTGTTCACCAAGGTGATGGCGGTGGTTACAGCTCATCTGCCCAGGTTCTGGGTTTCAGTCTTCCCCTACCTCGACGACTGGCTGTAGAAGACACCCTTGCCCCAGGCAGTAGTCTACCACCTTCAGACTACGGTGGACCTCCTGTATTCGCTAGGGTTCTCTATAAATGTGCTGAAGTCACACCTGACTCCTTCCCAAAAGCTCCCTTTTTTCATAGCTGTTCTGGACACAGTGCAGTTTTGGGCTTATCCTCCCGAGCAGCGAGTCCAGGATATTCACGTTATAATTCCGATATTTCAGCCTCTATCCTGGATATCCTGGAGTTAGGAGTTCTAAGTGCATTCTGTGAATACCAAAAATTGTAAGTGCCTTCTGTGTGTTCCAAAAGTAGTAAGTATAGGATTTTGTATCAGATTAGTTCTGTGAATCGGCACCCTTGTGGTTGGGTCACATAAATGTGCAGCAAGTAAAACCACTGGATAATGGCATGCAGTGCAGTAATAATAACATGCACTGTGTTCATATAAATATATGAATTGTTAATCTTGAGGCTCCTGGATATGCAGCATTGGGGTCCAGGGCTAACAGATATGTACAATGAGCTCATACACTCACTGTGTGAGAGATAAGGAGTGATGGAAGATGAGTTATCAAAGCAGAGTGAGGTATAAGGAGTGGAGATGAAAGGGATGGATGAGGAGTGAAGGATGAGAGGATGGGGATGAGAAGTGAGGTGTGAGCAATGAGGATTGTTCAGTGTAGCAGTCCGGGACAAGTAGTAAGATGTGGGGGGTAGAGAAGCGAGGGATGAGAAATGGGGGCAAATAAGTGAAGAATGAAGAAAGAGGGATGAGGAGTGAGAGAGGATGGATGGGAAATGACTTGACTACTAATCAATCAATCAATCCAGTCAATCAGTGGTTTATAAAGCATGCTATTCACCCGTGAGGGTCTCAAGGCACTGAGGGTGGCGAGGGAAACAGCTCTCGATCAGTCGAAGAGCCAGGTCTTGAGGTCCTTCCTGATGTGTGCAGGGTCGGGGAGCGTCTGATGTTCACAGGGAGCTTGTTCCAGGTCTTGGCTGCGATGTAGGAGAAGGCTCTCCTGCCTGTTCTTTTTCTGTGGCTGCAGGGAACTCTTTCAGGGCGAGGTCGGCGGAGCGGAGGTTCCTCTTGGGTGGTGGAAGGATACTCTCTCGTTGAGGTATTTGGGTCCGATGTTGTTGAGGGCTTTGTAGACGTGGGTGAGGCGTTTGAACGTGACCCTTTTCTTGACGGGGAGTCAGTGGATGTCTTGTAGGTGTTCGGTCATGTGTTTGTGATGCGTTGTCCCGAGGACGAGTCTGGCTGCGGCGTTCTGGATGGTCTGGAGTCTGTGCAGATGGGTTCTGGTGATTTCAGCGCATAGGGCGTTTCAGTAGTCCAGTCGGCTGGTTATGAACGTTTGGGTGAATGTCCTTCTGCAGTCGGGGGGGATCCATTTGAAGGTCTTGTGGAGGATGCGCAGGCAGTTGACACTGGTGGAGGCAACAGCGTTGATCTGGTGGTTCATGGAGAGGAAGAAGTTGAGGATGAGGCAGAGGTTTTGTGCGTGGTCTGTTGGGGTGGATGGATTCCCGAGGGCGGAGGGCCACCAGGTGTTGTCCCAGGCGGAGGTGCAGGGTCCGAGGATGAGAACCTTGGTATTCTCTGAGTTGAGCTTCAAACAGCTGTCTTTCATCCTTAAACATCCTTAAACATCTTATCAGACACCATGCAACTGAAAGAAACCTGCGCTCCGCTCATCTCCATCTGGCACATGTTCCTAAGATCAATAAGGCCCGCTCGGGAGGTCGTCTTTTCTCTTTTATCGCTCCCAAATTGTGGAACTCTCTCCCCCTTACCCTGCGAGCGGAACCCAACCATCTCACGTTCCGCAAGGGGCTGAAAACTTGGCTCTTTCCCTGATTATTCCTCCTCTGCCACTACCTCTGTCATTAGCGCTGGGACGCTCAAGGGCAGCCATGCACTTTATAAATCCCTATTTCATTTCATTTCATTTCATCCAGGCTGCCACATTCTTCATTCCTTCCTGGAAACAGTTGTGTCTTCGTGATTCTTCGTGAGTGAGAGGATGAGCTGGGTGTCGTCGGCGTAGGATACAATGCTGAGCCCATGCTGTCTGACCATGGCGGCGGGGGGGTCATGTAAATGTTGAAGAGCGTGGGGTTGAATGATGATCCTTGGGATACTCTGCAGTTGATGTTGGTGGGTCCAGAGAGGAAGGGATGGAATCTGATCCTCTGGGTTCTGCCGGAGAGAAAGGATTGGATCCAGTCGAGGGCGGCACCTTGTATCCCCGCTTTGTGAAGTCTGGCTGTGAGAGTGCAGTGTGAAACGGTGTCGAAGGCTACAGAGAGGTCTAGAAGGATGAGGGCCGCAGTGTGTCCCTGGCCGAGTAGCATGCGGATGTTGTCAGTGGTGGCAAGGAGGCCAGTCTTGTGCTGTGGTTTCTGCGGAATCCAGACTGGGAGGCATCTAGGATGGAGTTCTCTTCGATGAAAGCGGTAAGCTGGGCATTTACAAGACTCTTTGTGACTTTGGCCGCGAAGGGAGGAGAGAGATGGGCCGGTAGTTTTTCAGGTCCTTTGGGTCAGCCGTGGGTTTCTTGAGAAGGGGTTTAACCTCAGCCCGCTTCCAGTTGTCTGGGCAGATGCCGGATACGAAGGAGGCGTTGATGGTCCGTCCTAGTTCAGGTGCGATGGCGGCGGCGGAATATGTGTGGTGGGCAGGGGTTGTAGTTCTGTGGTGAACCAGGCGGCCTTCAGAGGGCGTTGATTGGTGGGGTGGCGGAGGCGTGCAAGCTTGCCAGCGCAGCAGGCAATCCAGCAGTGAAATTCTATGGCTGCGGAGTTAGTGTTGGTTGTGGCGCTGTTTTTTTGGGGAATAGGGTGATGTTGAGGTGTTCCTCTGTGACCTTGCTTCAGTTCCGTTGTGGCGGGCGTAGGGCTGGCTTGGGATGCAGTGGTGGTGTTGAAGGTGCAGTGGACGCTGTGGTGGTTTGTCCGGAGGGGCTGGGTGGTGTGGGTGAAGCGGATGTTTGTCCCTCCTGCGAAGATGGGGTCGAGGGTGTGTCCAGCTCTGTGGGTGAGCGTGTTGACCAGCTGCTTCAGTCCGAGGTTGTCGAGGTTGTCGTGGAGAGGGGTGGAGTCGGGGTTGTTGCAGTTGCTGATGTGGAAGTTCAGGTTCCTGAGTAGAATTTAATCCGTGGAGGTGATGGTGCGGTGTGTGGCGAGCTTGACGATGGTAGTCGTGGGCTAGGTGCGAGGTCCTGGCGGTCTGTAGATGAGAGTGCCGTGCAGCGTGGTCCTGGGGCTGGTCTGGATCTGGAAGACGAGGTGCTCTGTGTTGGAGTGGGGGTCACTCGTGCTGGATGTGGAGAGTCGGAGGGGGGGTCTAAGGAATGAAAACTGAAATCGTGCTGTCCTAAAAAGAAGCTTTATGATGCCTGTGCCTTTTAACTAATTTCTTGTTACCATTGACGATAAAATGCATCTGATTGCCCAATTTGTATTTTTATTGAAGAGTGGGAAACTTCTCATATTTCACTCTTACAGGACTTGCTGCCTCAGTACACATGACCGGATTTGGACCCATAAAGTCCCATCCAAGAGTTACCATTACCAAGGGTACAGGTGACAGAGTAAATAGGGATTATAAGTGGAACCCTGAGGTTTGCATGAGAAATGAGCGAGTAATTATGGGTATGATTCTCCTGCTAATTATTAATTTCTCTGAGATTTTGTCTCCGTTCAGCAGTCAAGCAGTCAAGGTCCCCAGGTGACAGTTCAGTCCTGTACATTTACCACTGATGTTTTATTCCTGGCCCTTTAGGAATGACAAGGTCCTTGGTAATCCAGAGGCCCAGTGAGTTTTGCCTGGGAACTCTCACTGCAGGAAGCAGCAGAAAATAGAATGACATTCCAGGGTAAAATGACCAGTAAAATCAAGCCCAAAAGAACTCATTGTCTCAGCAATTTCTCATTAGAACTACTTAATAGGTTCCGAACAGTCATAAGCATGAATAGTACTGACTGACTTAAATATATCAGCATGAGATGTTTATAAATACAGTGAGGTGACCACTACGAACACTATGAAAGAAATATGAACATGAGCACAATTAATGGATGTGAACTGCACTGAGGTGAAGAATAGTCCTTGAAGTAAATAACAATAGGAGTAAAATTACTGAATGTAAACCACATTGAGGTGAACAGTACACTCCTTGAAATGAGTATGAAGATAAATAATAATAAATATATATGAACCCTAACTGAGATAAAAAAAAACCACAATCAGAAATGGCTAAGAAACTGAATGAAATGGCTGTGGATCTGATGAATGTTGTGTATAACGCAATCTGAAAAGCACATGGCCGTGGCAGCCAGTCACAGCGCAGTTCAATGAAGCTGCAAAGCCCACATTTGAAACTGAGTCATTCTTGAGCTGGCTCACCACAGATCATGAACTCTTTTTACTGTAAGCAGTACTTTGTGAAACTGGGGGTCCAAAAGAAAGCATAAATTATATGAAATTTACCAAGCCTATTGCTTTACAGGTTGGCATGTTGCAATGCAATTTTCTTTTGAAATGCACACTTACATTTCATTCTATGTAATATATGTTAGAAATGGGATCCCTGGCTGGCCAGGGCTTGCGCCAAAGTCAGTCAGAGACCACCACTCCTAAGTCAGGGCAGGGGAGTTACACGCCAAGATAACCCCTGCTCACCCTCTAGGTAACGTGGCGCGAGCAGCAAGGCTAAACTTGGAGGCGATGTGAGCTAAGTATTTGCGCACGCACCCCAGCAACAACACCCAAGGCCCACCACAAAGGAAACTCCACACAAGGTTATATAAAAAATAGCCTTTGTATTATAGTAAAAACACATTAGATAACACACAAACTTTACAATGTGCCAACAGGCATGGGCAGAATTTACAAGGGATTATGTACAGGACAGGGCCACGTGGACCACTGTCAGGGGTAGGCACTTTTTAGAAATAATACTTGTAGGTATAACACTTAGCACATAAACATATAATGACTAGCGCCAAAATAGTAAATGCAGCACTCAACCAGTAATCACTGGTAAAGAGTAAATACCTCCTACGTCACCCTAAACACTGTAGGAAAATCACGCAGGGAACTAGGACCTTATCATCAGAACCTATAAAAGGAAAACCATCACCTAAGCAGGTCACTTTTAGCAAAGGGAAGGAAACCTAAACAATCACCTAAGCAGGTCACATTTAGCAAAGGTAATAACACATAAACAATCCTCTAAGCAGGTCACTTTTAGCAAAGGGGATAAAACATAAAATACCTAAGCAGGTCACGTTTAGCAAAGGTAATGGGACATAAACAATCCTCTAAGCAGGTCACTTTTAGCAAAGGGGATAAAACATAAAATACATTGCAAATGAGGCATTAAAATATATTCAGAGGTGCAGGTAGAACATTTGCGCAGGAATCAAATATACAAGTAAATTACAATGCGCAGGGTGCACTTAGCACAACACTAGAACTGTCCCTCAGGCCAACTGGCCTCGCAAGGGGCTGAGATGCCCTGAGTCCAAATTGTCAGGGAAGGCTGCGCAGGCAGCACAGAACACAAAGCCTAAACGTAGCAACTGACCACTAAGTGCTGGACAGTTGTAAATACCAGATGATGCCAACGTTGGAGCCACGTGGGCTCAAGAACACAGGTGGTTTACCACGTGGGAGCCTCGCAGGGCTCTGAACAAATGTGGGCGCTCAAGAGCCTTTCTGGGGCTCTAAAAGAAATAGGGGCGCTGTGAGCCCCTTCTCAGGCTCTAAGAACAAGTGTGGGCGATGAGCCTCGCAGGGGCTCAAACCGGGAATTGGCACCCGAGCCTCGCCGGGCTCGTCAAGCAACTGTGGGCGGGGGGAGCCTCTCGTGGCCCAACAAACAAAATATGCCCCTCAGAGCCTCTCGGGGCTCGTCACCAGTGTGGGCAGAACAATGGAGTCCCTCACGGGGGACTCGGAACAAAGAAATGCCCCCAAAGCCTCGGGCTCTAAATCGAAAGAAATGCTCCTGCCAGAGACGCGACACGGGGCACGCCCGCACTAACCAGATATCTCGCGAGGCGGCGTCTCCTCCCGGCGTCGGCTCTTCCTCTAATAAGACTCGTGGGTGCAGCGGCGGGTGGGCACTGTCTTGTAAATAATAAACACCACAGGGCAATGCCGCTTCGGCACCGGCCTTTAAATAAAATATAAAGCGAGGTAGGCACTCGCGATGCGCCGCAATTTCAGGCAAATGCCGGGTGGCAACGGCTCAGCAATCGGAGCGCTCCCAAGCGCTCTTACGGCACAGAAAAGCGCTCACAGCGCTAGCGACAAAGAGAAGCGCTCTCAGGGCTAGGCAGGCATAGAAAAGCGCTCACAGCGCTAAGAGGCCCAAAATAAAGCGCTCCCAGCGCTGGGGACAAGGGAGAGCGCTCCCCAAGCACAAAGTCCAGTACAAAGTCTCTTAGGCAGGCAGGGGGGCAAGCTTGGGCCCAGAGCCAGCACACTGGGTCTCCAGGCAGGGAGACAGTCCAAGTGGCGGTCCTCCTGGCCCCAGCAACAGCAGCAGCCCCCTCTGGCAAGGATCCAAAAGCAGAACAGAACCAATTGTATGGGGACACAGCCCCTACTTATACTGTAAATTCCTTTGTCTGTAGGTGCAGGTGGGGGAGAAACCAGTTGCAGCTGGTTTTGAAGTACCCTTGATAGCTCAACCACCCATTTCATTCACTGGCAGGGCTAGGGTCATCAGTCGCACTACAGGGGGTGGAGCCAGCATTGTGTGGGGAAAGTCCAGTCCCATCAGGGACCAGGTGCACTCCTCCCAAGCCATCAACATGCTAATCTCACACTCACCACCGGGCAGACCCATCCAGCCTTCCTGGAGCCAGGCTCACCAGCCAGCTCCAGCCAATCACACGCCAGGCATATTTTACATTAATATGCCAAGTCCTAGAAGTGGCATTTCTACCCATGACACACACATGCCACATACACCATTGCGAAGCATTCATTCTCACGGGCTCGCACATACCAAATTCGGGCTTGCACTCCCCACGCATCAGGAACTACCAGGGACACAGACATTCCCCATGCATCCCTATGGGAGAGCAGGCCAGCCTAACTACATGCACGCACTTTACTCTGGGACACAGGGAAAAAGTGCGCACAGACCAGAAAATCAATAACACAGATCACAGATCTAAAAAGCAAAAAGATTAGGGGTGAACCTGCCAGAAGGCCCAAGTCCAACAATATACAACTGAAAAAATCTTCTTTTATGTACCTATACATACAAACATTTTGATACCTGTGTCATATAGAATCGATTGAGCAGGTATCGTGGGTTATGCATCTGTATAAAAAATTGCACCATGCTTAAGCTGCATTATTTTCCTTTATTTATAAAGTTTTATATAGTTTGCTGGTTCATGGGTGAATGCATTTTTCTGTACATTTCAAATCTTAAAAAGAGAATTAAGTTTGCATCAAAGTAAGACTGAATTAAGTTTGCATCAAAGTAATTTGTTTTCATATCTTTGTATGTTGTGTTATGGTCAAGCCGTTTTATAACTCATAGTGTGCCACTTTATGACTTCATAGCACTAACTCAGATTAAGACATCTTGCAAACTTGTTCCATCACGATCAGGAGTTATATGAGCAGCAAAGCAGAGTATAAAAGCTTGTTTCTGTTTTTTCAACAGAGTAATTCACAGCTCCTCAGTGATATCATATGCGGATGACACCCAGCTAGTGGTCTTAGTGTCTAGCAATGTCGAAGAAACAGCAGATCGCTTTAACAGCTGCATGACACAGCTAAACAAATGGATAAGGTCTAACTGTCTAAAATTTAACAGCAGTAAAACAGAGGTTCTACTTTTGGGTACTGATTCCTCCTTATGGTCACCTAATGGTGGTCGTCTAGTTTGGGAGACTTTCCTGTCCCAGTGCAGAAGGTGAAAACGTAGTTTTCATCTTCAATGACAAACTGACTTTCATGAACCAGATCAATGCACTCACCTCTTCTATTTTCTTCATCCTAAAAATGATCCGTAAATTCCTCCCGTTATTCCTGCCTGACTCCCTGAAAACACTAGTAACAACCCTAGTCCTGGCCAGATTAGATTATGGCAATGCCCTGTACATGGGTATTTCGATGGGCGATGATGAGAGAAAATTAAATGAAAAATACATTTTCCCTAGTCATCGTCTGTCGAAATCCCATTCCCCCCATCGGCCCACCGCTCGTACCTGCACGGGCCGCGGCTCGAGTTAAAAATTATTTTGCAGCAATGTCCTAATTTTTTGCTGCACTGCAAATGTTATGTACTGTGACCGCATACAATTTGGAACCACCAATTTGACACCACTTTTAAAAAACGAAGCATACTTGGTTTGCTCTATATGTGCTATGTTTTCACTAAAACCAAAATGAACATTTTATACACATTTCAAATGTGATTTTATCCAGCCACTGCAGGTAAGAGTGGTGGGGCTGGCTGAGGGGGGATCAAGAAACGACCACGAGGGAAAATAATTATTTATTTAATTTTCCCTTGTGGTCGTCTCTCCAAATCCTCTAAACCCCCCCCCCCCCCAAGTTTTTTTTAACCCTAATACATCGTAAATTAAAATTCCAAAACCTCTTTAGAATATTCCCATTATGGTGTCCCCTAGTTAGAACTAGCAGTTCTCCCTATACATTAAAAAATTCGGATCATGTTTTCTGTCAAAACCATGGCTCAGGAGTGAAAGGCCGAGAGAACCAGTCAGGACATCAAGTAAATGCTACATTAAGTATAACTTTGGTTTACTTTCCACAAACTCCATACATTGTGAAAGTTAGGGAAACACCCTCAGCTCTCATACACTACTTCTGAGCTTCAGTGCACCAACCTAGGTCTTTACACCATTGTATGAGAGTCAGCAGATAGGCAATTTCTGGCATTTGTTATACGTAACATCTTGCCATATTCCTTGAACACATAATTTCACAGTCCGGATGAACTTAAGGTTTCACATCCCAGAAAACTTTTTTCTAAATTTGTATCTAGAAATGCACGTACCAAAGGACAGTTGCCTATTGTGAGAATGAATGTCCCAATATGTCCACAGCTCTGCAGGCCCCTTTAGTATTGTTGTCAGTGAAGCCCTGGTGAAGTAAGCTCTATAGAGACTATTGAATTGCCGAAATTCATCTCTTCCAACATCGGGAACCAATAACTCCAACAGTGCCTCAGTGTGCACATGCAGCCGAACAGTCTCGTCCTATTCAAACTAGTTCTTCTCCTAGGTACGAAACCTGATTGGTTCAAGTGAATCAAGTCCCCAACCAACCTATGGAGCCATAGCACCAACACTGTGGCAATGTTCTTTGCTTCTGCATTCAATATGGAGATAGGCCTCTACAAGGAGCAGTCCTTCAAGGGTTTATTGACCTTGTGAAAAACAATATTTGTAGCCTGTTGTAGAGCGTCGGATAGTAGAGACATTTCCTATGCCTCATTGTAGATATCTAATATCTAGGAAGTGATTAGAATATCTCCCAGATAGGATTTTGTACAATCTCAATTGGTAGACCATTCGGTTCCGGTGTTCTCCCTGAATGCAAAGCCGGTATTGCTACTTATCCAGTATTGGGGTGTCTTTCAAATATTCACATGCCTGAATCATTCCCTATTGTCGAGATGGGAGTCCCATGGTAAAATATTCAAGCAGTGCTTCAAACACTTCATAGGCTATAATCCTCCAAGGCCAGCTAAACAGTAGCCTATCTATGTCCTTTTTATAAAAGGACTCAATGTCAGCATCCAGCTAATAAGCTGTTAGCACCCTCTAGAACAATCCCAGCAGAGGCAGGTTTGCCTCAGATTTTCTAAGTACAAGTGGGAAGTATGAATCCCAAAGACTAATGAGAATTGCCCCCATGGGAAGGAGAGTAGGTTGCATGCAAATCTATGAAAGATACCAATACTGGATAACCATAGTTGCAGTTAAGTAACTTATTTTCTTATCCAGTATTGGGGTATCTTTCATAGATTCACATGCCTGAATCAGAATAGCAAGCGTACCCTAAACTGTACTGTTGTTAGAGGAAGGTGGGAGATATGTAACTTTTATCTCCCAAAGCTATACATGTATAACAGTAACATTTTCAATATTTACATACTATACTGTTTAAGATGCATGCACTGAAGCGTTCTATTAAAATAAGATAGTAAACAAATAAAGCTATGCTAAACCTTTAAGGGTATACAACAACAGTTACATATCTATTTGTCTACGTATATCTAGGTATGCATATACCTTGAGTAATATATACCGCTTGGCCAACAGCTGCATCCTCATGCTGTGTAGATTGTAGACATTAATGTCTTGTAAAAGTGTGGACATTCTTCCATGTCGCAGCCCAGCATATCTTGTCCAATGTTACTCCAGCAAACAAAGCTGCTGATGTAGAAACTCTTCTGGTGGAGTGTGCTTTAGTCCTTGTTGTCAGAAGCTTGTTAGCCTTTTTGTGACTGAACTGAATCGCGGAAGAGACCCACCTGGCGACTGTGGCCTTAGTTACTGCAGTTCCCGGTTTTCCTTGCCCGTAAGTGACCAGTCGCTGAACTGTTTTCCTTATCCCTTTGTCTTGAGTAGGTAGAACTTTAAGCATCTCTTAATATCCAAGACAAGCTGGCAGTGGCGGCTGGTGACATTTGAAAGTGGTAAGTGTAAAGGTAAGGGTGGACCATTAAGTAGCGTGCAAGCAGAGCATATTCCTTTACTTTCGCCTTGCCATTATTTTGAAAACTGCAAACCCCGATTACATCCATTTGCACAGCATCACAAACACAACTGGAATACATGACCACTGCTGCCCTGTGCGCTCTACAGGGAGGCCAAGGACTGAATGGCCATGTATCCTGGACACCTTTTTGACTCACAGGCAGGCACTGTGAGCATCTCGCAGTGCCCTCGGCTCCATTAGTCTTAATTGCAGCCTGTTATAAACACCTTGTCTGACTCCGTTAAAAGTATGCAAAAACAGAAACAACATCCTGGAAATAGCTAGCACTATGCGATATTAAGTAAAAGTACCCGCAGATAATTTAGGCTTGGACTCTCAAGAGACCGCCACCCCAATTGCTTGAAATGTTAATGCCCACTACCCTTCCTAAGAAGTTTGTGGCTAAATGCACACAAAACCTACTACCTATATTTTAGGTGAGGACAGTGTTTTAAAACGTGTAGTTTAATGACTTTCTATGTCTGCTGTATTGTACTCCTAGCCATAGCACATTGTTAAATAGATATAACTTACCAGCCATACACCACTGCAGTGTTGGTGCTACAACATGTTTAATTGCACATACACTTCTTGGGCCTATATACAGATTGCTTTATTCATGCAGCGCATCGCCCAAGCGAAAGATTACGATGCTGTTGCACATCTGCTCTCCAGCCACCCCACAATCTGGTGCATTAGACACATTGGTGTTAACTAATACCGTCCCTTTGCCTAATTTAGTTTATGGTATTGTGCAGGGTATCTTGTGAATTTGACAGCAGTCTGACTTAAATAGAAGTACAGTAGCAAATGAGAAAATATAGAAACCACTAATGTCTAGATGGAGAATATTGTGGACCTTTCATGTGTAAGGCCATTATACAAATGTCTGAACATTAATCTATTTTTTCCAGCCTGTTGTTCTCAGTTGAAAAATCAATGTAATTAGACGTATTTGCCCAGATTCAAGACACATTCTAAAGCTTTTTTTCCATGTGGGAATCCTTAAAACTATGAAGCACTGACTGCATGTTTCACTAACTGCCCCACAGGGCTCATTCGTTTATTGAGGCAAGCGCTTTGGCTGAAAAAAGTAAATGTTACAATATTTAGCACCTAATTATGTCAATCAACAAGCACTTTTTTTTCCTTATTATATTAAAACATATAATAGAATGTCACCTCGATACAGGCGCTATATCTCAGACTTACACAGACACCCCCTTTCACCCACAGACAACCACTCTCGCCCATATTCAGATTATATTTAAAAGTTTTCATTTTGCTCACCCACACCTGATTTCTTGCCCAGGTCCCGTTTGGACAGCGACTCTTTTTTGATTTCGACGCTGGAGGAGACTGAAACCTCGCACCTGCGCAGGATGTCGCAAGTACCAGGCTTCACTCTGCTTGGTCGCCCCAACCTTTCACAACTCTGTGTCGAGTTGGGAAATGGTTAAGTGACAGGCTGATTGACGTACAGTCACGGACACTGTGACACCTAAGTACGTCACATATAGGGGAGGCACTGAGGGGTAACAGGGCCCGCACGCCAGGGATGGAATATTAAGCCCTAAACATCTCTGAAGGCTGGTGCAGGCTCCTTTGTGCGCCCTGCCATCCTTCAGAGAGTGTATGAAGAGGTGAGCAACCCAATGTACCCTTGCGGGCTTGGGCAGGAGAGTTAGTAATAGATTGGGCCAGCAAGGGATTTTGTTTCTATGATTGAAAAACAGTTAGTGCAGAACTTAACTTAATTGCGTGCTCACACTATTCATAGATTATAACTGGAAAGATGAATTATCACTGTAAAGGGACCACTCCCCGCTGACCGAAAAAAAAGTCTTTTCGTCTTGATAATAATTAGCTCCAAAACGCGAGAGCCAAATTCAGAACATCAAACAAGCCCACAGTGCTGTTCACACTGAGCCCGAACTTTAAAGCTCAACCTTTTTCTTCAAAGTACTCCCGCCTAGAATCGTCACTCCAAAACTACTCGTGACCTCACACTCCTTGCTCCATAAGGCAGTTTAAGAAAAGTCGGCTACAAAGGGTCTTCTATCTAATGCTTTTAACCTTTGTCCTGAAGATGGTCTTATGAATTTATAAAAAAAGACCGAAACGTCGACAACGTTGTCTAAAACCTGCTGTTGATTTATTCAGTACCGTTGATTTTCGTGTCATTGTTTGGCTGAAGTCAAAGTCATCATTTATTAGCAGCTTAGACCTGTCTTAATATACCATGTGAACAAACAACACTGTTTCAGTATATCTTATTTGCATTTTTTTGTACCCTCTTTTTTTTACAAGAGATCTATTCTCCTTTGATAATAAAATTACAAAAATATCTTTGACTACAAACTACCTTGTTATTGTATTATTATTGCTTCATTTTGTATATTGTTAGTGTGGTAACATCCTTCAGAGAGAGCATATTGCTGCTGAACAGAAGGAGCTCAGCATTTTTCTCTTGTTATACCAAGAGTGAATAGTATATTATTATTCAATCTTGGCATAACAAAAACAAATACAAGTGGGTCTGAAAACAAAAAGGGCTCAGCCCTTTAGCCCCTTCACAGGAACCGCCACTGAAAGCTAGTTCTTTGCACTAGAGGTTCCTTTCTGCTGAAAGTTGTCATGCTTTTCCATGTAGGCCAGTCCATCACCATGCCTACTTTTTATGCTCCACTACATCATCCAACTAAGGAAGAGGAGTGACTTCTCTGACTGGCGTCAAAAAGAGCTTTGCCATTCTACCTTGGCTGCACAAGAAAGTTCTGGGTTGACGACCAACTCTTCGTGGGGTGTGTCAGGGCAAATAAGGGTAAGGCCATGTAGAAGTGGACCGTCTCATGATGTATCCTACTTTGCATTAATCTGCTACGCATTGGCCATGAAGCAACCCCCTAAGGGCTTGCATGCTCATTCCACCCGAGCAAAGGCTGCAACTATTGTGTTAGCATGTGCAGTCCCTGTCCTGGACATCTTCCTGTCCAGAACAGTCAGGTCCGTTCGGACCCGCACTTTGACAGTGCGGTTCTACAGAACGTTTGGTGTGAATTAGTTTCACAGACCTACCTTCGGGGAGATATAGCTTGGGTATCAATTCTAAGATAAAGAATCTGTGGCAAGAAGTCTCTATCAGATGAACAAGTTACTTACCTTCGGTAATACCATATCTGCTAGAGACTCTAACTAGTCGCAGATTCCTTACTGACCCACCCAGCCTCCCAACTCTGCGAACTGATTTCTGGTGACAGGATTTTTTTCCCCTTTCAGGGCCCTAGCTTTCCACACCACTGGTCAGTGTTCTTCATGGCTCCTCGCTCCTGATGTAGAAAGTTGCAAGCAAGAAACTGAGTTCAGCGCACTGGGGTAGTGCCTATGTAGGCACCGCGCACGTCACTTCTGGCGCAGATGACACAGATGCACTGCAGAGCCAAATGATGCCACCTACTGGCGCACAGGCATATTGTTTACGGAAAATTTCGCGCCTGGAGATAAATCTAAGTTAAGGAATCTGCAAAAAACCCAGTTGATGGACAGAATGTAGAACAAGGTCATACATTCACCTCAGTACAAGGATCTGGGCCTAAATCCGCAGCTAGATATATTCTTTATGAGATAAGGTTTTACTGAAGGTAACTTGCTTGTTAGCTCTACCCTTCTAATATAGGGCTGATTTTGAGTTTGTCAGACCAGGTTACTCTGTCACAAACGTGAGGAATATCCCGATGTCCGTATTAAGAGGCCAATATATCCAATGGCATTTGTAATACGGCGGACAGGATATCCATGAAGTTTGTGCTGGAGTAGCCTGTCCGCCAAACACTAAATCAGGCCCCAAGTGGAATAATGCATCCCCTTCCATGAATTTGGGATTGGAACTAGAGGTCAGTAATAAATCCATTTGTTTCTGGTGTTTTTAGCTGGTTTATTTTTCCCCAAAATTGCCTTGACTTATGTAGTTAAAGGGACCATTACATTTTCATCTTACTGCTGAATAAGTTGATTACCCTCTGGAGGTTGAAGTTGCTCAATCTGGTATTTTCTCCTATTTGTGACTGTAAACATTGCATACTTGATAACTAGTTTCATAGGTCATACCAAACTATTTTTCAAAAACACCTGTGACTAATATAGTGTGACATGTTTTGCTCCAAGAAAGACCTATTCTTGGAAATTAAATTGCCCAAGGTACCCATTTTCAAAATGGGTCTCAATCTGACCATACTATTGTTTGTCCTGTAATTTGAAATCTTTCTCAGTGTATTAATTGTGCTACTCAGAAACATCACTTTTGGCATGTAGAGTCTCCCTTTGATTGGTGTCTGTCTCAATGTTCCTCTCTCTTGGACTGTAGCCTATTTGTCTTTTCCAGGGTATATTTATCAGTAATCATAAGTACTTAATTATCCTGCCCACGTCTTTGCAGCCTATAAAAAGACTTAAATGGTCAAATTTAATGTATTTTTCATTACAAGAACATGCAATTAAACCAAATGGTCCTTACATTACCAACATGACTAAAACATCTTTCACAAACCTTTTTAAAAGTGAAAAGAGGGGAAATGAAGGGCACCATTAGTAGATAGGCTCCCTTATATACATACATACATACATTTGGTACTGTGCCTTTAAGGAATCACCCTCAACCAGTGTCCCATCATGCTCCACCGTTGACAGACCTTTTACTACACTAAAAGGAAGTTCCTGGCCATAAAACATAAACATTTTACATTCATTTGTCCAGGGGGATAGGAAGACTACTTATGGTTTTGATGAGGATTCCACAGAAAGAGAGCTACGATTACAGGTAGGTAACCTTCCCTTCTTCTGCAGGAGATTCTCATCAGTAGACATAAGAATCTGACTCGGCAGAGCGGCCTGCTCTGACTGTTATCACTAGAGGTCCTAAAAGGAGCAACAGGAATATTACTAATGAAGCCCTTGCTCCCTATATAAAGACCAGTGAGCATTATCTTCTGAGAGAAGCTGAGGAGGCAGCCCAAGAGCTTGCCAATGCCATAACCAATGCTGTTGAGGAATTAGCTCCTGCATCTTATCGATATTCGGCACGGCGTAAACCCTCTGCCCCCTGGTTCACTGAGCCGTTAAGACTTTTGAGACAGAGTTGCAGAAGACAAGAGAGAAGATGGAGGAAGGCTTGGGATCCCATAGAAAGAGATGTACACAAGCGCCTGTTGAGAGAATACAAGGCTAGTGTAATCAAGGAAAAACAGGAGTTTTTCTCAAACCTCACTACATCCCTTACTTCGTCTAGGGAACTTTTTAAGATCGTGGATTCTCTTTGTTCCCTCCAAGTGCCTGATCCAGTTGTGGGCTCACAGGAGCTCTGCATCAACATCTCCGAGTTTGTCCACAAAAAAATTGAAGATTTATATCTTGCTTTAGAAATTAAGAGGAACACTCTAGGGGATTCTTCCTCTCAAACTCTAGCTAATCTAGAGTTGTGGTCAAGAGATCCCACCAAGATCCTCACCCATTTCCCGCAGCTCTCTCTTGATTGGCTTGATCTCTTGTTGGATCGAACAAAGTCGGCCTCACCTTTGGACCCATGTCCTTTGAAGGTTCTGAAGGAATGTAGGCACACGCTTCTTCCTCCCCTTCTTGAAGTGATGAATGGTGACTTGCTTCAAGGTACCTTCCCTTCGGTGTGGAAAAGGGCGATAGTGAAGCCCCTCCTGAAGAAACCCACCTTGGACCCAGAACAGCTTAAGAATTTTAGACCTATCTCCCTGTTACCTGCCCCTGCAAAAATGCTCGAATCACACCTGAATTTACATTTATCTACCTTTCTGGTTTCCTCTGGGTTCTTAGATAGCTCCCAGCATGGATTCAGAAAAGCCCATAGTACTGAATCTGCACTTACTTTGGTTGTGAATAACATCCGTTTGAAGGTGGATTTGGGCCAAACCACGGTGTTGGTCTTACTTGACCTAACAGCAGCGTTTGATACCCTGTCTCCCTCTACGTTAACATCCCGTCTGAGGGAGGCAGGTATTGCGGGTCCGGCCTTGAGCCTTCTGCACTCTTTTTAACATCTGAGAGAGCAGAGTCATGCTTGGAGAGTTCCTCTCCCCTGCCAAATCCTTGCAATATGGGGTGCCACAGGGGTCGGCCTTGAGTCCGACCCTATTCAACATCTATGTTGCCCCGCTTGCCAGGCTAGTAAAATCCCAGGGAATGGAGGTGTGTCATACGCCAATGACACCCAAATTATAGTGTCCCTGGCTTACTCTGTTACCACTTCCGCTGTCAACTTTAGGACTTGTATGCAGACAGTCTCGGAGTGGATGATCCAAAACTCCCTAAAGTTGAACGGCGACAAAACCGAGATCCTGGTCTTTGGCAAGGACCAGGACATCTGGTCTAGTGAGTGGTGGCCTTCATCTTTGGGAACTTGTCCATCTCCCTCCCAATCGGCCAGAAATCTCGGCGTTATATTTGACACATCACTTTCCATGACTCTACAGGTCAATAGAACAGTGGCCACTTGCTGGGGGGTCATTAAGATTCTAAAAAGAATCTTGCACTATCTTTCTCCCCAAGCACGCAAGCAGGCTGTGGTTGCGTTAGTGGGTTCCAGGTTGGATTACTGTAATGCACTTTATGCAGACTCCAACAAGGGCCTCATTCAGCGCCTTCAGGTCGTCCAGAACGCGGCTGCACGATTTGTTCTGGCGCTACCTAATGCATCCTCTGCTACAATGGCCAGAAAGAACCTGCATTGGCTTCCTATACAACAGAGGATCTCTTTTAAGATCCTGTACCTGGCCTATAGAGAGCTCGCAGCTGGTCCTTTGGACCCCCTGGGTTCTTTGCTAACGCGCCATGTGCCCAGTAGAACCCTCAGATCTTCGGAGATGAATCTTCTTGTGGTTCCACGTGTTAGGAAGGTCCGTTGGGGCAGCAGAGCATTTTCCATCGTTACCCCTAGGTTGTGGAACTCTCTCCCACTGGAGATTAATGCCCAACCCTCTCTGTCCCTTTTTTAAAAAGCGCTCAAAACTTGGTGCTTTATCAAGGCCTACCAGTAAGAGAGTAATTTTGCTCCAGCTAGCTTCTTTTTTTTTTTAGGCGCCTTGACGCCCATTGGGCTTAGTAGCGCTATATAAATTTATTTTCATTATTTATTTTTTCATTTTCAATTGAATAGCATGCCTGTTTTACATAGACAGGGCAGAGGAATGACCTCCTCGACCAGTCTTTCGAATGGGCATGAGCCTTTGACTCTGGTTGATAGTACTGGAGCTGAAGACTAGGCATTTTCTGTTGGAAAAAATTCTGATGAAAGCCACAATCGTGAAAGACACTTTGCAGAACTCCGTTGTTGATAACTCCCTTGGTTTTCATGAAACGATCTGCTGAGCGCATCTGCCTCCACATTATGAGCACTTGGGAGGTGAACTGCCGTGATCTGTGGTCTGAAATGATTCTGAGCGTGTGATGCGGCTATTTCTGGACCGTGCATTCTTAAAGACTCCTCCATCTCTACTTTCTCCTGTGTCCACTCATGTCCCATGGGTGACAGCTATGTCAGTAAATTTTTCTGCCTCCTGGGACAAGTTCCTCGAGCATTGAACGTAACCTTTTTTCATTTGGAAACCTTTCCAAAACCTTTACAGAACCTCTTCATTTGACATCTATAAGGACTATAATTAATTTTGAACTGTTTTCTGACAGGAATTCTTTAACTTGTCTGCCAGAAAGCCTTCATTTTTTGTGAACTAGCCGCTGTGGCAAAAAAAAACGCCACGCCATACCCACACTGTGTCTGTACCTCCCAGAAGACTATCATACCAAGAACTGCGTCCAATGCCAAAAAATATCCAGAAGAACACTGAATGACAAGCAGAGGATTAGGCTTCATGACGTGTAAGAGAGACTACAAGAGATGGCCTCTGAATGCATGGGGAATGCAGGGAAGTTGTTCCTTCTAGCTCAGCTGCCTCTTAAATTTCTAAGTTTACTGTGAGAAATTGAGTTGTTGGTTGAAGGAAGGGTGACCCCTATTCAAGCAACAGCCACAATCCCCGACAGGATGAACTCCAAAATTCACTAAATAAACCTATATTTAACCTTCTGGTAGTTTGGCACAAAAGCAATCAGGCTTAACTTAGATGCAATGTGTAAAGTATTTATGCAGTACACAGACAGTAATAAAAGGAAAGCACAAGAAAAATCCCACATCAATGTAGAAAAATAGACTACATTTTAACAAATTATTTCACACCAAAACTCAATAATCCAATTAGTAGAACTGGAGTTAGTAATTTTTACGTTTGTAGTAAAAACAAGTACGTAAAAGATCAAAGTGCCAACTGCGGACATCTAGGTGCACGGGAAAAAGGGTCAAAGTTGAAAAATATGGCTGACCATGATGGAGCGCTGGTCGTATACAAAAAGTGGATCGAGCCAGGTCAACGATAACCTTTAGAAGACCTTTTAAAGAAAAAGTTCTGAGAAGGTGCAGTTCAGTGTGGCAATGCTGTTGGCGGCGTCTGAGGAGGAGGCGTCGTCATCACGGAGCCGCCGGACAAAGTCGCTGTGAAGATTTCTATGTTCTGACATAGTCTCTTTTTTGGAAGTTGAAAATCTTCAGTGGGACGAAGCTGTAGATGACGAGAGTTCCAGGAGGCTGGATACCCCTTCACCGAGGTTCCACTGAACAGGAATTCCTGCTACCACGAAGTCAGACCAACCAGCGATGCACCATGGGCTGATAGACGATGCAGGATGATCCCGGTCTTCCCTCGCTTCTCAGAGCAGTTTCTAGCCAAAAAATGTCTGTCACAAGTTTTGGTTTTTGGCTATCTGCACACCGTTAACACCACAACCATGGGTTGATGACTAGATGGGCACCACTTTGGGGTTAGGTACACTCTCTGGTTGGGTCCAAGTGTGGCTTCAAGATGGAGGGAGCCTCTTCAGACTTTCCAGGCGCAGCAAAACAGTATTGTGAGGTACATTTCAGACACAGCAGCAGGCATTATGCTCAGAGTCCTGAGTGAAGAAAGTTGACTGAAGTTTGAAAACTTTCCAGAGGTTTTATCTTTGAAGTAATTGGAATTTTCTGACTCCCGTGCTCTTGTTCCAGACTGACTGTAGGAACAATGCACCAGTTCAAGCCCTTTGTGTGAAGATAGAGCACAGCTTGTTCAGGTGCAAGTGATGCTGTGCCCAGCTCCATCCCCTCATCTTGCTAGCGGATGTCCCATCAGGCACGCCTAATCTCTCTATTGTGTGACGGTTTGGGAGGAATTCACAAAGTCTAACTGCCAACAACACATCCAGTCATTTGACCTAGGACAGGCTGTAGACAACCAATGGCCAAGGGCATGAAAATGCCACCTTTCTGAAAATGAGATGGCATTGTACCTCAGCTAGAAATGATTTTAAACAACTGAATTTTTTAGGTCAAGGAATTTTATTGCCATGACTGTGGTTTATTGCTATTTCAGCAAAAGATTATTTTCTTTTTTTCAAACGCCATTCCTTAGATCATAAACATTGGATTACATAGACCAAAAGTTGTGTAGGCCATCTGGACCAGTGATCAAATCAAAAATGTTAATACCTATCAATCAAGTGCAAAAGTGACAGTTTCTAGTGCCGAAAAACATTTCATTGACTCAATAAATTATTTTGCTGAAACAGCAGTAAATCACAGCCAAGCCAATTAAATTCCTTGACCTAAAATTATAATTTTTTTAAAATTTATTTCCAGCTTAGGTTCACTGTCGCTCTCATTTTGAAGTCAATCAATCAGGGAATTATAAGCGCGCCACTCACCCGTGAGGGTTTTAAGTCGCTGAGGGGGGGTCCGCAGATCTGTTTAGCCGAAGAGCCGGGTCTTGAGAGTCTTCCTGAAGGTGTTCAGAGAGGGGGCGCGTCTGATGTCTGCCGGTAGCTCGTTCCAGGTCTTGGCTGCAATGTGAGAGAACGATCTTCCGTCTGCTCTGGCTCTGTGGATGCTCGGGGTTTCGGCCAGTGCAAAGTTGGAAGATCGGAGGTTTCTTTTGGGTACATGGAAGTTGATTCTGTCATTGAGGTATCTGGGTCAATTGTTGTGTAGGCATTCGTAGGCGTGAGTGAGGATTTTTAAAGTGACTCTTTTCTCCATGGGAAGCCAGTGGAGACTGCGTAGGTGATGGCTGATGTGTACATGTTGGGGGATGCTGAGGACGAGCATGGCGCAGTGTTATTTATTGTCTGGAGTTTGTTGATGTCGGCGTAGAGTGTGTTTCCATAGTCCAGTCTGCTGGTGATGAGTGCGTCGGTGACTGTCTTCCTTGACTCAGGGGGGGATCCACTTGAAGGTCTTGCGGAGGATGCGGAGGGTGTTGAAGCAGCTGGAGGTGACAGCATTGACCTGTTGATTCATGATGAGAGCTTGATGAGTCGAGTACGATGCCCAGGTTCTTGACGTGGTCTGAGGGGGTAGGTGGTCTTCTGAGGGCGTTCGCCCACCATGTGCTATCCCATGCAGAAGGGGCGATACCGAGGACTTCTGTCTTCTCGGCGTTGAGCTTCAGGCAGGTGTTCATCATCCAGACTTAAACGTCTTGCATTCCTTTCTGGCAGTTGAGTTTGGCAGTGGTGGGGTCTTTGGTGAGGGAGAGGATGAGCTGGGTGTCATCGGCGTAGGATACGATGTTGAGGCCGTGTTGTCGGACAATGGCTGCAAGCGGGCCATGTTGATATTGAAGAAGGTGGGGCTCAATGATGAACCCTGTGGGACTCCGCAGGTGATTTTCGTGGGGTGGGAGAGGAAGAGTGGCAGTCTGATCCTTTGGCTTCTTCCGGTGAGGAATGAATGGATCCAGTCTAGGGCTGTTCCTTGTATGCCTGCGTCATGTAGTCTGGCGACTAATGTGCAGTGGGAGACTGTGTCGAAGGCCGCTGATAGGTCGAGTAGGATGAGGGCAGCGGAGTGGCCTTGGTCCACAAGGGTGCAGTTGTCGTCTGTGGCGGCGAGTAGGGTGGTCTCTGTGATGTGGTTGCTTTGGAATACGGATTGGGATGGGTCAAGGACGGCGTTCTCTTCAATGAATCTTGTCAGTTTCATGTTAACGGTTTCCTCTGCAACTTTGACTGTGAAGGGGAGGAGTGAGGTGAGCTGATAGTTCTTGAGGTCGGTTGGGTCAGCTGTGGGCTTCGTGAGCAGGGGTCTGACTTTTGCTTGTTTTCCAGTCGTGGTTGAAGGTGGTGTTGATGGTGCGTTGTAGTTCAAGTGTGATGGCGGCAGCAGCTCTGTGGTAGATGTGAGAGGGGCAGGGGTCGTTGGGGGGCCCCGGAGTGGATGCTTTTCATGGTCTAGGCGATATCTTCTGCCGTGATCGGTGTCCAGTTGGAGATGGTGAGCTTGCTGGTTTTTCTGGGGGGCGGGGGCCGTCTGTGGCACCTGGTGGATGGTCGATGAAGTTGTCGTAGAGGTTTTTGATCTTGAGGTGGAAATAGGTCCTAAGCTTGTCGCAGAGGACTTGGGATGGGGTAATGTCTGTGGCTTCGCTGCGTGGTCTGGTGAATTTTTGAATGACACTCAGTTGGTGGAGTTGGCCAGGATTTTGTTGTGTATGAAGTTCCTCTTGGTAGTTCTGATTTGGTTGTGGTAGTCTGTCATGGCGTCCTTGTAGGTGGTGTGGTTTTCAGTTGTCTTGGTGTTTCTCCAGTTCTTATCCAGGCGTCTGCAGGTATGTCTGCCTTCTTGGAGAGCAGTGGTGAACCAGGAGACTTTCCTGGGGCGTTGTCTGCCGGGGTTGCGTAACGGGGCAAACTTGTCTGCGCAGTTGGAGATCCAGGTGTGGAGTTCTCTGGCTGCGTCATTTGCGTCGGGTGCCAAGGTGTGGTTGTCTCGTGTGAGGGTGGAGTTAAGTTGCCCATCGGTAACCTTGCTTCAGTTCCTTCGTGGTGGGCGTGGGGCTGATTTTGGTGCCTTGGATTTGTTGATGGCGAAGTGTCCGCAGTGGTGGTTGGTCCATGGCGGCTACGTTGTGTGACTGAATTGGACGCTGTTTCCTGTCGAGAAGATGGGGTTGAGGGTGTGTCCTGCTCTGTGGGTCGGTGTGTTGACGAGTTGTTTAAGTCCGATGCTGGCGAGGTTGTCTTCGAAGGATAGTGGAGTTGGAGTCACTGGGGTTGTCAAGGTGGAAGTTCAGGTCTCCAATGAGTATGCAGTTTGTTGAGGCGATGTTGTGGGGTGCGATAAAGTTGGTGATGGTGGTGGCACAGAGTGTTCGGGGCCGGGGGTCTGTAGACGAGGGTTCCTCGGAGTGTGGCTTTGGAGGTGGTCTGGATCTGGAAGTGCAGGTGTTCGGCGGAGAGGAAGGTTTTACTTGAGGTGGTGAGGCGGATGATGCTCTTGTGGGCGACGGCAAGGCCCCCTCCTGGGTGGTTGGGGCGGTCTGTCTTCTGGATCTTTTATCCATCTGGGATGGTGGTGCTGATGTCGGGGGCAGAAAATGCGTTGGTCCAGGCCTTTGAAGAAGGCAATGTTGGTCGAGAAAGAGTCAAGTGGGTTCTAGATTTCCATGGCGTGTTTGTGTACGGAGCCTACGTTGAGGAGGATGCATTTTAGGGTGTTGCCGGTGCTGGCGTTGGCGGCAGTGGAGGCAGGAGTACTGGCCGTGGGTCGTGTTTGTTGAGGCCTGTTGGCATTCTCTAAGTCTTCCAGTGTTGAGTGCAAGGAGGGTGGTGGTGTCGTAGCGATGGGTAGTGGGAGGTCCAGGGTCCTGGCCGCGGTCGGGTCGCGGATGGGCGCAGACTGGCTTGCCTTTGGCGTACCGTCCGGGCGCCTACTGCGCGCGTCCGTTGCTAGACAGAGCAGAGGCCGCCGTTAAGTGTGGGAGGGAGGAGAGGCTGGGAGGCCGGAACGGGGGAGTTCCTGGGGGAAGGGGCCGCAGGGGCAGCAGCAGCAAAAGGAACAGGCAGGCATGAGAAAAAAAAAAAGTGGTGGAATTAGAGCAAGATACAGATGGGCACGATAGCAGTGGCACAACAGGTAAAAAATTAAGAAAAAAAACAGCTGAAAAAGGTTACGTTGATTTCAGGCAGTCTGGTCCCAATTGGAGCGGGCAGCATCCTCGAACCTCTCAAAGAAGAGGTCGGGGTCTGGAGGCAAGAGACGGCACAGTGGAGCTGCGGGGAGAGAGTGGACCTAGACCGAGGGTGGGATAGCCTTGGCTGAGAAAAAGACCCATCCCCTGTAGTTTGAGAAAGTTCCTACAGTGGATGCAGACTTGCGAGGGTAATCGGATTTCTAGAAAGAAATAGTGAAATTTTAGATAAAATTATTGGGGTTCAAGCTAATCTGAGTGGACCTCAAAGACATATTGGAAAGAGACATGTTATCATACTCAGAGGATCACATTCAAAGGTTGATATCCATCCTCTCTCCTTTTTCTTTAGTGACATTAAGTTCAGCTACAATAAAATAAAATGAAAGTGAGAAACCTGTAAGACTGAAAAAAAAGTATATGTGGACAGAACTCTGTGGATATTTCCTATTGGAACATTTAAAAGTGGGGACAATTTCCTGGGGTCTACAAATATGTAACACACCAGTAATTTTCATTGAGGATCCAGAGTACAAAAAAGGATTCAGTTACTTAGGAACCAAATGTAGTAGAGATAGGATGGTTCATTTGCTTAACACTGCACAAAGATTAGGCCAAACAAATACCGGAAATAGCCCAGTTGAAACCAACCATAAAAGATAACCAGACAATAGCAGAAGCAAAGGCTATATTGAAAAAAAAAAAGAAAAATGAAAAAGGCATCAACAAATATAAAGATCATACCATTAATCAAAAGAGTATCACATTTGAAAAAGATAAAAACTCATTTACTTTGGAAGTAGTTTACCCATATCTGACAGAGGATTTTATACACAACGGGAATCAAGAAGTGTACTTCCCAAATACCAAAGAAGATCAAGGAACATATTTATTACTTTTTGGAGACTTCCTCCTCAGAATCAACTGGGGCATCGGACCCAGGAGAGTGACCCTCTAATCAGAACCTAAATGGCAAATCACGGCTAACTTTTTAGCAAGAGGCCAAAATAGAGACAGAGGAAGATTCCGACTCAACAAATCAGCCATGGAAGATGCACACCAGAAGCCAATATTAAAAGAACTAGTAATGGCATCCATAGTGAATCTATCTAACAAACAGTTCACCTCAGATGAAATTGCCTTACTGGAAAGAGGATTGTCCTTTGTTCCTACTAAACACACAGACTTTATATGCTTAAAAACAGAGGGACAGATGTACAATGGTTTTTATTGTGCCCAAACTGGTGTTAGACCAATTTGCGCACGCTAAAAACCTTGGGCCCATGTACAAAACCTATTTTGTGAGTCGCTAATCAATTACCAACTTGCGAAATAGGTTTTGCAACTTGCTATTAGGAAGGGGCCTTCCCTTCTTAATAGCAACTCATGAGCAATGTATGAATGTTTTGCAGTTGCGGTCGCAAAACACTCGCAAATTACCACCTACTTCAAGTAGGTGGTATTGCCGTCGCCTTTGCAAATGCATGCAAAAATATTTTTATAGGGCAGGCAGTAGTGCCAGGGACCACTGCAGGCCCTTAACAAAAAACGAAAACATTTCATGCATCCCGTTTTTCTCTAAGGAAAACAGGCTGCATTTAAAAAAAAAAGAAAAAAAACTGCTTTATTTAAAAGCAGTCCCAGACATGGTAGTCTCCTGAGCCCAGCAGGCCACCATCCCTAGGAGGACCAGCCAAAATACGAGTGCCTCATTAATATCAATGAGCCTAGCATTTTGCGACCCCATTAGGAATCGCAATCCGTGTCTCTGACATTGTAGTACATAGTAAATTGCAACTCGCAATTTGCGACTTGCAATCGAGCATAAATTGCGAGTCACAATTTACTATGGTCGTACATCTGGCACAGAACCTCTGGAATTTTTGAGAAAGATACATATCAAAGGCTACTTTTTGAACCATCTGTACCAACCCGCAGAAGAACCATAGGGTCTGAGGAATAATATTTTTGTCCACCATAAGTTTCAACCTTTGAACAAACAATACTTTCAGCAATAAGCCAACTAGTTAGGAATAACAATTTTTGGAGAAGTAATATTTTTAAAAAAACAACAGAAAGCACTAGTACAACTAAAAGATGACAAAATAATTGTTATTACACAAGCCGACAAGGGTCGAGCCTTGTTGGTCTGGTCAAAAGAAAGTTACATAAAAGGACACAGGCAACTCTTAGAAGAATATTATCAAAAAATCCCAATGGATCCCATGAAAAGCATACAAGAGGAAATCTATAAACCATTGCGGGAAGCTTTTGACAATGGCTATACTGGCCCTAAAGAGCTGGAGTTTCTTGAAAAAAGTTAGCCCTTGAATTCCAATTATGTATATTTTACCAAAAATGCAAAAAGATGAGATCGACCCCCAGGAGACCAATCGTCTCAGTATGTGACTTCATACTCAAGCCCATTTCAAAATATGTAGATCTGTTTTTGAAACCTCTTGTCACCGATGTTCCATCATATCTACGAGACACAACAGACGTCATCAATAAAATTGAAGGGACAGAATTTGATTCCTCCACACATTGGCTAGCAATATTGGATGTTGTAGCATTGTGTAAAACAATTCCCCTAGATGCTAAACTAGAGGGCATAGAATATTACCTAGAAAGAAGATCAAGACCACACAGAGTCCACACAAAATGTATTCTACAATTGGCCAGTTTAGCTATAAAAATGAACTATTTCAAATTTGAAGATTAATTTTTCTATCAAATCAAGGGGACTGCCATGGGTTGTTCTTTTGCTCCTGAAATGGCAATACTGGGTATGACACTCTTCGAAGACCAGTATGTGTACTACAACAATCCGTTTAGAAACATTGTAATGAAAGAAAAGACTGTGAAAGAATTATTTTGACAGGTTAAGTAACAGAACAACAGATATAAAATTCACCATGAAAAAAGCACCAGCAGAATCACATTCTTGGATGTGGAAGTAATAGTTGATGAAGGACAGCTGCTAACCACCCTTTACAGAAAACCAAATGAGAAAACAAAATTCTCTGCACTTTACAAGCTTTCACCCACACAATTGGGAAGAAAACCTTCCATATTGTCAGTTTTTAAGAATACAGCACAATTGTACATAGAAAACAGAGTATTTTAAACATGCATCAATTATTTATGAAAAACTGATGGGGAAAATATATCCCCACAAGCTTTTGAAACATTCTTTAAAAGAGCATGGTGCACCCCAAGGGAGTCACTTCTAGAAAAAAAGAATCAAAAGCAGATAATTGTCTGGGTTTCCACATTTTCCCCACTAACAAATCTATTTAAAAAAGAAATTCTTAAAAATTGGGATTTCATTTAAAAAAATAGATACTCTGTTCTAACGGCCACTTTTTGTGCTAAAGAAGAATGAACATTTTTGCAATCATCTTGTTTGGGCATTTACCCCCTCCCTCAATGTCGAGCAAACTAAGACAGCAATGGCAACTACCACCCATTGAAGGCCATCATAAATGCCGCACATGTGTTACTTGTAACCAAACTAGAGAGGGATCAGAATTCCAACTTGACAATACCAAATGGAACATAGAACATGCTGCCTTCTCCAACTGCTGTACAAAAAATGTAATCTATGGCATTATTTGCCCATGTAAAAAAACTGTACATAGGAAAGACCAATGAAAAAGTTTGGCAATGGATTATCCAACATAAATCCAGTATTCAAAGGAAGTTTACTTGCAGCACCTCTGGTGAATAATTTTGAAGAAATGGGCCATATAATGACTTCAAGTGGACAGCCCTAATGGTATTGAGCCTAATTCTTGAAGGGAAGACCTAGAGAGGACACTTACTCAAAAAGAATCCTACCTCATACTGTGCTTCACCTAATGACTAAAGGGCTCAATGAAATGTTGGAGCTACAAAGGCGCTAGCCCAAAAGTAGTCTCTCTAATGGACTTTAAATCAGTCACTAGCATCCCAAAGCAAAACACCAACAACAAAAAGAATCTGAAGATCTTATTATTCTCAAAAAATCTCTGTAAAAAGATAGTTGGTTTAATAAGCTATACCCCTTCGGAAGATCTTATTGTTCGCAAATAATTCTCTGTAAAAAGATAGTTGGTGTACATGAACAAGCATGCCTCATTCTAAAATGGTGGTTTTATTACTAAAGTTTCACAGGAAGTGAGCACTTCGAGGTCTCCACCCACGCAATTTGCAATGGTTAAGATGCCTAAGAGGGAAATCAGAGATCCACTATTCAGGCCTTAAGCAAGTTAACAAATACCAAGAATGGCAGCTTACATGTAAAGACAACTTCGTGAGGCTAGCAAACCCGAAGTCGAGCTGCTCACCAGACGTGCAGACCGGTGATAAATCCATTCGGAAACAAAGAAGTAAGTGGGGCAGTAAGTTCTAACCCAAACACACTTTTGAGGGCAATGATAAAGGAAATTGTGAAGCTAAATGACAACTAAAAAGACAGCAAACTGTTGTTCTGTTTCCCTTAGAAAAGACAACTGCAATATTATAAAGGATGATTTCTAAAAAATAGCAAAAAAACTGAGAATGTCCTGAAGCAGAGTATTCTCAGAATTAAGTTGAAGGAAAGGGGTTCAATTAGCAAAAATCCATACCCACCCTAATCCCTAAAAGGACCCTTAACATGCATAGACCCCAACCCCCCTAAAAATGCCCTATCTCCCAAAAACCCATATCCACTGTAAAAGTACCCTTGCCACTCAAAAACCCAAACCCACCTTAAACCCTGAGGTTTAAGGCCACCAAAACCCATCCCAAGCCTTGAAAATACCCTTGCCAACCAAAAACAAGTACCCACCTTAAACCCTAAAATTACCGTATTGTTTGGCGTATAAGACAACTTTTTAACCCATGAAAATCTTCTCAAAAGTCGGGGGTCGTCTTATACGCCGGGGCCGTCTTATAAACTGGTATATGGCGTGCTGAAACTTCAGGGACAGGCGCCCTCTAGCTGAGCCACCGTCAGCTGCATGGTGAGCAGATACATGTGGTGGTGAATACAGTACAGCACAGCACAGCACCAGTATCTGTACCGGTTCATACAGTACAGCACCAGTACATACAGTACAGTATAAAAATAGCTAACAGTCAAGACCCCATCATGGCTCCACCAGCAAGAAGAAAGAAATATGAAGCCAGTTTCAAACTTAAAGTTGTAAACTTTGCCATAGAACATAATAACTGTGCTGCTGCAGGACAATATGGAGTAACAGAAAAGATGGTTCGGGACTGGAAAGCAAATGAAAAAGCATTAACGAGTATGCCAAGGGGTAAGTGTGTATTAAGAAGAGGCACCCCACATTGGCCAGAACTCGAAAAACATGTAGCAGACATGGTGAATGAACATCGCCAAAGCGGTTATGTAGTGACACGAAATAAAAGACGTTTGTTTGCACTTCAGTGGGCCAAATCTAACCCAGATCACAGCAACAGATTTAAGGCCACTGTATCCTGGTGTACTAGATTCTTGGAAAGGCATAATCTGGTACTGAGGCAAAAGACGAAAATTGCACAAAAATTACCTGCAGATCTTGATGCCAAAGTACATAGTTTCCTTCGATACGTAATACAACAGCGCAATAAACATGGCTATGCGTTAAGTAGTATCGGAAATATGGATGAAACTCCAATGAATTTTGTTATGGTTGGAAATAAAAATGTCCATCCATAAGGTGAAAAAACAATTCAATTAAAACAGGACATGAGAAGTCTAGTTTTACAGTTGTACTAGCATGCACAGCTGATGGCGCCAAACTGAGACCAATGATTATTTTTAAAAGAAAAACAATGCCGAAACTCAAGTTTCCTGTTGGTTGTTTTGTACATGTGAATGAAAAAGGCTGGATGGATGAAGAAGGGGTGAAGCTATGGCTTGATAATGTATGGAGCAGGCGACTAGGTGAAAACGTAGTCTACTGGTGTGGGATATGTTCAGGTCTCATTTAACTCCCAGCACCAAGCAAAGGCTGGCAAGAATAAACACAGATGCGGCAGTTATTCCTGCAGGATTGACATCATTGGTACAGCCACTGGATGTGTGCCTATACAAGCCATTTAAAGATCGCATTCGAGAACAGTGGAATGAGTGGATAGTTAGTGGCAAAAAGTCATTCACAAAAGGAGGAAACATGCGTGCTCCACAGATGGATGTTTTGTTCTAGTTTGTCATAAAAGCCTGGAATGATATTGATGCAGTAACAGTAATCAAGTATTTCAAGAAGTGTGGCGTATCAAATTCATTAGATAGTATGGAGGACGACTACTTGTGGCAAGAGGAAGCAGAAGCCGAGACCACACCATCTGATACGGAATTAGATCCATACTATGACTGCCTTACAAATGTATCACAAGATGTCATTGTTTTACTTATGATATCAATTGACGAACAGGAGGATTTTGAAGGCTTTTCAAGGGAAACTGTCACACCAGAAAATCCTGTAAAAATCGCTTGGAGTTATGATGGGCGTTGCTGACTCGCCAGGGACTGCCCGGCACTTGCTCTCTCTCTATTGTTTGTTATCTTCCTCCTATCATCATCAGTTCCAGTTTGGTCGACAGCTTAGAAAACAAACAGCATGGCAGCTCCCATGGGTTTATTGTCTTATCCTTCCTTTCAGCTTTAGAGTAAATTAGGAAAAGTTTAATCCACTTTCCATTGTTTTATGTTTATATGTTTGTTGACAAACAGCCTTATGTTAATAAGTGACAGTTTTCCTACTAAGTACCTGCATGTCATAAGCATTTGAATTAAAATTACCATATTAAAATCAAATCTGATGTTTTTTCATTTTTATTTGGTCTGCGTTGGAAGAAGGGGGTGTCTTATACGGCGACTTTAGCCCGAACCCTATATTTTAACAGGAAAAGTAGGGGGTCGTTTATACGCCAGTCGTCTTATACACCGGACAATACGGTACCTTGTCACCCAAAATCCCATACCTTAAATATACTCTTGCCACCCAAGAAACAAAACCCACTCAAAAAATACCCTTGGCACCCTAAAACCCATACTCAACCTAAACCCTAAAATTACCCTTTCCATCCAAAAAAGACAAACCCAACCTCAACATGCTCTTGTGTCCAAAAACCCATACCCACCGTAAATCCTAAAAGTAGCCTTGCCACTCAAAAACCCAAACCCACCCTGAATCCTAAAAATACCTTTGCCACCCAAAAAACCCAAATCCACTCTAAACCCTAAAAATACCCATGCCACCCAAAAACCAATGCCCACCCTAAACCCTAAAATGAACGTTGTCACCTAAAAACCAATACCACCCTAAAAATAAACTTGCCACCCAAAAACCCAAACCCAACTCTAACACTAAATATACCCTTGCCACCCCACCCTAAAAGTACCCCTGCCACCCGTACCCCATACCCACCCTAAACCCTAATAATATCCTTACCACCCAAAAATCCACACCCAACTTAAAAATGCCCTTGCATATCTATCTATCTATCTATCTATCTATCTATCTATCTATCTATCTATCTATCTATCTATCTATCTATCCATCCATCTATCTATCGTCCTCTGTTATAGATAGTTGTACTACGTATAAGTCGCGCTCCCGCAATCCACTGCTGATGATGTCACATATTACAACATTCATGACATGGTAAGTGACAGCACTGATGACATCACTGATGACATCTCAAATTACATCACTGATGACATCATCCAATGAATGTGGTTCGGTTCATTATTTAAATATGTATTACATATATAGCAATCTGCATTGAAGAATGAGTGGATATATAAATATAAATATCTGGATGGAGGGTTTAGTAGCAGTGTGATTGACTGTTTACTTGACTAATTTACAGTGTCTCACTAAATATATTGGATAGTGACTAAACTGTGTGAATATCTGTATCACTTTATCTGTTGTTGTGTAAACTGCTTCTCCAGGTGGTTATTAGCTATGTGAAAATCTATATTAGTGATTGATTAGTTAACTGAGTATTTGTATGGAAGAGTGAATGTGTCTGTTGCTCGGTGGGGGAAGTGTGACTGCCCAAAGATGTGTGAATAGTTGATTCAGTTGGTATATAGGTTAAGACTACATGTTATAACAGTTGTTTGAGTGAGTGAATATCTTTATGGGTGTGGTGATGAGCAAATATATCTCTGAATGGTACATGTCCAACAAACTAGAAAAATAAAAGGCAGTATATGTGTCATTTGTTGTATATAAATAAGTATACATAAGACTCAGTAATTGTATGAGTGACAGTATGGATAACCTTATACTTGTAATAGTAATTTTATAACACACTAAGTATGAGTTACTATCTATATGAATAGATGAAGTGGTGTTTATATAAGTGTGTAGCTAAGTAAATGTAAGTATGATCCACTGTTTGCATATGTGAGTAGGATGACTTCATAAGTGAATAGGATGTGTGCTGGTCAGTAATGTCGATATAGGTGTATAGGTATATTTGATAGTGTTCTATTGATCATTGACAGCATGTATGAGTGTATATATAGGTAAGTGATTAGATGTGTGTGTAGATCTAGTAATCACTGAGTGGGTTTTTAGAAACTTGTATTGGTGTGTCAATGGTTTCAAATATCGTACTCTGTATTTTACAGTGAGTGATGAAAGGTTATACTACTGTATGATGAGGTGTATCTGATTTGTCACGTGGATGATGTCATCAGTGATGTCATTTGAGATGTCATCAGTGATGTCACTCACCATGTCATGAATGATGTAAAATGTGACATCATCAGCAGTGGATTTCGAGCGCGCGAGTTGTACTTATTACAACTAACTATAACAGAGGAATTTCAATGGTTATGTACGAGTGAAATGTCCAGCTAACTATAACACCCCTAAAACCTATGGTTTTTTCAGTGAAGTTTTAAGGTTTTTTAAATGCTAATTCCTAACTATAACATGTCTGAAACCTATGTTTTTTCTGAGAATTTCGAAGCTTTTTTAAATGCTAATTCCTAACTATAACATGTCTGAAACCTATGTTTTTATCAGTGAATTTCAAAGTTTTTTTTAAATGACAATTTTTAAATGTATTAATTGTTATGTTTATTTTTTTTATACTGATTTACTAAATGATTGTTTTTAAAAGAAAAACAATGCCGAAACTCAAGTTTCCTGTTGGTTGTTTTGTACATGTGAATGAAAAAGGCTGGATGGATGAAGAAGGGGTAAAGCTATGGCTTGATAATGTATGGAGCAGGCGACCAGGTTGACTTATTAAAAAACGTAGTCTACTGGTGTGGGATATGTTCAGGTCTCATTTAACTCCCACCACCAAGCAAAGGCTGGCAGGAATAAACACAGATGCGGCAGTTATTCCTACAGGATTGACATCATTGGTACAGCCACTGGATGTGTGCCTAAACAAGCCATTTAAAGATCGCATTCCAGAACAGTGGAATGAGTGGATAGTTAGCGGCAAAAAGTAATTCACAAATGGAGGAAACATGCGTGCTCCACAGATGGATGTTTTGTTCTAGTTTGTCATAAAAGCCTGGAATGATATTGATGCAGTAACAGTAATCAAGTATTTCAAGAAGTGTGGCATATCAAATTCATTAGATGGTATGGAGGACTACTACTTGTGGCAAGATGAAGAGGAAGCCGAAGCCGAGACCACACCATCTGATACGGAATTAGATCCATACGATGACTGCCTTACAAATGTATCACAAGATGTCATTGATTTACTTATGATATCAGATGACGAACAGGAAGATTTTGAAGGCCTTTAAAGGGAAACTGTCATACCAGCAAATCCTGTAAAAATCGCTTGGAGTTATGATGGGCGTTGCTGACTCGCCAGGGACTTGCCCGGCACTTGCTCCCTCTTTATTGTTTGTTATCTTCCTCCTATCATCATCAGTTCCAGTTTGATCGACAGCTTAGAAAACAAACAGCATGCCAGCCCCCATGGGTTTATTGTCTTATCCTTCCTTTCAGCTTTAGATTGAATTAGGAAAAGTTTAATCCACTTGCACTGTTTCTTTTAAAAATGCTAATTCCTAACTATAACATGTTTGAAACCTATGGTTTTTTCTGTGAATTTCAAAGCTTTTTTAAATGCTAATTCCTAACTATAACATGTCTGAAAGCTATGGTTTTTTCAGTGAATTTCAAAGGTTTTTTAAATGACAATTTTTAAATGTATTAATTGTTATATTTACTAAACTTTTTTCAACTATTTATTTTTAGATATTTTATTTTTTAGTTTACATTATACTTACATTATACATTACATTACAAAATATACTTTCTCAGAAAGAATTACTTTAGTTTAAATACTTTGCAAATATGCAATAGATTTTATGTACATTAGTTATAGTTGTTGCAATGGGCAACACAATTTCAAATACTGCAACATTGAGCTCAATGGGAATTTCTAGTTAAATGCAATTAGTTACTTTATGGATTACTTCTCTAACCACAGGACAGGATCCTAGATTCAGTCCTGGGACATCTGCTGTAAACAGTTGAGTAAAAGCGTTTTGGTTACAGTAGGGATTTTTAGGAATATTATTGTATTTTAAAAGTCGACACATAGAAACTTTTTCCCATAGAATCGCCAATGTTATTCTTTGGGAGGAAATTCACTTAGCAGGTAAGTAGTGTTATGGGTACTTTTTCTTACTCTGTGGTGGATCTTGTATCCAGCACTGGTGCATCTCCTGTAAACAGTTGAAAGAATGCGTTTAAGTCATACCGGTGATTTTTAAGGAATATTTGTAGTTTGTGAAAATCAACACTTAGAAAATTTTCTGGTAAAAACCAGACAATGGATTCCTACGGAAGGAAATACAAGTTTCTGGTAAGTACGGTTAGAATTACTTTTCAGGGTCAGTGCTGGGCTAAAAGATGCAGCACTGGGTTCTCTCCTGATAACAGGTGAGAAATCGGAATTTGTTGTTCGGATGATTTTAGGTGAATATTTTAAAGTTCCAAAACTCCACACTTAGAAGAATTTCCAAGTGAGACCAGTCAATGTTAGCCTATGGAAGGAAATTAAAGTTATTGGTAAGCACGGTTAACATTTCTTTTCAGGTTCAGTACTGGGCTCAAAGATGCAGCACTGAGGTCTCTCCTCATAACAGGTGAGTAAATCGGAATTCTTAGTTCGGCTGGTTTTAGAGGAATACTGTAAGTATCAAAAATTGACACAACTTTTTCAGCAAAAAACAAGCAATGATATCCTATGGAAGTAAATTCAAGTTACTGGTAAGTACGGTTAGAATTACTTTTCAGGATCAGTACTGGGCTCAAAGATGTAGCACTGAGGTCTCTCCTGATAACAGTTGAGTAAATCGGAATTTATAGTTCGACTGATTTTAGAGGAATATTTGTAAGTTAGAAACTCCACACTTGGAAGAATTTCCAAGTGAAACCAGTCAATGTTAGCCTATGGAAGGAAATTCAAGTTACTGGTAAGTACGGTTAGAATTACTTTTCAGGATCAATTCTTGGCTCAAAGATGCAGCACTGAGGTCTCTCCTGATAACAGGTGAGTAAACCGTAATTCTTATTTCGGCTGATTTTACTTCGGTCCAGTATATATAGAGCCACTTTCCTACACCATCCCCTCCCTTCACCACTGTGCAAACACGCCCTGTGGTGCTTTTTAAGTTGGAGAAATAATTCCCCTTCAATCCTGAGGGTTTCTAGAGTCCAACTAGCCCACTAGGTACATCCAGTAAGCGCCACAGAGCTGAGTAGCAGAGAGATGTAAAAAGGGGCACGGCCTGCACCACCTCTCTGCAACGCAGCGCAGTGGCACTTCCTGGAAGCACCTGGTGGGCTACTTGGCCCCCAGGCTTCCTCAGGATTGAAGGAATTTTTTCCCCAACTTAAAATGTGCCACAGGGCGTGTTTTCACACCGCAACGTCCCCTCCCTTCATCACTGTGTAAATGCACCCCATGGCACGTTTTAAGGTGAGAGATTACGTCCCCTTGAATCCTGAGGGTCCCTAGGGTCAAACTAGCCCACTACTTACCTACAGTAACCGCCACAGAGCTGCGTTGCAGAGAGGTGTAAAAAGGAGCGTGGCCTCTGAACACCTCTCTGCAACGCAGCTCCCTGGCGCATACTGGAGGTACCTGGTGGGCTAGTTGGCCCTAGGGACCCTCAAGATTGAAGAGGAATTAATTCCTCAACTTAAAATGCACCACATGGCGCGTTTGCACAATGGTGAAGGAAGGGGATGGGCCTGAGGTGACATGTCTGCAAACACGCCCTGTGGCGTGTTTTAAGGGCGAACACCCATTACAAAGATGGCATTCTACGCCGTGCCATCGCATCGCTACTTTTATATCGCAGGATCCTTTTCATTGCATGCTCTTACCACGCATGCAATAACACCGCACTGACTTTTTCAATGCATGCTATTACAACGCTATGCTGACTTTTAAGCATGTCGATAATGGGAAACTGACTTTTAATGCTTAGCGCACTGACATTTAATGAATGACTTTTAATTGGCACAGCGCACTAACATATCTCATGTACACAGTCCAGCGATGAATGTAACGGAAGGCGATTTTATCTACTGCGTACAACAGAATAGATTAAATAATTTTGAGAGCATGTGAAAATAATTGGTAATACAACGCTTTTACCTGGTGTTGACGCGTGGTCGTGTGTGACATTGTGATGACGTGTGGTGACGTCATTGACCTTTATGTGCACAGACATGAGCTTGCGGTGCTCGCATGTGGACATTTTACTTTAATGCTCATCCGCCCAGCAGTGGTTGCTGTGTGACATTGTGATGATGTGTGGTGACGTCATCTTTTCATGCATTTCATTGAGTGCGATGTCACTCAAAGAAATCAACAACGCAACAACGCAATGCTTTTCATTGCGATGTCACTCAAACGTTTTTTTCATCTTTACATTTGTTTAATCTTTTCATGCATTTCATTGCGATGTCACTCAAACGTTTTTTTCAGCATGATCGTGACGTTTGAGTGACATCCCAATGAAAAGCATGAAAAGATGAACAAAATGTACAGATGAAAAAAGCGTTTTCCTTGTCTTTCTAGGCTGATAAAAAACGTTAACTTTGCGTTATGACATCGCGCATGTCTTTTCAAATGTTTTTCCCACATTACTGCTATTTATGTATGCGAGGTCACTCAAACGTTCATGCTGCTAACAAGATGAACGTTTGCGATGTTACTCAAACGTCACGTTCATGCTGATAAAAACGTTTGAGTGACATCGCAATGAAATGCATGAAAAGATGAAAAAACGTATGGATGAAAGGATGGATGGAAGGGTGGATGGGTAGATGGAAGATGGGTGGATGTATGATAGGGTGGAAGGCAAGATGGATGGATGGATGTATGGATGGGTGGACGGATGAAGAATGGGTGTGTACTTGGATGGAACGGTGGAAGGGTGGATGGATGCAAGAAGGGTGGATGGATGATAGGTTGTGGATGGATGAAGAATGGGTCACTGGGTGGATGAAAGGATGGATGGGTAAACGAAGGCTGGATGGATGATAGGCTGGATGGCTTAAGAATGGTGGATGGATGGATGGAAGGGTGGAAGGGTGGATGGATGCAAGATGGGTGGATGATTGATAGGCTGGATGGCTGAAGAATGGGTGGATGGTAAAACACCTGGAAATGTTCCTTACTAACAGGGATCATTTTTTTGTACAGTTTCCCACGTTCCTCTTCTAAATCGCCTTCACAGACAGAAGCCGCCTAGCAGAGCAGACGCGCGTCAGGAATCCGTTCTGAAAGGATTAACTCCTTCGTGATGATTTAATAAATCACCAGATGATACATGGATAGCCACCTAGAAGATTACAAGACATCGTGGTCGGGACTAGCTTAACGGAGACATCTCTAGAGCCAGTCATTGGATATTGGAAACCAACGTTAAGGGATCAAAATAATAACAATTGCCAGTGAATAGGATTACACAAGGACTAATGCCTTATTAAATAGATATTCATCAAATACATAAGAAGACCGTCTGATTGAATTGAACATCAGGATGTCTAACTCTTGAAGAACTGGCACAACCTCCCTTATCTGCCCCCGTCCTGAAGAAGACCCGCCAGAGACCCATAAATAAGGTGTCCCAGGGTCGAAACGTCGACAGACTTACACAAAGGACCAGTCAACCATGTCCAACATAATACATCTATTGAATTTAGTTTGTTGGTCTTGAGTGTTAGCTAAATGAGAATTGGCCTTTTCCCATCCTTTCTTCCCTTTCTAAAGACTTTCTTCACGCACGTGTATATAGATCACCTGATGTCACTGTCACATTTATTTCACACTATGTCACTTTGTCCACTAAACTGAATTGTTGCGCCGTTTTTTGTAAATTTTAGTGCATATTCAAAGGTGTCAGTCGATAAGAAAAACAAAAACCATGAATGAAAAATGACTCAATGATTAAAATGTCGTACTGACCCTCTTCAGTGTTTGGTTTTTGCACGTTATGGTCTAACAGAGGTGGCATAATAAGTAGAATTGTTATGCTCACACTTGAGTTAAAGATAAATACATGATTTAAAGCAATTGTGTCCATACCCGACGGAGCCATTGTTCAAATGATTATTGTATTGCCCAGGTTCTGAGGGATACTGGGTTACCCCATAAGGAATTTTTCCCCTCCTCTTCTAAATCGTCGTCATGTATAGTTGTGTACACATACGTGCACTTACTTGTGTGCATATGACCAGGTTGCCGTTTGTTCTGGCGTTACCATAATGGGGAAAGCGCCCTGCGAGCAACAATCTGCGGCTGGAGTCACAAGTAGCATGGCGCCAATTTGTGAGGTATGATTTATTTTATCCTCGTTCACTCCTTTCAGGGTTGCCCTCCGTGCACGCATATGTGCAGTGTAGTAACGGATGCAAATCTGTAGCCACTGGCAGCTTCTCCTCTGATACCGACCGAAATGGCTCCGAAACCCCACAGATTTAATGATTAGCTTCGAGTGTGTGCTGTGCGAAAGTTCAGAAATCGAAAGTGTTTAAAAAGATGGCATACTCAAGCTGAATCTTGTGGGCACCAAGCTTGATCCTTGACCTTTAAGCACTGTTTCATGCCCCTGTCGAAGAGAAGGAGCTGGGATGGTGGCACATATAACCAAGGTCGGCTATAACCTACATAAAATGTAAAAATGTAAATTGATACTTGTATAGCGCACTACTCACCCGCAAGGGTGCTTGTACGAATACCGCTGTGGAACCCCTCCTGGCTTTCCCTGTGAGGCGTCCACTCCTGGGCACCCCCAAGGTGAAGGCCAGGCATCCTTAGCGTTGTGGAGATTAAGCAAGCTATTCACCATAGTTGCAGAGTGGGACTCCATGATTGGAATAGGCACCGAGGGGAGAATTATCAGGTCCGTGGAATTTTTGAGCCTAAGACCCGCCGAGGCGGGGAATTGAACCCTGGTCCCAGGCTAGACCTCTGCATCAGGGTCTGCCGCTCTAATCGTTGAGCCACACTGCTCCACTTCTACATGCGCGCCCCTCTGCACAATCGCAATCAATGCTTGGCTGCACTCATCCAGTCATCCAGCAAGGAACACCTGTTCTGCAGCTTGTATGTAAGACCTGTCCAGCACCAAGTCCCAAGCCTGCTGTCCCACTACAAATGCCTTGGGACTGTTACCTTTGTAGACCCATCAAAACATAGTTGTAATGTGTGAATGCATCCTGTATACGGTTTTGATTTCTGAAAGGCTAATTTTATCTTGCTTCTGGGGGCTAAAATATTACATATATTATTCCACTGGTTGCATAACAAAACGTGACTCCGCTGCCACTAAGTGGACGATACTATAAACGCCCTGTGGCAAGTAACTCCCTTTACCGCACAACTCAGACTTTACTTATTTACATTGTTTAAGGCCATAATGTGGAGGAGGGCATATTTTGGCACGCATTCAAACAAAAGAAAACAAAAACTGAGGGAGGACACCACAAATCGCATTGTAAATACGTGCGATTTTGTGGTCTGTGAAGTGAACTACATCCCCATACCAATCAACGCATTGGCGTTGCAACAGCGTAAGATGTAAAAGTACGCAATGTGGTGGAGCTTATCATGTAATAACCGCGTGGTTAAAACACGCGGTGTAATAGTGTGCGATGTTTAAACATAGATCCGTTTTAAGTTGGGGAATTATTCCTCTTCAATCCTGAGGTCCCCTTGGGGCCAACTAGCCCACCATGTACCTCCAGTATGCGCCAGGGAGCTGCGTTGCAGAGAGGTGTTAAGAGGCCACGCCCCTTTTTACAACACTCTGCAACGCAGCTCCTTGGCACTTACTGGAGGTACCTGGTGGGCTAGTGGGCCCTAGGGGACCTCAGGATTGAAGAGCAGGGGCGGATTGGCAAGGCGGGCATTCGGGAATGGGCCGAAGGGCCGGTGCCTCAGTGCCCTCAGTGGGCCGTTTTTTTCTCCCCTGTCCCAGTCCACAGAGAGTGAGTGGACTAGGAAAGGGGAGAAAAAAAACGGCCCACGGAGGGCACGAGACAGACAGAGAAAATGAAAGCAGCCTCGCTGTGCGGCCGGACAGCAATTGTCAGCTGTGGCCTCTCCTTCACCCCTGCCCTGCCAAGCAATGAAGCTGAGGCTCGGCAGGGGAGGGGTGATTGTTTGCAAGAATCGGCCTCCCTGGGGGCCAAGTGTTTCTCAGGCCTTTGAGCCATTTTCACCTCGGCCCCCCTGGGGCCCATGCAGCCCAGAAACGGTGTTAGTCTTAGCACCTCGCCCACAGCCCTTCACATTCAGGGCATAGTGGACGAGGAAGAATGGGTCTTGCTGTGGGGGCCAGGTGATGTTTGGAAGTTTTTTATTTTATTTATTTATTTATGCAATTTTATATAGCGCGGACTTTACCCGAAGGTGTCAGAGCGCTTCACACAAGGAACAGCAATAATACATGAGGAGAAAAATTACAAGTGGACAAATTACAAAAGCAAACGTTAAGTTACATGAATCAAAAGTGACAATAGTGAGCAACCAAAACACATGAGGTAGCAATCGGTACATTACAGGAGGAAAAAGTGATATGTGTGCAGGTTACAAAAGTGTACAAAGTACAAGTAGAGGTATAATACTGCAATAAATGGCAGACACTCCAGCACAAGAACAAACGTTACATAGGCAATGGTGGCACTTGTGCAAGTATCTAAAGCAAACAAAAGTGAGAGGTAGCATACAGTGTGATACCAGAGAAAAGTGACGTGTGCAAGTTACAAAAGGGTACCATACACAGGTACAAGGGTAATACTACAGTAAATGGTAAACACTCAAACTGCCAGACCACACTGGGAAGGCACTTCCCATGCACCAGCTTCACCTCAGCCTCCCCCCTGGCTACCTGGCTACCTTGGATGACCCAGAAAGCTGTGTTTTGTGCTCCCCTGCCAGGACATTTTCCCGATGCCTGGAGGGCTGATTAATTTACTAATTGCAGGGGCCTTACCTGTTCATGTGCTCCTGAGCTGAAGGTCTGGGGAGGGCTAAGTAGGTTAGTAATAGCAGGGGATTTGCTGCTTTTCAGGTGCTCCTGTGCTGGAGGGCTGGAATAATTTTGTGACAGAAAGGGGCCTTGCTATTTTTTTAGTTGCTCAGCATGTAGGCTGTTGGCACCTTTGCCCTGTGTCCTGTGCAAGAACAGTATCCTCCCACTTTCATTCCTTGTCTGTGCAAATAGTGTTTCATGAAAGGGCACGCCCCTTGAATGTGGGCCACGCCCCTTAAATATGGGCCACGCCTCTTGAATGTGGGCCACTTTTTTCGTCAGTGCCCGGGCCGAATTGTGATCCCAATCCGACCCTGTTGAAGAGGAATTAATTCCCCCACTTAAAATGCGCCACAGGGCATGTTTGCTCACATATCACCTCAGGCCCCGCCCCTACATTCACCACTGTGCAAACGCGCCCGTGGCGTGTTTTAAGTTGGGGGATTAAGTCCCCTTGAATCCTGAGGGTCCCTGGGGTCCAACTAGCCCACCAGGTACCTCCAGTAAGCGCCACAAGGCTGTGTTGCAGAGAGGTGTAAATAGGGGTGTGGCTGGACCACTTCTCTGCAGAGTAGCCCTGTGGTGCTTACTGGAGGTAAGTGGTAGGCTAGTTGGCCCCCAGGGACCCCCAGTATTGAAGGGGAATTAATTCCCCAATTTAAAATGCGCCACAGGGCGCGTTTGCAGAGTGTTTTTGTGAGGAGGGGCCTAGGGGCGATCGCGTCAAAAAATTGAAAGTGGGCTGTGTGGCCCCCATTCCTTTTACTTTTTTGGGGCCCTGGGAACCCCATCCCCCAGGCCCGGACTCCAATGTTAAAAAATATATATATTATCAGGAAGAGTGCCGTGTGTGCCCCCTCCCTTGTCTAATTCCGGGCCCTGGGGACCCCATCCCCTGGGGCACGGGCATTTTTTGTTTGTTTTATTCTTTGGTGGGGGGCTGCATGGCCCTCCTCCTAAGGCCTTTTGTGGCCCCGGGGACCCCATTCCCAAGGACCCTCCTTTCCATTTAAAAAAATATATATCATTATTATTGGGGAGGGGGCCCCCCTCCATGGCGACTTCTTGCCCTGAGGACCCCATACCCCGGGGCTTGGCCACCTCGTTGGGGACTGTAGTGGGAGCCCCAATGCCCCCACGGTCCCAACAGACTCCCGCATCCTGCGGGAGCCGGCATTGCTGTTGCACATGGGGAACAACTAACATGCTGCTCCCCATGTGGAAAAGCAATCTGCTTTGCTTCATTGAAGCGAGAGCAGGTTTCCCTGCTCTCCCTTCAATGAAGCAAAGCAGTTTGCAATGACAGAGTGGGAGCCGCTAGGCTCCTGCCCTGTCATTGAAAACAGCAGTGTCCCGGGTGGGCACCCCAGGACACTGCAGGAGCCGGCCCTGGGGGGTGGCGGTCCCCAGGGCCATCGAGGGCTCCAGGAGGGGCGGGCGTGCGGCCTCAAGACCACCTTTTTCAAAGCCCCGGGGGTGGTGCTCCCCGGGACATGTGGGGGGACTTGGGCCCCCCACATAGGGTATTTATTTATTTTTTTAAAGCCCCGGGGGTGGGCTGTGTGCCGCAATGTCAATAGAGTGGAGCCCCGGGGGTGGCAGTCCCTGGGGCTCGGGGGCCTTACAGCCCCCGCACATTAAACTATTATGTCCCGGGGGCAGTCCCTGGGGCTGCGGGGGGAGCTGTGTGCCCCCCGCAATTATTCATAATTTGCCCCGGGGCTGGTGGTCCCCGGGGCAGTGTTGGGGGACTGGCACCCCACACTTTTTTATATAAACATGCCCCCAGGATTTGGCCCCCCCGGGGCTAGTTATCATCCAAGTGCAGGAGCACTCCTTCGCGGATTTTGCAGATTTAAAAAATATATATTCCAGTCCATAGAAATTTTCTTCCACGAGCACCCATACACAAACTTTGTTTTTCAAATCTTTTATTTTCAGTGATATGGCCACCGAATGCCCTGATTTTATATTAAAAACAGAGCTTTGGACTTTACCATTTCCCGCTGTAAGGCAATATTTTCCTCCATGTGTTCCCATACCTGGCGTGTCATGCAGTTTGGTGTTACTCTCGCTCCATTTTAAAGAACAGTAGATGTTCAGCACCCAGGCTGATGTGCTGCATAGCTAAATACATATAGGGCCCAGATGTAAGTCGCCAAATACCAGTCGGTAACGGCCGATTTCGGCCGTTACCGACCGGTATTTGACTTTTGAGATGTAGGTGGGTCTGAATTTACAGAATCGGTATATTTACCGATTCAGTAAATTTACCACTTCGGTATTTTACCAAATCGGTAAAGATACCGATTCTGTAAATCCATATGTAGGTGACACTCCTAAGAGTGCCACAGGCCCTTAAGAATCAGTATTTTACCACCCAATCCCTTTGGATGGTAAAATACCTAATTCAGGTGTGCATGCACATCAGTGCATGCACACCTGTGTCATGTGACACACAGACATGCCCTTAGGGCATGTATGTGTGCCACATGGCACACATGCCTGTACTTGGGGTGCTAGAGGGTGTCAAAGTGACACCCCCCTGCACCCTTGCAGGATTCGGTATTTACCGAATCTGTAAATACCGAATCGGTATTTCACATTGATTCCTATGGGCTTCAAGGCCCATAGGAATCAATGTGAAATACCGAATCGGTATTTACAGATTCGGTAAATACCGACCCTTACAGAATCGGTAATTTTTTACCTACATCTGCCTCCTTCCTATTTACTGACTCTTAAATACCGATTCGGTATGAGTCGGTATTTAAGTTCAATAGTTTATTTGCATGTGTGAGTATGTGTGTGAGTAATTTTTGGAAGACCGTCGGTGTGTAACAGGATGTATATGTGTATCCCTACATATGATGAGTGAGTATATGTATGAGTGACTATATAGAACTGTTGGTGAATGAGTGGATGTGTATATAGATGGTGGAATTACTGAATTGGTTGTTGTAACTGGTATGGGTATCTCCATTTTTTTTAAAATGTTAGTTTCTATTTTTGAATATGTGTTTAAAGGGTTACATTACACTGAAAGGAGGTCTGTCACTCTGTCACAAGGATGGTGTCATGAGTGATGTCATGAGTGATGTCCCTGACCATGTCATGAGTGATGTAATATATGACGTCATCAGCAATGCATTGCAGGCTCGCAAGTTATAGTGAGTCCAACTAACTATAACGTGGGAATATATATATAGTTAGAGTTGTTATTGAATAAACCGAGCTGAAAATCACCCAAGTCTGTGTGCCGCATCATTGGAGTAAAATTGTTGTTTTTGGGCCATGATCCGGCCCCTATGCTGAGCACCAGTAGTGGAGCGCAAACAGGGTTTGAAGGATCACTTTGTATGCAAAAAAAAAATATATTTATACATATATATAACAAAACAATTCCCTTGCAGGCATAGAGTGACGCATAAATTATGCAAAAAAGGAGAGAACTCTGGGTAGTTCCCAAGTTTAGGTGGAAGGCAGCTCCTGTTTAGAGCACCCTCAACACCAGCGACACTCTAAATTTGCTCACCTCAAATGTCTGCTTTTCTATCAAAGTTTTCAAGCACAGTGCTATCCACGCCGAGATAGAAATGGACAAAGTCTTTTGCCATTTGTACAGCAAAGTTTTTAAGCATAGGATTAGCACAGTGCTATGCACGCCGAGCTGTAAAATGACAAAAGCCATTTACCACTCCAGGCACAATATTACAGTTTTGGATTGGTAAAATACCATTCAAGCCAACGTGAAATGAATAAAAGCAACCCCTGACACGTGTTTCGCTGTCATTACAGCTCTTCAGAGAGGTTTAGCTTTGTCCAAACACAAGGGAGCACCCAGTATAAGTCAAAACAGTTCCCTTGCAGCCATAGAATGACACATAAATCATGCAAAAAAGGAGCGAACTCTGGGTAGTTCCCAACTTTAGGTGGAAGGCAGCTCATTTCAGGTTGGCTTGGATGGTATTATACTATTGAGCACTCGGGGGTTGCGGTCCCCGGGGCAGTGTTGGGGGTGATTGGGCCCCCCACACTTCATTTTGAACATGCCCCCAAGACTTGGCTGCCCTGGAGGCTAATTCGCATCGAAGCGTGGGAGCCTGTGCTTCGTTTTTGTTTTTATCGGCATGATCAGTGCACCCTGTGTGGATTTCGCTGATTTTGAAAAAGAAATCCATTTTTATTTGTCCTTATGGGTCCTTGTGGGATCCCCTGAGCAGGCCAAGGGGTTCAGGTTTTTCTACCCTGCCCCCTTTTCGTGTTCTGCACGTTTTTTCTTCTGTTTTCATGTGCCGAGGCACAAGATGGCTGCCAACACTTCCTGGTTTAGAGTGTTGACAGCCAATTAGCATACAGCTCGTGCTCTGCAGGGTGCGCGGATCCTCCGCAGCTATAGATATATATGTGATTTTACTTTAGATTTTCTCAGGAACTACTGAACGGATTTACCACCATTTCTCCAAAAAGCACGCCTCTAAACCAAGGGCTACCTTTCTGCCAAATTTGGTGTAATTCCGTTCAGCAGTTTGGGCTGTAGAGGCGGCTAAAGGTTGCTATTGGAAATTGCATGAGGGGGAAAACACGTTTGGGACCCCCCTTTTTAACCAGTCCCCGCATGACTCTCGAGTCTTTCAGGATAGGAACGACCGGAGTGCCGCAACAGTTCCAGCAACATGTCACAAAGTTACTGATCATGCACATCTGACACCCAAGAAGGCCACAACACCCACTGCCACCAGCCTCAGGACGTCCCCCCCGGACCACCCCCCTCCTTTTTCTCACTGAGCAGCACAGAAGAGGACAGCGGACCTTCCACAAACAGCATGGTCCCTCAGCCACACAATACTTGAATGTTGGCAGATGTGGCAACCAAGTATGTGTGAAGGACGCAAGTCACCGAGCAATAATAATGCACACAATACCAAGTGTAGCGGTGATGGGCTGGACAGACCTCACTATGCAGAGCACAAACCTGTCCATGTGTACATATCGATAACTTTATTTCGGCCGCCAAGGACCATAAAAGTTTATACATATAATAAAAAGTTTAAGACAATAAATAGAAATAACAATTAAAAGTACATTGTGTATAGAGATATACAAATACATACAATACCGTACATAGTATAAAACAAGATTAAACTACTCATTTTCGAACTTCGTACTAGATATAAAAGAAAAGCAATCTCATGCTAAACACTAGGAACAATAACTAATTTACTGCGTTCGTGCCACATTGCGTTTAAAAAACGGGAAACTGCAAAAACTATCAGGGGATGGGTATAGTATTTTAACACCCTAAATGCATGTGCACACCGACGAAAACCTAGATTTCTGCAAATTGCAATAAGCCACTGCTTGCATGGACCCTGATATGCTGGGCAGAAGAAAAATACATGGATTTCATCCTCTAGACCAGAGCTGCAGACAGGGCACTCCCCACTCATGGCTCTATCCCATTTGCTTGTAAGTGCTCTGAGTGGGAGAGTGTCAAGTCTGAATTGCATATACAATTTACGTGCTACTGCTGGGAATATTAAATCTAGGAATTCCTCCCTTTTGTAATCTTCTTCACCCTGGAGGAGCTCACTGGTCAGTCTCCCCCTGTAGTTCTCTCTTGCAGGGAAGCTAGGTTATAGTTCTTGTAGTAGCGTTTCAGGTTGTCTTTAGATATCTCTGGGCAAGCAACTTCCGGTGTTTCCCAAAGATTCGGTATGCCTAGTCTGTAAATTGTTAACTTTATGTGGGCGAGCCACCTAATGTTCTTGCTTCTTAATGTGCTCCAAATTTCCACAAATTCATTTTTATAGCTAGAGAGTTCCGGGACAGACCACAGCATTTCCAATATAATAGAGGACCTAAGGGCATAACTTCCTCAATTGGGAGTAGCCCTAAGTCCATACGCAGTGGTACCAGAGGGGTACTTACAGGAAGACCTAGTAGGTTCCTAAGAAATGCATGCTCTACCCTGGCTAAATTTTGAGATTTCTCGTGCCCCCAAAGCTCGGCCCCATGGAGGGCTGCCACTCTAGCCTATACACCGTAAATTTCAATTACTGGGGCTGCAGGTTTGAATTCGGACATTCTATGCAACCGCTGGATCTCCCCACTACCTTCGTTAGCTTGAGTACGACTTTAGCCAGCTGCGGGTCCCATTCCAGGTGTTTTCCCAGAGTGATACCCAAGTATTCGAACGTCTTCACTCTCTCCAATGGGGTTCCACCTAGGAGGGGATTGGGGCGTGTCTGTCTCGGTGGGTTGAAGATCACGAACTTGGTTTTATCCAGGTTGATCTCCAGCCGCCTCAGTACGCAAAAGTTGGCAAAACCATCAAGGATGCGTTGGATGCCCGTTGATGTCTTGGACAACAACAGTGTCGTCCGCGAACATCAGAGCGGGCACCCTTCCGGTGGCTAATCTTGGGGCATCGATATTACATTCCCCAAGAGGATGGTCAACCAAACCATTTATATAGAGTGAAAAGAGGGTAGAGGCCAGTACACAGCCCTGGCGCACCCCTTGGTTCACCAGAAAGTGACCTGACAGGACTCCCTGTGTACATATACTGCTGGTGCTTGCAGTTTTGTGGACAATAGACGTAACCATGTTTCCTCAGGCAATGGAGAAGATCTTGGTCATGTAGCTGTGTTGTTCCCCATGGAAGTGGAGTGGGCTGGTCCAACGTACACCACTCCAGCGTAGGAGTATGAAAAAATAGACTGGGGCTCTGGGCGTGGTTCACTTGTGGGAAGGCCAAAGCATCTGCCAGAGTGGCTGCCCTCATCCTGCCACGTGGCTGCTGCCATGACCGCGGGCCTCCTCGACACAGGCCCCCTGCAAACCCAGCGGCACAGCACTGTAGACTTATGTCTGTACAGACTACTGCCTTCGATCTACACTGCGGACAGCAGGGCTCACAATTCAGATGGAGTGGCGATTGGAGATGATGCAGTCCAGTACGTAACACACATTGCTCCCAGTGCAGCCCCCCGGACCATGCATCATCGCAGGCTGCGCACACGCTGAGCGCCAAAGGTACCACTCACTCAGTGCACCAGAAGTCAACGCCACGGGGCCTTTATTTAAGCATAATTCATTAGACAAAATACATTGTTTCAAGTGCGGCCCCCCTGGACCACACATCCTTGCAGGATATGCACATGCTGAGTGCTTCAGGTGCCACTAAGTCACTACACCATAACCCATCACCATGTGGCCTTATTAGGGCAGAATTCATTAGACAAAAGACATTGCTCACAGTGCGGCCCGCCCGGACCACTCATCATCGCAGGCTCCGCACATGCTGGTTGCTTCAAGTGCCACTAACTCACTGCACCACAAGTCATCGCCACGTAGCCTTATTAAGGCAGAATTCAGTAGATAAAAGGCATTGCTACCAGTGCGGCCCACCCGGACCACGTATCATCGCAGGCTCCACACAAGCTGGTTGCTCCAGGTGCCACTACCTCAGTGCACCACTTATCATCGCTGGCTGCACACACGCTGAATTGCCAATAACTGTGCAGCTCAACTCAACACCTGAGGCTGTGGGCCCTAGCTTAATGCTGCCTCCTGCCTACACTGCGGTCATCAGGGCTCACAATTAAAATTTAGTCTTCATTCATTAATTGCAGAGTGCAGTAGGCAACTAAGTATAATGTCCCTCAAATCTACACATTATCTTTTTAGTATCCTTGCTTCAAGAATTTGTTTTATATCAGTTAAAGGTTTACTACAATGACCAAATGTATCTTGCAAGTCCAAACGAACACGGAATGGCAGTCTACACTGCGGACAGCAGAGCTCACAATTTGAATTCAGTTTTGATTTATTTATTGCAGAGTGAACTGTACTCTCTGTCGTTGGATTTTCTCAAAAGGAAGTCACAAAAAGCATTCTTTGATGTCTGTGCTACTGCCTTTGATCTACACTGCGGACAGCAGGGCTCACAATTCAGATGGAGTCATGATTGCAGATGACGCAGTCCAGTAGGCAAGAGACATTGCAACCACTGAGGCCCACCCACACCACGCATCATCGCTGGCTGCGCACACGCCGAGGGCCACATCTACCACTAACTCTATACAGCTCAAGTCGATGCCACGTGGCTGTGGGCCCTTCCTGACAACTTTCTCCGCTCTACACTGCGGTCAGCAGGGCTCACAATTCAAGATTTGTACCGATGCATATTGTGTAAGAGACTATAATCGGTTAAGAAAACCAAATGGTCCCATTCTGTGCAGCTAAAGTCAACACCATGCATCATTGCTGACTGTGCAAACGTGAAATCCTTCTGATGCCCCTACCTCAGTGCACTACAACTCATGGACCCTTTATGATAGAATATTTTTTGTATGATTTCAGATCTGCTGCCCCTACCTCTGTGCACCACAAGTCATGGACCCTTTACGATAGAATCTTTTGTGTATTATTTCACATCTGCTGCCCTTACCTTAGTGCAGCACAAATCATTGACCCTTGATTAAATCTCTGTGTCTAATTCAATGATTACTGTTGTACTTGTTATCATCACCAACCATTCCCGGAGGGCTGGCTTACACTCATCCCACACGCATCCAGCACTGCCGTCACTGGACATGTGACCCTCGTAATAAAAAGGAGTTGAGCGCACGTGCCTGTACCAAGTTCCACTATCTATCTGTGTCCGTGTGTGCATTATGTATGCAACATGCTGCCCCTGGACCCTACCACATTACATTTTGCTCTGGACAGCGTATGCAACCATCTTACCTTTGACAGTGGGGGAAAACTTTGGTTATGTAACTTTCTCTCGGTCATTGTACAAGTACGTACATAGAGACTGGATCATTAGAGTACCGCAAGGAAATGCGTTGGGATTGGCAGAGTGATTTATAAGTACATATTTTAGCGCAGCCTAACTCCGATAACGAGCTTGCCTCTAATTGACTGCCCTCCATTTTCCAAAAACTGAAACTTGAACTTTCCATGGCCCTGTATCTCTACAGCTGCAACACTAAATGTGCAATAAACATTCATATCCACACAGATGTGTCATGTCCACCATCTTCCTTATGTGGAACTATGGATGAATATACTGTCAGTGATTCCCGTACCTTCCATGTTGGCCATGTTGTGGGACTTTGATCACAGAGTGACACATTGGCGCTTGCTGCCCGGGTGACAGCAGTACTACAACACGGACACCCGCATGAGTTGATTCCTCATACAGCTCACGACGGAACCACGCCCATATCTCTGCAGTCATTCTTTACAGCCTCATGCAGGACTGGCATATGCAAGGCCAGCCCACTCCGCTTACAGGGAAAGACAACAACGCTACATGACCCAGATTTTCATTGTAGTGATCTGTTGCTCACAGGTCTAGTTGTCAGTACGCCACACCCACTCCCTCACGGCTGGTGTACACCTACACCACACCCATCTAGCACAGGTGTCAAAGGACACATGACCCAGCCAATAAAAATGACCGGGCGCACGTGCTCTACGCCATTTTAGAGTTGCTCCCATCGGATGCACATATGTGCAGCCTGCAGTGATGCCCCGTCCCGGTGATCCGGACACCTCATGTTTTGTGTGCCCTGCTGGTCCGCAGTGTAGGCCTCAGCTATGGAACAGGGGGGCTTACTGACACATGCGTGGCCTCACTGGTCACTGAGTTAGTGGCACCGCAAGGACTGAGCTGGTGTGCAACCTGCGATGATGATGGGTGCACTAGTATGTCCTCTGCCATGACAAAATCAAGCATGATGTGGAGGGTCCCCTGTCTGCGAAAAGGTGAGCAGTGAGGCCTGGGTGCGCAGCAGCGGGCAGATACCTCTGGGCGTTGGGAGTGGATTGAGTGCAGCAGCCTGGATAAACAAAGGCGGCACAGCGATTTAGGCGTGCACAGTCGAATATACTCTGCCATTACTAATTCTGTACTATGTTTCAGATGTAGTAGCTTGTGGGCTCCATTAGGTCCCGGTACGTGGTTGGAGACAGAGCGGTGGCGTAAAGGTGAGCTGTGAGGGTTTTGTCCACAGTGTGGGCACTCACTGTCCCTCCTCATCTCTTTCTCTCTCTCCCTCACACTCTCTCTCTCTTCCTCTCACACTGTTTCTATCTTTCTCTTTCTCTCTCTCACTTTCTTTTTTCTCTCTCTTCCTCTCACTATTTCTCTCTTTCTATCTGTCTTCTTCTCTCTCACTGTTTGGCTCTCTCTTCGTCTCTCTCACTCTTTTTCTCTGTCTTCTACTCTTTTTTCTTTTTCTCTCTCTTCTTAGTATCACTGTTTCTCTCTTTCTCTCTGTCTTCCTCTCACTTTCTTTCTTTTTCTCTATGTCTTCCTCTCATTCTTTATTTCTCTCTCTCTCTCTCTCTCTCTCTCTCTTCCTCTCTCCTTTGATGGACGCATGATGCATTATCTTGCTTTTTATCTAACATGCTGTGATTCATGAATTGACGTCCCCCCGCCCCCCCAACACGAAACTCCCGCCACTCAGTGCCACCAGAGATGAACGCGTGTGGAACCTGCGATGATGCATGGCCATGCTGACAATCAACACACACTCTGAATTGTGCGCTCTGCTTTGCTGCATGTATGCAATGCCTGAGAAGGTTGCTTCAGCACGTGGTGGACCATCTTACACACATGCCGGTGGCGGAAGGTGAGCAGAGAGGCTTCTTTCCGCAGCACCGGAAAGTTACCTCTGGGCGGTGGGAGTGGATAGTGTACTGAAACTTGAGGGTGCAGTATGTCCTGGCACGTGTTTGGAGACACACCGGTGGCAGAAAGGTGAGCTGCATAGATTTTCTCCAATATCAACACTCCCTCTCCATATCTTCCTTTCTCTTCTCACACTTTCTGTTTCCCTGTCTCTTCCTCTCTCTCTCTCTCTCTCTCTCTCTCTCTCTCTCTCTTCCTCTCTCTCACACTGTTTCTCCCTTTCTCTCTTCCTTGTATTTCACTCTTTCTGTCTTTTTATATCTCACTCTTTCTCTCTCTTCTACTCTCTCACTCTTTCTCTCTCTCACTCTTTCTCTCTCGCACTCTTTCTCTCTCTCTTCCTCTCTCTCACACTGTTTCTGTCTTTATCTCTTCCTTGTATCTCACTCTTTCTCTCTTTCTCTCTCTCCTTCTCTCTTTCTCTGTCTTCCTCTCTCTCTCACTCTTTCTCTCTTCCTCTGTTAGAATTGGGGGTCTCTGGTTGGCACAGGTATGCACTTGTGACAAACAGGGACCCTCTTCTCTAGTCAGGGCAAGGGAACTACCCCTTCAGAATAACCCCTGCTCACCCTTTAGGTTGCGTGGCGCGAGCAGTCAAGGCTAATATTCAGGGCGCTAAGCCAGTTAAGCATTTATGACCACATACAGTAAATAATACTGACCCCCCACAAATGGACACAAGGCGTTGTATTTGTATCAAAAATACGCAACTTTATTTAAAAATATAAATATGAGGCAGTGACTTATCACAAGACCAATATAACATGTTAATAATGAGGCCACAGAATGTAAAAGTGGCAAGTGTTCATTTAAAGTTCTTAAAGTGGTTTAAATTGCTTCCATAAACTGTAGGATCAATACTCTGTTTTGTTTCAGCAGTGCCTCTGACTGCTGGGCGCTTTGTAGTGCTCCTGTACGCTGCTAGCGGGGATGAGGGAGTAGTCTTGCCAACTCTCACGCACCTCGCAGACACATTCGTCCCAGTGCGAAGCGTACACCGCTAGAGGGCTACAATGGGGTGCGCGTTGTTGCTGCAAGGCGTACTTGGTCAGCGTACACCCAAAGAGTCTCAACTGCCACACGCCTCGCGTATGATGTGTATGGTGCGGAGAAGGTCTAAACGAACAGTGCTACCGGGGAAAACAACGTTGCGGACCCCGAGTCTGTAGCGAAATCCTACAGAGTCTAGTCACAGTACCTTAAGTTGATGGTGCAGGGACGGCGCTCCAGTCCAGGCGGCGCATCAGGCGGGGACGAGTCGTAATACTCTAGTACGCGCCGTTGGTGCAAGCGTACCTTCAGATCTTCAATGGCGGGTGGCTAAAGATAGGCAGGCGCAGCCCGGGGCTTCCAGTACGGACCGTACTGGGGGTCGCTTTAGGGGGCGGCGGGCCTGATCCAAGAGCTGGGGGGCGAAGCGGGGCAGCCGGGTATGTGGCAACGTACGGGTGGCTGTCTGGGGCGTAGATCGCGCTCCAGCAGAATTCCGGCTGGAGTGGCGAAGGGGCACACAACGCGCTCCAAATAGCAGGTGGGGTGACAGGGGAACAGTTTCTTTTTTCTTGGCCGGCCAGCGGGGCCTCTGCTTAGTTCATTTCAGCTCTGGAGCACTTTGTTTGGTAAACTCGGGTCTCTCCTTTCAGGGAGCAGGGCAGGCACATCAGACGCTCCGCATGAGGTGGAGCCAGCATTGTGATGACAAGCACAGTCAGGAGCACTCGGTTGACAGTCTTCCCTCTTCCTGGACCAGGTGCAGGGCAGAGTCATCAGTCGCTCCCCAGGGGCGGAGCCAGCATTGTGGTGGCAGAGCACAGCCCTATTCAGAGTCCAGGGGCACTCTCCCCACCCATCCTGGGGGAAATCCCTCAATTCACCACCTGTCATCCCCAGCCCTGTCACTCACAGAACCCAGACAGCAGATACACAAAAGAGCAGAGGCGGGCTGAAATGGTTAGGCAAGCAAATGCTAACTTTCTAAAAATAACATTTGCAAACACAGGATATTAAAATACACTTTACTAAAAGAAGTATTTTATTATTCTGAGTTCAGGCATACTAAACTTGACTTTCCTCCATGCTCCCTGAGTCTGTTGGGATTATATAGTGTAATAATTCCAGCAGCCCATTGTGGCCTGTGGAGAGCAGGTAGCCTTACAATAGTGAAAAACGAAAATGGCTGTAATTCACTATTAGGACATGCCACACAAATCAGGGCTTGTCCTACCTCATGCTTACAATGCACCCTGCTCTAGGGCCTACCATAGGGGTGACTCATATTAAATAAAGGGAAGGTTTAGAGGCTGGCAAGTGTGTGCACTTGCCTAGCCAGCATGACAGTACCAGACTGCACGCAGGTTCTGCAATGGCAGACCTTAGACACATTTTAAAAGGCTGCTTCTGTGGGTGGCGCAACCAGCGCTGCAGGCCGTGGCGCAGTGCCCTGAGCAGCTAACACCAGCAAAACATCTGAAGCACAACAGCAAAAAGTGGTAGGGAGACTCACGCCAAGGTGCCAGGTGTAACATCCTCTCTTTCTCTTCTTTCTCTCTTCCTCTCTTTCTCTCTTTCTTTTCTTCTCTCTCACTCTTTCTATCTCTCTCTCTTTGTCTTTCTATCACACTGTTTCTCCCTTTCCATCCCTTACCATTTCTCTCTCTCTTCCTCTCTCACTTTCTCTCTCTCTCTCTCTCTCTTCCTCTCTCTCTCGGTCTCTCACACTGCTTCTCTCTTTCTCTATTGTATCTCACTCTTTCTCTGTATTGCTCTCTCTCTCACTCTTTCTTTCTCTCTCTCTCTCTCTTCCTCTCCCTCCTTTGCTGGACGATGACGCATCATCTTATCTTTCTTTTTGCCTTGCAGGCTGTGATTCACAAATGGTCCAGTGATGGCACAACATGACTGTATACAGTTGTATTTGTTTTTGTTTTGTTTTAATAAAATGTATTGTATGTAAATCCATACATGACTACGATTCTTATTTGTCCAACCTCACAAGCATCTTCTTATTAATAAGTGTACGACATTACCCATTTTTTTACTTTCCTGATTCCCTAATGTGGCTGTCGCATTTGTTTGTAGGGGTGAGGGGTGAGGGTGTTGGCAGACAAGGAGCTGCTGCTGGGGGCAGTCGGAGCAGTGTTGGGTGTCCAACCTGCATGATCGTTGCCTCCATTGCATCTGTTTTTAGAGACTTACGAGCCGGCTGGCTCATAGATTAAGAGCTATGGGCCGACTGGCTGGCTCATAGAGGGAGAACCGCGGCGCGTCAGTTCGCTGAGGGAGAGCTGCGGGCCAGCTCGCAGAGGAACACCTGCGGGCCACCTGGTATAGGGAAAGGTGCGGGCCGTCGGCTTCCAAAGGGATAGCTGCGGAACAGTGATGTGGGGAGAGGGAGCGTGAAGGGGTATCTTGCAGAAAGAGACCTGCAGTATATTTCTAGACTTGGCTTCACAGAGACAACTATGGGCCTGAGAAGTCGCACCCGAAGAGCTCCGAGCCGACAAGTGGTTCGCAGAGGGAGACTTACGGGCCCAAGAAAGTTATTAGAGGTATGCTGGTGATGTGGGAAGAGGGTGTGTTACCTGCTGATGTTGGGAGATGCAGCATGAAAGGGGTATCTTGCACAGACAGAGCTCTGGTATGTTTTCAGAGATGCCTCGGACAGATGCCAGCCGACGGACTGAATCTCAAAATGGCTTTTCAATGCTCATATAGTGTAACTTATCAACAGTTCACACTCAGGCTCACAGAGAGACAACTGCGGCCCGTGGACTCAACTCGCAGAGGAAGAACTACGGGCTGTCCGCTCCCAAAGGAACAGCAGCATAGTAGCTTGCAGAGGTAGAGGCACAGCACCGTACTAGCTCGCAAAGGTATAGAGCTGCGAGCCAACGGATGGGCTTCTAAAGGCATAGCTGCAAAGAGGTGATGTTGGGCAGAGGGAGCGTGAAAGGGTTATCTCGCACAGACAGAACACAGGTGTATTAATTTGCCCCCCCGACCTTTCTTTTATATTTTCACTCGATGCAAGAAAGCACTCTTTCTGGGCCAAGACCTTTCTCCCTGCCAAATTTGGTGTAATTCCATTCAGCAGTTTGACCTGTAGCCTTGTCTAAAGTTTCCAAGGAAAAATAAATTAAGAAAACACGTTTTGGGACCCCCCTTTTTTCTCAGCCCCCCTTGACCAATCGCCCCCAAACTTTCAAGATAGGAGCTGATCAAAAAAAGAGAAACTTTTTGAAAAAGTTCGTAAAGATTCGTCAAACGACGCCAAAGTTATAAGCACATGGAGAGCTTCAGGAGGGGGGCCGTACAACCCCCCCTCCCAACATGAGTGAAGCCCCGGGGACCGAAGGGGGCCCTTGCAGCCCCAACGAGCCCCGCTATTCTTTTTTAAGAAATGCCCCTGGAACCTAGCCCACCCAGGGGCCTCATTAAAATAAAACGCAGAAACCCGCGACCCCAGCGCGAATTGCGCTAGAATTTTGTTTTAAAAAAATGCTTTTTTTGGCCCTGGGGGTCCTTCAGGGACCCCCTGAGCACGCCAAGGGGATCAGCGTGTTTCTACCCTGCCCCCTTCTCTTGTTATATACATTTCGTTATCTGTTTTCTGGTGACTTGCTTCTACCGATTCACAAGATGGCTGCCAACACTTCCTGATTTGTAGTGTTGGCAGGCAATCATAGTGAAGCTTGTGCTCGCGACTTAACCTCCGGCCAGATATTGAAACTATTATTTTTCTAATTTCTCAGTAAATCCTGAACGGATTTACACCATTTGAAAAAAAGGTCGCTTTCTGATCTAAGCACTACCTTTTTGCCAAATTTGGGGTGCTTCAGTTCAGTAGTTTCGGCTGTAGCCTAGCTCAGTTTTCTATGGGGAATTGATTTTTTGACACTTATTTTTGAAAGGATTTACACAATAAAAAAAAAAGGCCCGTTCAGCAGTTCGGGCCGTAGCTCGTCGCAAAATTTCCTATGGAAATTAACATGGGGAAAATGCGTTTTGGGACCCCCCTTTTTTCTCAGCCCCCACCTTACGAATCACCCCCAATCTTTCAGGATAGGAGCTGACCTAGATAGACTTTTTTGGGGGATAATTTCGCAAAGATTTGTCAAACGACGTCAAAGTTATTAGCCAATTAAAAAAGGTTTTTTCTATGGAAACTAGGTTGTAACTATAACTACCTACTGGCGACTACAAGGAAGATATATATATATATATATATATATATATATATATATATCTCCTACTGGAGGTCGCCAGTAGGTAGTTATAGTTAGGATTGTTTTTCATAGGAAATCCCCAACATTCTATTGGGAATAACTTTGGCGCCGGTTGAGGAATCTGCCTGAAATTTTCCTGCCATTTGCCTCGCTGCGCTCCGCTCCTTCCCTGGGAAGGATTCGTCAAGCAGGGGCCGAGATAAAAGAGGGGTCCCAAAACGTGTTTTCCCCATGTTAATTTCCATAGGGCGGTTGGACTCACTTTTAGCCCGAACGGCTGAATGGATTTCCACCAAACTTACAAATTGTAGGAACTGGTAGCCCGATGTGCCTTTGCTATGTCTCAATATATGTGCTCCAGTGGATTTTGAGTAATTTTGGTTAAAAAAAATATATATATCTATAAGCGCGCCCCGGTACGTGCACCGGGGTGCGCACCAGCGCGCTACCCGAGTTCGCGAGCGGAAAGCTGATTGGCTCTCGGGTGTCTGTCAACATTCCAAACAGTCCGGAGCGGCCGCCATCTTGTGTCTCGGTAGGATCGAGACACAAGAGGTGGCAAAAACAAAGGGGGAAATGATTGCGCGGAGGGAGCGCCCGGTATGCGCACCGGAGAACGTACCATGGGGAAAAAAGAATGACAGAGTTTTTTAAAAATGTAGCATTTTTTTATAAATTGGAGGTAGTTCTAAAAAGAACTGTTTTTTTTATTCTTTTTGTTTTATATTTTTTTATTGTTTTTTGGAACATTTTTTACTTTTTTTGGCTTTTATGAACAATTTTATATATTTTTTGTTATTTTTATGGGGACAAACAAAAAACAGGGAATTGTAAACGGCTCAACTGGACCAAAAAAAATCAGGAAAAACTTGTGGTTGTCACCAGCACGGTTGATGAGTTTAATGCTTTGCTTACCATAGGTAATTGTTTTTCCACAAAATATACAAACAATTTTGAATTCGCCAAACTTGGGTTGAATGTTTGGGACCATCTCCCTTGTCTCTGGACCCGATGGAGTGGGTTGTTTACTTTGGGAGGTGCTGGGAGAAGATTGGGGAGGGTTTCTGGTCAGTTCTCTGACCTCTGCCGCAGCATTGTTGTTAGGGTGCCGGCGTTGCATGTGGCGAATCATGGTGTTATTGCCAAAAGAGTACTTTTTGTTAGGGTTCCCCCTGGAAAGTACAGTGCCACAGATTAAACAAGTAACCTTTGGCGCATTTACTTTCTTGAGGTCCTTTGGGATTGAAAAAAACTCCCAGATAATGTGCTCCTTTGGCTTATATGGGGTAGTATCTTCAGGCAGGAACAACCTCTTCTCTTCCTCCTCCTCTTCTTCATCTCCACCACTGTGGTGTTGTGGTGGTCCTTGTGGTGGTGGTGGTGGTGGTTGAGATGCTCCTGCTGCTGCTGCTACTGTAGCCATTTTTCAGTACAAATAGGTACAAACAGGTCTTCCTCACTCCAAGTACAAAGTGAGAATTGGGAAAATAGGTGGGGGCTTTCATCATTTGGAAAACAAAACTGTTCTGAACCAATTAAAAGTGTTCTTTTCAGGTCACATGACCTGACACTCTTACGCTACGTGACCGGTGCGCTTACGTAGCGTGTTCGTATGCGCGTGGGTGCTTCCGGGTGCGCTTACGCCGTGCGTATCACGCGGACGTGGCTACGCGATACGTCACAATGATGTTTTCGTTCGCGGCAATAGCGCTAACGGGACGCTCACCAGTACGCGCACCGGGGCGTGCCGCAAGACTGCGCTGACCGGCGCGTTCACCGGTACGCGCACCGGGAGCGCCCCTAGGAAAAAAACAAAAAAATGAAGAATATACATATAAAAAAAAAGTATTACATAAATATACAATGTAGGATTCATTATAAAAAATATTATATTTGATAGCAATAGAACTTTGCGATTAAAAAACTTTGAAATTCACTGAAAAAAACATAGGTTTAAGGCCCTATGTATAGTTAGGAAATATCATTTAAAAAAACCTATGAAATTCACTGAAAAACCCATAGGTTTCACAACAGTTATAGTTAGGAATTAGCATTTAAAAAAACCTATTAAATTCACTGAAAAAACCATAGGTTTCACACCAGTTATAGTTAGCTGAAAATTTTACTGATATAAAACCATTGAAATTCCCACGTTATAGTTAGGATGGTGTCATCAGTGATGTCATGAGTGATGTCACTGACCATGTCATGAGTGATGTAATATGTGACGTCATCAGCAGTGCATTGCAGGCGCGCAAGTTATAGTGAGTCCATCTAACTATAACGTGGGAATTTCAATGGTTTTAAGTCAGTAAAATTTCCAGCTAACTATAACTGGTGTGAAACCTATGGTTTTTTCAGTGAATTCAATAGGTTTTTTAAATGCTAATTCCTAACTGTAACTGTTGTGAAACCTATTTTTTTTTCAGTGAATTTCATAGGTTTTTTAAATGCTAATTCCTAACTATAACTGATGTGAAACCTATGGTTTTTCAGTGAATATATATATATATATATATATATAGATAGATAGATAGATAGATAGATAGATAGATATAGATAGAGATATATATATATATAATATATATATTGATTTATATATATATATATATATATATATACACATATATATATTGATATATATATACACACACACACACACACACACTCCCACATGATGTGGTGGATGTCATTTTATCGGCCAGGCGTGACTCCACCAAGTCAATCTATTCATACAGATGGTCTAAATTTGTGTCTTGGTGTGGTGAGAAGTCCATTGACCCTTTGAGGGCTCGTTTATCTGACATACTTCAATTTGCTCTTTTCCTGGCTCGGCAAGTGTTTGCTGTGGCTACGATTAAGGGTTATCTTTCGGTTTTGTCTGCTTTTCTCTGCCTGCTGGATCAGCCATCTTTGTTTATATCTCCTGTGGTAAAAGGTTTTTAAAGGGCCTTACAAATAAATGTCCTCTTACTCCCTTTATTGTGCCTCAATGGGACTTGAATCTTGTGCTTACATTTCTGATGGGTTCTCCTTTCGAACCTTTGCACAAGTGTCCCATGAGACTTTTATCTTTTAAGACTCCCTGGTTGCAATTACCTTGGCAAGGATGGTAAGTGAGCTTCAAGCTCTTAGTTCAAAGCTCCCATTCATGCTGAACGAATGGTTCTTAGGACCAGGGCTGCTTTTCTGCCTAAGGTGGTAACTCCTTTCCATCTAGGAGAATCCATTACCCTCCCTACCTTTTATCCTCCCCCTCACCCTTCCAAGGAGGAGGAGCGACTTCACCGCCTGGACCCGAAGAGGGCGGTGAGCTTTTATCTTGATAAAACAAAAGACTTTTGAGTGGGTGACCAGCTTTTTATTGGATTTGCTGGCTGCAGAAAAGGAAGAGCTGTGCACAAGCGCACTCTCTCAAGATGGATCATACTCTGCATCAAGATCTGCTATGCCTTGGTTGGTAAGAAACCTCCAGAGGGTATAAGAGCTCACTCTGCTAGAGCAAAGTCTTTTACATCTGCTTTGTCTAGGGGTGTACCTGTAGAGGATATTTGTAGAGCGGCAACTTGGGCTTCCCTCCACACTTTCGTGAAGCATTACTGCTTAGATACCGAAGTGAGGAGGGATGGCCACTTTGCATGTTCTGTCCTCCCGGATTTTCTGGTATAAAAGAGTGAACACCCTCCTCCGGGAGCGGGGACTGCTGTGGGACTCTATTCACAAGGTGAGGAATCCACTGGCTTATGTATCCATCAGAAGAACAAGTTACTTTCCTTTGGTAATTCTTTTTCTGGTGGATACAGTATCTGCCTGTGGATTCCTCACATGCCCACCCGCCTCCCCGTTATCCACTCTTCTATACCTAAGATTGTGGTGATGTTGCATGTGTGTATATATATATATATATTTGTTTTTATATATTGTGTTCTCGTGCTTTAACTTCACACTGTGTGTGTTATCTTGAATATTTTGTGCTATGTACATTGTGTATGTATATATCTATTGTCATTGGTCCGTCCGGGTGCCTCGAAGGCATGGAAAAAAGGGTGGAACTGATGTCATCACGCCGACGTAGGCCTAATCAGTGACGTCAGTCTGAGTCGCGTGCGATGCCGTGCTTCTATGACGTCGTCCACGCAGGCATGCTGCAAAAGAATTTTCCGAACGTTGCTGACGCAGTGGGATATTCACAAGGTGAGGAATCCACAGGCGGATACTGTATCCACCAGAAAAAGCATTACCGAAGGTAAGTAACTTGTTCTTCAATGCCACATTCAGTGTGTGGACTGGGGTCTGGAGTGGGGTCCACTCGGGAGCAGTTCAGGGTGTCGGGATGACGGACCTGTGCAGGCTCCAAAGGAGATGAAAGGTGAAGCAGCTCAGGCTCAAACATGCAGCACAGGAGAGGAGCAGAGAGGGCAGAGAGTGGTAGAGAAGAGCAGAGAGCGGCAGAGAGAAGTAAAGATGGCAGTGAGGAGTAGAGAGAGGCAGAGAGCTGCAGGGTGCCAAGAGAGCTCAGAGGGCAGACACTAGCATGCTTCAAAGATTAGCACATGGTCTAAAGGGGAAATAGAACACTGCCAGGTCTAGGGTGGTGGAAGGGAGAGAATACTGCATTGTCCAGAGGGGTGAGAGAGCAGCACAGTGTATAAAGGGAGATAGAGGACAATGTCCGGCCAAAGACAGTGGAGGGGCGAGGCCACTGAAGGTTTCTAAGGGGTGGGAGACCAGCACAGGTCAGGTATGGGGTCAAAGAGCTACGCCGGATAAAGGAGGGTCGGAGAGCAGCACGTTTAAAAGACAGGTGTTAAAGTTCTTACCATGTGTGCTCATGATGGGTCTTTGTAACTCTATTTTGAGCTCAGGGTCATAAATCTAAATCTCGGTGTGGCCTCCCAGTCTTTCATCTTTCTGAGGTCGCTAAGATTAGTGCCATTGAGTTAGATACCAACATTTTTAATGTGGTGTCAAGACCCTCTCTGGTGAATATGTGCTTTACAACATACATAGTGTGGTATGGACACAGAAATGTATTTTAGTATTTTGTTTATCAAAGTCTTTGCAATATATATATTGTCATTATTCCCTCTGTCCCTCTTTGACCCAGTACCTTTCATACCAATATCCATTCCCTTGACCTCCTTTCTTAACTTCGTACCATCTTTTTCCTTTCCTTTTTCTCATCCTCAGCACCTCCAGCCATGCCTCCATTCTTCTTTCCATTCTTGCGTTCTTACATCCTCATTCTTTCACCATTATTCCTCCCTTGGTGCATTATTTCCTTCTTCCTTCATTTGTTCCTTACTTTCTTTTTTCCTGCTCATTCCTTAATCCCTTCTTTAATTTCTTCATTTCATATCCTCAAACCTTCCTTCTGATTTTCTTCCTCCTTCCATCGCACATTGTTCACTTCCTTTCTCCCTCCATCCCTTCAATTCTTCCTTACACATTCTTTTCTTAGTTTCTCCTTTTTTAATCCATAACAATTTCCTCACTCCAGTACTCCCCTTCCTGCCTTCATTTGTTTCTGCCTTCTTTAATGTATTCCTTCCTTCCTTCAACACTTCCTTTCTTTTGAACAGCACAGTACAAGCACATTTTCTTTAGTTTGCAAACTTGCCTCAGGTCCACAAATGGCCTTTCCAAAAGCTGCATTTTAAAACGTACACACATTCTCCAACTTGAGTTCAGTTTTGAGTTGTTGTCCATATGTTATATTATGTTATGTTATATTGATTTATATAGTGCACTAATCAACCAAGAGGATATCCAGGTGGCAGTTGTGTAGGTATGAAGAGCCAGGTCTTAAGCTTCTTGAAGAACTCAAGAAGTGAGGAGGTAACTGATGTGTTGAGGCTTGTGGAGGTGAGTGGAGCCAGTGGAGGAAGTAGGCGGAGCCGGAGAGGTGGTTGTGGCCTCCATAAAATGTGAGCACCTGCACTTAGTATTTTAAAAAATTCAGCACTGTGGGTACATTTGCCTGTGATGTGTGGATTGGCATAAGTAATGGTATTCCCCGATTACATACTGAAATTTCAGCAATGACGTCACTCCTCCATGGATGTGAAACATTAGGTGAGGGCCATTCATATTATATACATGCTTCTCTTCCACGTCCACCTTAAACTTTTCCTTGGAGATAAATGCTCTCTTTTTTGATACACCTAAAAGTGCTTGGGACTGGGTGAAGGAACATCTTGACTTTCAAGGATGAAGGTTGCCTACCCCCCTTAGAAATCCCCAACAACCCCACAACCGCCACCAGGAGGCCTGAAAAGGGTAGGGAGTCCTGATACCTGGAGACAATTGCCTTTAAACAACCACAGACATAGGCACAGGAATTGTTCTGCAGACTGACAGAAACAATTCTAAACATCAAAGCACTGCATAAGTGAGATGTGGCTCTCGGGCCTCCACCCTTGTTACCTAATTGCTGCATGTTCACATGTATCAAAGGATAGTTATATGCGGGTTGAGTCTCATTGGAGGTAGTCTTCTCTTAGCATACTCATTTATTTAGTGGTTGTGTTTTGGGATGATTGTGGCATTATTGGTTTAAGACAACAATGTTGATTGCCAAGTTGCAAGGTGTCCCTAGTTAATACCAGTACAGATACCTCCAGTTTCAGAAGTACAGGGTGGTTGGGTGGGATTCACAACTTTAGTAGAGCACGGGTTTCAACAAGTGTAACCACACATGCACACTACATGTTTCTCACACATACACAAGGTGCAGTCCCTTTTCATTTACTTTGATTTCCCTTATGACATGACAAATTGGGCAGATATGTTGTGTTTGCTGGACTCCTGCAGGGCCGACTTTATCCTTGATAAAGTGTTTATGCTCTCCCTCCATTAACTGCAGAATTTGTTAGGACCATGATTGGCTTTTTATATTATCCAGGCCATTGGTAAGACAAGTGGGATCATCGCACCTAGCTAAGATATTGACACAAAGGAACCTGCAAGATGCATGCCAATTTCTCCACCCTCTCTGTTTCCTCTTTTCCTCTGGAGTGTATAGGTTTTTTTCTGAGGCGGGACTGCTTGAGATGAAATAAAAATAGAATTTGTAATACTCAACTAATACCCTGGAGTATCTAGGCGCTAATACTCTATAAACTGCAGCACATATAAGAGTCCAGAAGCAGATTTATGCTGTAGTGGTTAAATAGCTAAGTTTTTAAACTTTTCCTGAAGTCAAGCAGGCTTTATTTTTTCCAAAGTGCTAAAGGTAGTGTGTTACACAATTTTGCTGTGCTTATGACAAAACTCTTACCACCCCATCTAACTCTTTCAGCTCTGGGAACTATAATGTGTCCACTAAAAGAGGAAGTACGCATGTGACAGGACACACACTAGATGGGATATTCTCAAACAATCCCCGAATAAATTATACAAAGGTGTTACCTTTGACTTGGACTGACTATGCCACTGTGCTATTTGATCTAGTATCCCCTTAACCTCACCATAACATATTAGGACCAAAAAGGGAGATTGAAACAAGAGCCTGGAAGAAAAAAAATAGTTTGGAGCAAGCTGCTTCTCTACGGGGGATGGCTCGCCATCTTCCCGTAGACGTAGAGGATGCCACAACTTCCTATACAGATTGGATAAATGTAACAAACTAGCCCCAGTGAACTGATGGACCCCCCAAACGCTCTCAGACTTCAGCTCCCTTGTACTCTGAAGAACTGAGGGGCGTCCTAACCTCCACACATCATGGAGTTGTACCGCTGCAGTCCATTGCCAAAAGTGCTGCGTCACTCTATTAACCTATGTCCCCAGAAATGAAGATACTGAGTGATGTGCCTCTGTACAGTGAATGCAATTAAAATCAACCTCCCAGAACGCTGGTGCTTGAGGATTTCTGAGCAAGGCTGGGGACAGGATGTCGAAAAACTCTCCCTAAAGTTCATTTTGGGCTTATACTGCTACCACCGACAGAGGCCTGCCATTTAAATCACCTTCCAACATCACATACCACCTTTTTGTGTCAATCACCACTCTAGTATGCACAAAGGGCTCTCCTGGGGCTATTCAAATCAAAATCCCATGTGGCTATGCGAAGTAGCCAGTCCCAAACACTTCACCGCTTGCCCCCCTTCACCAGTTTCTCTTTTGTAAGGTGTGACTCTTGTATACGCGTTATATGTATGTGTTGTCACCTGAGATGTGCATATACCTATGCCGCCTCACCGGCGTTGCCGTACCCCTGATATTCCACGTCAACACATTATAGGTCGTATCCATTGCCAAGAGTGTAAATCAACAGGCAAGTATTGTGCATGTAATTGTGCCTTCCCGTTCCCGAGCTATCCATCTCCCCTAATGTTGCTTCCCCATGTCATACCACAACCATGAAACATCAACATAACAGCACCTCTCTCTCCCTTGGCTTGAGCGCAAACATCCATCTTGCCACAACCTCCCATGCATGTGTCAGACAGCAAAGTTTAGTCCTAGTGTGCAAACAGTGTCCTTGCGGTAAGTCTATTTGGGACCAGAAAAGTCAATGTTGTTACCTATTGCCCCTTGTCCAGTAGCTGCACTTCGGTGTGGGAACTGCACTGAGCAGTCTGGGTCCCAAACGCCTCACCAGGTCAAGACAATGAGCCATCTAGATCCTTCTCGGATGCCAGGACCTCCTATCTAATTGTGCAGTACAAGGAGAACGCAACCACGTTCTGCGTCCGCAACTTAACCGCTTGCTCCGCTGATAGACGAGTGCATAGCAAATGGGGGTGACGGCAACAAGACTTACTTCTGCTCTAGTCCAGCATGTCTCTCGGTCCCCCTTGATTCCAGGCAGGTCCTTGACCTCCTTGGACCGCAGACATGTGAAAGAAATGGGACACGTCTGAATCCAAAATCCAAAGTTGTGCTGGGAAGAACAATGCATATGACCGCCCCAGACTCCAGAGCTGTGTGTTAACAGCCCCAAAAGTGTTTCCTCTGAGCTTCTGCTGTACAGTCCGGATATGCTGTATTGAGGTTCCCACTGTACCGCCAGAAGCCTTTTTGCTGGAACATCTGCAGCAGCAGGTCCCTGTCTCTGAGATTTAGTATACTGAGAGGTGGTGGGGCAAATGGCCAATGATTTTGTGCGCGCGCTCGATGGAAAAGAACTTTCGGATTCGATGGGCCAGAGCCGTGGATGTCAGCCAGTCCTTCTCGGTTAACTCCATAGTTGGACCCTCTGACTTCTCTGGGAAGCCATGAAAACAAAAATCGTTGTTCCTAAAGCTCCCCTCCGCATCCTTTGCCTTTGTCTTTAACTCTTGCACCTCTGCCTTTAGGGTCTTTAGGTGCTCTTGCATGCTCGCCATTGTGGGCCTTATTGATGTCAGGGAGGATTTTGCGTCTTCCATTCTATTCACCAGCCTGGCATGATCATCCCACAGCCACTGTCTTTCAGAAGCCCCTGGGACGACCACAGTCCCTCACATCAACAGCCCAGGCCCCAGTCTCTTCATACTGTGGTGAAGAAAACCGCGGGGACACCTTCCCCTCAATCACAGAAGCTCCTCTTCACCAATCAATCTCCTCAGGCCCATGCTGCCTCCTGCTGCCACACTTCTGTTCCCCCTTGTAAGCAGCCTGCCTGGGCTCAGCCATGTCCTTCCTACAGCCGTCGGCCCCATTCTGCAGGCAAGCACCGCCTAATAGGAGGAATCCGGTCAGATCCTTTGTCTGTCGCGTCTGTTCCCCAGCTCTGATCCTCAACCAGCGGCTTCACTGCTGCTGTAGCAACTCACCATGCGGACGGCCACAGTCGAAACAGTACTGTATCCGCATGCAGGTTGACCAAGGCGGATCTGCGGTGTTGATTTTATTTATTTTATTTATGTATTTGAAAGGTTTTATATAGCGCTGGCTAGACCCGGAGGTATCAGAGCGCTTTACATGAGTATCAGACCATAGTTACAGGTTACATTGTTACAAAGGTTACACAGTTATTAGAGCATAGCTACATAGTTACATGTTAGGTCGAGACAAGCAATAAGGACAATATGAGTAAGGGAAACAGCAGGCAAGGGGAGAGATTCAGGGGAGAGGGGGTAGGAGCAGGGGAAGTAGACAGTGAATGAAGGAGGGAAAGAGGAGGGGGAGGGGGAGACACACAGAATGAACGAAGAGGGGTAGAGTGACAGGGGCACAAACCGGTAGACGAGTAATAGCTGTGTCCAAAGTCCAGTAAGCTGTGATCCCAGGGGAAGTGGTATCATTCCCCCAACCCCGTTGTGAGAGGCTTCCTTTACGCAGTGGACTCTCTCAGAGGGGTCTCTGAGACTCCAAGGCCTACCTACTGGATCCTTCTCCAGGATGGCTGATTCTGCTTGCACTCTTGGCGGCATTCAATACCATCTCCCCAGCTCGCATGACTCAGCGATTGCGGGAAGCAGGAGTCACTGGGAGGGCCCTACAGCTTCTCCACACTGTTACGACCGGTAGAACCCACATTGTCAGTTGTGGAGGCTTTAAAGCAAAGGCTTTTGGCCCTCCTTGTGGAGTCCGCAAGGGATCTTCGCTCAGCCCCACTCTTTTTAATCTCTATGTGACCCCCTTGGCAAAAATGGTGAGATCGTTTGGGTTCCAGGTGCTCTGCTATGCGGATGACACACAAATCATTTTTTCCCTATCTAATGATTTGCAAACGGTTGCTCAAATATTCAATTAATGTATGTCCTGCATTATATTCTGGATGAAGGGAAATTTATTAAAAATCAATGCAGACAAAACTGAGGTACTAGTCTTTGGACCACAGACTTCCATCTGGTCTACTGCCTGGTGGCCCATAGATTGCGGTCCCCTTCCTGTTCCGGTTAAAACTGCTAAAAATCAGGGGGGCCTCTTCGACGAGGGCCTGTCTTTTGATGCCCCGGTGATCCATACAGTAAGCACCTGCTTTTACATCCTTAAAATCTTGAGGAAAATATTGCTGTATATCCCATTGGAGCTACACCTGCCCACTATCATTGCACTAGTCACCTCCCGGCTGGACTACTGCAACGCTCTGTACCTTAACATCAGAGCAAGCTCCCTGAACAAGCTTCAGGTGGTACAAAATGCTGCGGCAAGGCTGATACTTAACATACCGAAGTATCGGTCAGCCAGGGAAAGAATCTTAGCCTTGCACTCAAGGTTCTGAACTTGGTGTACAAGGCAATGCATAACAATGGCTCATCGTATCTTAAAACCATGTTTCAGTGGTTTACACCAGGGAGGGCCTTGAGATCCTCTTCTATAAAAAACAGTTTCCTCACAGATTTCGCAGGTCCAAGTGGGGTGGCCTCTCATTCTCTGTCGCAGCCGCTAAACTCTGGAACTCTTTGCCTCTTCCCATTTCCAAGGCGGAGTCTCTTCCAATCTTCAGGAAACCTTTGAAGACCTGGCTCTCTGCCTCCTAGCTGTTTATTTGTGTTCTTACTCCTCCCTGTTCGCTTAGCGCCTTGACACCACTTGGTATAAGTGCGCTTTATAAATAGTATCCTAGTCTATCCTATCCACTGCTGGCATGCACTGTTCACCGGGTGGAGCCCATTTGAACCCCCTTCTACAACCATGGCCTTCCATTGCTGATCTTCATTGCACGGCTCCACTGTGCCTCTCCTCGCAGTCTGCTGCAGTCCTCTCTTTACTGTTGCTCCAGGCCCCAGGGCTAGAGGGCCATGTGGGCTGCAGTGCTTATAAGTTGCTGGACAGGTCTTCTTTGAAGAGTTTGGCTTCACCGCCTCTCTGGCAGAAGTCGCCAACCTTGCACCAAGGACATTGAACCAGTCCGTGAGGGCCTCCCCGTGCCATGCCGGTTTGGAAATGGCAGAATTTTTGCAGGCCGGACAGGAGCTTCACACCGGACTTTGCATTGCAAGACCTCATCATTTGGATCTTCAACAACAACTCAGACCACGCACCACAGCCTCGCTGCACCTTGGAACCAATGCATCACTTCGGCTGCACAACTCATCTTTGATGTGGATCCTGGCAACAATTTGCAAGCCAGTATTGAAGGTACTTTGTTCAGTAGGTCTAACTCCGTCCCTGTAGCTGGCCCTTGCTCCATCACAGTCGACCTGAACTTGTGACTTTGTCCTGGTCAGGCACAACCAGATATCCACAATTTGCGCTTTGTGCTTTTTGGGTAGATTTTTACAACAATATTTTCAAATTGGATATCTTCAGTTTGGATTGGATTTTTGTCACATTGGTCTTGTTTTATATATAAAAAAATAGTCTATACCGCCGTGAGACCCTTTTGTGGTGTTATTTCACTGTGTTACTGTTTGGAGTGTTCCTCAAATACTTTGCAGACGGCCTCTGAGTTAGCCTGACTGCTGTGTGCCAAGCTAACCAATAGTTGAGCACAGTTTAAGTTAGGGCCTGGTTACGACTACACCCTGAGATAGTTGTGGTTGCTGCTTGAGAAGGGTCCCACCCCCCTTAAGCAGTAACCCAGTTTCTTTTAACAGAGACGCAGGATTACAAGTAAGTAACTTTTCAATAGACCCTATATATTACACTATCCATATTGAAACAGCTGCACAAATTACCACTACTGAGCATGTACAATCAGTAGATCTCTAGGTAACGTCCCCACTGTTAATGCTTTCAAGCATCTCTGGGTTGGTGCATGTGACACCACTGATTTTTGTCGTTTAGTTATTTAACATACTGGCCTATATTGCATCCTTTAACTCCATCCTCTCCAGTTATGCTGTTCTTTACCAATGCCTTTAATGGGAAGAACCCCATGGAAAGCGAGTATGACTAACTTTCTCATCAGTACTTATTTATTTCAGTGAAGCCAACCTCTAATAAAGATATCTAACCATCTGCAAGAAAATACCTCAAAATTAGGTTTCATTGGCATATTCTGAAAACCATAGGGTCACCCTTTAGAGTGTAATTTGCAGGTGTGGGTATATCTAGACTGGCTTTGGATGTACAAACATTTATTTCCGGCAATTTATCTGGTCAATGTTATCATATGTGGAAAGCACCTCACAAGGGGAACTAATAGTATTGGATGTGTAAGTTGTTATTGTTTACTCGAAGAATGAGATTTAAATGAGCCATTGTTTTTTTTCTTACAGATATAGTTCACAGAGATCTAAAACTCGAAAATATTTTAGTGAAAACCAGAGATAATGAAAATGATAATGAAATGAAGCTAAATATAAAGGTAAACACCAACATTAAATTACAGTAAGAATGTACACTGAAATGTGACTGCTCTAGGCATTCAGGATTGTATATGATATTATAATTACAGTGATTATCTGATATATCTGGCAAGCTGCATCAACATCTCCAAGCACTGTATCCACCCTTCCGGTGAAAATGTTAAAAATATGAAGTCTTTGCTCTGAAAAAATAAACAGTTTCTTTCAGAAAATAGATAGATTTATTGTACTTTTAGGTCTGAAAAATAGTAACAACCCATTTTCTGGATACCGAGTGTATTTCAGGTATTTAATTGGTACATTTAGAAACTGCTAAATGAAACACTGTGCCTTACTACCTTTCCCAAACCCTGGATGAATTTTAGATATGTGGGCTTATTCCTTTTATATAGTTAAATACCAAAATATACAACTCTCCTATATTGAGTGTGCCTCTGTATGCCAAACCGTTCTTCCCTTATTAAAAAATAATGTAACATGGTAAAGTGTAAAATAATACCACTCCAGCATAGCCTCACTTAGATAACACAATAAAGCACAGCTGGGCTTATAAAATAAATGCGACTCCCTCCCTAGAATTTGTCAGTTGGGATTACCTACACAAATCATAAATCCTGCCCCCCAATTTAAAAGCCATAACTCTCGTCAATGTATGTATACAAACACATATGTGAAACTTCAAGTATCAGAGGTAGAGGAGGTAGAAGGGACTTGTTCTCCAAAAAGTCATACTGTAAAACACAGAGTGTTTCTCTTTTCTTCCCCTTTAGGAATTCTAGATGGCAGAGAAATGTATTTAAATAACCCTCACCAACAAGGGTTTGCCCTCGGTGGCATGCTTCATCCTTAGGTTATTCCCATTCCGCTGCTGATTGGGCATGCTGCGACCTACGGGTACGTGGGATAGGAACTCCTGTAATCACACTTCCATCAAGGCTGCTTCCATGCTCAGGGAACACGCCTACGGCTCTGAGGATCCCCCGTTTTGGACTAATGAAGCCTCATCAAGACTAATAACATATTTTCAAGAAACATCACCGATTAGGTGCTGTATGTATTGGTATTGATTCTTTATTTTCATATGAGCATGCAGTGAATTTTGTGCTAACAGGATTGGCATCAGGGAGTACATTTTCTTGCTCCTAAAGAATAGCCTTGGGGTAGGGCTAGAAACATGTCGACCAGTGAAACTCAGGGACATTATGCAATTGAGTTTTCGTTTTTCCCCATGTTTTTACCATACAGGATAGAGGTGTAAATAAAGTATATTTTTCCTATTAGCCAGGTATTTGTAATCTGTCTTTTAAAAAAAAAAAACTCCTACTTTTTTTCATCTGGATTAGTCTAATGCTTTCAGTGCTCCCCTATACCTGTAGGTCGCAGCATGCCCCGTTCCGCAGCAGAACAGGAAGAACCCTGTGATGAAGCATGCCACCAAGGGAATACACACACACACACACATATATATATATATATATATATATATATATATATATATATATATATATATATATATATATATATATATATATATATATATATGTATATAATAATAATGTATAGGAGCATGTTGTGCAATTCACGGAACAAACATGAGATTGGAGATTGCTCTGATATTGGTGGTGGGTGGGGGGGGGGGGGGGTTAGGAAGTTCCAGGTTTTTAGAAGACATGGCACAGATGTAAATGGATTTATGACCGAGGAATAGCGCTTTTAACAGGCAACGTTTTCTGATGGAAGCTAATCCAGTGACAAGATGTGAGGAAATATGTCGTCTTCTGTTATGACCCAAGATGGAATGCATATCTTCATATTGAAAGTTTCGAAGATGGGATATGGTACACTAGGAGACCAATATGTGAGTTACAGTAATCCAGCCTTGCCAAAGTCAGACTGAGGTATCATTTTCCAATGATAGGCTGTGATAAGATGCAGAATGGTATACAGCGTGTATAACATCAGACTACAGGTACTTTATTCTTTGAAACAAAATTTATCAAACATGATACACAGGTTGCATGCAGAACTAGATTAACCCGGGTGGGCCCCTTGTTCTTGTAAATCTTGGGGTCACCTGGGTGAAAACCAGGCGTCTTTGTCTGCAAAGATGACAAACTCATTTTTATCAGATTTAAGACAGAGTATTACTATTTATTTGGACAGGTGAAAAACTTTGTAAATTCTCAATGCTCTCCATCAAAAAGATAAATTAGAAACTTTAAAACAAACTGCCTTTCACAAATAAAAAATACAGTAAAAAATCCTGAAACTATCTCAATGCACTCAGCTCTCAATTTACACATTTTTGTGAAAGCGAGGTAGAAAAGTTAATGTGACTGACCAACTACCTGCGTATAGGCAATGACCCACAGTTTTTTGTAAAGATATAGAAAATGATAGGCCAAACATGGGGGAACCAGTCGAAATAGAGCACAGGAAGGAGAAAAAAACCTCACAGGTTAGTTGTCCAGCTTCTGATTAGGCATCCTCACCAGATCACCAGACCCCCATAATAAATGAATAGATGCAGTTTTGCATAAACCACAGTGGTGCTCATTACAGACATATTGAAGTGCTAATGTGGTAAATTTGCCCCCAGAATTACTGATCCTGGAGGAATCTGTAATTCTGGGATTGTACTTTACAAGAACATTACAAATTGGACTCCGAGAGTGGCAATAACCTGGGAAAGGAGTACTTCTGTACTGATTTCTGTGGATTACTTCCCATTGTTTACCACACAGAGATTTTAGTTGCTTTTTGTCGCTGACATGTCTTGGGAAGGGAAAACATTAGTAAGGTGTTGTTTACGCATCCTTTGTAACCTTGATGCTGCCAGTAACTGTGACTTAACTGCCAGTTCCAGATTATGTGGCCGCTCATTATATGAGCCAGTGTTTCGGCTTGACATGCAATAGACTAAGAGGATTTGCAGCAGTTGAGACACATATCAGGTGAGCCCTCTTTTCTGCTTCTATTGTATTGAAGTGGTATAGGAACTGATCTATGAATGACTTTTCCACCTAATGACTACATTTTAAGTCATCAAAAATTATTCTCCAATAAAGAATCTTTCATGGATTCACATATCTTCAGTCTTCCTCGTTGTCATGGTGGGAGTCTCACAGTAATATTAACAGGCAGTGCCAAACATAAGTATTAAGAATCTTAGAGAAGCTAAATGATATTGGTAACCAACTCACATTGTTTTATAAGTAGCACATTTCAGCCAGTCAGAACACAGACCCTGAAGCACTCTTCCCTTGCAGGGCCACCATACGTCAGATTTCAAGCACAAGTTTGCAAAAATTAATGTAAGAGGTATTCGGAATGGTGAGCCCCAATGGGAAGGTGGGAGGGTCACTTGTGAACCTATGGAAGATATCAATACTGGAGAACCACAGTGTACAGGTAAGTAACTTGTTTCTTCTCCAGTATTGAATCTTTCATAGATTCACATGCTTGAATCAGATTAGTATGCAGTACTAAGCCCAAAAGAGGCAGTAAGTATGGCAAACCACTCTGATTTAGAAAATGACCATGCCGAAATGTCAAATAGCAAGACCAAGCTAATATTTCCTTTTCCAAATATGAAACTTTAAATATAAAGCAAGAGTTGCTATGTAAAAAACAACAATCATTACTTTACTGAAAAAGGCGACATAAGACCTGTTGCCCAACCGCAGCATCTGCTTTCTAAGACAAATACAAACCATAATGCTTGGTGAAGGTATGGACATTAGACCACTTTTCTGCTCGGCAAATGTCCAGTAAAGAAACCCCAGCAAAGAGAGCTGTTGATGTTGCCACAATTATCCAGTATTGGATCTTTAGATTCACATGCTTGAATCATTCCCCGTCGTTGAAGTGGGAGTCCCACAGTACCATAAATAATGCAATATGTATTACTATCATAGGCTATAATTGCATTGAAAAGTCAGTTCAGTAGCCTATTTCCTACTATTAAAAGGTACCAAACTTGAACTATAGCTGATCAGGCGAAGGCACTCTCCAAAACACTCCCAATGGAGGCTGAGTCCCTCAGATTTTGTACTGCATGTCGCGTGCTGGGAGTCTTCCTGATGTTTTAACAAAAAGGGGTAACCCTGTGTCCCTCAGAACCTGGGTATGCGTGATTAACAAAAAGTGGTTCTGTTGGGTGTTCGCAATAATTACTTTGAAGCAGACTGAAACAGCTCAGAAGCACAAAACAAGCAAAAACTCTCTGAAGGCAAAGTTTTTATATATTAAAAACAAGAATCGACAATATACACTGGAATTACTTCATTCCGTCATAGTACTAATAAACACTTCAAATTCGTGAATAGTGACTGTGGTGATCAAAGTGACTAGTGCATTGCATATAGTGACACTTATATACAAAACATGTATTTACAATAAAACCACAAAAAGAGGGGGGAGGGGATGGGAACAACGAAGTGTTTTTTGTTGTTGTAAGGCCAGTATTGCGAAAGTAAATATTCCAAGGAAAACAAATGGTTAATGGACATTAACCATTTGTTTTCCTTGGAATATATAGAAGTGTCACTATATGCAATGCACTAGTCACTTTGATCACCACAGTCACTATTCACGAATTTGAAGTGTTTATTAGTACTATGACGGAATGAAGTAATTCCAGTGTATATTGTCGATTCTTGTTTTTAATATATAAAAACTTTGCCTTCAGAGAGTTTTTGCTTGTTTTGTGCTTCTGAGCTGTTTCAGTCTGCTTTAAAGTAATTATTGCGAACACCCAACAGAACCACTTTTTGGGAGTCTTCCTGAGCTCTGCTCAGCCATCTATCAACTGGTATAGTAAAACTTAATTTTTATTACTGCTATGCCTGAAACGCCAACAACAGGGTTCTGTTGGACCTATGGAACTAATGTGAGGACAAGTCTTTATTGATTTCCCACAACAATTGAATTCTTCTCTTTCAAATTAAGTAAGACTGCTTTCATGGATTACAAAATAGAAGAGGATAATAACATTTCTTCGACCTCTACCAAGGTCACATAATGGAGCAGAGCATACAATACGCTCCCAAGATGTTCCTATGAAAGGCTCACCTGAGTCCACTAAGTTCAAAAAGGAGAAAAGTAAATTCTCATAAACATATATCTCTAAATATATATCTTCTGCTCTTCACCTGGAGTTCACTCCTCAATGTCCTCTTAAGGCACTTCAGTGGCGTGGCGAAGCCCAGGGCTGATAGCATTGCCTGGACCACCTCCTCATAGTCAGTAACTCCATCGTAAGCGAGGATGGCCTGTCAGTGATGCTGATGGCATTGACACTGGCCCACTGTCAAAAGCTTTATCTATTTCCATTTCCTTTTACGATGGCCCTATTGGCACTTTGCTGTCGAGAGACCACATCTTTGATGAGCGTAACCCATTGACGTTGTCCACGCTGTTGTCCAATGCAGTCGTCAACTGGGGGTCGTTGGTGGCTGGTAAACGGCGCCCGTCGTCGTCCATGCCTTTGTCGAATCGTCAATGGTGGCCACGTCCAAGGCATAAGCATAATAACGATTGTATTTAATCAAGAGTTAGGGACATATCGTACAATTTGAAGCAGTCCATGGCTCCTCAGTATTCCGTAAAAAACATATTATAAACAGAAACAGGTACAAAAATACGATTACGAACTAACACCTCTCTCTTCTAGTCTTAGCAAGGAGCTCTTGTGTAAGCATTCTCCTTGTTCAAAGTCTTCAAAGTTTGCTTCACATTTTTATGCCACTTCAACCAACTCTAAGAACAAAACTGGATAGGTCCATAAATACGTGGTGGGGGCTAGACCCTTTATAGAATATATAACACAAATTGCCCGAACCACAAAATCTCTACAAGCTTATTAGGAGGGAAAAGATCGATTTATTTGAAGTCCCTGTGTCTTGCATTGAGCCATCCATGGAAAGACGTTAGCTCTGCCTGACTCCCCTGCCACAGGAGCCAGACGTCGTCAATGTATCTATACATAAGTTGAAGGAACTAGCTTTGATGTACAGTTTCAAATCATGGGGACGATGGACGTCACATCGCTATATACTCAAATCCCTCAAGAAGAGGCTCTACAAGTGATGGAGATTTACCTTGACCAGAGAGAAAGACCACATCGTGTCCCCACTGCCTTTATCTTAGAATTGGCAGAAATAGCACTTAAGAAAAACGATTTCACCTTTAATGGTGAGTATTACATGCAAGTGAAGGGGACCGCCATCGGGTGTCCTTATGCCCCAGAAATGGCGGTTCTGTTCATGGCACAATACGAACAGAAGTTCGTGGAAGCTAACATCCCATTCAGAGATAAAATTTTACAGTGGTACAGATACATTGACGACGTCTGGCTCCTGTGGCAGGGGAGTCAGGCGGAGCTAATATCTTTCCATGGATGGCTCAATGCAAGACACAGGGACATCAAATTCTCATTAGAAAACAGCACTGGCCGCATGACGTTTTTGGATGTTGAAGTGAGATGTGAGGAAGGACAATTCGTAACATCGCTCCATAAAAAGGCGACTGATAGGAACACCATCCTGCACCATAGAAGTGCCCATCCACGCAATTTAAAGGCCAATCTGCCCTATGGGCAATTGCTCAGAATGAGGCGTAATTGTTCGGATGTGGCTGATTATGAAAGACATGCGAGGTCTTTTTGTCATGACATGCAGGACAGGGGCTACCCTAAGAAGCTCCTTAAGCACTCATTCAAACGTGCTAGATACACGCCGAGAGAATGCTTGCTGCAGCTTAAGCAACGCCCTCCGATGAACAAAATGGTGTGCGTCACAAGGTTCTGTCCCGACACCCACAAGTTGCGCCTAGCTGTTCTAAAGAACTGGCATCTATTAGAAGGTTTGAATTGTCCATTCCCTAAGCCCATCTTCGCTTATAGAAAAAATCGAAGTATTGGCGAACAATTGATTAGAGCTGACATTACCATTCCAAAACCTAAAAGTGACCTTTTGGCACAATGGAACCTAAAGCCCGTGGAAGGTCATCACAGGTGCAGCAATTGTGTTGCTTGTTCTACTACAATTGAGGGCAATGAATTTGTCCATCAGGGAACTAAGTGGAGACATACAGAATTCTCCAATTGCAAAACGAAAAATGTTGTTTACGGAAAACTTTGCCCGTGCTCACTAATCTACATAGGCAAGACTAGCCAACAAGTCAACCAAAGGATCAGCCAGCATCGATCACACATAAAGAAAAAAATAATGACCGCTCCGCTGGTTGAGCACTTCTGTGATAAAGGCCATAATGAACATGCATTTAAATGGTCGGTGTTATTCACTGTGAATTCAATGACAAAATGCCACGATATTAAGCGTGCCTTACTGCAGAAAGAGGCTTATCTCATTTTGAAATACAATAGCACTCAAAAAGGCCTTAATAGCTTGTCTGAGATAGCCCATATATAACTGGCATAGACATACAACATAGCGGACTGCCATCTGTCTGACATCCCTGGACTTAATCTGTAGCCTTACGTCCTCTTTTCACTAACACATTTTGCGTATAAAGAGTAAGCGTGGCCACTGCCTGGCAGGTAGATATATGCAATCTTAATAATGGGTGCAGCGTCACCTACAGACTCCCTACATGCTCTGTTACAAAAGTTTATTTTTTTAAGGGTGCATGCAATACACAATCACAATAATGACCCTCAATGTGCTCGCCGTACTTGTGGAATAAATGCTATTTAAATCAGCATTTGTCAAATTTAAATGAAATGGCCCGTTTTAACATTAGTGTTCAGATACGAGTTGCCAATAAAGTTTTGATAGTTTAAACCCAGTGCGTAACCAAAATAGTTAAAAAATAGATTTTCTGCCTCCATTCATTTACCATGACACCACGTAACAGGCGCGCCCTGATTTTACATGCGCTTCTCATACTAAACATAATTTTCTCGTAGGGCAATTATGAGGACACTACAAGTCCCATCATGCCTTTTTTGGAGGTGGGCTTTAAATACAGGAAGTGCTTGGGCGGCCATCTCTTGTGAGAAAACTTTGATCACACCAGCGGTGTGCTGTTATTTGCAAGCAGGTAAATGCCAGGACATGTTTTCCTGTCTATTTCACGCTTATAATCAAGTCAAGTCAAAAAGGCTTTATTTCGACATATAAAAATATCTTAAAAAGCATACATACAAGTAAAATTCATTTCAGAACATTAAAAACTAAATTCAAGTTTTTGTTAAAAAAACCCCTTGCATGATTTAAGACTGCAATTTAAACTGTTATTATTTGGGGGAGAAATAATTAAATTACCTAAAATAGGCATGGTTTTAAGGTAAACCATAAAAATAAAAACTTAATTAAACAATTTGTCTGAGTCTTTTTGACCGAATCCGCCATGCCCACCCAAGATACTTCGAGGTGGCGCATACATAAAAAGTACGAGTGTCTGAAAGAAGAATCCTTAGTGCCACATTACAGTGTCTAGTTCCCAGTGTGCGACACATGGGTTTTAGCCATTTTGACCGTGGGACTTTATAGGCAGGACACTCGAATAAAAAGTGAGGGACCGATTCATGGCGCTGTGGGCAAAAAGGGCACCAAGGAGCAGTCTGGTAGGGAGTTTTCCAATGACTAGTAAATTCCATGACGGGGAGAAGGCCAATTCTAAATTTGAAATACAGAGATCTTTCCCAAGGGGCTGAAATAATGTCCAAATACAGTTCTCTAATGGGGACATCTTTAGACTCCATGAAGATTCTAGTCGACTTACATATCGAAGTAGAAGAATTCCTTCTATTCGCCACCCAGTTCCAATAAAGCTGTTTTATCGTTGATTTGGGCGGGGCTGTCTGTTGGTACCATGCTTCTTCCAGCCCCAGATTGGTGAGTAATGCTTTGATATCCGTAAGCCACTTTATTTTCGCCCAACCTGTCGATCTTAATATCTCCCGCAGACCATCCGCATAACTTGAGAGTTCAGGGACTCTCCAGATGCGGGCCCACAGAAGCAAAGGGCGTAGCTTTGCTAGATCTTCAATCGCCCGACAACCCATGTCCAGTTGTAAAGGCAAGATGGGGACAGAAGGGCCAAGGGACATCAAGCTTCTCAAGAAGGTGTTCTCAGCTCGAGTAAGATCTTTCAAGTTCGACATTCCCCACAATTCCGCCCCGTACAAAGCAGCGCTTACTCCTCTGGCTGAGTAAATATCCAAAACTGCAGCTATTGGTTTGGTTGAGGCTGCTCTCTGCTCTTTCAGCAGGGTCCCGGTTACTCTTTTCAAATTTAGCAACATTTTGGTCAGATGCTGGTCCCATTTCATGGAATCCACCAGACGGATACCCAGATAGTCAAAGGTCTTGGTCCTGTCCAGTGCGACAGAGCCCAATGTTGGAGGAGGGCCATGTTTTTGCGGAGGATTCAAGATAAGATACTTTGTTTTGTCTGTATTTATACAGAGTCCTCTTTGTTTGCAAAAATCGTCAAATCCAGAGAGAAGCTGTTGTAGGCCCATTGGCGATTTTGACAAGAGCAAAGTATCGTCCGCAAAAAGCAGGGTGGGAATTAAACGACCTGCCAGGCGAGGGGCATCTGCTGGTATCCTTGACAAGTGTTCCACCACCCCATTTACATAGAGCGAAAAGAGTGTTGGGGCAAGAACGCACCCTTGCCGCACTCCTCTATTCACATCTATTCTTCGGGTCTTTTGGCCATTCGGACCCCAGCGAATTTGGGCATAATTGTTTTCGTGGAACTTCATGATCAAGTGAAGCAGATAGGGTGGCAGGCCAAGATCACTGAGAACTTTCCATAAGTTGTTTCTGGGGACCAAATCGAAGGCCGTCCGGAGGTCGATAAAGGCAAGATATAAAGTGCCCTTCCCAATCGTGACGACCTTCCAGTGGATCATAAGTAGCCTTAACGATTGTTCAATTGTTCCTGTACCAGTTCGGAACCCTGCCTGGAGATCCGAGAGTATCCTGTTTTCATCTGCCCACTGCTGTATTCTAGTTAGGAGGACCTTGCCTGCTACTTTTTGCGAACAGTCTATCAGGCTGATCGGCCTGTAGTTCGCTGGGTCTTCTCTTGAGCCTTTTTTGTGTAGAGGGACCACTTCGGCGGCCATCCAGGAGGCGGGCAGAGGAGCACCCGCCATGGCAGCGTTCAAAACAGATGAAATTAACATACTCCAATCGCCTAGGTCTGCACGGAGCAGGTCGCCCGGGAGACCATCGGGGCCAGCCGCTTTACGCGGGACAAGAGATTTTATTGCACCTTCCACTTCTACCTTGGTGAACAGACTTTCCTCAAGTCTCTCCTTAACTCGAGGGAACTGAGGTAATACGAAATCCATTGCTTCAGCTGCAGTTGCCGTATACAATTTCGAAAAATGTGAGTACCATAGATCCTCAGTTATGTTGCAAGTGATGACTGTGTCAAGAGGTCTGTTTTTCTTGCGTAATAAGTCCCAGAAACCTTTTGCGTTTTTTCCAACACTGGCGATTCGAAGTTCCTGCCAAAATTCGTCTTCCCAGTCTCTCCTTGCTGTTTTAAGCTCCGCTTTATAGCCCTTTCGTTTGGTGGCTATTAAGGATGCATCTCCACTTTTTACAGCCAATATCAGTGCTCTCTTTCTAGCACGACACTCCTTCGAGTACCATCCGGGTTTGCCCTGCCGCTTGTCGCGGTTAGTGTTTCCCTTTTTTACTTTAGCCTTGAATAGGTCCCCAATTGACAGCGAGACCTCACAGAACAACGCTGTAATCCGATTTGGGCTGACAGGCTCATTTTCTAAGAAGGCGCAGGCTGTAGAAGTAACCGCTCTGATGCATAACAGTTTCTCTTCATCTATTGCCACTTTGTCCCATTTCAGGCGTCTTAAGCAGTTTGAGGGAACCACCCCTCCCAATGGCCCTGTCGCTAATGTATCATGGTTTCCACAAGCTGGGTGAATCTTCCTCCACCAATATGATAGGGTCAAGGAGAGAGCGTTGTGGTCGCTATCCAGGGAAGGTAGGACTATCATATCCTTCATGTGAGCCCATAAGGAAAAGTTTAGAAGGATATAATCAATCCGGGATGAGTGACCAACCCTGTTATATGTGTGTGCCCCCGCTAGGTCTGAAGGTGTCCTCCCGTTGGCTGCTCTCAGGCCATGCTCCAGTGTGAGTGAATTTAGCTGGATGATTCTGGGGGTCCAACTGTTTATAATTGGAAGATCAAGTGACGGGACACCTCTCCTTGAATCTTCGTCATATAAATCCAGGGATTCATCGGGCAACAAGGGCTCGAATGTACAATTAAAGTCCCCCATGACCATAATTAATGAATCGCTGCTACACTCACCCAGAACTACCTCCAGGTCCGTGAGCGTTGGTGACAAGGCTCTCCCAGAGGCCCCTCGAGTGTAGATGTTAATAATCTCCAGTTTTTCAGCTCTCCTCGGGCATGTTACGGTGAGGCGCATCAAGTCTGGAGATTTTTGGGGATGATGGTGTACCCTCCAACCCAAGGAAATGTCTACCCAGACTAAGAGACCACCATAAGGGCGACCTCTTCCCGATGTTGGAATATCTGCCGGGACAAAAAAGGAGGTATGGCCCACTCGGTGCCTAGGTTCTACGCACCACGTCTCTTGGAAAGCACAGACTGAATGGGGTTCAATAAGTGCCACCCAGTCCGGGACATCTAGCTTGCTGTTTAAACCTGCCACATTCCAACTAATGGCTTTCAGGGATGCATGATGCAGGGACTCATCGCATCCGGCATTCCCACCCTGTGGACCGGGAGTTTGAGCTCCATCCACTACCTCAATATTCACTGACCCGTCGCCTGGGAGAGAGGAAATAATTAAGTTAGGCGGGGATTGGGGCGCAACAATGCTGGACAAGTGTACCTCCCCAACTATGCATATTGTATTGACCCTAGGAGGGGAGGCATTAGTTACCGCTAAATTATCAAGTCACCAACCCCAACCCTGTGGAGGGGCTGCTTGAGTAGGTGTCCATGCCCTTGCTCTGGGGACCAAAGTTGGATAATGCGGGAACCATGCTCCTCTGCCCCCACCTTGAAGGGATTTTTTAGGCCCCATTAGAGGAGGGGGGTGATAGAAGTACCCCAAATCCCTAGTTTGTATGTCGCAGAAGTTGTAATGCGACTGCTGACTACAAATCATGCCTGCTGCTCTGGGGTCGTTGAAATTGATCAACACACAATCCCCAGTAATCTCCTTACGTCTGTTACCAATCCAACCCACGCGTCGAACGAAGGCTATTCTACCATCGATATGCCCTGGGAGGGGTCTATTAGCTTTGAGCCAGGAGAGCGTCTTGTGTTTAAGGTCAGAGTATGACTCACAAGAACCCTCTTCAAGCTCAGGGACCCCCGTTAAAATTACCACATAAGGCTTACAGCCAGGGGGAAGGCTAGCATTTGGCGTGTGCCTTCTTGCCCTGTCTTTAGCCGGAGATTTTACAGTGGTTTTTTTTGGAGGTTTGGGCATGGCCTGCTTAGCAGGAGTTGGAGGGGATGGGGTTGTATCACCCTTCGTTGCGGACACTGTGCTTCCAGGAGCCTTGGTGTTAGGCACTATAGGCTTGGAATTTACAGCAAAGTTAACCTTAAGTGCCTTGGGAGCCTGGGTACTATCTTTGTTCCTTGGTCGGGCCAGACTAGACTCAGGGGTAGGAGTTGGTGGTGGGGGTGTGGTTCCGGAGTTGGGTTGCAGCAATTGGGGAGCCTTTCCCGCGGCAGGCGTCTTTTGGCAAGATGTAGGCTCAGGGTGGGCTATAGAAATAGAGGGGACTAAGGGGACAGCACCGCTCCTTAGCCCTCCATTTTCTTCAACCTGGGCCTTCGCGTGAAATTTGACTAATGATTTCACCGCGTAAAAATTGTCCAGCATTGACTGTTCAAGTGAGGCTAGTTTGCGAGTGAGGCCATCAATCTTATCTACGAGAGGCATCACCACAGACTTAATTATGCTCTCAACTTGAGGGAAAATGCTAATATCTATAGGAGCCATTTGGCCAGGGGTGCCCTCCAATGAGAGATCTCCGGTGTGGGTCACGTATGATTTTGGGTGAGAGGCCTGATTAGAACTAGTGCCCCCTTTAGGTACAATGTTCCTACTTACTTTACTCTGGGGCTTTAGAGAGCCGCCTCTGCGGGGGCTAGCAGGACGCTTTCTCTTCTTTTGTAAGACTGGGCCCGGAACTAGATTCTCTGCAAGTGTGGTTTGGGGAACTACGACTCTAGGAGTACGGACTTCGGTGTGTCCTACAGTGAGTGGGGAATTCACAGCTTCCCTAGAAGGCACAGGGGGGCTAGAAACTTCATGGGTTTCAGGATTGCAATCCAGAATTTGTCCCCCAGGTGGTGAGATACTTTGGGCAGAGGAATTGGAGTGTGTCGGGTCAAGTACAATGCTTGGTGCAGTGGTAGTTACCCTTTCTAAACTAGCCCTAATCCGACTTACTCTCTCGTCAATTGTTGGGGAATCAGTAATCAGCAATGGAGTTAGGGGAATATGTCCAGGGCTAGCAGCTAGGGCAATGGCACCCAGAGATGAGCGCTTGTTAGACATACTCGTAGAATCCCGGGATAACCTTCGTTCTGCCAGGATTATCTCCTTTTCGACTATGGAAACTGCTCGAGTTATGAACTGGTCCATAGTGCCTAGAACAACGTCTCCTGCAGATTTCTTTGTCTTACAGGATCGAGTACCTGAAGCCATTGTCCAGTACGCTAGGTGCGCACTTTACGGAGCCAAGGGATATGGCCCAGCCCGGCCTCTTCCGGCCCCGGACGGCCACAGACGGCCCGCCCTTTGCCCGGGCTTCGCTCGGCGTCCCGCTAGTGTCCCGCTAAGCGTCAGGCAGTTTGATATGTAGAGGGCGTTGCAGGTGGGGGCGTGTCAGAAGGTGGGCGCGTCCGCTCTCCGGTCTGGGGAAGCAGGGACTCCTGGTCTACTGAGTCCCTGCTTAGCGCCGGCGAGATTGAGCTTCCAGGCGCCTCCCAGGTGCAGCACGCAGATCACCTCTCCCTTCCTTGACCGCGAAGCGGCACCCGCGGAGCGGGTGCGGCGAGGTGCAGCGGTGATTTCAAGCCCAGCAGCAGTAGGAGTTGTGTGGGTCCAAACGGGTCCAATACAGCAGCAACAACCACTTTCAGGTGGGTCCCAGCGGCTACTGCACACGCCCGCCTTTTACTCCTGGATAGGCGGGGGCGTGTCAGAAGGTGGGCGCGTCCGCTCTCCGGTCTGGGGAAGCAGGGACTCCTGGTCTACTGAGTCCCTGCTTAGCGCCGGCGAGATTGAGCTTCCAGGCGCCTCCCAGGTGCAGCACGCAGATCACCTCTCCCTTCCTTGACCGCGAAGCGGCACCCGCGGAGCGGGTGCGGCGAGGTGCAGCGGTGATTTCAAGCCCAGCAGCAGTAGGAGTTGTGTGGGTCCAAACGGGTCCAATACAGCAGCAACAACCACTTTCAGGTGGGTCCCAGCGGCTACTGCACACGCCCGCCTTTTACTCCTGGACAGGCGGGGGCGTGTCAGAAGGTGGGCGCGTCCGCTCTCCGGTCTGGGGAAGCAGGGACTCCTGGTCTACTGAGTCCCTGCTTAGCGCCGGCGAGATTGAGCTTCCAGGCGCCTCCCAGGTGCAGCACGCAGATCACCTCTCCCTTCCTTGACCGCGAAGCGGCACCCGCGGAGCGGGTGCGGCGAGGTGCAGCGGTGATTTCAAGCCCAGCAGCAGTAGGAGTTGTGTGGGTCCAAACGGGTCCAATACAGCAGCAACAACCACTTTCAGGTGGGTCCCAGCGGCTACTGCACACGCCCGCCTTTTACTCCTGGACAGGCGGGGGCGTGTCAGAAGGTGGGCGCGTCCGCTCTCCGGTCTGGGGAAGCAGGGACTCCTGGTCTACTGAGTCCCTGCTTAGCGCCGGCGAGATTGAGCTTCCAGGCGCCTCCCAGGTGCAGCACGCAGATCACCTCTCCCTTCCTTGACCGCGAAGCGGCACCCGCGGAGCGGGTGCGGCGAGGTGCAGCGGTGATTTCAAGCCCAGCAGCAGTAGGAGTTGTGTGGGTCCAAACGGGTCCAATACAGCAGCAACAACCACTTTCAGGTGGGTCCCAGCGGCTACTGCACACGCCCGCCTTTTACTCCTGGACAGGCGGGGGCGTGTCAGAAGGTGGGCGCGTCCGCTCTCCGGTCTGGGGAAGCAGGGACTCCTGGTCTACTGAGTCCCTGCTTAGCGCCGGCGAGATTGAGCTTCCAGGCGCCTCCCAGGTGCAGCACGCAGATCACCTCTCCCTTCCTTGACCGCGAAGCGGCACCCGCGGAGCGGGTGCGGCGAGGTGCAGCGGTGATTTCAAGCCCAGCAGCAGTAGGAGTTGTGTGGGTCCAAACGGGTCCAATACAGCAGCAACAACCACTTTCAGGTGGGTCCCTTATAATCTGTTTGAATGGTCATACTTTTGGCTACAAGCGCTTACACTCCCTTTTTGGTTGTTTCGCTAACACAGGACGGCAAATTGAGAGCACATTTCCAAAAATTAAAAAGGTAATAGAAATACATCATTAAGGTAGGCGAAATGATTCCTGCCTTTCCTGGTATTTTAATAATGCATGCACTATGCGAACATTGGAATCAACAGCCCCACCACTAAAACATTTGTCACTATTGTTTTAGGAGCCTACCTTCATGGTGGTGGATTATATATAAGAACGCCGGTTGGCGGCAGTCGACAATAGCAAGGTATGCTTTATGTAGCACTGGGTGACGCCTTAGTATTGAAACCATGAGCTGGTTAGATTCACCAATGCAAAACAAATTCTTAAAATTTCTTGTAGGTTGTCCTGCCTGGCCACGTTTAGAAAAATTTGTTTTAAAATCCTTTACGCCTTAATGCCCTGCTCTACTTACAACCAAGTTTGGTATGTAGCAATTTTCTTTCTCAGCCCATTGCCTTAAAAGAAGTTCGGTTTTGAGAGTGATGTGTAAAATATTTTCTTTGCATCTTACAGATACAAAGAATAAAACAGCCCTGATGAGAGATCAGCGACACTGTGCCTGATCTCGAATCGCGTTGGCACTTTCATAGGGTGGAATAAAATGTCATCTCTACGATACTAGGACTGGCTGGTCCAGTATTGATTTGTTTAAGAGACATTCATTTGCTTATAATTTCCCGCTGATTGGTTTTTCCTATTTTTCTCATTTTTTGATTGTAATGTTTGTTCTAATGTTGTTTGTGATGTAATCTTAGTTTTTTGTAATGTTTGATGCAAGAAATTTTCTTTTTGTACTGTGTAAAGAATCTGTTTTTCATGCATGTACAAAGTATATATAGGTGTGTAAATATTTAATGTATTGTTGTTTTCTGTTATATAGCTTGTCATAACTTGAAAAAGATAATAAACATTGACACTAAGTAGGATGTCGAGGGGGATCACAATAAATTGATTCTTTCCCTCCTAATAAGCTTGTAGAGATTTTGTGGTTTGGGCAACTTCAACAAACTCAGCATGATGATCCTCAGCCCCATACAGTCATGCCTCCAACTGAGATGGTGCAGGCTTCAACAAATTACCCTTCATAACAAAAGGACAAAACCATGCCTACAAATAGACATATCCTTTAATGACATTCTATATAGAAAATGCTAGCAGTGTCTCCTCTCCTACTCTTCAAAAGGTCCCACAACCTTCCCCACCTGAGCAACCTGGTTTTAAATGCAAATGTCTATCTACACATGTGGGCTGCCATTGTCAAAGCTTCCACATTCTATAACAATGGCCTGCAATGCAGAAAATATATACATTCACAGTTTGAAATTGAAAACAAACACCCAGAATCTTTTTCTTCCCAAATTAGCACAATTCAATCTACAGCGATTATTTCAACAAACAAAAAGTTGCTCCATCATGTTTACCTTCCCAGAAATCTCAAAGCAATGGGGCTAGCTATCAAATCGCAAGACATCTCTCAGACCCCAACATATGCCCAGCATAAGCAATACTTCACCAGACACTACTTACAAGGTTCAGAGCAAGAGCCAGAAGTGGGAACTGGATCCATCAGTGCTATAAAGAATAGTTTTCAGTATCCCATTCCCAAAGTCGAAGGGCAACACTTGTTTCATTGTATGATCCAGCATTAACACTTATGCTTCTTTCCCCTTCTTGCTCATACCTACATTTCCACTAAAAGGAAAACCAGTACGCGATCACCTCATCCTCAATTCTCACAGGTGGCAGTAAACCTGTTTTCCTAAGAGAAACGTAAACAAATTAAATAAAAAGGGTTTTGTGTTGTGAACGGCTGAACTTGCTGACTCTGCTAGCTGAAGCGAGAGCTCTGAGTAAATGAACCTTACCTCTGAGAGATTAGAAGTATACTGTGAGAATAGGTTGAGAGGGTTTTACAAGATGGGAGATAAACATATTAGCATGCTATTGTGGAGGAGAAGCTTGTACAGCAGGGATGAATAAAATAACTCCAGTTGGAGTGTTTTTTACGACTGCGGAACAGAGAGAGCAACAGATAGATGATCGTCTGCATGGAGCTATTGCTGCAAGGTGAAGCTTAGCAGACACAGGCTCTACTTCTGATATGACCTTCAATGGAAAATAATGCAGAAACTGCTGCTGAGATGGTTTCAACAGGTGCACGGTACACTATTGATACTATAAGCAGAATTGCTTGTAATTTAATATGAATAGTTTGTTTCTTACTTTAGCTTTTTCCTTGAATATACTTTGCCTGCATTGCTAAAGAACTGTGACTGTGAAGTTGTAGAATTAGTAACTATTCCTATAATTGGAGAGAGGGTGGTCTAGGTGGAGGATCTGACCTTGGCTAAGGGAAATAGTCCCAGCGTGGCCGGGAATTGATGAGGTTAGAGTCTGTGAGCAGCAGTAGCTCCTCAATGTATTGTTCTCTCAATAAGCTCTAGATTATTCCTAAGGTTCCATCACAATTTTATCCCAGGAACCTGACACATTTTTCCCAACTCCAACGCCACTAGCTAAAGAATTCTCTCCATACAATACACACCAAACAATGTCTTATATATGCATATATGCCCATTTATCTTGGTTTATTTTAAATAAATAAATATATATATATATATATATATATATATATATATATATATATATATATATATATATATATACATACATACATACATACATACATACATACATACATACATATACAAAATCCCACCGACTGCGGTTTGGCGAGGAAAGAGACACAGATCACACAGTTTCTGGGCAAGAAATCTTCTTTTTATTTAACGACCCAAACACACAACGCGTTTCAAGCCCTGAAGCCCTTGTTCACGTGCAAATCTGTGCATACGCCATCTTACTTTTAAAGTTAAAAGTAGCCACACCCATTGATTGACATCACAGGTCACAAGATAGTGTGCATAAACAAAAGACTATATGTTCAATGTTTTTTGCTCTGTAAACAACAAACATATTATACAGGCATGTTTAAATGATTCTGCACAATATTATTTTATATACATGTAAATATAAATAAAAACATGTTATGTGCAAGAACACTATTTTATATTTGTTTTGTAACTTAACATTTCATGCTGGATAAATCCAACCTGCGCCTGTTACATGTAGTCCTTTCTGTACAATGATATATAAGTGGATACATTCATGTTTGATCATGTGCAAAGCCTGCATATCTATTTCATAAAAATTAAATTTGTACTTTTTTTTTTTTTTCTTTTTTAGTGCAAAACAAGTGTGTACTGTGCAAAATAGTGCAAATATAAAGTGCTAAAATAGACGACATATAAATAATTCAAGATCTGATGTTATTGTTCTATTGATGCTGGTATACATTTCTAAAATATCTTTCTTTAAGAAAAATGTCAACTAGGGACACAAAACTCTTAAAAATCATGTATAAAAAAATATATATCCCTGCATTAAAAAGAAACTAATTCAATTAAAACCAGATCTAGAGGGAAAGAGAACACTATACATTTATAGAAAACCGGAAATTCATACAATTCATCAGAGCCATTCCTTATTGACTATTTACAATGCTGCTTAATCATACAATAACAAAGATATTCGCATTTAAAAATGATTAATTTATCAAAAATTACGCATATCTGTTGTGTTCAAACCGTTAGGCCATTTACAATCGAACCCTAAGATATATTTGGTTTCCAACTGCCTTAACTGGCGTTCTCTGTTGCCGCCCCTTCTTGATTTGGCCACAGCGTCAATTACATAGTAAGATAGGCAATTGATATCCTTAGCATGAGTTCGTTTAAAATGTCGAGCCACAAGATAAGCTACATCACTGTGGAGAAAGGCTCTTATATGCTGCAAAATCCTGACGTGCACCTGTAGCTTTGTACTACCAATGTAGTTAACCCCACAGGTGCACGTCAGGACATATACAGCATATTCGGTTTTGCAATTGTATGTCCCTTGAATCGGCACCGGGATTACACTAAACGGAGTGGAGTATTCAGACTTGTTACATCCAAATTTACATGCTCGGCATGTTGCACATTTTTTAAACCCTTCAATAGGTTGTAGCCAGGTTGTAACTTTCTTTAATTCTGGCGATACCCTATCTAGAACTGAGCCCATAGTGCTGCTCCTTCTAAAAGTAATAATAGGTTTCTCAACTAGCCTATCTCGAAGGATGTTGTCAGTAAGTACTATAGGCCAGTGTTTGTTAATTGTAGATCTTACCTTACGCTCCTCCCTATTGTACGTAGTAATCAGTCTGGGAGTGTTTTTGATTTAATAAGCAGCTACAGTATCAGGGACTCGTGATGTATCTAGTTGTTGCTCAAAGAGGCTACTTATTGATCTTGCTTTCGCCTTCTCTATTGCATCCTTAAGAATTTTTTCTGAGTATCCTCTGACTTTTAGTCTGCCCACTAGCTCAGATTGACAATTAATAAAGTCCTCCTCATTTTTGCATATGCGTTTCAACCGTAGGGAATACTTGCAATGAGGTGTTTTGGATGCGAGCTGGTTGCGTGTAAGGTAATGTTTCCTAAGGTCGGTTTCCTATATAGGGTACTTTCAATTTTGTCATTTTTTACATAAAGCCTTACGTCCAAAAATTCCATTTCACTTTTGTGGATTTGATAAGTAAATTTGAGATTAAAGGTATTATTATTAATCTCCTCTATAAAGCTACAAGCCTCCTCTTTAGTCCCCCTCCACAAAATAAACACATCGTCTATGTATCTCAAGTACGACACAATGTGTGCATCATAGAGCGCCTGATGGGTGGTTTTGAGGACCCGCTCCTCCCACCAGCCAACATGCAAGCATGCATAACTGGGGGTTAAGCAGGCCCCCATCGCCACACCCCTCACTTGTTTGTAAATATCTTTATCAAACAGAAAATAGTTATTGTGCAGGCACCAACTAATGAGCTCTATAATGACCTTATTGCTCATACAAAGTACTGGCTCTAGATTCCAAAAAATGTTTGACCGATGTTATACCTTGCAAGTGATCTATACTGGTATATAGAGCTTCTATATTGAGAGTAATGAGAAATAGATCATCTGTCCACTTTAATTTATCAATTTTCTGTAGGAAGTCGCCTGTATCCTTAACATAGCTAGGCAACTCCATTACCAAGCTCTGTAGGAAAAAATCTATATACTGGCCTACATGTCCCCACAGACTGTTGATAGCAGAAATAATTGGTCTCCCTGGTATTGAAAAAACATTTTTATGTAGTTTTGGTATAAGATATAGAATCGGCAGTACCGGAAACTCATTATACATAAACTTATGCTACTCCGTAGAGATAAGGCCCTGTCTTTTCCATAATGCAAGATGTTTCTGCAATGTAATCTTGGCTTTATCATACTCTTTTGCACTTGATTTAATATAGCAGCTCACATCACTGAGCTGCCTGTGTGCCTCTGTAACATAATCTTTTCTCGGCCACAAAACAAGATTGCCCCCCTTGTCAGATTTTTTTAACAACCACATCCTGATTTTTCTCAAGTTTGATCACCAACTCAACATACGCTCTTTTAAAAAAAAAATAGATTTCTCTCCTTTCTGTTTTTATGAACAGTATGATTTAATTTTTTCAAATCATTTGTTACCATATCATGAAATACATCAATACTGCCCTTCGGCATGAGTGGTGCAAAACATGATTTAGGCTTGAAAGAACTGATCCGAGCACCTTTTTGGACATGATTAATTTTCCGCAAACTTTCCTGCGTTGCTATATCGGCATTCATCTGCGTAATGGGAAATTCGTTAGCTTCGTCATTGAGTTCATCGACTAACAGTAGGTTAGATATGTCAGATGCTGCAAGACCAGGCACAGCGTTTTCTTCCTAAGTGTCATTAATTTCTTCATTATCTTTGTGTGACTTCAGTGCAAAGAATTTTTTAAGTTTCAGTTTCCTGATGTAACAATACACGTCGATTCTTGTGCGTGCATAATTGAAACTATCTCCTGGGCAATGGTTAAGGCCTAATGCGAGTAGTTGTTCTTCTGCCTTCGTGAGTGTAATTGTAGATAAATTCACCACACTATTGTCTTTTATCGCCGTTTTTTCTGTTGCCAATGCGTTTTCTTTTTTATATTTTTGTTTGCATCTTTTGCGCTGTTCACGTCTTCTTTTTGTTCTTCGGCACTTGCTGCTTTTTTCTGCCGAGGCCGAAGTGTCTGCAATCTGGCCTCCACTAAAAAATTCAATTTTTGTCCCACATTTAGAATGGTCTTTCTTCTAGTAGTGGGCACAAATTCTGTGCTTGACTCACTCGTTAATGATATTGTATCCAGGCTTGCAGTATCTTCATTCATCTGTGCCTCATTTCTTGTTTCCTTATTTTTAATCTTTTTGTTGTACTGTTGTCTTTTCATTGGATCACATTTTTGTGAAAAAGGAAAGATCTGGCCATTCTCATAGTCTTCCAGATCTCGAGTGAATTTGCTCGCGTTCCTTATTTTAATTTTTTCCTCATGTTTCTTCACTCGTTCTTGCATTGCTTCCTTCAGTTTGGTAATTTGATCTTGTTTCAATTTTATCCAATTTCTCACTGATTACTTCAATTTCTTTTATAATCTCCAAGTGGTCGATATGAGCATACTTAATTAAGATCTTGACAAGGTTCATAGAAGCTGCCAAATTACTCTCCCCCCATTCGCGTTACATTAGGTTTATCAAAGCTGGGTGCTAGGAGGATACGCAACCCCTCGGCACCCTTCCAACTTCAGCATATTTTGAGAGTGACCGGTGCTCCCACCATTTAGTTATTTCCAGTTTCCGCTTTTTTCAAGGTCTTTTAGTAATGTTTTAGCATCGGAATCTTTGTCATTTGCTACGCTGGCAGTAGGTTCAGTGTTATTCGAAATACTTGGCCGATTGCCAAACAATTCCTCTGCCGCTAATTCTCTTTCCCTCATTTCTGCGATAGACATATATATATAGCAGTAATTTTAAAGTAAAGATGCATCGGCGTATTGCAACTGAATGACTGTTAGAAGGAAGCTATTAACAGGAGCCTGCTTGTATCCTTCAAATATAGGTTTGCCACCTCAAGTATGCGTTTTGGGTGCTGCTCAAGTGTGGACAAAGTTGGAGCGTGATATATATATATATATATATATATATATATATATATATATATATATATATATATATACGCGTCAGCATGTGGCTGAATTTATTTGTTTGTGACATGCCTTGAAACTCACTCGACAGCCTGCATTAAAGATGTAAAGACATACCTTCCTGTGTGGGCCCTTCCGTTTTTGTGGGTAACTTTGGTGGACTTTTGAACGGCTTGCCTACGCCGTGGAAGGAGCCCCGCTGTGTGAATGCAGACCCTCGACAGATGCCAAATGGCTGAACCTTGAGAGGGACAGGAGCTGATTAATGCAGGCATTTACATGTCGGTGAAGTTGTCAAGGATGCACTACGACCACTGTGGATTTAAGAAACTTTGTTATTTGGGGCAGCTTTGCAAACTCACTCGAGCAATAATCAGAGCACTACAAATACCAGCAGGCTTCGTAGTCTGCCACGCCCACTGGGGCGGGAATTAAGAGGCAACCATGTGCTTTGTAAACCTGCTATTGCACGCCCTGAACAGCCCAGCCCATGAAGAAGTGCAAGGACACGAAACGCGTTGGCAGGTGGCTGAATTTATTTGTTTGTGACATGCCTTGAAACACACTCGACAGCCTGCATTAAAGATGTGAAGCCATACCTTCCTGTGTGGGCCATTCCGTTTTTTTTGGGTAACTTTGGTGGAATATATATATATATATATATATATATCAGCAAACATCCTTTGGCAAGGAGGAGCGGCTTTCAGCTGGTGCCGGCGACGAGCCAAGGACTGGACTCGTGTATTATTATGTAGCAACTAAATAATGACTCCGCACTCTTCTCGGGTAGATTTCAACAGGGTTTATTCCAGCTCTGAAATACTTCCTTCACCTACGCATTTCGAACAAAACTGTGTATATATATATATATATATATATATATATATATATATATATATATATACACACACACACCTAGTACCCACACACTCGTAAAATAAACAGAGACTACATGTGGGCCAAATTGTAGCACCCTGCACACATGCTCCAATCAGCACGTCAGCTGTACAATAACAGGATATTAAAAGCAGAATACCACCACTCACTAAAATGGAACAGACTTCAAAGGGGGTTTAAAGCAGTGATATGGTCTGGTTGATTTGTGGAGGTACGAGGGAGCAAGCAGAGACGTGAGGGAGGAGGTGGGGGAAACAGAAAGCTGCAATAACAGAAAATGCAGTGACGGGAGGAGGTGATCTGTGGATGAGTTATGAGGGTGTGTGATAGGAGACAGAGCTGGTAGAGTGCTGAAAAAGAAAAAAAATAGCCATAAAAACTGAAGCAGTGCATGTTTACAAGTACTTGGTCCATGCTCTAGGGGATGGCTACACACAAGAAGAGGCATGACCACGCATGCCAGGGACAGATGGTGACACTGTGAGACAGACAAGCAAACAGGATGCATGTGGGTGGGCTGAATCCCACAAATTAAACACGTCTCTTCGAAACAATGCATGTGCTGTCTTGCCAAGACCTAAAAAAAACCTGGAAATTCACAAAAAAAACAGAGGTTACAGGGGCGTTCTAGTTTGGTTCAGATTTAACATGCACAAAACCATAGAAGCAGTTATAGTTATACTTATCTGAAGAAACTATAACTTGTGGGCTAAGGTAACTATAAATGACATTATTGATAATATCACTGCAACATTTACAATAAAATTGAGATGAGAAAACTGTGCATGGGGGATGCACGAGTTATAGTTACATTAGGGTACGAGTAATAGTTTCTTCAGATACGTGTAACTATAACTGCTGAATTTCTTTGGTTTTGTGCATGCAAAATCTGAACCTACCTATTATGTCCCGGTATCCTTTGTTTTTTTCTCTCTCTATATATATATATATATATATATATATATATATATATATATATATATATATATATATATATATATATATATATAAAGACCGAGAATGTTACTGCAGAATCAGTCCTACCGCAACTGTAGGAATTCAGGAACGTTTCCATGCGGAACTGTATAAGTGGAAAAGCACAAATTTGATAAATAAATCAGAATTTGAATTCCTTAAGAATGACTATCCGACAATGCCTCAATTGTACCTTATACCTAAGATACGTAAGAATGCTTTGAAACCCCCAGGAAGACCTATAATCTCTGCGATAGGCAGTTTATTTGAAAATACTAGTGTATATGTGGACAGTTTCTTGCAAATGTATGTAAAAAATCTACCTGCTTATGTTCAAGATAGTGGTGATTTTCTCCGTAAAATTTATGATCTAGAATGGAACGATGAATATGTTTTCATGACCCTAGATGTATAGTCGCTGTACACCAGCATTAGACACACAGATGGGCTCAAAGCACTCCAATACTATCTCAACCAAAGACCCATTGCACTATATGACCACACGATCATGCTCCTGCAGATGGTAGAATGGTGTTTAACCAATAACACTTTATTTTTGATCGTCTGCACTATAAACAGCTGCAAGGTTTGGCCATGGGTACTTGCTTCTCCCCCAGCTATGCTAATCTGCATATGGGCTGGTGGGAGACGCAGGTATTGGCAGTCACCCAGGCATCTAGCATGGAGGAAAATGTGATAATCTATAGGAGATATATAGATGACATTTTCATTTTATGGAAAGGGTCAGAAGAGAGTGCCGAGAGATTTGCATCAGCAATTAATGAAAACAACCTTAACCTTAAATTCACATGCTCCACTAGCAAAGAGAAAATACAATTTCTAGATTTAGAGTTGTACGTAGACAAAAATAAAATTCAAACCAAAACATTTCGCAAGCCTACGGCAGGAAACGTGGTATTACATGCACAGAGTTTCCACCCTGTTAAACTCAAGTAATCCATCCCTTACGCAGAATGTCTACCTATGACAAGAAATTGCAGCACACAAGCAGGGGCTAGCGAAGCCAAATCAAACTTATTTGACAGGCTTAGCAAGAGAGGATATAGTGCTCAAACTTTATCCCGAGCAGAAAACAAATGCCGTAATAGAAGGGATCTTCTATTATCAGAAGGAAAAAATAAGAACAAACAACAAAAGAAATCTTTCCCAAATGTGCCAAGGGTGATCACGGGATACAATGCCTATCACAATCACGTGAAAAAGATCTTGCAGAAACACTGGCCTTTGATACAAAATGACCCAGTAATAGGGCAGTGGTGTGACAGAAGCCCCTCAATCACTTTTAGGAGGGCCAAGTCGATGCGCAACCAGCTGGTAGATAGTGCACCGACTATTACTAAGACACCCAACTGGTTAAACAATCAAAAAGGTTTCATCAAGTGCACAAAATGCAAAGCGTGCAAACAAGGCGTAAACACTAAAGAGGTTCCTGTTCCTTTCAGAAATAAACCGTACACCATCAGAGGCTGCTACTCTTGTAAAACAGAGTACGCAGTTTACGTCCTTGTTTGTAAATGCGGCAAACGTTATGTAGGAAGCACTATCCATCCGGCACATGTCCGTATCCTACAGCACTTGCGAGCCATAAACAACAATGATGAGACCTATCCTGTGGCTAGGCACATACACAAAGCACATGCTGGTAACAGTGCTGACATCAAATATTTTGTCATGACAGCATTGTCAAAAGTATCAGAGGAGGGAATCGCAGACTTGCTCTTAGGCGTCTGGAATCGAGATCTATTATCTTGCTGGATTCCAAGATCCCGAATGGGCTCAATGCCGATGAAGCATTAACTGTACATTTATAAATTAGCGCAGTAATACTCCCTCAACCTTTCCCACTCGTGAACATCTACATCCTCACTTGTGTAAATACTTTGTTCCCTCTGTAGCACTTTGATTTGATTATCCAACATTGAGTGAATCTAGCACGGCAACTTCGAGTTTTAAACAAATATGGGTGGTGACTTGGGGTCCTTAACTTGTATTAAATAGGGGCTGTTGGACTCTAAACCGCACCTTGGTTCATGACTGTGTTTTATACTTTATGAAATGATACACACACAACTTTACTCCACTTGGAGACGAGGCTCGCAGGAGTACCCTTTGTGTAAATTACGTATCGTTGTAAATATAATTTGCTTATTTGAATCGGTTTATTTATTTTCACAGTATGATTCATTGTCATTTGGTTGTGACTGTCACTGACATTTATGAGGTATTTTATCTAAAAAGTTCCAGATGTCGAGTTACCCAATACACGTTGATTTAGGATTATCATCATGGGCCTTTAGAAAATTCCCCCGAATATTTGCCATAGACCTTGGAAGAGATAATGGACTCCATGTGTATCCCCACCCGCTTTTGTCTACCGATAATGCTATACATCTTTGTGCCATCCTATGCAAGTATGTAACAACTATGCACACTGAATTCACTTGTCAGTAGAATTTGTATTGCATGTAATTTATTTACTTATTTAGTCATTTTTGTCAGATGGATTTCTCTTCTAAAATGATTGTGCACATTACGAGTCTGAGGAATGATGTATAGTAACTCTTCTTTGTTTGTTGCCATACCACATGACTGAACTAGGGTCACCGTGGTAACCAGATACCAATCACAGTGAAGTAACTGTGTGTGTGCCGAGGTATATATGTTTTGTAATATCATCTGAGTAGATGAAGTGAGCAAGGCGGAGGCTTCCGCCGAAACGCGTCTTTAAGCAGCTTTGGAAATAAACTTTAAACTTGAGTTGAAATCACGGTGCCATCCTTGATCGAGAGGAATTCGGCTTGGTAACCAATATATATATGTATGTATATATATATATATATATACATGTGAGCAAGGGCATCCGCCCGAAACGCGTCATCTGTGAGCGCTGCTATGACCTTCACTTGAATAAAGTACCTCTTGCCAGCAATTTGAGATTCGTTGGTTTTTCTTCTTGGGACAGAAACAACAACTGGCATTCCTAAGGTTAACCTACATTGTCTGATATATATATATATATATATATATATTTATATATGTATATATATTCAGTGAACAAAACTTAAAGGTATGTTATAGTTAGTTCAAATGTTCATTAATTCACCAGTTATAGTTATCTCAAGTTACTATAAGCCCTGCCCTAAGGTAACTATAACTTGCACCCTGACCATCCACAGATTTCTCATCTATTATTTCACTGCAAATTTTGCAATGATATCAATGATGCCTTACAAGATGTCATGATACAAACTTACATTCATATATATATATTCACAAAAAAACAAAGGTCCAACCATGCTGCCCATTCCGCAGGGACACCATCTTACGGTTCCCGGCCTTATTCTTAAGGGGCAGAAGGCATGCAGTCCCCTTCCTCGGGCCAATATTGTCCCCGGGGACCTGAGGCCTAGCCAGTATCGAAAGGGGAGTATGGGCATGCAGCCCCCCCTCCCTGAGCCAATATTGACCCCCAGGGTACCCATCCACTGGGCCATTGCCAGTATCTAAAGGCAGAGGGTGGCACATATCCCCCTCCCGGGCCAATATTAGCCCCAGAGACCCCATCCTTTGGGGTCTCTCCTGTAAATGGCGGGTGCCCTGGCCCCACCCATGGCACTCAGGTTCTTTTTGTTGGGGGGCCGCATGGGCATCCCTAATACCCTTGCAGTCCCTGCCTTCTCCCAGCCTCCAGCTGGAACCGGTGTTGCTCCTGCACATGGAGAGCAGCAAAAAATGTGTGCAGGAGCCATTTTTCATCTGTTTCCCTGTCCGCTTCGCAGCAGGAAGGAAAACAGAGGAAAAGCCTGATCCCAGTAGGCAGGAGGATTTTTCATGTTCCTGCCTGCTTGGAGCGGACTTACTGTTTGCTCTTGGTTGGCAGGAGCTTTAAATTGCTCCTGCTATGGGAGAGGAAACTTAGGAAAGGCTCTATGTCCCAACAGGTGGGCACCAGGAGGGGGGCCAGGCCCTGGGAGTTGGATTTCCCAGGGCCAAAAATGGCCTGGGGTGGGGGCTGCATGACCCCTTCCCCGTATTTGTGTATGGCTGGGATCCAGAAGGGTGGTGGGCCTTTGGGCCAAATCGGCCCTGGAGGAGGGCTGTTTGGACCCCCTCCATACTTTTTCTATTTGTCCTGCCCCAGGGGATGGGTCCCTGGGACCAAAATTGGCCTGAGGGCACGCAAGCCCCCATTATAATTATTAATCTGCGCACATGACCTAGCCACCAGGAGTACATACACTAAACAAGCGCGGGATCTGGCACTTATTTTTTTTAATGTTCCTACCGATTTACTGATTCTCCGCAAATTTGTGGTGAATTAAAAAATATATATTTTTGGCCCTCTTCGGGATCCCTGTGAGACCCCACCACCAAGCCTAAGGGGGGAGGCTATTTCTACCCTGCCCCCTTCTTCTTTTGTTCACCTTTCTTCTTTGTACTCAGACGAGTTTGAGTCCCAAGATGGCTGCCAACACTTTCTGGTTGAAGTGTTGACAGCCATTCAGATCTCTATATGAGATCTATCACATCCTCGGAGGACTTGCATTCCTAGAAATAAGTCTTTTTTTTCTTTAATATCTCCAAAACTACTGATTATATTTACACAAAATTACAAAAGGGCTCTTTCTGGTCCAAGATCTAGCTGTCTGTCAAATTTGGTATAATTCCATTCAGCAGTTCTGGCTGTAGTCGTGTCCAAAATCCCTTTTGGAAATTACATGAGGAAAAAAATGCTTTTTGACCCCTTTTTCTCAGCCCCGATTCACGGCTCACTTCTAAACTTTCCAGAGAGCAGCTGAAGTGACCAGTACACTACTTCTAAAAATGTTTGGAAGATTCCTTGAACGGCGCCAAATTTATTAGCAAAGAAAAAAAACACTTTATCTATGAAAACTAGGTTCCTTAACTATAACTACTTACTGGGGACTGCCAGTAAGTAATATGATATATATATATATATATATATATATATATATATATATCCTTCCATCCATCTATCCATCCATCCATCCTACTTGCAATAGCCAGTAGGTAGTTATAGTTAAGACCAAAGTTTCCATAGGAAAAGCTTTTTATTGTTTTGCCAATAACTTTGGCTCCTCTTGAAGAATCTTCACTAAACTTTCAAAAAGATTCCCCTTTCTGTTTCGGCTTCTGTGTTGAAAGTTTTAGGGTGATCCGTCAAGCAGGGGGCAAAGAACAAAGGGGTCAAAGAATTAATTTTTATAAACTATTCTCGTCTCCAAAGGTTTGCTATTAATCGACCCCTGGGTTGGCCAGGTCCTGATAACATTTGCATATTGCAAGAGTTGGGAAGCGCATGCACCCCCCTCCTGGTACTTATTAATGCCCTGGGGCCACAACCTCCCCTGGACTTCAATTGAAGTAAATGCGGGGGAGGCCTGCATGTCCTCCCACACTGGCCCTGGGACATCCACCTCCCCGGGGCTTATATTTTTTAAAATATGGGGACTCTTGGACAACCCCAGCCCCTGGGGCCTCCACCTCCCCAGGGCTTTAAATATAAATAATGCTTAGGGGCCACCTGGACCCCCTCCCGCAGCCCCGGGGACAACCACCTCCCTGGGGCAAAATTGAATCAAGGAGTGATTTTGCTCGTAGATTGGGATATAAGCCAATGCATGCTATATTAAATATCTAAAGGGCTGAATACTTTGCTATAGCAAACTATGATTCTGATATTTGGGGATACAGAGAAGCTAGAAATATCCAAATAGTGGAAAATAAATTCAGGTTTCATATCAGATCTAATATGAATGGCACCTTTACTTAAATGGATAGGTATCTGGACAAACTCAGAGGATGAGATGAATCACGAAATTATTCGCAATTGCTTAGCTCTTGACCTAGCAAGTAGTATCCCCTGGCTAAGCTATGTCAAATGGACTGCCTTTTATCTGGGAAGACCAGAGCTAATTAGCTCCACAGAGAAACTCTTAAAGGTGGATTTGTTCTGGGTTAAACGTACTTACCTGCAGTTATCACAAATGGATAGAGAGGCTAGGGAATTAATCTAGGCTCTTGTGCGGGCACACCAGTTGTTATCCACCTCACAAGTGATTGAACCATACTTACATTTAGTCACCAATCAGAATCACTGTTTCCTTTTAGTGAGGTTTGCATCTACTTCTCACTGAACCAATGGGATGGAAAAAGCCTGAGGACCTAAGTGTTTGTACATGTGATAATTTTTCTACTCAGTACTCAATGCATTTTGTCTTATTTTGTGAGTTTTTTTTGCACATTCAAAATGGGTTCATTTTACCCATTTTAAAAGGCAAAGGTTTTATACAGGCTAGATCTGCTTTTATATATTTGCAAATGTTGACCAATGTTTGGGAAATTTTTAATATAGCTATTTTTTTACTGCAGTGGTCAGAATAAGGAAAATGAGAAGGACTGTTATTAATTAGTACACTTTTTAATAAATACAATGAATTATCCCTGTGTATATTGATGACCTAGATGTCTTTCAGTTTGTATTTTGAGATGTTTGTGTTATCTTGGCTTTTTAATATTTATTGTGTTTTTATGTAGTATGCTTTTATGGTTTTAATTAACCGAATAAAGTGAATTTGAGTGACTGACTGGGTCAAGGTGTGGGGCTGCGCAGCGCCTCTCCTGGAGCCATAGATGGCCCTGGGGATCGCCAACCCCAATGTTGGCTCCTGCTTTGTCCTGGGGTGCCCACCGCTGGAACACAGCTGTTTGCTATTGCTTGGCTGGAGCATTACCTCTCAATGACCTCTCAAATGACATCTCTGATGCCATCCTCCACAGTATCACCAATGCTGTACTGTAGTTCCTATATTCCCAATAGGCTCTGTGCATTGGAATAACATAAACGATAGCTTAGACATAGGACTGAGGCCGACTAGGTCTCTATTGAATATGTTAGACTTAATTGTGTGAGCCAGCTAGCTCAGAGGTCACTAGAAACATTCTCGAGTAAACAAGGTGTTTAGCTTTCCTGAATAGACAAGAAGGGATTAGCTTCTGACAACCATATCGCATGACAACTTTGTTCCTCCTGCATTAAAGGAATATCTCCAGAGTCGCGGAAACAATAGATAGCTATTTTGCTCAGTCAATCGTGCATGCATAGTTTCACTAGAACTGCAGAGAAATAGAGAGACGGGTGTTTTCAATGAAAGGGTTATTTATTGAGCAGTCTTCTTTCTCATGCAAGAGAAATGAATTGCAGCAATTGCAATACTTGTCATAGAGTAAAGTGCGTACAGTAAAAGGAGTATTATGGAATAATACTGTAAAAGCATTTATATGGTTTCTAAGCCATAAGATACTTAAAATGGATAAAATACATACAATGATAAAATAATGACTAAACATACTCAACTGGTGTTTCTAAGATACGCCTACCCCGGTGTACCTAACCTAAGCCTAGTACGTGGGAAGGAGTAGATGAGTTACAGTTTTTGCCAAGAATCTGAATCAAGAATTCTCTATGGGTCTAATCAGCTCCGTACCTTAGGTATAGAATGAAGGAGGTCTTGTATTTCTCTCTCAGGACTCGATCTCCCAGAAACCCGCAAGGGTGACCGGAAAACACTGGAGCTGGATTTCTCGGCAGGAGAAAAGACAGCGTCTCTCTCAGTGCATCAGCAGGGAGGGTCGGTTTCCTTCGGCACTCGTATCAGCAGGGCGTCGGGCAAGTAGGTAGCCGATCTGCTCCAAACCACCGTGTGTTGCTTAAGGCAGATGCTGGTATATTTATACCTGGAAGATGCCAAGTTTGACGTAAGGTTGGACTTAAGACGTCACTAAGAAGTGGCAGTTCTTTCAAGACTCTCAGGAGTTCTAGGACAAATCAAAACAGAAGCAGGGGGAAATCCTGGGCTGCTGGAGGCTTGGCTTGTTTAAGAACGCGTTGTGCTTTCTAGGAGTCTATGGGAGTAGCCTTGCCGTATTTGGACTGCATTGGCTATGACTTAATATGGCTATGATTCTTATGCCTTTATAAGGATATGATTTGTTATAACCACATAAGGGCATAAATCGGGAATGTCTTAATTAGGGTCCTAGATACATTCACAATACCCACTCCACGTATAATGTCCATCATTACTAAATACTAAGCAATACTAAACATATAACGATGCATGTGTTTTTTTAGCCCACCCCAAAATACATAGTTAGCATTTGAAATGGTATATACACGAATAATGAGTATAATACTGTACACTTTTAGTAAGCAGTGCTGTCATTCAGATAATGCATATTTTGTACATTTAGAATATTGACTGAATGAAATCACGAAATTTACATTTATGAAATGGCTCTTAATACAGAAGAGAAGGTTGAGACCTTTTCGCCACATATTTATACAAGACTGTACATGTGCTAGAGGCTAAGTCAAAATATTGTCTCTAGATATTTTAAAAATAGAAATCTTGTTCTCTAAGAATAGTTCTACTTTAAGCAGAGTATCATGTGCCAAAAAAAGTAAATATTTTGGGAACTGGAGAAAAAATAATTTTGTTTTCGGGAAGAAAAATAGTTCCAATGTTTTTTAGAAGTTCTGTTTATCATAACTGAAGGCCGAATTCAAAGTTCAGGGAACGCTGTGTGCTCGCCATTTCAACAATTATTCTCATTGTTAGGAGAGAACATTAACTCAGATAGGCTGGTAAAAAATGTGTCTACAACAGTAGGTGAAAGTTGGACCAGGTCCGAAAAAGTAGAAATCGTGCATATGTGCTAAGCATTGCCATCATCGGTGTTCAGATCAGCAATGTTCACGGAAGGTTGTACCTGTGTGCCGCTTTCATCTCGTACGTCACTGCCACCTAATCGTAATGGTGAGGTCTCAACAAATGCCGTCATCAGAATGGGTAGCTGCTGGGGACAACACGTTGCATGAGCCGTTACCGAACCAAGCAAGGTATCGACATCCATAGGTACTGCTGATGGGAGTGTGAGACAGACGTCTAACACTCATTCTTCTCTGCAAAGCAAGCATCGTAGAACAGGTAGGATGCAATCTTGCCAGATTGGTCTGAATGAAAGAAACCATGTAGTATTCAGATCTCTTAGCCAAGCCAAGCTGAGGACTTTAGTAATCCGCTCTCGGTATTGTATTGCTAGGATCGTGTCTTCCATTGTAGCCTGAGTTTTGTCTGTAGCTTGACTTGCCATATCGGAGCAGAAGGAACAAAAATAAGATTCCTGCTACGAGTCCCAAGATGAGAGGCAGGCCGTTGAACACAGAATGCACAAAATTCGGGAAGATGCCAAGAACTGCTTCGAAGGGTGTTAGCAGTCCCGAAAAAATTGTCTTAAATACATGTGCGATGTCACTGGTATCTGACATGTTTAAGATTTGACTTAACATTTCTACGAATGTACGGGGTAATTTGTTGATAATAATGCATGTATCTCTGCTGCTGTCCTTGAAACTTGCAGATCATAAGTTTCTCTAGACGAGGTTAAAGGCACAGTTTTTTGTAAAAGACTAGACTTCATTCTGCTTAAAGTATCAATTCGAAAAGAAGGCCATATTGCCGCCTCCATGTCTGGTTTGCTGTTTGGATACAATACTTGCATACAACAAGTGACCATGGAAGTAACGCTCACGAGATAGGCTTTTCTTGGCACCATGCCACAACAGCTGTTACTTATTATAATGTAGCTGCCGTTGGAAAGCTGTCTGAAAAAAGGCTGTATTTGTGTAGCAGGGGTGCCGTGCAGGTGATATGAAAGGTTATTTGATGAACCTTCGCAGGGTCCATGCAAGTTAATTACTTGACACAGAAGTGTACCGCTTAGCGATTTTTTACAGTTGTTACCACTAAGAAATACCTCTTTCTTGCCCCCACTCCAACATCTATGTGTATAAGGTAAATTCCAGGTTGACTTGATGTATCCTTTACCCAACCTTTCATACAGGCCTGCTGGTATATATTTTTGGCAGTATTGAAACTGGATTGTAATGATGCCATGTATTATCCATTCAATGACCGGTCCTTCTGACATTGTCAATGGCAATTTTTCAAGTTTTTCAATGCTCAGCACCGTATAGTCTGCCCCTCTTTTTGCCAAAGAGATTTGTCTATCAGTAAGGTTATAGATAGAAAATAATGACGTTGTATTGATTAGACTCCATGGCACGTTGCCTAAACGCAAATTTTGTAACGTCCAGCCTAACTGTACAATACAACATAATTGGGATTGGCCATGTTGTAACATTAGCATATCCTGTTCTATTATATCAATAGCAGATGATACAATGCTGTCCAGTGAATAAATTCTGGAGGGCAGAGTCGTTAACCCATTTTCCACTACAGAAAGTGATTTTTCCAAATTAATACGATCAATTTCTCGTATTTTTTCTGCAGTTTCAATTTGTGTTATTTTCCAAGCTTCAATATAAGCTGCGTATATACCGGCGTGTATGAAACATTTTTTTTTTTGGTATAATTTTTATTTTATTAAAGAATAAGAACTTATACACAAGGCAATAAGACAATACATTCTGACGTGTTCAAGGAGGAGGGAAACTGCAGTACAATATAATACAAACATCATTGATGCAGGGGAGGGGGCCAGTGAGGAAACAAAATCAGTGATCATGAACGCTACACAAGATTTGGAATGCCGGGTTAGGGGGAAAGGGGAACCTCTGAGGTCTCCAAGAATGGAGGCGTGCATACATTTCCACGGTAGGAGTTCCATTGGCCCCAAATGTTATTCCATTTCCTGGGTCTACCCCGTGCCACATACACCGTCTTCTCCCTGAACATACACCAGTCCATGTTCTCCTTCCATGCCAAGACCGTGGGCGGCCACTGGGAACCCCTCAGCAGTGAGATGTCTCTCTTAGCAACCATATTCCCAAGGGTCGCCCACTGCATCTGTCCGGCATCATAGTCATTCGGTTCCCAAACATTCAACAGGCAACGCCTTGCTTCGGGCAATAATGCCACCCCGTGACTCTTTCCATCACAGCATGTACACAATTCCAGAACGTCACCACGCCCGGGCACTCCCAAGTTATATGGAGGATGGTTCCAACCAGTCCACAACCGCGCTTACATAACCCATCCACTGAATAACCCACATGAATCCAGCGCGGGCCAGTGACACATATCCGATGTAGGATTTTAAGTTGAACGAGACGGAGACGGGCCGAAATCGCAACCTCCTTCGGCGAGGATAGCGCCGACTGCCTGTCCTCGTCATCCAACTCCAAACCGTCGCTAGTCCTAACCTCCCTGAGCCGCACCAACAGATCCGTCCGATTATTAATCAATTTCTTATATATCAAAGAAATAGTGCTGTCGGGCACATGGCCGTCAAGCACCCGATCTTCTAGTGGGGATGATTCGGGGATGTCAATACCCTCAGGAAAAACCGAACTCAACACGTGGGTAATCTGTGCATAACGGAAGAATTCCCTATCACTCAGGTCATACTCTACCTTCAGTGCCTCGAAGGTCTTAATTTTACCCTTGACCCATAGATCACGCACCCTACTTATTACCAATCATATCCCACTTTTCAAATCCTTTAGTCTTCCACAGGCAACCCAGTCTTTTAGACGCATAAAGCGAAGTCGCACGGGTTAGTCGATCCCTCCATCCCATTGCTGCATTCGCATCATGCCACACTCGTACTGCTATCTTGGTGGGTCCCGAGAGTTCCCTTTCCGCCACTTTGGAATAAAGGGCCCTGTTATAATCTCCACCCGGTAACAAGTACTTATCCATCTCGAATGAAGGGTTAGAGACTGGTCCATACATTCCATGATTAATCGCTCCCTAATGAGAGGCCCAATAATATCGGTACAACAAAATGTCGTCAGCACAGAGCGATATGCGATCCTCGAATTCCGGGGTCCACTGAATACCCTTCATCGAAGGCTCCCATCGCAGCCAGGCAGCCAGGGGCTCCAGGGCAAGGGCGAAAAGAAGTGGGGACAACGGACAACCCTGCCGCGTACCCCTCCCAAGAACAAAAGGCTTAGAGACTCGACTATTCACTACCACCGGTGCCAGTGGCTCCTCATACAAAAGTTTCACCCAGCCAATGAAACCAGGGCCAAAACCAAATTTCGCAAGAGCGGCCCAGAGATACGGCCACTCCACCGTATCAAAAGCCATCGTAGCGTCCAAGGAAACTAAAATGGCAGGCTCACGCAGCGACGATGCCCTCGCGTGAACACTGTGCAAGTGCCTCCGGTTAAGTGCTGTATTGCGGTGTGGGAAGAAACCAGACTGACCCGGATGAATCAAGTGACTAATTACTTTTATCGAGTGGTTTGCCAGCAACTTAGCGAGAATCTTTGGTTTGGCTTTTAAGAGCGAAATGGGCCTGTACGACGCACAGCGATCTCGCGGTTTCCCCTCCTTGTGAATCACCACAATGGTAGCAAGACGCTGATCACGAGGAAGGGAGCCGATGTCTCGCGACTCTAGAAACATATCAGGGAGATACGGTGCCATTTTGTCAGGACGCAACTTGTAGAGTTCGATGGGCAGACCATTAGGGCCCATAGCTTTGCCCAAGCGCACTGAGCGAATAGCGAGGGCCACCTCGTCAGCTGAAAATGCTTCGTCCATTAGGTCCCTATCTGAATCCGACAGGCCAGGCTATGCAATGTCACGCAGCAACAGGTGGGAGTCTTCCTCCGGTCTATCGGAGACTGGGGAATACACATTTCGGAAATGTTCCGCGAAACACTCGACAATCTCAGTCGGATCAGTCACACACACTCCATCAAGTTTCTCAATCACAGGAACCACACGACTCGCCCTCTCCTTTTTATCCAGCCAAGCAATCAGTTTCCCAGCCTTATCTCCCACATCATTCAATCTGCCCTGCTGCTCTCTACTCATGACGGCATCCGTCACCAGGGCCCTATAATCCAGTTGTTTGAGGCTGAGGGCATGAAGCTTGTTACGAGTCACACCCAGTTCCAAATCCTTTTCTAGCTCAGTTATTTCAGTCTCTAAACTGACCACCTCCACATTCTTACTTTTCTTAGCACTAGCGATTAACAATAATGCCTGTCCTCGGATGACTGTCTTAAATGCCTCCCACAGTGACACAGAGGAGGACATGGACCCCTCGTTCTCAGCAAAGTACTGATCCAGGGACTCAATCAACTCAGCATGAATTTTGGGGTTGCAAAGATACCAGGGATTTATTGGGGCAACCCGTCCCTCGAAACCCATACTAGTGCCGATCTGGAGCCACAGTGGGGAGTGATCTGATATACCCCGGGCCAGATGCCTAATCTCCCTGACAGAGGAGGCCTGCCCCGCCGGCATCAAAACATAGTGAAGTCTGGAGAGACTGCCGTGGACCCCAGAGTGGACGGTGTATTGTACCTGTCCCGGATGCATCAACCTCCAACAGTCTACCAAACCCAGTGTCTCCAAAAACCCACTTAACCAAGACTGTGACCTAGTGAGGTCTCTGGGGGGTAACAATCTACACTACCGGAGACAATTGAATTAAAATCTCCACCCATCACCAGGATACCATCTGGGAGCCCCAGTACCACACGCCCAAGATCAGCAAAAGTTGAGGTCTGTAGACCAGGTGGGACATATACAGAAATCAGCTAGACAGTCCTCCCCTCCCACCTCCCTGTGAGAGCAGCGTAGCACCCCCTGTCATCAAGGATCATGTCGTCTTTTTCCAAAGGGAGAGAGTTCTTGACTAGGATGCCCACGCCCCTAAAACCAGTAGTGAACCCAGAGTGTACAGCAAGACCATATCCTCGCCGATTCATGGCGTGACAAGTGTTTCCAATCAAGTGCATCTCCTGCAACAACACAACATCAGGGGAGAGGCGTCTCAACAGTTGCAACACTACTCCCCGCTTTATCCTATCCCCCAACCCATTGACATTCCAGCACAGTAGTCTCAACCCACTACCCCCCTTCCCGGAAATGAATGCAGAATCCACCCCATAGCGAACACAGTACCCAGATCCAAGAATAAAACAATACGTTGCCTTGAGAAAAAGTGAAACCTACCCAAACTCCCCCTTCCACCCCCCAACATGAACCCGTTACAATACCCCCCACCCTGCAGCCCTGCGTTAGACTCAAAAGCATCCCCAACTTGCAGTGTGCCTGTTGCCCTAACATTAAACTAGTCTACAAAAAGAAACCCAGAGGAGGAAAGAGTCCCACTCCCCTCGCCACCCTCGGGTATGCCATCATAAATCACATAAGTATGAAATACATCAAACCAAGCTGTATAGTATGTTAATTGTTCGGAAAACAGGAACCACAATGTCATTCTTGCTCCGGCACGCCACCCTCTGCTCCACCCGAGTGTTCTGTTCGGTCGCTCCGCGTTGGTAATGTATCCAGCCAGTCACTCACACTCTCAGGACGATCAAAGAAAAACATCCGGTCCTCATATTCGATACGGAGCCTGGTTGGAAATAGCATCGCGTATTTCAAATCCATGTCTCTCAACCGTCGCTTCACCCCCTGAAACCCCATCCTCTGCCTCTGAACGAATTGGGTAAAGTCAGGGTAGAAGCTCAGTGTTGTGTTTTCAAACTTCACGGGGCTGCCCACCCGTGATGCCTGCAGGATAGCGTCTCTGTCTCTAAAGTTGAAAATTCTGACAATAATCGGCCTCAGAGGGGCACCCGGCTTGGGCTTCCCACCTGGTACTCAGTGCGCACGCTCCACAGCAAAGAATTTACTTAGGCCTTTGGGGGCGAGGTATTTTAGGATGAGGTCCTCCACAAGGAGATCTGCAGCGGGATTTTCCGACTTTTCAGGCACCCCAATAATACGTACATTATTGTGTCTGGCCCTATTTTCAAAATCCTCAAGCCGACGAGCCATGACATCATTGGAGGATCGCAGGTTGCCGACCTCCGTCTGTAAGTCAGACACATCGGTCGTGAGGCTGGAGGTCTTTAGATCTAAGGATTTGACCTTCTCATTAGTCTTCAATAAGTCCGCTCTAATCAAATTGGCTACGGTGTCGAGCTTAAGGGCGAGAGCCTCATATTGCTGGCCAATAGAAGTCTTAATACCAGCAATGGCGCCCATGACATCCTGTAGAGTCAACTCGATCGACGCAGCTGGGTCTTCCCTTGCCTCCTCCAGAGTCCTATTCGTACCACCGGGGGACCCCTTGGGCTGGGTATGTCGATCCATGACATTTGTCCGGATAGTTCCCCCCCCGAAGAGGCGTCTTGGTTTTCCGCTTCTCGGTGTCGGCCCTGCCCGCCATGTTGGGCGATGCGCCCCCGAGGGGCCTGTGAGACCTGGTAAAAAATGGCCCTTTGCGGTCAACCCACCGGAGTCTTCAAAAGCAGGCGCCAGCAGCTGTAGCTCAGCACACAGATGCTGGTGACCGTTGGCACACGGTGGATTCACAGAATTTGGCTAGACCTCAGGCAACCAGATAGATCTTGGGACAGGATGAGGCCAAAGACCCAAAAGCGAAACCGAAAGTTAACTCCAAGGCAATGAGCAGAGCCCCGCGGGCCGTTGTTGTTCAACTACTGCCTGGGCGTCTCAACGACTCAAGCACCAGGCGTCGCCATGGGGTGGGCCGCAAAAGTTCAGGTTGTCGTGGTAGCGGTTCCCCAAGTCAGAATCAATTTTTGAAAGCAGCTAATCTATCAGCTGAGCTTCATCTCCAATAACCAGCCTTCGTAATCCGGATATCATTCAGGATATATGCGGAAGGCGGCGAGGGTCTCGGGAGCCCTGTGTTCACGCGGCCATCTCAGATGCGCGCGAAGCTCCTCCCCTATGAAACGTTTTTGACGCTGTTTGCGAGGTCCCAGTAAGAAATCTCGCACGTCAGCACCTTCTTTAAGTAAAGTTAAGTGTTGCTTAATTTCGGGTAGTGTGGATTTCTGTAGCCTTTCAAGGCATAGTTTTCTTACACTATAGGTTGTTACTATCCCTGGATGTTGTCTCTGGGAATATCTTGGGTCTGGCCTATTCTGTTTGAAACCCTGTATTTTGTTCAGGAATCTATCTTGACAGTTATTAGTGTCTGTGGGCCAGATCAACCATTTGTTCCAATCAGGATTTGTTCTGTTATGTTTTAAAATATGGGATACGTCTATCTCCACTTCTGCAGTGCTATTACTATCAGATATGGGTTTTGGTATAGACGGTTTGTTTAAGTCGTTTATCCTGGCTAGGCCAAGACAGGTCGTTTGTTGAATGGTGTTATTCAGGAACATTATTTGTTCTGGGATCATGCAGGCTCTGAATAATGAATCTAAACCTTGCACCTGCCATTCTTTTGTTACCCCAGACAGTTTTTGTCTCAAAGTTGTTTTTCGAAAATTCAAAACCAAATGTAGACATTTGTTCATAACATTTTTCAGAATAAATCAGTTTAGTTTTTGTCAACATGTTTTTCATTCCTGTCTTATTCATAATTTTAAAATAAAACGTTTCTGGATCAGTGACATTAAACCCTGAGAAGTATAGGAATTTCTCTTAAAATGTTTTTGAACTGCCTTTTGGCGGAGTTGGACAATGTTCCCACTGATTATAACTGAACACATTTCTAGGATTAGCAGATTTATGCAAATAATGATGCCCAAAATGATTGAAGCAATACATTTCTTCATAATTCGATGAACCCTGTAAATAATCATGTTCTGTAAATTTTGCAGACATTTCTAAATCTGACATCATATTATTAATATTTTCAAAGTCCCAATCATTAGAAAGTACTAGGTGATACAAAGTCACTTAAAGAGATCTTGAACTGGTGTGGATATTTCAAGAGTTCAACCGGGCCATAGATTTCATAATCAGTATTGTCCCATGCTACACCACCAGGTATAGGAATTGCTGTGATGTTCACTCATGATAGTTCTCTTTTTTCAACGTGAGAGGATCTGTGAGGTTTTAGAACCAAGTCGATGTTCTGACTTGCTGTGTCCATTGTACTGTATTGTCCATCAATCATTTTTCCCAAGCTTAAAACTAAGATGAGCCAGAGCAGGAGGAAAAGTACACCTAACACGCTCCACAGTTCAATCCACGGTGAAATCAAATATGTTTTGCCAAGCTGATGAAAGAGTTCTGTAATTTTGTTTTTGAAAGTTTTGTTTGCTGGCTTGTCTCCATGTTCACTTGGATCATAGGAAAAGTCATCGAAATTGATAAAGTAACCAGATGCAGTTCTGTCAATTGTTTGGATGGCATCAGTATTGTTATTAATCTTTGTAGTTGCTTCTTCCTTTTTCATATTAGCGTAGTCTGAGGCTACATCATTGTAGACAGGTGTTTCTTGATGAACTGTTGCAATTTGGGTTTCAAGAGGCACAAGTTCCATGGCTTTATTGCATAGTGCTTTTTTATTCACTGCAGGTTTATCAAATGTGATCAGTCTCTCAGTTTGATCCTCTTGGATTGTAGCAAGGTTTGGTCTTCTGCTACTTCTTGGGAGTCCACTGGGCCTACTACTTATTATTGGCCACATGGTTGTGGTTTTACCAGGTCGATTGATACAACTCTGTTCTCCTTTTTACCAGCAAGGGGTGGTAGTACTACTGATCTTGTTCCGCTGATAGCTAAGACAGGTACTGCTTTTCTGTAATAAGGCCCAAATTCCTTCTTTACCACGATCTTTTCTCTGACCAGATCCCCAATCTTTGGAATCCAGACAGGTCTTGCTGGGACAGGTGGTTTCTCTTCAGCGGCCGTTGGCTTTAGTTTTGTGTTACTTAGACTTCTTTTTGTTTCATTTAAGTCCTGTAAAACAGCCAAACGATCTTTGATATCAAAAGCTTTTTGTTCACCACTGAAGTCTGACTATCGAGATCTTAGATTATCATTCTTGTACCAAACAAAAGTTCATACAGAGTGATTCCACCCAGAGAATTTCTTGGCAGATTGTAAAGACTACGTTGGACACTAATACCCTCGCTGTTATAGATTGCTTTATGTCACGGTTTTTTCTCTCCACTACCGCATTTCCCTCAGGATGGAATGGACTAGAGTACCGCAATGCAATGCCCAAGATGGTCATGGCCTCCTTGTAAGCTCGAGAGCTAAACGCAGGACCCTGGTCAGAATGTAGCTTGCCAATTGCGTATGTGCCGATAAAGACTCGCAAATCTTTTATAACAGTTCTGGCATCAGCCGAGCGCTGGGGCCACATCCAAATGAATCTTGTCTTAATATTTATGGGATCGCATTTGTCCGGTCGGACGCTGTCTAACAGAGGTGTCTGGGCTGGTCTTACTGTGCTAGAGTCAGATATCTGGCCTGGTTCATTACTGCTATCTCTATTGCATTCCTGACACTCCATTGCAAGGTTATACACTTGCACGCTCATTCCCGACCACCAGTATCGTGATTGCAATTCTATTAGAGATTTCAGGATCTCTTGGTGCCTCAGACCCAATCCCATGTGTGCTTCTTGAATCAAGAAAACTCTCCTGTTCGTGTTTGGAATTACTCAGTCCCCCACTCCAGGGATTTGAGCAAAAAGAACGGAGTTCGCATTAATTATGTATTTATTTCCGAGTGGATAATTTAGAGGTAACTCTGCATAATTGCCTTCAATTAAGGCTTTTACTGCAAGTAGCGTTTCTCCATCTATTTGTTTTTTAGATAGCTTTTTTGTAGCTACGGAAGCCGGTTGACCAGCTGCCACTGTGGCTTTATTAGCCAATGAATTCCCTGCAACCTGAACGCCATCACGTCGAAGACTCTGCGTATGTTGCACGTGAGTCTTTTGTAGGTCTTTCTGCAAAAGAACTACTTGTTCCCAAAGTTTTTTATGTTTTATTGTGCCACCTCTTTCATCTTTGTAACCATTTTCAAACCAGGTCTGCATGGAATTATTATAAGATTCGACGCCGTAATGCGAATCGCACACTATTAGTGTGTGGAATTCGCGATCTGCATTTTCAAGCGCCATCTTCAAAGTTCGTAGTTCAGCTCGCTGAGCTGTGCAGTTTCCGATTGATTCAGTTTTAGTGACCATTGGTCTGAATTTACCTTCGTGCCATCGGCCTTTAACAATTCCGCACACAGGCGTGGGCGTGCACTCTGACCACGCCCCCGGTGAGGCCACGCCCACTTTCCTGACGATATAAAACACCGACCTTACGGTGTCAACACAATTCCTTTCCCAGTCCTGAGGCGGAAGCCGGGGCTGGCGGTACTACTCCAGAAAGCTTTTAAAACGACCGATTATTTGTGTGGTGTGGTGTCACGTACTGTGTTTTTAAACACGGCTGGCATCCTACCAGTCACCTGACCTTGAGCGCACAGCTGGCGATATAGCTGTAGTCGCGCTTCTACTTCTGCGCCCGTCATCGCCAAGACATCGCCTCTCGCCAGTCCCCCTGCACAAAATCCCTCACTTCGAATCAGCTATGACAGAGATCATCTCCATGCACTCAACGCCAAAACTAGATGCAACAAGCTCGAAGGTCACCTCGGACAAACTGCACTTCATTGTGAGTCCTGTAATTTTGCTACGCCCCTGCCCAGCCTGGTAAGTGGTACAGCAGCGATACCTAAGCTGCCCTCCCTCCGGGTTCTGCAACTGAATGTTAGATCTCTCGTAAAGCACCATGCAGAAGTCAACACTCTCATTATGGACGAAAATCCAGATATTCTATTCATGTGCGAAACCTGGCTCCATAACGACCAAACCAGCATTTTAAATCTCACGCTGCCTAACGGTTTCTCTATGAAACTGGTTAACAGAGACTCTAGAGGCGGTGGAATAGCCGTTGTATACCGAACCGCATACAACTGCTCCTTCACCAAAGAAGAAATCTGGGGCTGCGAATGCGCACGCTTCAAGATTGCCACTTGCCCGCAATTCACTCTCTCTGGCCTTTACATCTATCGGCCTCCTGGTCCCTCCGCCAGATTTATTGAGGAACTCTTGGAACTTGCTCACACCTTGGCAGTCTCTTCCCCCAACTTCACCATCTTGGGTGATCTCAATCTCCACTTCGACTCCACCACTGACCCCACTATCAAAAACCTGCTAGCCGACATCACGGCCTTGCAGTTAAACCCCTTGGTTCATTCCCCCACCCACACTGCTGGGCACACACTGGATCCCGTTTTCTCTAATCTATCGGAAGTCAAGGCTGATCCCCCTGAACCCATGGGCTGGACTGATCACTTTCTTGTTAAATTAACTATTATGGCAAAAAAAACGCCCCCCAAAGCTACGGCCAACTCCAGCCACAAACGACCATGGCACAAACTCATCTCCGGAGACCTCATCAAACACCTAGGTGAATTCCACCTCCCCGATGAGAATAGGGATATTAATACAGTTTACGCCGCCTTCCACGAATGGATAGCCACAGGGCTTGATGCATTAATTCCGCCCAAATGGACTAAAACCCGCAGTTCCCCCTCTAACCCATGGTACAATGACTCACTCAAAATTTTGCGGAAAGAGTGCAAAAAAGCCGAACGCGAGTGGAGGAAAGAATACTTAGACACTAACAAAACCCTCTACCTATCTAAACTTCGCACCTACCACAAGGCGATTCGCACTACTCGAGCCTCCTTCTACGCAAAGGAAATCGAACGCAGCTCCAACCCCACCAAAACCATCTTCAACTTAGTCCAAAACCTCCAGAAAATCCCCAATCCAGGCTCCTGCATCACCTCCCTGAAACAATGCGAGGACCTTGCCACCTTTTTTACTGAAAAGGTGAGGAAGATCTACGCGTCCTTTCCACAAGACGATGCTACGCCCACTAACACCCCCCATTCGACGGCAGAGACATCAAAACTGCTAAGAATACCCGACATATCCCTCGACGACCTCGCTAAACTATGTAGACAGGTCAAGTCTGGTTCCCCAGCAGACCCCATGCGACCGTCCAAATTCTTGGAATCACTTGACTTCTTTCTCCCCCCGCTTGCCAAACTACTCAACCTCTCCTTTTCCTCAGCGGTGGTCCCCACCTGTTGGAAATCTGCTTGGGTTTCACCCATCATTAAAAAACCCACATTGGACCCCAATAAACCAGAAAATTTCCGGCCTATTTCCCTGCTCCCCTGGACGTCAAAACTGGCTGAAGCTCATGTCAACAAAATACTATCCCATCACATGCAGCAAAACCATGTCCTGGACCCTTCCCAAAACGGCTTCAGGCCAGGTCACAGCACTGAGTCGGCTCTGCTGACCACTACGGAGCACCTTCGAGGTATCCTAGACGCCGGTCAAAGTGCCGCGCTGATCCTGTTGGATCTCAGCGCGGCCTTTGACACGGTCTCACACAACATCTTGCTGAAACGACTTGAGGCCATTGGGATTGGCGAATTAGCCCTTGAATGGTTCCAGTCCTTCTTAAAAGACAGGTCCTTTCAAGTTTCAGCCCCCCCCTACATCTCTCAACCCCACTCCATTGGGCAAGGGGTCCCCCAGGGGTCGGCGCTTAGCCCATCCCTATTTAACCTATACGTTCAGCCTCTCGCAGTGGTAGCAAAAGAGTGGGACCTTACGCTGGTGTCATACGCTGACGACACACAGCTGGTCATCACACTCTCAGAAGGTCCATCACCTTCGGCAACCAAATTCAGAGATGGCCTCGCAGCAGTCGCACAGTGGATGACACTCAACTGCCTGCAGCTAAACGCCGGGAAAACGGAGGTCCTCCTCCTGGGTAAAAACCCCACCCTTTGGAACCATCATTGGTGGCCCTCTGTGCTTGGCCCCACCCCCGTGCCAAAAGAAGTCGTCAAAAACCTAGGTGTCTGGCTCGACCCCTCACTTAACTTTCAGTCCCACACAAAGAAAGTGGCAGCCACGTGTGTGGGTCTCATGAGGAGCCTCAACCCCATACTTGGATTCTTTGACTCCAAAACCCGTCAACTCATTATGCAAGCTATGATTCTTGCCCGGCTGGATTATGCCAATGTCTTATTCTTGGGGGCAAACAAAGCTGAACTAGCAAGACTGCAGCGTATCCAGAACTCGGCCGCCAGAGCAGTGGTTGGTCTCCCACGCAGGTGCTCTGCCAGAGCCACCATTCGCAATCTGCACTGGCTGCCAATTGAATCTCGGATCCAATTTAAAACCCTGACCATGGCATTTAAAATTCTCAAATCTGATTGCCCTGAACTCCTGCGCCCACTTCTGGTACCATACACGCCCCAGCGCAACTTGCGCTCTCTGGGACAACACCTCGTGATGGTCCCCCGAACTAAGCTCTGTAGACAGGGTGGATGTTCCTTCAAAGTCTTAGGAGCTAAGCTATGGAACTCCCTACCTCCGTACATCCGTGCCCAAACCAATCTGATCGCTTTCCGAAAGGTACTCAAAACCCATCTCTTCTCTGTCATCTAATTCCTCTGTTGGTTTCCCCCCTCCCCTCAGGTACTGGTTAGGTCAGCGCCGGGACGCTCCGTTGCTGGGGCAGCTGTTTGTGCTTTAACAAATAAATAACATAACATAACATAACATAACAGCACTATATGCTTGTTTACCCCCAACTGCGGGCTGTGCTGAACCGTCTGTATATATATTATACAGCCGTAATGTTCCAGAGGCAGAATCTCGATTGGCAGAGGACATTCGTATTCGTATTGGAGAAATTCTTGCGTTTTTAAGTTAGGATCAAATTTGTATACCACGTCTGGTGCAGCAAGAGAATTACCCCATTGTATCCATCTCGGATGTAACGCTTTAGCATTTGGAATGCTTGCTCTTGTTACTGCTTCTAAAGCAGGTACAGGTGTAACGATTATTATACGTTTACCTTGTGCGAGGGCTCTTTCTTTTGCTACAGCAGTTTGTACCGCAGTTAGAATTTTTTCAGTAGAACTGAATTTAATTTCAGCTTGTGTGTACAAGTGTGATTTGTAAGCTATTGGTACTGTTTCTCCCTCATTAGAGGTCAGGTATGTAAATCCGTATCTTCCTGGGATGACTCTGATTACAAGGTTGCGTTCGTTTCCGCGTGTTTGCAGTTTTGTTTTAGTTAACATGTCTGTTTGTCATGATCGTAACATTTCTGTGTGGTTCTGAGTCCAATTAGTTTGTTTGAAATCAGGTTTTATTATTTCGTAGAGTGAACTCTCTCTGCATAATTTAGAATGTAAGTTCTTCCGAGGTTCAGGAAACTTAGAATTGATTGTAAGATTTTCAGCGTTTTTGGAGCTTGGAGTACTGCACACTTTTCTAAGAAGTTGTCAGCTAGGCTTTTGCCTTTACTTGATAACTCATATCCTAAAAATAGGACTGTGAGGTGGCCAATTCATGATTTTTTAAAGTTAAATTTGTACCCTTCAGATGCGAACCCAAGTATGATGGTGTTCACTCTTTTCAAGTGTGTCTCCAGGTCATTGTCTGTAAGATAGATGTCATCGACATAGGATAATGCCTCATCATCATATATTTGTAGTAGCTGTTACCCTGGCTGAAAATAATCCTGGGCTATTCTTGAATCCCTGTGGGAGACGACAACATTTCTTTTGGGCCCCCATGCTGGAGAAAGCCGTCAAATACCTGCTTTCTGGTGCAATGTTTTGACAGAAAAAAATATTTGAAATATCTAATGTCATTTTATATTTTTTGCGCACGATATTATTCATTAGTGCTGCACTGTGTGAGTTTTGTACTGCAAATGTTTTGCAACAAGAGTTTAGGTGTGAGGTGCATGTTTCAATCACCCCCTGGTACTCTAGTTGATCTAAGATCTCCCTGACTTGTTTTTTAGCTTCTTGCTTAACAAGATACTGCCTCTGTGCAGTAGGTTGATTTTTTAACTGGATTTTATGGTGAGGAGAATCCTCATCCCATCCTACATGATTTTTATATAATGCAGGAGCTTGGGCCACTGCCCATTTTCTAGCATATGTGTATTTTTTATTAATTGGAATGTGATTTGAGAAGGCAGGCATAATCATTTCTTCGCCATGTGGGCATTCCCTGACAAACTCTGGTGGCCAGTCCTTTTCTGCTAGAAGGATATCATAATCTTTAAATAGATTTTCCCAGAAGAGACCTTTTATTTTCCTAGTTTTATCTCCCTCTATACGTAATGTTATTTCATATAGTTTATGGGGTACGCTAACTCTGGTATCCTCAGTTTCCACTTGAATGTATTAATTCGTGTCCACTGTCTCCAGAAGATTCATCAGGATCTTGCAAGCTATGGTCACTTCTGCTGCGTTGCCTAGCATTGTTTGGGCCCACTCTCCGTTCTTGAGTTGTGTCCTCAGGATCCTCGGCATGTTTTACTTTAATGCTGGCTACCTTCTTTTTGGGAAATTGTAATTTTTTACTTTGATGAGCAGGTTCTTTGTCTTTGGACTTGACGCGCTCTTCTTTATGTTCTGACCGTCCTCTTCTTTCCGATTTCTGTGAGGAAGTCTGACAAGATCGAGAGGGAGTGTATCAATATCTTGATATCTGTCAGGTTTTCTCAAATTTTCCCTATTTCTAAGGTTATATCTTTTCTCAGAGGGCTCCCGTTGGGGAGACTTCCCCCCCTTTCTGGAGATCTATCTCTCCGTTGGGGAGATCTTCTTCTATTCTGCAACTGTTTTTCCCTGGGAGTCATTTGCTTATTACCCTCCCACTTCTTTTTTTGAGTTATTAAATTATTTTAAATGAAAGTCTTTTCAGGATTTTCTGTTAGTTGTGGTTTTAGTGGTTTCCCACCCAAACTATCTGCACCTAATTCTTCATAGGATTTTTCAATTATTCTGGCAAGTTCAAAAGGTTGGTCTGCTATATCTGTTACTTTTAATTTTTGGCGGATTGCCACAGATGCTGCTTTTCCTTTTATGTTGGCTAGTAATATAGCCGAGACTTGCTTAAAGTCTTTCAGTAATTTCATACCTAGATTTCAAGCAGGCTTTGGACCGTATTCATTTTGAATCTGTCTTAACACATCTGGTATAACCGCCATAGACGGAATACCATGTGTTTTTGTGTAGATTGAAGCAAAGACTGTTCCCCAAGTGTCACAGTCTTCAACATGTGATGCAATCCCCATTGGTAGGCAGATGGTCAGAATTCTGTGTTTTTCGTGAGGGGTAGTATCAGGAAATACTGCCTCTATTTGAGTAATTTTTTGAGCTAACCAGAACGGAATTTGTTCCCGTTTTGCGGGTAATTTACCAATGACTGATTGTATGGTCTGTGGTGTAATTTTATTAGTGTTCCCCTGGTGAGGGGTGTGTTGTGGAATTTTTACAGCAGGTTGGACTGTTAAAGTCCGCATGACATATTGTATCAAGTTTTTTGTGAGAAACTGGGTTTGCGTTGGGTGAGTAGGATGTAGTGGCGCTCTGAGCAGTGTGATCTTGTAGCTAAGATAAGTGTGCAGTAGGCACACGGTGTAAAGCAGGACAGGGGAACACAACCCCTACGGGAAAAACACCCCTGAAATGGTGTAGGGAGGCCTAGACCAAATTGAAGGAGAACAGATCCTGTGCACACGCAAGTGTAATATGTAGTCCTGGTGTGAGGACTAAAGATTCTACTGAGAGAAAATAGCTCCTTCAAAGTCCAAAAGAACGTAGGATATCGAGGTTCGTGTGAATAACATTTTTTTATAAGTCAAGTAGGGATCAGTACAGTAAAATAGTAGCCAGCCGACACGTGTTTCGTCACACCGTGAAGGAGGTGTAACTCATCGGGGCTACAGATCGGTAAGGCACGGAGCGGTGGACAAGGGAGGAGCGCATACGATACTACCCGGTGGATCTGATCCACTACCCGGACGCCGCTCGTTTACAGATGCACGTATCGTGTGCGCTCCTCCCTTGTTTCAGGCACCGTTTTGAAGCCGGGGACGCAACTCGCCCTGGCACACTCACCCCTCGCCTGCTAGTTCAGCAGCTCCCAGGAGTTTCTCGCCTTCAGTACTGACACGGACGGGGTTAGGTGTCCACCGCTCCATGACGTACTGATCTCGTCACTACTGTAGCCTTGCAGCCCTGATGAGTTACACCTCCTTCACGGTGTGACGAAACACGTGTCGGCTGGCTACTATTTTACTGTACTGACCACTACTTGACTTATAAAAACTTTATTCACACGAACCTTGATATCCTACATTCTTTTGTACTTTGAAGCAACTATTTTCTCTCAGTAGAATCTTTAGTCCTCACACCAGGACTACATACTACACTTGCGTGTGCACAGGATATGTTCTCCTTCATATTGTACCAATTGTCTATGTATTTTAATTAATTGTTTTAGTTGAACTATAAGTTGTCTGTCTGACATTTCTTCAATGTCAGGATGTGGTGTATAGCTGGCTAGAACCGGCCATGTGGCTCCAGGTCTACCTAGTGGACCGACCCTGGTAATGTGATTTTGATGTTTTAGGGCACCATTGAACCAGAGTTCATGCTCTTGGTAAGTTAGTGGAATTTCAACTTCCTCGAAAGGAGTGTATTCCGCTGGATGTTCCCCTACTTTGTAGTAGTGGAACTCGTGTGTTACAGCATTTGCTGCTGGAAAAGTTATCCATGAATAGAATACCTCTGTCTGCCGATACTCATGTGCCTTGACAACAAATATGACTTTACCACCTCTTGATGATACTCTATTTTCTATAAGTTTTATAGTTAAGGTTTTCCTTGCATTTACCGGGATGAGTATTGCATCCGGTTGATCTTGTTGGAGACTTGTGTCTTCGGTCAAAAGTTGAGCTGCTAGTCTAGCTCTCTCCCTTTCGTCGTCACTTTCTGACATTTTGCTGACAAAGTTTGCAGAGCAAGTTTCAAGGAGACAAAGATTAGGGGCACAATATTTTGGAAAACTGTATCCTTCAACGTTGAATAAACCAAAAACTAATACATAGGAATCTCTTCCTACTAAGTGTTTGCGGATATTAGCCTTTTACCCACTCCAGACGTCTATTGGAGTTTTTACGGAAAAAGGGGTCTGTGTGAAAAGCACAACTGAGTTACTCTAGCATCTAGCGTTAAATTATGACCTTACCAAACGTTGGGCGCCATGTAGTGTAGTTCCTATATTCCCAATAGGCTCTGCGCATTGGAATAACATAAAAGATAGCTTAGACGTAGGACTGAGGTCGACTAGGTCTCTATTGAATATGTTAGACTTAATTGTGTGTGCCAGCTAGCTCAGAGGTCACTAGAAACGTTCTCAAGTAAACAAGAAGGTGTTTAGCTTCCCTGAATAGACAAGAAGGGATTAGCTTCTGACAACCATATCATATGACAACTTTGTTCCCCCGGCAATAAGGAATATCTCCAGAGTCGCGGAAACAATAGATAGGTATTTTGCTCAGTCAATCGTGCATGCTTAGTTTCACCAGAACTGCAGAAAAATAGAGAGACCGGCGTTTTCAATAAAAGGGTTATTTATTGAGCAGTCTTCTTTCTCATGCAGTAGAAATGAATTGCCACAATTGCAATACTTGTCATAGAATAAAGTGCATACAGTAAAAGGAGTATTATGAAATAATACTGTAAAAGCATTTATGTGGTTTCTAAGCCATAAGATACTTAAAATGGATAAAATACATACAATGATAAAATAATGACTAAACGTACTCAACTGGTGTTTCTAAGATACACCTACCCCGGTGTACCTAACCTAAGCCTAGTACGTGGGATGGAGTAGATGAGTTACAGTTTTTGCCAAGAATCTGAATCAAGAATTCTCTATGGGTCTAATCAGCTCCGTACCTTAGGTATAGAATGAAGGAGGTCTTGTATCTCTCTCTCAGGACTCGATCTCCAAGAAACCCGCAAGGGTGACTGGAAAACACTGGAGCTGGATTTCTCGGCAGGAGAAAAGACAGCGTCTCTCTCAGTGCGTCAGCAGGGAGGGCCGGCTCCCTTCGGCACTCGTATCAGCAGGGCAACGGGCAAGTAGATAGCCGATCTGCTCAAAACCACCGTGTGTTGCTTAAGGCAGATGCTGGTATATTTATACCTGCAAGGTGCCGAGTTTGACGTAAGGTTGGACATAAGACGTCACTAAGAACTGGCAGTTCTTTCAAGACTCTCAGGAGTTCTAGGACAAATCAAAACAAAAGCAGGGGGAATTCCCGGGCTGCTGGAGGCTTGGTTTGTTTAAGAACGCGTTGTGCTTTCTAGGAGTCTATGGGAGTAGCCTTGCCGTATTTGGACTGCATTGGCTATGACTTAATAAGGATATGATTCTTATGCCTTTATAAGGATATGATTTGTTGTAACCACATAAGGGCAAAAATCGGGAATGTCTTAATTAGGGTCCTAGATACATTCACAACAATGCCCCCACATGGAACCTTTCACCCACCCACACAACTATTCACAAACCCATTCACAGACTCATACCAGTACTTACACACCAACTCATTGATTTATAGATCTACTCACACATCTACTCACTCACCCACTCACTCACCCATACAGCCACTCATACACCCACTCGCAGTGGCTTTATTAGTGTCATTTGAGATGTCATCAGTGATGTCACTGACCATGTCATTAGTGATGTAATATGTGACATCATCAGCAGTGCATTGTGGGGGCGCAAGTTATAGTTACCTGAAGTAACTAAAACGGGGGATTTTCACGTGTTTTATACGAGTGAAATGTCCAACTAACTATGACGCCCCTGAAACCTATGATTTTTTTCAGTGAATTTCTAAGGTTTTTTAAATGCTAATTTCTAACTATAACGTGCCTGAAACCTATGGTTTTGTCAGTGAATTTCAAAGGTTTTTCAAATGCTAGTTCTGTAGTAGGGGATCTCAGTGTGTAGTCATAATCTAGTGAGTAGTCCCACTCATGTGCGGGGACCCCGGAGCAATCAAAAATAATCTATTAAGTTGTCTTCTGTGCAGTCCTGCATAGAAACTTAACAGAGAATTAAAGACAAATAATGCAGCCTATACTTGCAAGGCTACACTGTCCAGTACTTCAAGTAGCATGCAAAGGATATTCCACCAATAATATATTCAGCACAGTCTGCAAAGTTTCACCATAGAGAAACTTCCCCCCTTCACAAAATCCTTGGAATGATAGAGAGGAAGGGATGGACAGAAAAGCCCCCATAGGCTGCCATTATGTGGCTTAAAAAGGGATACCGTGCCTTTAAGGAAACTTTCAAGAGCTCTCGGTATCCCAGAATGCACAGCAACTCCCTTTATTTTCAGTTCTTTTTTCCGGCTCCTGCTAGCAGGACCCTGCAGCATAGATCTCTCCCTTTTTGGGGTGTTTTGTCAAATTTTTTGCACTTTTCAAGTGTTTCACTCTACGTGTTTTGATCCTTCTTCCTTTTGCTGGAGTTTTCTGGTGAATTTGGCCACTCGTTTGTCAGATATGCCTTCCTTATTTGACAAATGACCTGAGTGTGCCAAGAAAAAGGCCAAATCTGATCCACACTGGGTGTGTATCCTATGTCTCCCTTCTTCTCATGTCCCTGGGGATTGTGAGATCTGCCAGCAGTTGTCCAACAGGACCCTGAAGGACAGGGAGAAGGCTCGGCTCCGAGGACTGGAGCAAAGAAGACAGCAAGATCAAGGTGGGTGTGGGCATGGAGAGGCCTCTTCCTCTGCCCGTACTTTGGCCTCTGGGGGGCTCCCCAGGAAAAAGAAGGCCAGAAAACGTCTCAGGGCTCCGTCGACAGCCTCGACGTCGAGAGGGATGACCACCGTCTGCTCCCTGTCTTCCCAGGGCTCTGGGTCGAAGCGACGTCGCCGTTCGACGTCGAGACCTCGGATGAGGTAGCCGTCGACGTCGAGGACCGCTTCGTCGTCGAGAGGCCATCGATGTTGTGAAGGGTCTTAAAGGCATCCGCGCTCGCCGCCGGGGCGACACCGCCGTTCGCCGCTGGCTCGTCATCGAGGCGAAGATCATCAACGTCGAGACGAAGATCTTCGACGTCGAGAAGAGGAAGATCATCGACGTCGAGAAGGCGCTCGATGCCGACACGCTCTACGTCAAAAAAGAGGTCAGCTTCGAGAAGAAGAAGATCGACATCCAGGAGGTGTTCTCAGACCAGGATGGAGTCCCGGGCTCTGTTGTCAGCCTTTCCTCGGCTTCCACGAGCCCACGGTCGCGGCGGCGCCGTCGCTTGTCCACAAGGAGGTCGGCCTCTAGGTCACCCCCATCAAGGACGGCGCAGAAAAGAAGAAGAAGAGTGGTAGAGTCTCCGGGCTCGGAGTACTCCCAGGCCTTTTCGACATCACCGCCCAGGACGCCTACGCCTCCCGCATTGCCCAAGGACCCTCCTCCGCGTAATCCTACGCCTCCACCGCCTCCTCCTCATAAACCTCCTCCTTCTCCTCTGCCACCTCTGCCGAGGTCTCTCTTTGCCTCATCTCCCGACACCACCTACGGGGCTGCCACGCCCTAGGCTCCCTCCTTTACGGCCGGTGGACAAACCAAGGCCAAGGAGGTCGAGATCTCGCTCCAGGCGGAGGGACAGATCCAGAAGTGACTGTCGGTCTTCCACATGGTCCAGATGGCGCCACAGGAGGGACAGGTCTAGGTCCCGCCACACTGACTCGTCCAGTCCCTGGGACTATTGCCCTACATTGTCTGGCTCCCCTTGGACGAGGGTGTCTCCAGTAGATGACATCATCTCCTTCCAAGAGGTGTTGTTACGTGGGGCGGCGAAACACGGCATTACACTCACGGTGCCCACGCCATCGACCTCAGTCATCTTCGAGACCCTGCATAAGAAACAGCTGTCTCGCCCCTTGTTGCCCTTGGTGCCGGGGCTGGAGGAACCTGCCATGGAGCTCTTCCTCACTCCTGCCTCTACAAGATCGGCACCTTCCAGGCTGCAAAAGAGATACAGGGCCCCAGACTCAGACCCGGTGTTCCTTTGCTCGGATCCTGTACCGGACTCGGTGATAGTGACGGTGGCGAGAAAACTGCACTCCGCCGCCCCGTCGTCGACGGTTCCTCCCGACAAGGAGAGCCGCTTGATGGACTCGGCCAGCAGGAAAGTCTGTGGTACGGCTTCCACTTCTATGAAGGCCACGAGTGGCTCGGCTCTGTTGCGCCGTTACGACCGGGCCTTATGGGAGTCCCTGCAGCAGTTCCTGGAACACCTTCCCAAGGACAGAAGGGAGGATTTCCAAGAGATCATAAATGAGGGAATGATGGTCTCTAACCAGGTGATAAGCTCGGCTGCGGATTCCTCGCTCTTGGTAGCCCACGGGTACTGCCATGAGATCAAACTGCGACGCCGCGCATGGCTGCGTCTAACGTCACTGAAGCCCGAGGCGTAGCAGAGGGTCGCTAACCTACCGTTTTCAGGAGGGACCCTGTTCAGCAAACATGCGGATGAGGAGATGTCCCGCATGACGGCGGAGGCTGAAACCCTGACGGCTGTCGGGTTGGAGAAGCCGAAGGAACAGAGGAAGACCTTGCGCCCGTTCCAAAGGCGTTACGGTGCGCAGGGTAGAGGGCAAGGTCGGCAGGCTGGACAGCAGAAACAGCAGCAGCAGCAGCAGCAGCAGCAGTACCAGTGGCAGCAATTCCAAAAGCGCCAGAGGGGCAGAGGTAGTCAGCAGTCCTGCTCCGTGAACAAGGGCCCGGCCGGGTCTAAGCCCTGAGGTGCTACTATGCCCTAGTCTGTTACCTGCTCCGGTGTGGGGAAGCATACAAAATGACTTGGCAGAGTGGAGAAAAATTACTCAGGACAAGTGGGTGCTGAATATTGTTGGCAACGGATACAGTCTTTGTTTTCTCAGCCCACCTGCAGCGATTCCACCGGTTTGCTCGCAGTTCTAACTGCGTGAGCTCTAGGCGGAGGCCGATACCCTGTTAAGAAAAAGGGCGATAGAAGACGTCCCTCTGTCTTAAAGGGGAACGGGTCTTTACTCACGCTTTTTTCTGGTACGCAAGAAAGACAAGAACGAGTTCAGGCCCATTCTGTATTTGCGACAAAGCAAACAAATGGATTCGCAGGTAGACGTTTCGCATGCTGTCTTTGCACCACATTTACCCTCAGCTGCAAAGGGGAGACTGGCTTTGCGCGATAGATCTGCAGGATGCGTACTTCCATGTGCCCATTGCACAGAAACACCGGAAGTTCCTGGGCTTCCAAGTCGGCGCCAATCACTATCAATACACCGTACTACCATTTGGACTGAAGTCTGCACCCAGGACTTTTTCAAAGTGCATGGCTGTGGTGGCGGCACACCTGAGAAAGAACAAGGTGCTTGTTTACCCGTATCTGGACAATTGGTTGATCAAAGCCTCCACCTTCTAGGAAGCGCAATTGAACTTTAACAGGATGGCCGTTCTGTTGAACCAGCTGGGATTGCACATAAACATGTCCAAATCTGTCCCGACTCCAGTCCAGTGCTTACAGTACTTGGGAGCCTCCATCAATACGCTGTCAGCAAGCGTGTCTCCTTCGGAGGAGAGACGCTTATCGATCCTTCGGAAGGCTGTTCCATCTACAACAGTGAGGACGGTGTCTTCTCTACTGGAGTCGGTGGCAGTAGAGAAGACACCACCACCATCTCAGCAGTCCTTGAGATGGTGGTGTTCAACAGAAAACCTCCTCAAGGGGGTTCCGTTCCAAAAGGACATTCCCACTCAAACTATCGTGATGGATGCTTCTCTCCACGGCTGGGGAACGCATTCCGGACAGTTACAGATCCAAGAATCGTGGTCCCCAACGGAGTCCACGTACCACATCAATTTCCAAGAACTCAGAGCTGTTCACTTGGCACTGAAGGCCTTTCATCTGTCCTTCCAGACCAACTTTCTGCTTGTACAGATGGCCAATACGACCACAATGTATTACCTCAACAAGCAGGGGGGCTCAAGATCGCGCACACTGTCACAGGAAGCGCAGGCGATCTGGCACTGGCTGCTAGCCAGAGGACTGACGATACCGGCTACCCATCTGCCCGGTGTGCAGAATGCTCAGGCGGACGCACTCAGCAGACTGATCCAGGAAAACTACGAGTGGGTCATAAACGACGAAGTGCTCGGAGACATCTTCGCCAGGTGGGGCACTCCAGACGTGGATCTGTTCGCCACCGCCGACAACAGCAAATGCCGAGACTTTGCATCCAGGTATTACCAGCAGGGAACTCTGGGGAATGCGTTATGGATCAACTGGTCGAGCAGCTTTCTGTACGCTTTTCTGCCCATTCCCCAGATTCCGGCAGTGCTCATCAAGCTTTCCCAGTCCAGGGCGCGGATGATCCTCATTGCTCCGGAATGACCCAGAGAGTGGTGGTTCACGGACCTGCTTCACCGGTCTCTCCTTCCTCACATACGGCTGCCGTGCTGGCCGGACCTTCTCACGAAGTTCTGGGGGCAGATGGTGCACCCCAACCTCTCGTCGTTGAGTTTGGAGGCATGGCTCCTGAGATAGTGCAATATGGCCATTTGAATCTTCCTGAAGATTGTATGGACATACTGAAGGAGGCTAAGCTTCCTTCCACTAAGACTTCCTAAGCTTACAAGTGTAAGAGGTTCTGCATCTTTTGCATGTCCAAGAACTATGATCCAATGACATGCAAGGAAGATGTCATCCTTCCATACCTCTTGTATTTGGCGCAGTCTGGCCTTAACTTCCATTCTATTAAGGTTCATCTCGCTGTGCTGACCGCCTACAGGAAATGACCTTCACAGACATCCTTCTTCCAGATTCCTGTGATAAAGGATTTTTTGGAAGGTTTGAAGAAAGTGTTTCCTCCTGTTCGGCTTCCTTCGCCTTCGTGGGAAGGGAATGTGGTGCTGTCCAGGTTGATGAAGGAGCCTTTTGAGCCTATTCATAAGGCTTCGCTGCAACACCTGTCCTGGAAGGCGGCGTTCCTCGTGGCTATTACATCGGCCCGCAGGGTGAGTGAAATTCAGGCATTGTGTTGTCAGGAACCTTATACTGTATTTCATGCTGCTAAGGGTGTGATGCGTACTCACCCTAAGTTCCTTCCTAAGGTGATTTCTGATTTTCATGTCAACCAGACTATAACTTTACCTACGTTTTTTCAGAATCCTTCCACTCCAGCGGAAAGGTCTCTTCATTCCCTGGATGTCAGAAGGGTGTTGAAATTCTATCTGGATAAAACCAAGGATATTCATAGGTCAGACCAATTGTTGATCAACTGTGGGTCGGTCAGGACTGGTCTTGCTACCTCTAAACAGTCCATCTCTAGGTGGATTGTGTCCTATATCCAGTTGTGTTATCAAAAGGCTAATAAGACCTTAGGGGGTAAGCCTAAGGCTCATTCCACCAGGGGCAAAGCGGCTACAACAGCGTTGCTCTGCAATGTTCTCATTGCAGACATCTGCAGGGCTGCCACGTGGAAGTCGGTCCATACCTTTGCGAAGCAATACTGTCTGGACTCTGATGCCAGAGCAGATGCTCAGGTTGGGCAGGCTTCGTAACAAAGTCTGTTTGCACAGTAGTGGTGGTGTCTTTTTCCTCCACCGCCGGTTTGGTTGTGGGGATGGGCTTGCCATTCTATTCACTAGATTATGACTATACACAGAGATCCCCTACTACAGAAGGAGTAGTTTCTTACCTGTAACTCCAGTTCTGTAGTAGGGGAATCTCTGTTATAGTCATAAGCGCCCGCCCTCCTCCCCGGTGGAGAAAAATATGAAATACTGAATGCTACAGGTCTAGCTTTATACACCTCCAAAAAGAACTGAAAGTGGAGGGAGTTGCTGTGCATTCTGGGATACAGAGAGTTCTGGAAAGTTTCCTAAAGGCACGGTATCCCTTTTTCAGCCACATAATGGTAGCCTATGGGGGCTTGTCTGTCCATCCCTTCCTCTATATCATTCCAAGGATTTTGTGAAGGGGGGAAGTTTCTCTATGGTGAAACTTGGCAGACTTAAGTGTCTATGCAGGACTGCACAGAAGACAATTTAAGAGATTATTTTTGATTGCTCCGGGGTCCCCGCACATGAGTGGGACTATTCACTAGATTATGACTATAACAGAGATACCCCTACTACAGAACTGGAGTTACAGGTAAGACACTACTCCTTTCTAACTATGCCTACAGAGGTAGGACATGTGAAGAAAGAAGAAAAAACGCGCAGAAATAAACAAAAGAAATGCAGAAAAAACAACAGAAGTCCACAAAGACAAAAAAAGTGCAGGACGAAGCAAGCCATGTGCAGAAAGAACCAACAGAGGAGCGGAAAGAGGTCTTGTTGCAAAATCATCCTGTGCCAAAAACTTTTTCAGACTGGTACTGGTGGTAACTAACTCTGACTTACCAGGCCTAGAGCCAGTGCTATGCTAAAAGACGCTTAGAATACAGTAAAAACACCTACATACAGTAGGGAACACTATGCGATGGGGTACCCCTGTGATTAGCATGATCTCCTCTGAAAGGCCCTAGTACTTAGCAGGACAGGGGGATTAAAACTACCTCTTAAAAAGCGCTACGGGCGCGTTTGCACAGCGGTGAAGGGAGTGGGGGTCCTGAGTTGACATGTGTGTAAACATGCCCTGTGGCCATTTTAAGTTGGGGGGATAAGTTCCCTTGAATCCTTACGGTCCCTGGGGTCCAACTAGCCAACCAGGTACCTCCAGTAAGCGCCACAGATCTGCTTTGCAGAGAGGTGAAAAAAGGGGCATGGCCTGGCCCACCTCTCTGCAACGCAGCTCCCTGGCGCATACTGGAGGTTCCTGGTGGGCTAGTTGACCCCCAGGGACCCCCAGTATTCAAGAGAAATTAGTTCCCCATCTTACAACGCGCCAGGCGATGGGTTTGCAGACTGCTGCAGGGAGGGGTGGGGTCTCCGGCACGATGCCGGTATTTAAAAAAAATAAAAGAAATTTAAGAAGGGGAGCTGTGTGGCCCGCCGTCCTTTCTTATTTTATTGTCCCTTGGGACCCCATCCCCCAGGGCCTGACCCCTATTTCTTTTTTTTTTTTTTTAAATGGAAGGGGGCCGCGTTCCCCCCCTCCAAGGCCATATTCGGCCCCTGGGACCCCATCCCCCGGGGCATTGCCAGTGTTTTAAAAAAAACGAGAATAATTGGAGGAGGGATGCGTGGCCCGCCTCCTCAGGCCATTTATGGCCCCAGGGACCCCATATCCTGGCCTCTCGTTGGGGACCGTGGGAGGTCCCCATTCCCCCACGGTCCCGCCGGCTGCCTGCCTCCTGCGGGAGCCAGCATTACTTTTCCACACAGGGAGCTGCTGACATGCTGGTCTCCGTGTGGAAAAGCAATCTGGTTCCCTGCTCTCCCTTCCAAAAACCAAACCAGAGTTTGATCTGACAGGGCGGGAGCTGCAAGGCTCCCGCCCTGCCATAGCAAACTACAGTGTCCTTGGGTGGGCACCCCGGGACACTGCAGGAGCTGAACCTGGGGGGTGGCAGTCCCCAAGGCCATTACAGGTTCCAGAAGGGGGGCCGCGTGGCCCCCCTCCCAACATTGCACAGCCCTGGGGAGGTGGCTGTCCACGGTCCGTGTGGGGGGCTCGAGCCCTCCCACACAGGTAATTTTTATAAAAAATAAAAGCCCCGGGGGTGGCGGGCCGCGGGGGTCCCCCTGGGCCCCACACATACATTTTTAAACAATGCCCCCAGGACCTGGCCCACCCAGGGGCCTCAATTAAAAGAAGCACGGGAGGCCGCACTTCATTTAAAAAAAAAATTTGGGCAGGATTCGCGGACCCAGCTCGAATTTCGATGATTTGTTTTTTTTAAAAAAATGCTTTTTTGTGGCCCTGGGGGTCCTTGTGGGACCCCCTGAGCAGGCCTAGGGGGTCAGGGTGTTTCTACCCTGCCCCCTTTTCTTGTTTTTTGCGCTAGTTTTTCTCTTTTCTTGTGCCTTGGTTCTACCGAAGCGATACAAAAGGGGATGACCGACGGAGCGTTTGAGCCAATCATACACTCACCACCAGTCAACTGATCTGGGTTTAATCCATCACCATTCTTTAGCTCACTCAGCCACCCCAGTTCAGACATGGCCATATGAAAATCTGTCTGACCATGTGCCTCATGAGAACAGTCCAGCCCGAACTGCCAAGCCATGTCTTCCCTGGACCGGAAACAAGCATCCTGGGACCGGTTTCGGATTCATAATACTCATCAGCCAGGCTATCTTGAATCCAGTGGCCAAGTGAGCAAGGGACTCACGTCTGAGCATACCCTGCCAACTTAGGGCGAACAAAGCGGGATGATGGACGGAGCGTTTGAGCCAATCAAACACTCACCCCCAGTCAACTGATCTGGGTTTAATAAATCACCATTCTTTAGCTCACTCAGCCACCCCAGTTCAGACATGGCCATATGCAAATCAGTCTGACCCTGTGCCTCATGGGAACAGTCCAGCCCGAACTGCCTAGCCATGTCTTCCCTGGACCGGAAACAAGCATCCTGGGACCGGTTTCGGATTCATAATCCTCATCAGCCTGATACACCGGGACAATTGGAACCACTTATCCGCACTTTTCCGCATGGCCTGCCACACTACCGAGCTCGCCCTTAGTCGCCGGTGAGACACCGCGCCCACGGCTCCTCGTGCCATTTACCTCACTAGACACGACGCGGGCATCGCTGGTAATTTGAGTAGCTGAGGCGGTGTAAGGACCAACACGAGCGGCGCTCTTCTGTGAGGAGGGACCGCTGACACTACCTTTCCACTCCACCATCGCTGGTGGATGCTGTCCTAGTTCACCCCACACCTACCCTGTTTTGCCTCCTCAGACCTTTGAGCACCTTTGACAGGAGGAGACCGCTGAAGCATTGCTTCCACTTTACTAGAGTAAGGCTGACCACGCTTACCTTTCACTCTTCCATTGTTAGATGACACGTTCACCTCTGGGACGTGTCGTTCTAGAATTCATCTGTTGTGCATGTTTTTAATGATGTTTTACCTGCATACTGTTTTTAACTCTGGCCACTTAGCCCACATTTCCTCTGCCATCAGCAGGATTACTGTGTCAATTCTTGCCCATTTCAGCCCCTCTCCCCATGTATGTTGCCTATGAGCTACGCTGGTATATGAAGTCCTGTAATATACAAATGTACTGTTACTATTTTCCTTTCTTCCCAGATTGCACTATGACGTGGTAGGACCTCCCGCCTACTAATTGATTTCATGTGGAGTAGGTAACAGTTGCGCCATCCACAACGTGTAGATAGTGTATAGTTATGAATTTCTTTTAGGTCCTGACGAATTGCGCGGCATCCTTAGGAACATAAGCAAGAAACAATGCCTAGGGAGATCGTTATTGGTGTATCCACAATGGAAAAAAACGCACATACACAAATGATAATAAGATGGACAGTAATACTGGGTAAGTGGGAAAAATCTTTAGTTTTTAAAGACGGAGTGCTACACGGACCACTATCCCCCACTACCAAGAGGGATCAATTGACAATCAAGAGATTGACGAATGTACAACTAGAGAGAAAAGGTCAAAGAGAGCACAATCCTCGAACATGTACAAGAGAGACTAATGGGTCATATAGTATCCACAATGCTTTAAGCTGTATATATCCTGTAAATTCAATTTTAGGACAAGACAAAGGAGTAAATAAAGTTCATATTTATATTTTCATTTTCTTTATTTGAAGATCCATAAAATCAAAGTTGATAAAAAACAGCCGACACGTGTTTCGTCAGTACTATCAATCAGTACACAGACTTTTTCGAGGCTATGATGAAGAAATTACCCCAACGCATATGACCTCTTGTCATGTGCATATGACAATAACAGAGAGACTCAGGAATCAAAGTAAAGAACAAAGGTCCATATCATCCTATGTGGTCATCTGAAGTCTAATTATGTAGGGTATGATGAATCAATGTACCAACTCAAGTTCCCCGAGCGGTACACAATCCCCACATATATTTAGAGGTGTGTCCAAGAAAGTGTGCAATTCGGACTCCCTGTATGAAGTACACAGAAAATATTCCGCGCTGAGTCAGGTAGAAGAGTCCTGAGTCGGGGTATATAAGCAGATAGATCGCATCTCGAGCGTAATAGCAGACTGCTGTTGTCTGGCCTCGAAGAGATTTAGAGGCGATCATGTAGCAGAAGGCCTCACATGATAATGACGCCTAGAAAACATGCGTCATTGTCATGTGGGGCCTTCTGCTATTACGCTCGAGCTGCGCTCTAAATATATGTGGGGATTGTTTACCGCCAGAGGAGACATCTAATAGACATATGTATGTCAAATACAGTATTTCTTCCATAATGTATAGTACACTGTGGAACAAATATACGAAAAAGGATCCTGTTCTACAATGGCCAGTGAATGGGTCATTGACTTTAAAAAGATTCAATATGTAGAGCAGTGTTTATTCAAGAGAAAATGTTTTGATTGTGTACGAATGTGGGAGAAAGGAGTGCAAGAGAGAGTGAGGAAAGAAGAAGCTACAGCAGAAAAATAACAGTGTAAAACAATGCATAAAAAAGCACTGGAATTAAAAGTAAAAGAGAGGAAGTCAATAAAAGAAAAAGATAAAAGGGAGCGTTGTTTAGAGGTAAATGGCAAGTACCTTATTAGGCTCCCCATTTATCCCATAAATAATAAACCTCAGGATGATTTAAACCAAAGAAAGAGCACAGCACATACAAATAGACAGCTGCATATCCACGATCAGCAAAGTTGTTTAATATAAAAAAAAATATTCAATGTATAATTAGTTCAGCAAGCAATCTTTATCATAGTTGTTCAGTTGTTCTAATAATAATACAGCTACAGCTGACACGTGTTTTGTCGCTTCTCTTGCGACTTTTTCAAGGCTCTTGAACAAGATCATACATGATATTTAAAATGATTGTGTGCAGAAGGAGAGATATAACAAATTAAAAAGTCCTTTTTCTTTTCTTTACTGATATCTCAGTTATGATGAATTTTAACAGTCCCTCTATTTATACTTAGTGAATTCAAACAATGAATAGAAAGAAATAATAAAAGTGAGAAGAAAATGAACAAGAAAGGAATGTGTTTATAGAATGCCATCACCCTTTTTCCCCTATTTGCTCAGAAAAACGTTGTCACAGCTATCAAGACGTTTGCGACATTATTGGCACTTGACCAGTTAGAAGTGAAAAGCAAGAAAAAAGTGCTAAGAAAAAAACCTAAAAACCCAGTTTAGTAAAAGCCAATAAGAAGAATATAAATAAATACCTACAAAAGTATACATATATATTTAATTCTGGAAGTAGAAGAACGTGTTTGTCCTGAGAATGAAAGTCCATAGGTAGTCCAAATTCTATTTGTCAGATCACTATAGAAATATGTCAGAAACAAAAGTTGGGAGGACTAGCATTAGTAAAAATCTTCTACTCTTCTACTCTATAACAATATAATTTTAATAAATACTAAGTTGTTCCAGGTAAATGTTAGACAAACAACCATTACTAAACAAGACCTGATTAGTGTACCCAAACGTACTCTTTAAACAGTATAGAATTGTCTGTTACCATGACAATTTCCAAGAGGCTTTTCTTTTTTTATTTGTTTGTAACCAGGAAAAAACAGGAGCAACTTTACAAAAGGGAAAAGATGAAACAAAACATTACAAGAAAGAATAGAATGTTGACTATACAGCAGGTACTACAAATTGGACCGTTAATCTAACACAAGAGGAAACAATATATTAAACAAAATCAACATAAGTACAGCAGTGAATATTTAAGACAAGTGGAATATGAACATTAATTTTTGACTCAGCCAATGCCGCTAGGAATAATGCCAGCTTTCCATCTAGTTATTGGACGCCAAAGTGCCTACCCGCGGGCCCTGGATTTGGCTCCTCTTGTTTAAAAAATAGCTGTTTCAAATCTATAAACTGCTAGGAAACGCGCTAGCCACATCTGAAAACTAGGAGGATCTCTTTCTTTCCAGCGGGTTGATAGGATAAGTCTTAGTACTGCCGTACCTATGAAAATTAATCTTTCTTCAGATTTAGTTAAATTTAGAGAATAATCATGTCCTAGTAAGAATACAGTTTCTGATTCTGGTATTTTATGATTGAATACCTCTTCCCAAAAGGCTGATATCATATTTTTGATTACCATCAAATCAGGACAATTATAAAACATATGGGTTAGCATAGCAGGTCCTTGATTACATCTAGGACATAAATCATTCTCACGCTTCCCCCATAAAAACAATTTGGCGGGAGTAAAATACAGGTCAAATACAGATTTATACAGTTGCGCTTTGAGGTTACTAGCCATAAATAACTTCTGGCTCATCTCTAACACTCTGTTAATGTCAACATTAGGATTGTTTAATTTTATGGTCCATTTATTTTCGATTTTGTCAAGATCATCATGTTTTTGAGTCAGAAGAAAGTTATAGAGGGTTCCAATCCTGGTATTTATTCTGGGAATTGCGTCCAAAATTTCAACTTTAGATAAACAGATTAAGGACTCTTTGGCCTTTAATTTAGCAAATATCTGTGCGTAACTCAAAAAGTCTCCATTAGTTAACTTATATTTAACTTTTAAATCAAAAAAGGTGGAGTCAAAATTATTTACTAAAAAGTCACTGATTGTTCTTATTCCAACCTTTTCCCATTTCTTTAAGACAGCATTAAGTTCCTTGCCCCCAATGGCATTTGAACGCCAAAGAGGCGTATGTCGATTAATCTTGCAAATATGCAAATATTTAGTCACTTTCTTCCAAATCCTCCATGCGCTATTTATAACTTCTCCCTTGAAAGCCTTATAATGTCTTGCCTCAGTTTTCCGTAGAAGTAAACCCTTAGCCTCCTGACCTATAAGAAGTTCATAAATTGAGGGAATATTTTCAACTCCTTCTGGACTCTCTATACTATAGCCATTAATCATAGGTGTGAGTTGTTTTAAAAATGCTGCCCAATAATACAAAACAATATCGGGAATTGCCAGGCCACCTCTATCAACGGGCAGTGATGATCCAAGAGGCTTTTCTAGCGCTTTTATGGCGCTTTTTTTTTTAAGGAGCATCTCATTTATCTCCGCCCTGTACATTCTCTCTAACGTATTTAGAGAGGACCCGAGTCACTCAATTGTTAAAAAAGGGTCACAACAGTGACACCTGAACTTAAACATAGCACATAAGTATAAAATATATTCCAATCTAATAGTACGACTTACTCAAAAGTTCATTTATATGAGATATGACGCAGCCGGAACGGAAGCAAATTTTACCCAAGAATACGTGTTCAGAATTCCTAAGTAGTTGCAATAAAGTACTGTTGAAGAATAGGAAAATATAACGAAATATAAGAATATTATCCTATTTGCACACATCACAAAATCCGAGATTGTATACTATAACCCTCCCTACCCCCAGTAAATCAGAGTGTTCTCCGGGACAAACCAACCCATTTTCGCAACATTTATGACTCACCTAATTAAAAGTGAGATCAGGTATGCGGCAACATCTTTCAGTGTGTAGTTACATACGACAACGCGATTACCTTGACATCTAATTACGTATCGGACAGATGTCACCGCATACCTGACCTTACTGATAAGAGGTGAGCCATAAAAGTTACGGAAATGGGTTGTTTTTCGGATTGAGAGCGGGTAATCAGACGGGAGACTTTCAATCAGTTGCGGGTAAACCAGGGATGATAACCTATATAGGATGAGGCATGCGGCAGCCAGATAAATTAGCTTTTAGGTTACTTAAGGGCCACAGCTATACTATTACAGCGGCCTCGGCTTCTGTTTTTCATAATTATGTAGCCCGATATGCCAGTACACTACTTTGGATACCTTAAACCAGTGGTCTTCAAACTTTTGTAGGATGAGCCCCCAGCTGAATTTTTTTAGATTTTGGGCCCCCTCACCACCTGACGAAATTTTCTGGACTCGACCCCCACGCGCATATTCCGGGTATATCCAGCAAATAATGTTCAATACAATAAGAGTGTTTAGTAAACTGCAGGTTTGTGAGTGGATGTGGTAAAATTACAGAGGTTTATTACAAAGCTCAAAACACCACTTTCCAAGATAAAATGTGCGCAAATGGTTTTCACTAGAATGCTTTGTTTTACACATGACATAGATTGATAATAACACCACCAACATAAATGCGACAGGTGTGCCTGTTTTTCAGAGACGGTCAATCTGTGGATGGATTTTTGCTACTGCCATCCTCCGGTTGTGCTGCACATCCAGTCTTGAACAGTACTTAACCTTTAATATTGCAAGTGCTGAGAAACCAATCTCAAATAAATAGGACGAGCTGAAATGCAAGAGAGTTTTGATAGCAGTTTCTTCCAAAGCTGAATATTCTGCAGACATTTTCAGTCAAGACAGGGACTGTAAGAGAGACAAGTGTTGTCAGATTTTTCGAGCACTCCCTAGGTCAGAGCTGATACACAAGAAACAAATCTTCTCTAGAAATCCTTAAGTGGGTGAATGGTGTGAGTGTATCAGGATCAGTGTGAGTGCAGGGTGGGGTAAAAGTGAAGGGCGAGAATGAAGAGCGAGTTGTCTGAATGCAAGGTGCAATCCTAGACACTTGAAATAAATCAGCATGTTATTGACAGCAGTGTATGGTTTCAAATGTGTTAAACTATTGCTATTATGGCAGTAACCAGGGATCAGGGTTGTAGAAGGAAATATTGTGCTCATCCCTCAATAAACTTCCAGTCTTATGATTAGGGTTGCCAGCTCATTATTTTTATGTCACAGATGGTATAAAAATAAGCAGTCACCTAAAGCTGTATTTTCAGCACTTGTCTGTGCATACTTTGAACAGCAAATATAAATATAAATAACTTTTAATTGTTTTCTAGAGCTGCCTGAATGATCCATGACTGATAATAAAAGGGAACAAAGACAGAAAAGTCACATTACAAATGAATACATACAGGGCCGGCTTTAGGGCAGGGCAACAGGTGCGGCCGCACTGGGCACGGGCCTATGGATGCGGCTCCGACCTCATGGGGAGGAGCTGTGTTTAGCAATAACTTATGAATTAACTTATGAATAGCACATATGCCTGGTGATAGTGAGAGAATCCGAGGAGTTAGTCCTGGGGTGTGGGGGCACCAAAAATGATTCTCGCGCCACTAGCGCTAAAGCGGCCCTGAATACATACTATTTAGTATCAAGACAAGCAATTTGCAGGCTGTTTAAGCAGCACATGGCTGGCTGGCATTTTGCGCGCCTGCCTTTGTAATTTTAAGAGAACTTTCAGGGATGTTTTAAGGATTTTGGGGGCCGTGGGCCAAATGTCCTTTGGGGGCCCCAGTTCTGACCAGCTTTGATTTTATGATTCAGTCTCCGCTCTTTCATGCCTTCTTTGGTCAAATACTAAATGTGTGTACATCTGATATTCAGGGATAGTGACGTGTGTTTTCAGTATGTAACACAACAGCAGTTCACTAACATTACTACAAATAATCTCTGTCACACCCTCCCATTTCTCATATGTGAGGCCTGTATTGATCTAAAATTAACTTTTTATATGGATGTTGCATGAGCATAAACACATTTTGTCTGCAAAATGTCAGTGAAATACTCTTACACATTAAAAATGAATGATGGTAAAACGCTATTTACAACACTGTTTAAAAAAATGTCACGGTCATGAGGGCAAGACTCTGTAGAACAGAGCTGGCTCTTTCAGTCACCCTCCCCCTCCTTTGAAAGACTGGTACCCTGTGACGGAGCCCACCTTGCCCATGCTTTAAAACATTGCTGGAACATTTGTCTCCTCTTTGGGAAGAGCTAACTCTCCCAGGTGGGGGTTAATTCATAGAGCTGAAATGCTTCAGCTGCAGTGGGAGACAAGGGTTCTCCTCTGACATGATATCAAAAGAGCAAGGAACAGTTTCGGTTTTAGCAGAGCAGGCATCCTGCCTCCCACTGCAGCTGAAGCATTTCAGCGCTATCAATTAACCCCCTCCTGGGAGAGTTAGCAAGACAAAAGCATGGGCAGGTAGGTCAGATTGCAGTGGAGTGAGCGCCCCCCCTGGGATGGTGGCGTGCCACCCCAGGGGGGCGCGCCCCACAGATTGAAGAACTCTGCCTTAAACTAATACCTTGATATGTAACTACGCAAGAGTCGCAAGAGAAGTGACGAAACACGTGTCGTATGTAGCTGTATTATTATTAGAACAACTGAACAACTATGATGAAGATTGCTTGCTGAACTAATTATACATTGAATACATTTTTTTATATTAAACAACTTTGCTGATCGTGGATATTCAGCTGTCTATTTGTATGTGCTGTGCTCTGTCTTTGGTTTAAATTGTATTTGATATATGCAGAAATTTCGACATATATTGTGCGAATCGGTAGGTGGCACGGTATTGTGACATTGAGCACACTTGAATTATAGTCAGATTTTTTTCACTTTAAGGGCTACTATAACTGAGGTGCTGGCTTTTGAATTACCTACTGCCACCATTCCCCTTTCCTGAAACCTCAGGATGATTCCATCTAATTAGATCAACCTCCCCCACCGTATAAATTTCCTTCTGCTCCTGAGAATGATCTTTCTGAGGAAGAACATCTTTCTTCAGATTATAAAGACTTAGAAAAGCAAGATGGGCGGCAGACTCGCTCTACTTTGACTGTTGATGAAAAAGCCACTATCAGATCCACTGCTCGCAAAGAGGCTCATGGGACTACTTCTGCCTCAGACCTTGTAGCAATGGTTCAGCAGTGGAAGGGTTTAGAGCAGTTATATTTTGCAGAGAAGTTTACCTGGGAGGTAATACTTGGTTTTAGAAACTTTTCTAAAAACTTAGAGCCCTCTGATATCAATTCTGATTATAAATAATTAAATGATGGAACTTTCTTTTTTCAAATATACTTTAATTTAATTGGGCGAATAGTTAAATTAAGACATGATACACTACGTTTAAAAGCGGAGAAAAAATCAGCTTGTAGAGTTAAAACTGCACAAACAGTTCAGATCCCAGTGCAAAAAGAAGTTTTGGGGACAGATAATGACCCTAGTGATACTGTGGTTAGTGTAAAATCGATGCGTGAAGCTGCACCTTTGTATGTTCCTCCGAAGGGTGTGGGAACAAATGCCGATAAAGATTCAGATGAGGCAAAGGGATATTTTGTCTATAATTGGGTCTATACTCCTTCGAGTAGAGCAGACGTAATGGCTCTTAAGGTTGCTTTGCCGGATCCGCAGGAAAATCCGGCAGCTTTCTATGAAGAAGTGGTAGGAGCCATTAGCTCCTGCACTATGACCCTGCAAGATATTGATATGTTTTTGGACTTATTTTGCCCCCTGATGTGTGGAGAACAATTCGGAAAATAGATGATAATGTAGCATATGGTGATATTTGGGTGCATTTAGAAGAAATAGATGCGGCTATGAGAGCCTGCGCAGAAACCACAACAGGAGATATTAGATCTTCCCAAAAAATTGTAACGAGCTTAAAGGCTCTCATGCCCCCTAAGAAAATAGATTGGACAACGTTAGCATCTTGTAAACCGAAAAAGGATGAGTCCGTTCCTGATTTCTTTACACGATTTGAAGAGACATTTCATGACTTTAGTGGACAGTCATTGACAGATGACATGGGTAAGCATCTGTTCGTCGACAAATTTGTCGCTAACATGTTGCCAGAAATAGCTAGTCGCCTAAATACCAGCGAGAGTTCATGGACTACGTCTTCCCCAGTCTCCCTTTTCACTATGGCCCGGTATTATGAGCGTCAGGAATTGGAAGCAAAAGGTAAAGAGGATAAGAGGGTAAAGGAGTTAAAAACGAAAGTTATGTTGGCTCAAGTATATATGGTCCACCATCCAGAGGTGGTGGTAGAGGCAGACGTGTAGTATATACCCCTGGTGTTCCCCCTTCCTCTCGATCAACTTTGTCTTCTCATCAGTGCGTTTATTGTAACGAGATTGGAAATTGGCGTTCTGAGTGCCCCCTGTTGCGAGGCTAGCAGTATCAACGGGGTAGAGGAAGTATGAGAGGATGCTCAGGGAATTCAGGAACTAGGGGAGGAATAGGAACTTGTCCCAGGTTTGAGGCTGTTGCACATGGGCCAAATTATTCTAATACGTTTGATAAGAGAAATCAATATCAAATGTCAGATTATTCGGCTGATTATGCATAGGAATGCCTAGGATGGAGTAAGGAACCGTTTGAGGTCCCAGTAGACAAGAAAGGTCTTTATGTTGATGCAAAAAAAATTTGGTTCCTAGGGCTCCCCTTTCTAGCGCAATGATAACATTGATAGGACACCTACATCTAGCCCACTGTCACAGCCACCTGCATTTAGTCTTGATAAATTCACTGCAGAATGTCAATTTTCTCTTTCCTATAACACGCCGGATAATATTGTGGGTATCGATATCCTCAAACATTTTCGTGCTACAATACGTTGTTTCCCAGAAGGTGTACGTGTTGTCTTAAATGATAACTATCCAATGGTTGAGTGGTCTTGTCTCATTAAAGAAGATATTGCTCTGGAATTGTTACCTAGTACTTTATGGGCTACATCAGATACTGATGTGGGACAAATGGTTATTCCACCAGTGCACATTCAAGTGAAAGAAGGTGCTTCATTGCCTCGACTGCCCCAATATAAAATATCTCGGGAAGGTGAGGAAGCATTGACGCACATTGTTCAGGATTTGATCAAGGTGGGGGTTGTGTAAGAAGTCCTTTATAACATTTGTAATAGCCCTATCCTTCCTATTTTGAAAATAGACACTGATACTAAAAGTTACAGATTCATTATTAATTTACAACAAGTTAATAAAATGTTGGTGCCCCAATACCCGGTAGTTTCTGACATCACAATACTCTTCACTATAGTTCCTCCTACTGCCACTACTTTTAGTGTCCTGGATTTGAAAAATTCATTTTTTTTAATACTTAGTCATCCTGATAGCCGTTATTCGGCTTCACTTTGAATAATAGATAATACAGATTTTGTAGAGCTCCACAAGGGTATACAGAGAGTGCTAGCATTTATAGTCAGGCATTGAAAAGGAAGCTTGATTCTTTTCCTGTACCGTAAGTGGTGGCTCTTTTTCAATATGTCGATGACATCTTGTTGGCTACTGATACCCCTGAACAGTGTAAAGAGGAACACCGTCCTTGTTATCATTCCTTGCCTCTCATCATCACAAAGTCTCTTGGAAGAAGTTGCAACTTTACAGGTTACCTATTTAGGTCACCTCCTGTCTAAGGAGGGATGGGCACTCACACCAGATCGCATTCAGACCATTTTAGACACACCTGTGCCCCATACTCAGAAGGACATCCATGCATTGATTGGCCATACTTCCTTTTGTAGCCCTTGGATCCCTAGCTCTTCATACATTATTAAATCCTTGTTGACCCTTTTGACTAAAGACACTCCCATGCCTTTCCCATGGACTACTGAATGCCAGAACATCTTTCAACAGCTACATCAAGCTCTTTGTTCTGCACCAGTATTAGGAACTCCAGAATACACTAATACTTTCACACTCTATGTACACGAGAGGGAAGGATGTGCCCTCTTGGTTTTAACCCAGACACACGGTGATAAACAACGTCCTTGTGCATATTTCTCAGCTGTCCTTGATCCAGTTGCCTGCGTGCTGCCTGGTTGTTTTCGAGCAGTGGCAGCAGCAGCTGTCTCTATACGTCAGAGTGAGGGAATAGTCTTGTCACTTAGATTTTTTGTGTTAGTATCTCATTCAGTCGGTGCCTTGCTAAATCAAAGAAAACACAGCATCTGACTAGTGCCAATTTGATAGGATATGAATTGACACTTTTGGCCCCTCACATCACGTTGAAAAGATGTTTGAATCTGAATGCTGCTACAATATTGCCACTTCCAGCAACTCAGTCTCAGTCACAAGAGTTACATGACTGTATATCCCTTACTGAAGAACAAACAAAGGGTTGTGTTGACCTGTGTGTTGACGGGTCTTGCCTGAAGTTGCCTGATGGCACTGCATCTGCTGCTTATGCAATCACAACACTTCAGACAGTAGCCGAGACAGCTCGTATCCCACAGAAGTCAGCTCAAGCTGCCTAGTTGATAGCGCTGACAAGAGCATGTGAGCTTAGTACAGATTTGCTTGTTAACATTTACACTGATAGCCAATACGCCTTTGGTGTGGTAGATAGCTTCGGTCAGCTTTGGAAAGAAAGAAGCTTTCTCACTCCACATGGGACACAAATAGTGCCTGGGGAATTAGTACGTAATCTCCTTACTGCCTTGACCTATCCTAAGAAAGTGGCGATTGTTAAATGTAGCGCACACAAGAAAGTGACCGATAAAATAGGAGCAGGCAATGCCTTTGCTGATTACACAGCTCAGGAAACCGTAATGCAGCGAAGTACCCCATCTATGTATGTAGTTAAATCACAGTCTGAAAGTTGGCATGCTGCCAGGCAAGAGGTCCTGGAGATGCAACAATCTGCCTCTGTTGATGAATTAGACCAATTGTCCAAGGAGGGAGCATTGGATGATGAGGGCTGTTGGAGGAATAAAGAAATGAGAAAATGGAAGTTACCCACAGCCTATTTACACCCTATGATTCATATGGCACATGGGTTCGCACATGTTGGAGCATCCTCAATAGCAAAGCAACTTATGCAAGTATGGGATCATCCAGAGATTGTCTGTATGGCTAAGGAAATTGTCCATTCCTGTCTGATTGGTCTCCAGTATCATCCTGAAAAGGGAACACAAACTCCAACAGGAGGGTTTGCAATAGCTACTGCACCTTTTGATGTCCTGCAAATGGACTACATACAGCTTGAGCGTTTTAACAACCTAAAGTATGTCTTGGTAGTGCTTTGTGCCTTTAGTAAATGGGTGGAGGCATACGCTACAAAAGGTAATACAGCTCTTACTACAGCAAAGGTGCTCCTAAAGTAGTTTTTTCCCCAATTCGGCATTTGCCGAATTTTGTGGAGTGACAACGGACCCCATTTTATTGGGCAAGTTGTTGAGTATCTCATGAAAGTGTTGGGAATTAAGCAGATGTTTCATGCTGCTTTTCACCCACAATCAGCAGGACTAGTGAAATGTTACAACTCTACCCTCAAATTGAAATTGGATAAGGTACAGGCTTCCACATCTTTGAAATGGCCTGATGAATTGCCCTTAGCATTGCTATCCATTAGATCGATACCACATACATGGTCTGGTCTTGCACCATATGAAGTGGTTTTTGGAAGGACATTGCATATTTGGGGGATTCCTAAGCCACGCCCTATACATGATGTACCCTATGTATTGATGAATGATAATTTGTCTCAGTTGGTTGAAAGTTTGTCTTCTATTTATCAACAGGTTCGGGAGACTCTTCCAGACAGGTCACAAGGTGAGGGCCATTGTTTACGGCCTGATCACTTGGTGGTTGTAAAGTCATTCTAGAGGACCAGCTCCTTAGCACTGAGATGGCGAGGCCCTGAGCAGGTGCTGCTGGCTACCAGAACTGCAGTTTGAGTGCCAAACCGAAAGAACTGGGTCCATGCGACACACTTCAGAAAAGTGTTGCAAGAGCTAGTAGCCCAGCTGCGTTGGCAGATCACTGCGACATCTTGGTCACCAAGAAAGGACAAGCTGTATCACCTGAAGGATCTGAGGGAGTCTTTCCGGCCCACACAATTCCTGCTACATCCCAATATCAGTTGCGACCCAGGAAGAAAGACACTTTGTTGCTGAAAAAGACTGTTTGAGCCACTGTCCTGGGTGGTTAACGCCTGACTACAAAGGGGGGTAGCCTTTTAGTGACTGCTCGTCTCAACCTCAGTGAAGAAATCAATGCCTGCCCAGGACCTTAGGGCACCATCTGTTTTGGTGTTTGTGAAAGGAGAATAAACCAACTGCTACAAGAGTTTGTAGCAAAGAACAATGATTGTTACTGGACTCACTTTGACTGTTGTTATTGTTGCTGGAATACCATGGATTGTAGAGGAAGTAGCCCCTGTCCGAAATCTACTGACTGCTACTATTCCTGTCCCCATTGGACATCATTACTTTACTCTTCCTTATCATGAGCAGAAGCACAGAATGTCCTACCTCAATAACACTTTCTTTCAGATGTTGCACTATACAAACAATGTTACAAATGTTGCCAACTGCTGGATGTGTGGAATGATGCCAGCTCATCAGAAAAAGGGAGTAATGCATTTTATTCCCTTGCGGTTTTCACATAATGGCTACTCCAGAGCCTGGTTTGCATTGTTGTGGGCTTCTGAAGTTGCTAACATTACATATGCTGATGGAGGAGGATTAAATGTTCAATTGAATAGGGTTTGTTACTCTGATGAGGAAGGAGATCCACAAGCTAACGGAACTGTATGGAAAATGGAGTAGTATCGTCGAGAAAATTCCTCCACACACTGTTTTCCCCAACACTCGAACCATCAAGGGAAATGGGCCTCCGGTTATTACTGTTACAAGAGCTCGAGCGGATCTTTGTGTAAGCTGTATTGGCAATATCCCTGTGGGAAAAAGTGACTGTACTTTAGTGTTAAATATTACTAGAATGAACAATAGCATGTTTTGTCCTCACACAATACCTATTTCATTTGCGGAAGTAAAGGTTATTATCATCTACCTATTGGTTGATCCGGCATCTGCTATGTGTCCTTTTTGCTTCCACCTGTGTTTTCGCACCTGCATCCTACCATAAAAACTATAAACTGTATAATGACATTTCTAAGAGTCAATTCAAGAGGACAATAAACAATGATGAGGTGGATAAAACTGATACTGCACTGCAACAGTATATTAACTTTAATTTGGGACTAGTCTTCTTTGTTGTTGCGGCCTTAAACAGCAGAAAGATCTGACGCTTGACGCGTGTTGTAGAGGCTTCAACCAATCAGACAGCAATGGCGCTTGGAAATATCACAGAAGAACTGCAAATTGCGAGAATTGGATGGTCCTTGATGTCGTCCTGGCTGACCGTGGTGGAACATGTCACATCATCGGGAGTAGTTGCTGTGTTTATATCCCTGACCACACCTCTTCTGTTTTTTTTTTTTTTAATCCTCAGAAGCCTCTAAAACACCATTCCATTTGCACCTGTAAATGGAGGTACCATGTCCTTATGTGCATATGTTCTGGGAGCAGAGGAAGGGGGAGAGAGGAGACATCGGCTTCGAGACCTTGCCACCCTAGTTTACATGAAGCAACGACCGCCAACCTCCACCACCTTGCTATCACTCCATTACATCCCCCCATGAGCCGCAGCACAGACTGGGAAGCACAAAGGGATAAAACCAGGATAGGTAGACGAGGCATAGCAGGCATAATCATTGGATATCAAGATTTGTTTGTTGCTCACACCACTCCAAAGCAGGAGACCAAAAATTATGATTCTTAAAAGCCTTCATATCCAGACTGGCCAACCAATCAAAAACCCTGGGAGGGGATGTAGATATCCACTGCTTGCAGATTTCTCTGCGTGCCAAGAGCATAGAATGAAAGTACAACTTTGCTTTGTTCCCTGTACTTCCTTCAGGGAAGTCAACACAGCCAAAAAAACTGACAATACGCTTACCTTGATATTGATGTCCAGAATCTTGGACAATGCCCTACTCACATCATTCCAGAATGACTAAATCTCAGGACAATCCAAAAACATGCGCACGTCATCTTCTTTCGGACTTAGGGCATGCCACATCACCCCTTCCTCCGAACTTAGACAACCTCTGGGGCGTCCAATAGGCTCTGTTAATGGAGAAAAGGTGATTTATTCTTAGGTGGGCAGATTTAACTGTAGACATTGATACTTGCCACTTATTCTCCAGTAAAGGCTCCGGCAAGCATCTTCCCCATAACTCTGTTGGCAAGGTGAAGGCTCAATCCTCCAACTCGACCATCAGCCAGTAGATCGTCGCAAGCTCTTTTTTGATGGTTATCTCTACCATAAGTCTGTCTTCCAGATCATTTGATCTTCCTATCACCGTGCTCGGATCCTGGAACCAGCTTTGCATTTGGATATACTTAAATCTGGATATTTGTTGATTCGGCACTGATTACATATTTCCCAGCTTATTAATCGCCCATCCATTGAAATGTGATTCCATTTAATGAGGCCTGCCTCTCTCAATAGTCTAGCTATTACATCTTTTGTCCAACCCGGTGAACCTGGTGAGTCCCAGATAGGAGCCATACAGCAAAAGTATGGTATTTTTAGAGCCTTTCTGACCCTATACCAAGTCTCTGCCAGGCCTCTCAAAATCTTCAACCTAACTTTCTTAAAGTATTTAGGGTCTCCGTATTTGAACATAAAAGCCTGACAGCCTCCATGCTCCTGTCTTGACATGACATGTAATAGTTCCCCAATTTCCGAAGATACGGGAGTATTAAACAACATTTTTCAATTTTTTAATAAGAATGCCCATGAATAAAATAACAAGTCCGACAGAGCTAGGCCCTTTTTCTCCACCCTCTGTCTTAATTTCTTCCAGGCTATTCTCGGACCTCTGTTTGACCAAATAAAGCTGCTTATTTCTCCTTGCAATTTTTTAAGAGCTACGCTTTCAAAGGGGAGGGGGATGGTATCAAACAAAAAGGTTACCTTCGGGAGGATTATCATTTTTATCAAATTGACTGGACCTATGAGAGTAAGTTGGAGGTGTGCCCAGATTTTTAGGAGCCCTCTGATCTCTTTTTTTACTTTCTCTAAATTTACTTTTGTTAATTTAGAAATATCTTGTGAAATCTGAACTCCCAAGTATCTCATTGCCTTCTTTTTAACACCTGTCCCAACGTCTAGATTCCAGGACATGATTTCGGTCTTACTTCTGTTTATATCTTATCCTGACACTTTCCCAAAATCCGTTGTTAGTACATTAATACGACCTAAGGTATAATGCAGATTAGTTGTATAGATGAGAATATCATCTGCATAAAGGCCCAATTTCTTATTCCAACCCTGGAATTGGAAAGGTACCATCTCAGAGTCTTCCCTGATTCTTCTAGCCAGAGGCTCTATATACAAATTGAACAAGAGTGGCGACAAAGGACACCCCTTCCCCGAACCTCTACTGATAGAAACAGGGTCCGACAGGGAGCCATTAATAAGTAATCTAGCTTTTGGCGACCTGTATATGGCCTCCAGTATTCTGCAGAAGTTACGACCAAGATTTACAGATCTTGCTACTGACTGTAGAAAGGCCCAGTTAACTCGGTTGAAAGCTTTAGTGGCATCTAAAGCTATTACCGCCAATGGGAGCTAATAAGTAGATGCCAAATCTATCGAGCCTATCAATGAGTAAGTTAACTCCTTTAGGTGCCTTCCACGGATAAAACCTTTTTTATCAGTATGGGTCGACTCTGTCATAGGTCCATTCAGTCTATCAGCCAATATCTTTGCGAAGATCTTATAATCCCAGTTTAATAAACATATTGGCCGATATGAGTCACAGTTTGTTGGACTTTTACCTGGCTTCAAAACTAGGGAGATGTTTGCGTCATTCCACGAGGCTGGTATTTTAGATCCATTAATAAAGAAATAGTTAAAAATGTCTAAAAGAGTGGGTATTAGTGTATTTGCCAAAGCTTTATAAACCTCAAGGGGCAGACCGTCAGGGCCTGGGGCTTTAGCCTTCTTTCCTTGTCTTAATACAAGCTCAACTTCCCCTTCCATGATCTCCTGACTCAAAAGCCAGCTTTTATCAGCTGTAAGAACATTTGTTATGCCGTGGCCTAGCCATACTTCGATCTCATCTTGAGTGGGTTTTAGATCATCTTGATAGACCCTACAGTAATGATTGTAAAAAACTTGCTTGATGGCCTCATTATCACTAATGAGGCCTCTGTTCAGTCACGTTTGACCTGGTTAATCCTATTCCTCACCTGTCCAGGCCAGCAGCTTTCTACAGTCGTCCCTGTATTCAAAATGGGCCAGTTTGCTGGCCTCCCACTCTTTTCTCACCCTTTCATGTAGAATTGTGGACACTTTTGGTTTTTCTCTTTGCACCTCATGAAGTAATTTATCCCGGGCTTCTTCATCCACCCCAGGGTCAATTAGGTCTTTCTCTAAGATCCGAACCTGTCCCTCAACTACTGACACCTCCTCATGATATCTGCATCTTTTTTCAGCCGCTAATGACCCTAACCTACCTCGTAAAAAAGCTTTGTAAGCATCCCAAATTACTCCATGAGTGGCTGAACCCCGATTGAAAAGAAAGAACTCTTCTGTGTCTCTAGTCAGTGTAGTAATGACATCATCATCCTGTAGAATTGTCATATCTAAAGTCCATCTTGACTGGGGGGCTTTCTGATATAGCTTTAGATGTAAAATCACAGCCGAGTGATCCGACAAATGGACCCCCACATGTTCGACCTTCTGAATCCACTTAGTCAGATCGCTGTCAGTAAGAAAATAGTCTATCCTGGACTGATGTCTATATTTATGGTTATAGAATGTAAAACTTTTTTTGTTTGTTTCCAGCCTTCTGCCTCCAGATATCACGCAGACCGAGCTGGGTCATTATTTGTTTAATGAGCATAGACATGTTTGGGTTGACGCGAGCTCTGCTACGTGAAGTCCTATCTAGAGTATGATCTAAAACTGCGTTGAAATTACAAGCCATGATGATTGGATCAGAAGAGTCCACCAATTCAGCTAATAAGTCCCCCAAAGGAGAAACATCGTCCTGGTTGGGGCCATACTATCCCACTAAAGTGAAGGAGTAACCTAAAACCTTAGCCTTAACCACTAACCATCTCCCTGCTTTATCTGAGGTGTGGGCCCCAAACACCACTTGTGACCCTCTTTTTACTAAAATCGCCCCCCCTTTTGTTACCTCCGACTGAGATGTACAGGCTACTTGGGAGATCCAATTTTGACATTTGAAGAGATCCAAACCCTCCTTTTCTATAAATGGGTCTCCTGTAAAATCATAATCTGGGCAGGGCAGTCTTTTAAATATTGTATAATTTTATTTCTCCTCCCTCGTACCCTGAGGCCTTTTACATTCCATGAAAGAACTTTTATTATCTCCCCTCTCCTCTCATCCATCTCTCTTAGTAGCAACCCGGCACAGAAGCAAAAAGAAAGTAAGCAGCCCTAAAAATACTGCAGAGGCTCTAGAGGATCTTTTTTTTCCTTTTATTCCCACTGCTCCCCACCTAGTGCTCCCCCGCCTCCCCCACCCCTTGGAATCCCCCCTACCCCCAACTTCTACATGGCTCAGAGCCATATGAGTGCCCCTCCTCCGAAACGCATGTGGTGCAAATAAATATAATATAATGGATAAATTAAAACCTGAGTGAGTTTGCCTAAAGATTTTGAATTGTGTATATATTGTTGTCTTTTTTTCTTTTTTTTTCTTTATTCATTATTATTTAACACTTTAAAGAGTTTATTAAATATGATTCACACCCTAAATAACATGATTCACAGAAAAAAAAATAGTTTTTCATCTTTTCCTAAACACTGTGGTACCTTAGCAACATTCAAAACTAAGGGCTAGATGTAGGTAATTGCAAATTACCGATTCGAAAATACCGAATTTTACTGATTCGGTATTTTCAAATCAGTAATTGCAATGTAGATAATATTTCGGTAAAAAACACCGAATCGGTAAGATTCGGTATTTACTGAATTGGTATTTACCGATTCGGTATATGCCATTCATTCCTATGGGCCTGGAGGCCCATAGGAATGAATGTCAATTACCGAATCGTGTCTGTCACATGGCACAGGTGTAAATGCACATATTTGCATTTACATAGGAATTCGTTATTTACCACTAACTAATAGTTGGTGGTAAATAATGAATTCTTTAAGCCCAGAAGCACTGTTTGAATACCAAATCGGTAAATGATGATTCGGTAAATACCGATTCGTTATTTACCGAATCGGTAAATATGCCCCCTACATAGGAAAAGTCTATTACCGGTCGGTAATGGCCAATTTCGGCCGTTACCGACCGGTAATAGGCCACCTACATCTGGCCCTAAAAGACCTAACAGCCTGTTTGAAAACTTTTAATAAAGTCATCTAGCTTATCGACAGAGTAAAATATATGCATCTTGTTGTTCAGCATAACCTTTGGATAAGCAGGAAATCTTAGCTGAACAGAGGCACCCAGGCGTTTTAGGCTATCAATCCTTTGCCCCATCTCCCATTGCCTGACAGAGACGTCCGATCTTATCTCGTATCTTACTCCATCTGCCTCAATTGACTTCATCCCCAGGGCTTTTGAAAGGATTTTTTCTTTCAATGCATAGGTTAAAAAATATATTAGGACTTTCCTAGGCTTAGACCTGTTTGTATTAATTCTGAAGGGATCTCTCTGGACACGTTGTATTCCTCTTCTGACTTATCCAGCTGAAGCTTGTCTTTAATCAGCTTAACAACATACGATTTGATGTTATCCCTATCTTTACCTTCGGGCACCCTCAGAATTTTGAGATTGTTACGTCTCTGAAAATGTTATAACATATCAACTCTATCCAAACTCTTTCTCTACAATCCTTAGTTTAGCAATTTCAGCACAATTTGCCTGCACTGTCTCCTTAAGTTCTTTTGGCCTCCTCCTCTAGTGTTGTTGTCCTACTACTAAGGTCATCTATCTTCCTCTCCATAACTTCACAGGCTTTTTTTATCTTCAGCTGGTTATACTCCGATATCTCGAATCTGTTCTTACTTTCAGCTGATAACTGCTAAAAGTGCTCCAACTGAAGGATCTTCTTTATCTGAATGTTTAGGCACTGGGTCAAGATTACTTCTAGAATTGAATCATGTACTTTCTGGTTTATTGCCGGAGTTTGCTTATAACACCCCTGCTCCAGGTTTTCCCCATCTGAAGTTTCTGGGAAGGCTGGGAAGGTTTCTGGGGATTCAGGGGAAGCAAGCTGTCTCGCGGCATCCGTCTCGAGTTGATTTTTTGAGCCTGCCATCGTTTTTTCACCCAAAATCAATACCTTTGGCAAGACTCTAAAATAGGTTTTGAGAGAAGGTGTGATTTTTATTTTAGTAGCCTGCAAGCTTTTCTTTTTGGGGAAACTTTGTAGGGATTTCCTTTGTCTTAGTTTTAGGACAGAGGGTTTATTAATTGTAGTGTATGGGACTTCAGGGACCCCAACTCTTGTTTCTTTCTCTTCTTTCTCCTCCCTCTCTATTTTCCCTATCTCGCCCTTCTCGCTCCCCTCGTTCTGATTTTTTCCTTTGTCCACTATATCACCCCTCTCGCCGTTAACACCCCTCTGCCTTCTCTCTCGCCCAACATAGGACTCTCTACAGTTCGCAAGCTCACCCTCACACTCTCCTCGCTCCCCCCAACCGACTCCTTTACCAAACGTTTCTGCTAAACTCCGGAGAGCATAGATGGATACCCTCTCTGCTGGTGCTCCGCCCAAAGGTGCCTTCCTCCTACCTCTCTTGGCCTCTGTATTCAAAGATTTTGTTTGCAGAGGCACAGAGTCTTCTTCCTCACCGACGCAATCTTTCAGGAGGCTGCCTCCCTTCCGAACTTCAACCCCCTGTAAGACGGTAGCACTGGCCACCTTTAGAAAAAAGCCTCCTTTAACTCCTCCCCCTCGAAAGGAGATCTTAGCCGCTGCTCCTCTCCCTTTTCGGAGCTCCAGGGCCGCTTTATGCCACACCCGTTCCAACGCCGTGTTGGCTTAGCGGAGTGCCTTCACCCCTCGTCAAGCCTGCAGCGACGCTCCACCGAGGCGGGCTGACTCTCACCGCCTCCTCCCACGCACAGCCCCTCCCACTGCACACCGATCACCCGCGCACAGCACCTCTGGTTGCATGCTGATCACAGCGCACCACGGGTCAACAGCAGGGAGTCGGGAACCTCAAGGAACCCAAGGCACGGTGACGGAGCATTCCGTGCGATTATTTTCGAATTGCTAATCATCAAAGGTCACGAATCCGACAGAAACACATTCTTTGTTTTTTACGGGCAAACTCAAAGTATTTTACGATCCTGCATTCCAGTCAGTTTAAAAAAAAAAACGGACAATTTGGGAGCTAACTTGCGACCCGCTATACACCGGCTGCCATGTTTTCCCTGACCTCTTCTGTATTTGATGCAATCTCTAATATGCACAAAATAGCCACTGAAATCCACCAGGATTCAGGGACTTGGACTTTGACTGGATGGCTATGGAACATATTTACTGTATGGGGCTGGAAATTACCTTGGTTTTGGCATCCATTTTGTTGGCTTTGTAATTCTCCCATCTTCTGCTGCTCGTCTTTTTTCCTGCCTGTGCTGTCTATTTTAGTTGACTTCCTGACTCACCTAAAAGCAATATGCATGCTAAAGAGTTTGTAGCAGCCAGAACACCTGGCCTCAGACTCAACTGTCGATCTCTTAGTGCTCCTGTTCCCCCTCCCACTTTGCTGACTAAGTGATCTCCCATCTGCCCATGTTTGTCGGTAGTTATTCCTGTGTATGCTTGTACCTTCTATGTGTAACTACATGCTTACTCTGCAACAAACTCTGTATATAGCACCATGGTCTGTGTATTCAAGGTACTCTCTCTGGAACACTTGAGGGTGTTGTATTGACGTGGTCTCACTCATGAGTGATTAATAAACTTAATAAACTTGTTATTTGAATTCCAGCTTCAGTGCCAATCTCTATTTTGTTGGTCTAGGGACCCGTGGAGGGTCCCACCTTTGGCTCCTACTTCACCTCTGCTGACTCCTATGTTGGCAGCAGGATCTTTTCTGGCAGCTCCCATAGTGGTGCCATCGATGCCGATCTACCTTCTTTCTGACATTGAGGGGTCGCCTTCTCGCTGTCGATCAGCTACAATTACGGCCCCCTGCCCTGCACTCTCTTAACACTTCTTGTGTCCTCGCCCACTTTTCCTATACCTTGTGGGACTCATTGAAACATCTCCTGCCCTCCCTTCCGGAGAAAGGCTGGAATGCTCTTGTTACCTTAGTACAAGATGGTCAACAGGCTCCCTCTCTTAGCATCGGCTGTGGGATGGATATCACCTATTCTGTTGCTCTGGCTAAGCCTCTTCCAGAGCTCTTCATCATCATACATGGCTGTGTACTTCCAGATTTTTGGAGGCTGTGCAAACTACAGTCAATGAAATGCCTTTTGATGGTGCCTCCCTTTTTGGCGTGCATTTAAACTCACCTTAATTCCAGTTCAGAGAGAGTCTTGTACTAAGGTTGTCAGGGACAGTTTGTTTCCCCTTGTTTTGACTCTTGTCCGCCTTCATGGGCAGAGTACTCTCTCCCTTCCAGGGTTACACCCGGTGTGCTGTTCCGGCTTTTTGCAGCTACTTTTCTTCTCATTTATGCTGTCAGTTACAGGTTTCATTTCCAGCCATCTGGAACTATCTTGCTTTGCTGTCTTGTGGGAGTATGTTCCTATGGCATCTTTTTTCCACTTAATTTTTTCCTACCTGAATACTTACTCTGTGGCGAGTATTCTGTTATGCTGTCCATCAACTGTTGTTTTTGCATTTGTCACCCCGAGTGGGACGGGTATGCTCAGACGTGAGTCCCGTGCTCTCCATCCCACTGGAATCAAGCTATCCTGGCTGATGAGGGCTGAAAGCCTGAAACCGGTCCTAGGATGCTTGTTTCCAGTTCAGGGAGGACCTGGCTTGGCAGTTCGGGCTGGACTGTTCCCATGGTGCACAGGGTCAAGACTGATGTGCACATGACTGGGTTCAAACTGGAATGGCATGGTGGGCAAAAAAACGATGGATTTAGGCCCAGATCGCTGTACTGGGGTGAATGTATGACCTTATTCTGCATTCTTCCATCAACTGTTATTTTTGTGCGGATGCACCTTAGAATTGTTCCACATTTTCGGGAACCTTATTTATATGCCTTAGAGGCATTTTGTAAACTACTTATGCACTTATTATCCCATATATAGACTTCATCTTCCTCTTTTCTCTGCTCCCTCTATATGGACGGCCCTGGTACCAAAGGCAGGCACACTCTTGGCCTGGTTGGCTTTAGTTACGATCTCCGACCGTCCTTGTTCTGGACCTTCCTCTTTGTTCTGTTTTACTCTGTGGGTCACATGGATTTTCTTCTACTCATATTGTGTTCCTGTTGGTTCAGGCCTGTGTTCCATGACTGCACCTCCCTAAAGCCCTTGTGGTATCAGCATCTTTTTGGCGTATTGCTTTCTTTCTACTTTATAATGCTCCTTTTGCTGTTTATCATCAGCTGCCTGGTGTTCTTGTATGTGTTGTTACCCCTTTGGGGTTATACCTACCTCCATGGGATACAGTCGCTACCCTTGCCTCCTGCAGAGGATATTTACACGTATCAGCCAGCGCACCGTAGGATAGCTGTTGTGTCAGCTTTTCTTTGTTATCTTTGCTTGGGACACCGGTCCCCTTGATTGTTTGGTTCATTGTCTGGTATCCTCCTTTCTCAGGTGGCTGGGTTTCCCTTTCTTTTCTGTATCTTCCTTCCTCCACTCCCACCTTTATGGTGTCCTCTTTTCTATGGGAAAGGTTTCATTTATCCCCCTTCTTTGGTGGGGGTAAGCCATTACTTTTTTGGGGGCATACCCCATCTGTCCTCAAGTTTCCATGAAGTGTTGGTCAGGTTTCTTACCTGTTTCTCCTGCTTCCATGAGTTGAACTATGTCTGATTGTCATAATCAACTATCTGTTGTCCTTAGTTCCCCTGGTGGTGGCGGTGGTCATCTTTTTCTCCTTCTCCTCTTCCCCTTCCTCTTCCTCCTCCGCCTCTTCCTGTTCTGCCTCCTCCGCCTCTTCTTCCTACTCTCCTACTTCCACTTGCTGGCATCCTTCCTCTGTCAGTGGTGTTGGTTCCAAGGACAGTTGCCCTTGTTTTCCTGTAGTGAACATGTCTTCTACTTCCTCCTTCTATGTGGCATTGTTTTGCAATTTCCCAGCTTGTCTTTCTGTCTCCACCTCAGTTACTGTAGTAATCTCTTCTTTTACGATGGTAGGACGTATTCTCTCTATCCTTCCTTAGTTACTTCTGTTCTTGGAGTGTTCCTTGTTCTTTCACTTCTTGTCTTCCTGCTCAATTGCAAAGGATGGGGGTTACCTTCAAAGGAGTGGATATACTTTTGCTATACCCTGTATTACTTGTGTGTCTACAGAAATGTCTAAGTGTTCTTTAATATGCACATTTATCCTTATATATATTTATATTTGGATGTATCTGCATGTGTATGCTGATCTCTTGAATGGATTTCTTGTAAACGTTTTTTTTCTTCAGGTATATCTATGGTTGTATTTTTATATGTATATAACGTCTGGCCATCTATATGATATTCGTCAATGCGTTTTACCTACACCTTCTTGGTGTCCTGGTTCAACCTTTTTGGTTGCACTTGTCTGTTTTCTTCCTTCTCTTCAATGAGCATCTCCGTAAAATATGTTTGGAAGATGCCTTATATCTCTATCAAGGTTGTCAATGTAAGTGCAGTTTCTTTTTACCTTTCTTGTTTTTCTGGCTATACTCTTCAGCATTCATTGTTCTCTTTTAATGGTTCTATTCTGTGTAATCGCTTCTTCTTCATTAAGTGTCAATATCAACAAAAATCAGCACGGTCAACATCATTTATATCACAGCCCAACCCAATGACATGTTAATAGTTATCACAGTCAAGAACAAACCAGCTCATTCTGGTTTATGATGAACACCAATATAATGGCACCTCGTTTTTCTATTTTTTTTAAACAAGATTAATAGCACTTCACACATTACCTAAATAAGACTAATAGCATCTCATATATTGAACCTTGAAAATGTTTCCTCATTGTATTTCACACCCTGCTTTATGTTACAGAGTTGTTCCCTGATGAAGGGCAGTCTGCCCGAAATGCATTTGAACTTACATTGAACTAAATACTTGTTTCGGTATGTACTATGAATAATAATTTGTGAACACAAATTGAAAATACCATGGATTAAAGAATGTAAATTCATGGATGGCAAACAACACATTAAATTCAACTAAGTGATACAAAGTGTGGATTTATAATTTGCTTTACAAAAATCGCTCAATGTAATAACTCCAATGATGGGACAGATAGTGCCCAGGGGGACGCACCCCAAACAAGGGTACGCAACCATTGAAATCTATTCCGTGTTTCTCATGTTCTTGTTGCTTCCTACTCCCTACGGGCTTTTCATAATCCTGCTTGAAGATATGTCCTAGGATGAACATCTAGCTTTATCTATCATTTTTCGGATAGTCTGGTCCCCTTTACCTTTGGACCGGCTTATCCTATATGGGGGAGCCCTGCCTCCAAGGATGGTATTGCTGGGGAGTCTAATTCTAAAACAAGGAGGCTCTATCAACTTCGGAAATGCCTTATCTGGTAGAGACAGGATCTAGCAAAAAAATTCCTTATTGGCACACTGTTTCCTTAGACGGTTTCTCCGCATAGCTCCATGTTGTTGGCGCGAAATTGGTTACAAAGAAACTGACGTCAGCCTGTCTGGGGAAGGCTTATATGGACTCCGTTGACATCACATTCTGGAGACGAAGTCGCTGTGGAGTCGCTCGATGCCCTCTACCGACACTCAGAGGTACAGCCGAAAATATTTCCATGTCCAGTCTGGCACCTCAGGAGATGCTGAGATAAGGAATCTGCTGCTGGATCCTGTCTCTACCAGATAAGGCGTTACCGAAGGTAAGTAACTTGTTCGACACACTTTTTTTTGGCTTATTATCCAGTTAAACATAAAGGAATCAGTCTAGGATGAAGTGTCCACATGAAACCTACCAAGAGCTATGTAGATGAGCAGCTCAGTCATGAGGATAGACTTAGTCAGTAAGTCACACTCATAAGCACCAATACAAGGACCATTGACTATCTCATGCTAACATTCAGATAGAAGCGCTCTTACTCAGATGAAATATCTCTGGATGCTAGCACAACAGAATATTACTATACATGCAATAAAAAAATAGCAAGAAAGTGTGCAAGCCTTAAAGAGGGTGATGGCTGCCAAAAGTGCGACTTATGTCTTAATAAAAAATATTGCGGAAACTAAAATGAATGGTTTGATGAAACATTTTGGCATCACAACATTCCCATTATACTATTGGAGAGCTGCTGCGCTGAAGGAGTATGGTTTTAAAGTCTATTAAACCATTTGCATGCTGCCAGTCCTGTCATTGATCCTTTAGTAAACATTCTATAAGACATTTGATTTTTTAACAACCTTACACACTGTATGCTCAGTATTGTTGTTAGAATTTTACTTTTTTCTACAGTTTTGAAAAATAGCACAATGGTGAGGAGGCACGTACAGTAATTTTATATTTTTCTTATTTTTTGTAGGTAACTGATTTTGGATTAGCCGTGCAGAAAGGTGGTGTTGGCAGTGAAAACATGTTGCAGTCTACTTGTGGGACACCTGTCTACATGGGTATGAAGAAGAATATGTATAATTTTAACTCATTTTTAAAAGACTTTAACACAATGGACTATAGAATTATTCAAGTGTTAGCCCCTAATATAGACTTTGACGGATATATAGTCTCTTGGGAGGGTGAAGGACATTACCTCTGCTATTCCGACAGTACTCAGTGCATCACATTTAGAGATGACCTTGGTTCTCTATCTATAAAGGAGTCGCCATCATGGAGGTTCCATTCACTGTACAAAAAGTTTGATGGATGAGCGTCATCGTTTTTGATAGCTGTTCACTAAACTTTTTTACTTTTTTTGTTTTTCAAAAACAAACTCCCAAGGTGGGAATTTGTTTCTGAAAAAGAGCTATGGGCCCCACACCCCGGGAAATTCCTTCCAGGGTGAGGAGTAAGTATTAGTTTTTTTTTTACTTTCCCTCATCCCCTGGTTTTATTTGTCAGTAAACAATAGGAAAAAAAGACATTTTATTTGCCACCCTAAAGAGGGCAGGCTATTTAATGCTCTTAATCTGACAACCCTTACTTCGTCTGAGAAGGCTCTCTAACAGCAGGCCGAATGAGGTCTCATTAGTTAGAAAGCTTACAGTCAGACTGTCTCTAAGTGAGATGGGGCACCTGAGAGTTTGGTAGATGGTGTACTCTGTCGCATTTGCGAAGGTGATCAGAGAATGATAGGTGACATCCTACTTCGCTACGCGTAAGATGCAGGTGCATTTGAAACAGTGATCTTGCTTTCTCTACAAGTCGTGGAACTGTTTCTAGTCATGGAGCAGGTCCCACGCAAAGCCCCACTCTCGCTCATAGTCTTCAGAGAAGCTGAAGTCAAAAATGTACCATAAGTGCAAGAAAGCAGAACTCTGATCCATCCTGCCACTCAAAATCATTTGAGTGTTGCCAGGATGACACTCCAGCGTGTTCCGTACCTGGTCTCCTCGTGCCCTAAATATTCCAGGGCAGTCTTCGACTCTGCATCAAGGTTGGCCAAGATGAAAATCTTTAAGGCACCCCTGGCTTCTTGTGGTATTCCTTTGGTACCCATCAAACTGCTGGAGCCTTGAGGTGGACTTCCACTGGTAGGCCCTCACCAGTGCTGACTGCCCCCTAGAAACCTGCCTTTGGCCCCTTACTAGCTCCTATCCCAGCTTCTTCTCTGGTTCATAGGCCCAGGCCAGTCTCTTAAGTGTTGGTGCCTCTGCTGATTTCACCAACACTGGATACCCCAACACTGGGCTTCGACCCATGACCAATATTTGCTCACACCAGGCCTATGTTGTGCTATGAGATTACCAAGGTGCAACCAGTTGTCACTTAACCAGTTCCTCAGACTCCTCCTTTACTCTGTGTGCAGAGTGCTCATTGCACTGATGATGACGAGGAGGAGAACAAGGTCCTCTCCTCTCATTACATTGATGAAGGACTTTACCTAGGCCTTTAGAATGCAAGTGGGCTAGAAACTTCCTCAGCGACCGCTCGGGACCCTCCATTTGGTCCGCAAATGGAGAAAAGCCCCTTTGCAGCAGTGCGCAGCATGGCAGAGGAGTTGGATTTACAACTGCCTATGGTTGAAACCAAAGCCAATTTGCTGAATGAAGTACTCCAACCATGGCTAACTCTAATAGATCCTGAATTGCCATTTAACGAGGCACTCACAGACACCCTCATGATCACATGGTCAAACAGATGCTCAGCTCCTCCAGTCAGTTGAACTGTGGCCTGACAAGCCCCTGGCGACTCTGAATTTCTGATAAAACACCCTACTCCTGTAAGCATTCTCCTGCAGGCATTGATGAGTAATGTGAATCCAATAGCTTCTTGTTAGTCCTGACTTTGGTGTGATATTCTCTCAAACCTTTTGCCATCACCCCTCCTGTTTTACTGAATTAATTTTTGTTGGCTTTAGGACACTGTGCACTTTGCCACTGCTAAACAGTGGTAAAGTGCTCTCTCCTTCAAACATAGTAAAATTGCCCTACAACTAATTTGCACATTTTCTTTTTGATAATCAACTTTATTGAGTACGTAAAACAAGCATAATTCATTGGCAGCAGCTCATCAATCAGCATGTACAATAGATCAATAACCATCAAAAATAAAGGTAGGGTCGGTCCAGTCCATTCCAACAGCTTCTCGTATCGAATGGGTAAGGCATTACGAGGCATAAAAGAGCAACAGAAAATCATGGCGGTAGCCTATTGAACCATTTCCCCCACACTTTGCGGAATAACTCTGGGCACCCACAGGCCTCGAATATGGCCTCCTCCTGCGTCCCGCACCAGTCCACCCCCCTCCTCAACCCCCCACTGTTGGCGCCCGGTCCGCAACCAATGCAGCGCTATGTCTCTCCTGGCCACCGCCACCGCTGTCCCCAAGAGCCGTTTGTCCAACCTGGAACCATCCAATCCATCAAAAACCCCCAGCAGTATCAACAGATGGTCATGCGGGACCACCCATCCCAGGGCCTGTGTGAGCTCCCGTTACATCCCCACCACCCCACCCCCCTCCCCCCAGAATGCGGCAGGCCCTGAAGGCTCATAGGGCAGGGTTCATTGTATGTCAAAAGTAGGATATATTTATTTAAGTTTTACATTTCCTGGCAGTGAAAAACTCCAAAAGTCCTTTTTTCACTTTTGTAAGACCAATCATTACCATTGACTTACACTGGTTTGCCTTATCACATTCAATAAATGATAACTTTGGATTGGGAGCAGGTAAAGATATACTATTCACATTCAAAAGAATAGTAATTTATAATCCTCTTTAATGGTGAAATTGGGTTTTAAGTTGCAATTCTAAAAAAGCTACTGTTATAAAGTTGGCTTTTTCTTGTCCCAACCAAGAGTGTCCGGAGTCTCATGACTGTGAATGGCTCTGCCGTTAGGTTTTGTGTATTGCTTACACACAGTAACACAAAGAGGGCCTAGGTGTGGACAAGATGGGCTGTCCTGTTAGGGTGATTGGTGAGGGACTCTACCCAAAGGACTTTGCCTCCTACATATAGAACGAAATCTGACACCAGGTCGGGCCTGCCTTTTATTTGGAGCCTTGACAGGGGAATGGGAACCAGATGTGGGGCTAGGACAAGGAGTTCCCCCACATAAAGGCTGGCACCACGTATAAATACCGGACCTCTAGAGCCAATCGTTAGAACAATTCTGGGTCTGTGGAAGTTATAGAAAAATTACTGCCCTGCTGCTAGAGGACATCGCTAGTGCTTGTAGACTACCCTGCTGTCCGAGAAGGAAGACTGGACCTGCTTGCATTGATCCCAGGATAACTAGAGTGACACCAAGGGTCCTTTGGCTGACCTTCTGCGTTAGCTACAGAGACACAACACGTTTCAGAGACCTCCCTGTAACTGCCAGTGAACCTACTGCAACTGGACTTGCCTGAGCCCTCTTGGCCTCTGCTGTAGTGAGCCCCTGATCCCCAAGAAGTGCCTCCTCGGACCCTTGACCATTGGCTGGGATCAGAGTGTACTCCTCCTAAAGAAAGGTGAAAATCCTGTCTTTTGGGGTCCTCACAGCTGCGAACCGGCCCATTCGCCCAAGTCTCTGACGCTGTGACATCCACAATGCAAAGTTTGATGAGGCCTGTTCTTTGCGTCTAAACTTTAAATTAAGGCCTAACCCCACGTGGGCTGCTAGGGATACAGTGCGCACTACTTAAGTAAATTATAAACATTCAAAAAACTTTTCAAATTAATCCACAGTGTATTCAATGCATTTAATTTATTTAGGCCATCGATAGAATCAAAAGACTGTTCATAGAATCAATTCATGTCATTTACAATATGCATTGTTTTTGAAATATTTCATGAACCACAACCCAATGCATTTCGGGACGTTCTTGTCCCTTCGTCAGGGGTTCCAATTGTCAGCTGAAAAGAACAAGGAAACAATATAAAACGATGCCGTATTACATATTTACAATAAATCAACAGTTAAACATCACATTTAAAGATCAAAACTTCAAAAAAACATTTCTTCTATGCAACTACAAGACTTAATCCTACTTCACAAAGATCACAGGTGAAATCTCAGTCAAAAATGAATGATCAAGTGTGAAATACATATTCATGTAACCAAAGCTAAATTCACTGGTAAACTAATAGCGAATATAACCAAAACATACCTTGTCAAAACGTGAAAGACTCTGTCTAAAACAAAAAGAAGTATGAAACAAGCAATCACTATGACTAATAAATGTGAACGCCCAGACCTACGTATACTCTTAAAATCAACGCGTGCTCACCTTAACGAAAAGACGAACGTCGTGGTTCAACCATACAAAATTAAATGATGACGACTCTGTTAGGGGACAAGTGTCTGCAATTAGTACTAGCGTGGTTGTGAGTGAGACGCTTCGTGTAACCATTATTTTGACAATGCGCTCACCTCTATGTAAACGAACCTATATAGTCAGCCTATACGAAGAATCCTCTGTACCTACAAAAAATAAAGGTAACATCAGTACCTTTAAAAATAAAGCTAGTGAGCAAAGTACGAGACAACTAGCGAACAAGGCTTACCTAATTTCAATCCGAGTAGCTCCGAACTAACCCGCGTAGCTGTTTCAACGATGCACTTCCGTGTCATCGTACTCAGCTTATAAACATAGTTTCCGGGTAATGAATCGCAATAGACAACAGACTATACCTGAATCGTACTATCAGCTCTAAATACGATTATTTAAACGCGCTAGAAATTACGATGTATGAGAAACACGTCTCACATTAGAACGAATGATATTATAAGTGACACGAATGTCAGTGTATTCTCTACAAAAGTCGCCACTACTATAAAAAACGAGCGTCATGGTTCAACCACAAATAACTTTGTGACGAACACAAAGTCTAAAAATAAGTGCCTCACGATTGCACGACCACAAAAAGATATTGAAACAGCAAACCTCAATATTGTGTGTAAATAAAACTACATAAATGATCATTCTAAAACTGCCTGCCTTCTGCTAACACCTTAACATGCATTGTGATAACATCAACATCATTGTGAATTACCTGCCTTCTATTTACACCTGAAATGTATGTAGTAATAGACTTTCATGCAAAAGCACCATACTTCTTAACCCTGTCCATTATGGTTACCATCTAGTATGTAGTCAGATGTGTATACCTAGTGTGTCATAGGATTCGTGGAGGCTATTTAAGGCTGTCATCAAGCCCATTGAAATATATTTAAAGGAAACAGCTCATTTCAAATTTGTCATTTAACCCCAATGGGGTCAGAGTTTGTAGTTTTTTGATCCAGAAAGCCTCGCTACGGAGAAGTGCCTGATCATTATCTCTACCTTCATGTCGGGATACTACTTCAATGACCTGGCATTTGATTTGTGCAATAGTATGTCTTTTCTCAATCCAATGTACAGCCAATGGTGATGTGCCATTTTGACTTTGAAGGTAACTTTTTAGCAGGACTAGTCCCTGTGTCGAATCGGCGCTTCATTTCGATCAGCGTGAACTTATGACATTCCCCCAGTTTAGTGTGACCAGATGACTGTTTGTGCTTTCAGGTGCTATTTCCCCTTATAACTTAAATATTTACCATCTCCAGTTCTACTGATTGGATTTTTGTCTTTCTGGTATTATTTTATTTGGTACAATTTACTTTAGTTTTCTAAATTGGTTTGGGATTTTTCTTGTCTAGGGTTTTGACTTTTTTGCTTTTTGGGCGATTCATAAAATACTTTACACATTGCCTCTACGTTAAGCCTGACTGCTTTGTTCCAAGCTACCATTGGGTTAAGCACAGATTAATTTAGTGACTTTTGTGCTTTGCCATGACAAGGATTGTATTTGTTGCCTGATTTGGGCTTCCATCCCCCTCAGCCACTAATCCACTTTCTTGAACTTTCCCCTCAACCCTGCCCCAGATAGGAACAAATATGTTTTGATAAGCTAGCCTACCCTATGCTTCTTGAACTCGGTGTGCCTTCTGAGCACACACATGCTTTGTGGGTAGTTGCCAGCAATATTTTACCAGCTGTGCCGAAGACCTAGGAGCCTCTTGCCCAAATAATTCAGGATGGAAACGGACCAGCAAAATATTTACTGTGCTTTCAGACCCTTTTCACATGGGCCATGTACCAAGCAGGGGCTACTAAACCTCAAACGTGGTCCTACTAAAGATGTGAAAACCCGGACTAGAACAGCCCCTTTAGCACTTGGTTCTCAGTGGTAGCAGTGGCGAGCAATCACAGACTTCTCAGAGAGGTGGTGTAACTCAGGCTCATCACTCAACAAATGCACAGTCCTTTAATAAATGATTGCCTGAACCATTGCTGGACTTTCAAGACTTTCAGTGCACACAGGAGGTAAATGCTGCATATATGAAACTGTACGCAGTATTGATTAGTCTCCTGGTGTTGGAGTTTTTCTGCTCCTCTTCCCACTTTTGACCCTGGCCTTTCCTTTATGGTACAGGCCGTTCTCTGACAGTACTTACTATGTTTAGGATCTGGTGCAACTACACCCATATTCTTGTTATTGTGTACAGTTTTTGCTGGATACCAGACTTGGGCAGTCAGGCACTTAGGGCAGGAAATGTGACCGTACATCATGCAGGGGATATTCCGGTTCCTTGCAACTCACTTGTCTGAGGCCTCTGTCTGTACTAGGAAGGTCTGACTGTAGTCAAGGACCTTCAGTAGCCGTGCATTGCACATTGCTCTCTTCAGGTCCACAAAAACCTGACAATTCTCAGTCCACATCACCTTCTTGGGCTGTTTCTTGCATGGTGTCAGAGCTGGCTTTGGGCAGCTGTAATCTCATTGTTTGTTACCAAGGGCCTGTAGTAATCCATGAGACCTAGAAAGGCTCTCACCTGTGTTTGTTAGGTGGTACCTCACACCCAACACAGATCAAATATTGCCATCCAACGGCACCCACCTGATGCCTAAGGTAAACAAAAGTCAACAGGCTCCCCATTACTTGGTTGCAGTGATGGCCAAGTTTGCCTCCTGTGTCCGTACCAACACCTGTTCTGGGTGCCTCAGGTGGTCCTCCCAGAATTACTAAACACAGTGGTGTCATCCAGGTAGGCCACAACAAACTCCTCTAATTGTAATGAAACATAGTTCACCAGTCACTGGAATGTGACAAAAGCATTTTCTAGCTCAAAAGGAATTACTTTAAACTGAAATAATTGGCTTTTTTTTATAAAAAAAAATACAGTGTTCCCCTTGGCAGTAGGCAGTAAAGCAATCTGCCAGTAGCCACTAATCAATTAAAAGCTGTTCAAGTACCTTGCAGCACCTATCCAGTCCACAAGCTTATCAGCTCAGGGTATCATGTCTCCATCTATTTAGTGACTTGTAGCCATACAAAATCACACATATTTGTAGGCACCTGGACACCTAGTCTGCCACTTGTCTGTGGCCTCCAGTTCCTCATTGTTCCAGATTGATCCGGTGACATCTCCGCTGACCGGGTTTTCCTGCTGGGGTTTTCCCACTCACCATCTTCCTGCCAACAGAAGCCCCGCCCACCCCAGGACCTACTTAGGACAGGCTGCATCGCCGGGCCATCAGTAGGCCTCTGGATACCTAGCCTGTCACTTGCCTGTGGACTCCAGTTCTTGCTTGTTCCAAACTAATCCAATGACACTGCCGCTGCCCAAGTTTTCCAACTGGCGTTTTCCCTCCTGGGTTTTCCCTCTTACCGTTCATCCGGCCAACAGAAGCCCTGCCCACCCCAGGACCTGCTTAATGCAGGCCAAAACCCGGCAAAGTCACGCCTGTCTGCACCCAGCGCCACAACCCCTGGCCCTCCCACACCCTGTAGCTATACCATCACAAGCTCTACATCTTCGACCCTGGACACCGCAACTAACACTGCCACCACATCTCCCACGCTCCACAATCGCACCTTCTAGCTGCACCCACTGCCATTTTACCAGCCACAGCACACACACCAGTCCACCGACCAGCCCACCCAAAACACAACACTGACATTACATGAACAAAAATACCAACTTGCATGTGCCCTTCTCAACACACGCTCACTATGCAAGTATTCCATCGAATTAAGGGATCTCAACACCACTAAGCATGGGCGAATTTTGCGAATTTGCGATCCACGAATTTGCGGATTTGCGAATTCGCGATCCGCAAAATTCGCAAATTTGTGCGAATTTGCGGATTTTTGTTTTTTTGCGTGTTTGCGGGGTTTTTTACGTATTCGCAGGTTTTTTTTATTTTATTTTTTTAATTTTTGAAAACCTTTATTTCACAAGAGCACACAGCTATTCAGCCTAACATCCCGGAGGCAAGGCAGCATAGTAGGCAGAGCATAATAGTGCAAGTCAGGTACGGCAGGAAATCATAGGTTTATTTTATAATTTTATAACAATAAGAAGAAAGACGCCAAATGGCGCCGAAGAGTGGCAATGGGAGAAGAATACAGCAAGGAATAGAAGGCCGGGAGGAGAAAGAGACCAGCAGCTCAGAAGTACAGAAGAGTGTAGGATGATAGGAGGGGGGGGGAAAAACAGGATCAATCAGTTATCGTACACAGTCGGTGTCATAGGTCACAGTGACAGGTGCTCATCCAATGAAACAGGCTCAGGCGGCAGACACACATCACCCCGGTAAGAGTTCCAAGCACCCCACACCCTGTTCCATTTGTTAGGTTTACCCCTGGCAACATAGACAGTCTTCTCCCGGAACATACACCAATCCATGTTGGCTTTCCATTGTACCACAAGGGGTGCCGTAGTGGCCCCCAACCTCTGAGCGATGTCTCTCTTGGCCACCATATTGCCTAGGGTCACCCACTGAGTTTGGGCTGTGTTGTGATCTGTTGGCTCCCAAATGTTGAGGAGGCACCTACGAGCTTCCGCCGCAATCCCCACTCCCGACACTTCGCTCATGACCCTGTGAATCCTCCTCCAGTAGGACGCTATGGCCGGACATTCCCACAATATGTGTAAGAAGGTAGCGAGGGCACCACAGCCTCGACGACAGAGGCTGTCGGGCGAGTAACCCATGTGTATAAGGCGGGGGCCAGTAACGTATACCTTATGCAGGATTTTAAATTGGACCAGACGAAGCCGAGATGAGATGGCAACCTCCTTAGGGGAGGACACCGCACTCTGCCAGTCCTCCTCGTCAATCTCCAGGCCATCCGCCACCCACTGGTCTCGCAACCCAAGGAGAAGGTCAGTGCGGACATTAATTAGTTTTTTGTAAGACAGTGAGATTGCGCTATCGGGCATATGGCCGTCCAGCACTCTGTCCTCCAGCGGTGAGCTTTCCGGGATATCCTCCCCAGGGGTAATAGCAGAAAGCAAGGCATGCCTCAGCTGGGCATATCGGAAGAACTCCGAGGCACCCAGCTGGTACTCAGTCTGTAGCTGGGGGAAGGTCTTGATAGTCCCTTTGGAAATCACATCCCCCACCCTAGAGATGCCAATGAGGTCCCATTTGTCAAAGCCCTTGGTGTGCCATAGTCTGCCCAACATATCGGATTCATACAGAGGAGTGAAGCTGGTCAGTCTGCCCTGCCATCCCTGCACCTTGGTGATCGTACGCCAAATAGATACTGCCGTCCTCGTGGGACCGGACATATGCCGATCCAGAGATCTGGAGTAAAGGGCTCGGTAATAATTACCACCACTCATAAGCCACCTGTCCATAGCGTAGCCGGGGCTATTCACCGGCCCATAAAACCCGTGGTTGAGGGCTGCAAGCTGGGAGGCCCAATAATACCTACGCACATCCGGTAGTGCTATGCCCCCGTCATACCACGGGAGCGTGAGCTTCATGATCGCCACCCGAGGGCGGCCATCCCAAAGTAGGGCCCGCTGAAGACTCTCAACTTCCCGAAAATATCGGGCCGGTACCGGGTCTTGGGTGTTTTGTAGGGCATACAGGAATCTGGGCAAGGACATCATTTTAAACAGGGCCGCTCGGCCAAGCAGGGAGAGCGGGAGCTTACGCCAACCCTCCACGTCGCGTCGAAGGCGCTGCAGTGGGGGGAGCAAGTTCTGGTCGTATCGAACCTTCGGGTTCCCAGAGATGTAGATCCCTAGGTACTTGAAGCCCCGTGCGGCCACCTGAATGTTGCAGCCTCTGGGGAGGCGCGGCGTGTCCCCTTTCAATACGTATAGGGAGGACTTGACCCAATTGATAATCAGGCCAGAGTATCTCCCAAAGTGTCTGAGCACGTCACAGGCAACAATGAGAGACATTACGGGGACGTCAGATATAGGAGGATGTTGTCTGCGTACAGGGAGATACGGTCCTCGAAGTCAGGTGACCAGGTGATACCATGGAGGTCAGGGTGGAAGCGCAGTGTGGCCGCCAGGGGCTCGAGAGCCAGGGCAAAAAGGAGAGGCGACAGGGGGCAGCCCTGCCTGGTACCCCTGTGAAGGACAAAAGACGTCGACAGGCGACCATTCACGGATACATTAGCCATTGGGCTGGCATAAAGAAGTTTCACCCAGCTAAGGAAGACCGGGCCAAAACCGAGCTTAGCTAACACTGCCCAGAGGTAATTCCACTCAATGGAGTCAAACGCCATGGTGGCATCGAGGGATGCCAGCACAGCTGGCTCCGTAAGAGTGTGCGCCCTAGGCAGGGCGCCGTGAAGCCGTCTCAAATTGAGGGCAGTGTTGCGGTGCGGAATAAAGCCCGACTGGTCCGGGTGCACCAAGTCGCCAATAACCCCAACCAGTCAGTTGGCAAGCAATTAGGCGAGGACCTTGGGTTCGGTGTTCAGGAGGGAGATAGGCCGATACGAATGACACACATCCCTTGGTTTACCGTCTTTGTGGATGACCACAATAGTGGCCACCCTCTGGTCCAGGGGGAGAACGCCGGCGTCTCGCGCCTCCAGGAACATAGTACGGAGATGCGGGGAGACCACGTCAGGCCGTATCTTGTAGAGCTCAGCCGGGATTCCCTTGGGACCCGGCGCCTTGCCAGATCTCAAGGAGCGGATCGCAAGGGCAATCTCGTCAGAAGATATGTCCCTGTCCAGATCATCGCGATCCGCCTCAGAGAGACAGGGAAGATCCACGGTCGAAAGAAGTTCTGCCGAGTCGGCCTCTGAGCAGTCAGAAGTGGAGGTGTAAACACCCCTGAAATAGTCGGCAAAAGACTCGGCAATGGCGGAAGGGTCAGTGACAGGGGTTCCATCTGCCCCCAGGATCTCAGGTACAACCAGACTGGCCAACTCCCTCCTGTCCAACCAGGCCAACAGCTTGCCAGCCTTGTCTCCCACGTCATAGATACGGCCCTGCTGTTCCCTAGCCAGGGTCTGGGCGGCATTCGTAGCGAGATCTCGGTACTCCAATTGCTTTAGGGAAAGCGCATGGAGGAGGTCTGGGTTAGGTTCAGGATCCAGTTGGGCTTCGAGGTTCAAGATCTCTTCCTCGATACAAAGGAGATCGGCATCTCTATTCCGACGGGCCTCCGCTATTAAAGCAAATGCCTCGCCTCTCAGGACGGTCTTGAACGCCTCCCACAGGGTCGCGGCCGACCCAACCGAACCCTCATTCTCGGAGAAGTAAAGGTCTATAGCCTTGGCCAATAGGGCACGGGTCTTTGGGTTCCGAAAGTACCAAGGATTGACCGTTGCCGGTCGCACCGACAGGGCGATATCGAAGTCAAAGGAGACCAGGAGCGGTGAGTGATCAGAAACTCCTCGCGCCAGAAAACGAGCCTCAGACACGGCCGTAGCGTGAGCTGCCAAGGTAAGGATGTAGTCTATACGGGACAAGCTACCATGTGCGCTGGACAGGAAGGAGTACTGACGAAGCGTGGGGTGTAGGAGTCTCCAACTATCTACAAGGCCCATTGAATCTATAAACGGGTGCCAGAGCAGACCGAATTGAAGTCACCCCCAACAATAAGTAAGCCGTCAGGCAGAGCTAAAATGGCGCCACCAAGGTCCTGGAACGTGCTGGTCTGTAGGCCAGGCGGGACGTAAACTGAAAGTAGGATGAGGGCCCTCCCCTCCCACCGCCCAGCCACCGCTGCGTAGCGTCCCCTATCATCTATCGTAGTGACGTCAATCTCCAGCGGAAGGGAAGCCCGGACAAGAACGCCCGCCCCCCAAGAGCCTGAAGTGAACCCTGAGTGTGCCACCATCTTGTACCCTTTGCGATTGAGCGCCTTACATGAGTTCCCAATCAAATGTGTTTCCTGTAGAAAAACCACATCAGGCATGTGACGCTTGAGCATTTGAAGCACAATTCCCCGTTTGATTCGGTCACCCAACCCATTGATATTCCAACTGATAACTTTTAATTTCCTACCCCCATCATCGTGGCACCCTCCCCTCCCCTACCCGGCCCGAGAGACCCTTGCAGAATCAAAAGTGCAACAATATACATCACCCATTGCCGAAAGAAAGAAAACAAAATCACACTAAGAGACATTCGAACTTGTCCCAAAACACCTCCCACCCTGCACCCCTGCAGCAGACTAAAAAGCCCCCCCAACCAGCAGTGTGCCTGTCGCCCCATTAACTAGTCTACAAAAAGCCCCAAGAGGAGTAAGGATTCCCCGCGGACACCTCCCGCCGCCCCCCATGAAACGACAGGAGATCCAATTGCTATTACACTGAAAAAGGGACGAATGTCACATATAGCAGGACCACCAACCGCCAGTGTCCTCGTAGTAGAGCCAGTTCTCACAAATCAGCGCCACCAGCAGCGCCCCCTTCGCTGTTCTCCCGGTCGTCGCTACGCTGTGGTAGGGTGTCGAGCCATTCGCTTACGTTGTCCGGAAAGTCAAAGAACAATGCACGGCCTTCGTGCTCGACCCGCAGCTTGGCCGGGAACATCATCGAATACTTGAGTCCCATGTCCCTCAGTCGCCGTTTCACTCCCCCGTAGCTCTGGCGTTGTCTCTGCACCGCCCTGGTAAAGTCAGGATAGAAGTGCACCTCAGAGTTCTGGTACTGTAACGGTCCGTGCCTCCTGGACGCCTGTAAAATTGCGTCCCGATCCCTGAAGTTGAGGAACCTAGCAATGATGGGTCTAGGTGCCGCGCCCGACTTTGGCGGGCCACCTGGCACCCGATGTGCTCGCTCCACCGAGAAGAATTTGCTCAACCCGGGGGGGAGTAAGATGGTTCTGTATCAGGTCCTCAACGAACAGGTCTGCCGATGCCTCTTCCGACCCTTCCGGAACACCAATGATGCGGACATTCTGTCGCCTGGCACGACCTTCATAGTCGTCCAGTCTCCTGGAGAATTGGTCAGAGGCGAGCCGTAGGGTCCGGACCTCGGTTTGCAGGTCCGAGACGTCGGTGGTAAGGCTCGAGGTTTTTAAGTCCAGCGATTGCACCCGATCGTTGGTTTTACTCAGGTCGGCTCTGATGAGGGTGAGATCCACCGCCAATGTGTCCACTTTGTGGGTCAAGACCTCGTGCTGTTTCTGTATTTCGGCTCGTATGCCCGAGATGGCCCCCATAATGTCACTGAGGGTGGGCTCGGACCCGTCTGGCGAGCCCGATGAGGAGATGTCCTTAGTGGAGGCCCCCGGTGCAGGCGAGATGCGCAGTTGAGCATATCTATCAATCCTGTTCTGCTGCACTTGGGACTTGCCACGAACTCCTTTGTTCGATGTCTTGTCCGGGTCGCCCTTGCCCGCCATGTTGGGTCCGATGAGACCGTGGGGCCACCACACACAGCTCCGAGCCTAAGGTGCGCCGGGCCGAGGTTGTAGGACAGATGTGGAACACAGTCTAGTGGTAGGAGACACAGCAGTATCGGAAATTCCGCCAGTGGGGTTCACCACCCAGCACTACGCATCCCAATCATGCGGAGTGACGGAGACCGAGGAGACAATGGCGCTTCCTTGGCAAGGGACATCACACGACGTAGCTCAGCGTAGGAACCTCCGATTCGAAAGCGGGAGGCAGGCTCCGCATCAGTGACCCGTCAGCAGTCGGAATCCACCTACGTGGAACAGGATTTCGAGCAGGATTATTGCGGAGGGTCGGAGGGTCTGCGGAGCTCCGAGCTTACGCGGCCATCTTGCTTGCCCGCAAAGCTCCTCCTCCTCGCAGGGTTTTTTTGCGTGTTCGCGGGGCTTTTTGCGTCTTCGCGAGCCGCTTGCATAGCGAAGTTACCCATGCAGTCGTTTATGGGAGAGGGAGAGAGATAGATAGATAGATAGATAGATAGAAAGAGAGAGAAAGAGAGGGAAAGAGAGAGGGAGAGAGAGAACGAGAGAAAGAAAGAGAGGCCGGATCTCTGAAGGGCCAGATTCCTGAGTTGCCCCTACAGAACATACAGCTTTTTATTTTTAGCAAAATGCATATGAAAATTGTGCTGTAAAGGTCTCTTTTAGTTTAACCCCTCCTAACAACTCCAAATGGGTGTATTTGCCATCCTCTCCCTTCTTCCTGTTTTTTATATCTGTAAGTGCTTCCTGATGAGGTTTAATTCCTTGGACAGGTGCCTCGTTGCCTACTTGTAACTATTCTCTGACCCTGCTTCAAGGGTCAGAGCAGGGTCAGAGAATAGTTGCAAGTAGGCAACGAGGCGCCAGGAAGCAATTAGCAGCAGGTGTCCAAGTTGAAGTTAATTTGTTTGTAACCCTTTTGTAAAAGGTTACAAAGAAATTAGGTTCAACTTTTGCACCTGCTGCTGTAACCCTTGCTTGGCTGAAAATTCGTCCCGCTGATTCGCGGATTTTACCGCGATTTCGCGAGATTCGCGGATCGCGAAATCGCGGAAAACCCGCTAATTCGCCCGCGAAACGGATTTTACGCCCACCCTTAAACACCACCCTCGCACCCAACATCGTCTTCTTCACCAATACCTGGTGTTGGAAATGACCCTTTTTGCAGGGTTATCCCCAAACTTTTTGCTTCTTCCTCCTTTGTTTTTCCCGACCTGTGGTTGTTGGTTATAGGACTCTGGGCAATTTACCACTGCAGTTCAGTGCTAAAGTGCATATGCTCTCTGCGTAAATTGTTATTGTGTTTGGTTATCCGTGTTTGGCATATTTGTCTTACCATTAGGTCCCTAGTAAAGTGCACTTAGTGTGCCAGGACTGGTAATTCAAATGCTGCTAGTGGGCTTGCACTGATTGTTTTTTAACAAGGAGAGGGAATATTATTTGAGCTTTTAGGTCCGGCGTACATGCCCTAGAAACATTTGAACAAAGGAGGGCACAAAGTTCCTAGGTGAACCTGTGGTCACCAAAACACTGCCATAACTGGTGCAGTCTGGCAATGCGTTACGGGGGGTCAGTGAAGGAGAGGGGAAATTCTCCTTTCGGAACTAGGGCTCTCACACACCCAGCAAGCTAGGTGTCATGCTTCATCATATAAGCCTGCTCCTCATTGGGCCGGCGCTGCAATGCCCAACAGGCACCCTTAAAGGTGCTCTTTGCCGGAGATCTTTTGTTACTTGCCGTAAGGGTGCAGTGGGTGTGAGGGGCCTAGTCCTATGTAGATATGTGTGGTGCCGTTTAAAACAGGTCAGAGTGTCCTAGTGCAAACTTTATTCTATTCGGTACCCTGCCTGAATAAAATAATAAGGGAGGGGTAGCCTGTTTTGTTTACTATGCAACAAAATACCTACTCTACTCCCAGATGGTCGACATGTTTCTCGCCCAACAATGATCAGTGGCGATTCTTCAGGACCGTGAATGAACAATATTATGGTGCAAACTATCTTCAAAACACAGTGGAAATGGTGCAATGCTACCTGCCACTGGTAATCTCCTAGAAACTTGACTGCTAGGGATGTGAAACCATCTGTAATAAAAAGCAAACGTAAAAAACACAACAGTCCCGGTAGTATAAAGTATTAGTCAAGGAACTTTGTGTATGTGTGGCTTAAATGTTGAAAACAAGCCTAGAGTTCCAAGTAGCTAATACCAAAATCAGTGATCACTACTTAAAATCACAAAATAACTTCATTGAAAGCAGGGAAACATAGAAAACATCAAACAAGACAGATAAGAGCAGTACCCCATCTCGTGAGTAGAATGAGAACTCACCTAAGGCTGTGTAGAGTGTGGCCTCTTCTGGTGCAGCGGATTTGAATAGACACCCAAATAGTGGTGTCACTATGTGAAAAAGAGGTAGGGGACACGTAGTAATTAGGATTAGCAATCATGATAGTGGAGGCACTGTCATGGTAAAGTAAACGTGAAGTAGGGAGGGCCACTGCCTCCCAAGAAAAACACACCGGAATCAAAGTGGTAGTATCAAACAGCCCATTTTAGTTTGACCCCAGTAGCACCCTGCGTAGCCTCATAGTTGGTGCTTGTGGTAGAAAATGCGCTGTGTCAGCGCTGCCTGCAGTGATCCGTAAGTGGAGAAAACATACAGGCAGTCGCTTGCACACCCCGCTATCCGCACCAAGTGGGTTAAAGAAACACCAGGGGGCGTCCCAGGGCAACCAAACGCCAGTGTGGGACCATTACACAAACCACAGCGAAAGCGTTCATGTCATCCAAGGAAAAGCAACGCGGCCATCCAAAACAAACGTACCCTACCCTGACAGGGCACCAGCTTACAAACACGCTTACCAGTTCCTAGTGTGGAACTGTATGACGACCTACCAGCTCCGCCGCTCATCAGAAAGGTGTCAAAGTTTGCGAGTGTGGGGCTTAAGTATCTTGCCCAGCAGCGAGGGTAACGGCGAAGGCTCAAAACGGGGGCGTGGCTTGGTGACTACACCGCGAAAAGGGTGAAAGGTAAGCCCTTGAATAGAGAAACACGACGGCCATTTTAGAGTTTCGCCAGGTGTGGTATACGCTTTGAAGGCACCAGGTAGTACGCTGGAAAAGTAGATATTTCAGTAGTACTAATCACAAGAGCCAAAAAAATATTGATGGCTATAGTGGGAAAAGAACCACAGTCACAGTATTAGAACTATTAAGAAGGTGCTAGTGGTGTCAGAATCCTTTGTGGTATATAGTATATTTCCCTATGTAGAGCTTAAAACAGGGGAAGAATACCAGCGAGAAAGAAAAGTACCACCATATAGATGTTAACAGGTATGTGAAACAGCCATATAAGATACCGCTCATTGTGGTGAGGTTCGGGTAGTGTCTGTGTAGTCAACATTAGTGGTATAAAGCTATATACAGCACTGTGTTCAAAAAGGTGAAATACAGAGCTCAGACGTTGTAAGGGGATGGGTATTCAACGAGTCTCAAGGCAAAATAGTGCTTACAGCCTGGTTTCCCTCAATTGAGTAGGGTTATTAGCCAATGGGATGATGGCAAGAATGCTCATAGTGGCTGTAAACCAATATCCTGTAGAGTACTAATACCCGTACAGACAATATTGACCTCATGACCGGGTGATACGGTCAGTTGTTGAGCGAGCCCCATGGGATATCATTGTTCAGGCCACAGTTAGCCGTATTAAGGCGTGCACCCCCCTCTGTTCTAGCCTAAAAAGGCCTGTCTGTGTGATGGTTGGATGGGCTTACAGGATGAGCCATCTAAGGCTCTCTGGAGGGTGTTTTTTCTCGAAATAATGTGTATATAGCCTAGTGTTGGTTTCCCCACAACGAATATTGCTTTTATGTTCCGTTATCCTGGTCTTAGCTGCTCTCATGATCATTCCAACATAATGCTTCTCGTATGGGCATGTCAGCAGGTAGACGCAGCGACTAGTGTTGCAATTAGTATGCCTCATCATTACGAATGTAAATATGTCAGATAGTTTGACTTCTTTCGTTGGTTTTGTTTGTGGGCAAACGGTACAAGACCCACGGGGTAATGTCCGGTAACAGGGGGAAGGCCCCATGGGCATTTTTGTGCGGTTGCAGGCTTAGTAATGGGTCTAGTATGTACTGATTGTGCCACCCACATAAGTAGCCCTGAAAAGATGTCTCAGGCCTGCCACCGAAGTACCTGTGCGCCGTTTGCTAACTGCTATGTCGACCTGGTCATTGTACCCACTTGCCAGGCCTTACCCTTCCCTTTTCTTACAACCAGGACACTCCTATGGTAGGCCCAAGGTACCCCCCTGGGCAGGGTGCAGTGTATATTAAAGGTAGAACATGTACTAGTGTGGGTAACATGTCCTGATAGTGAACTACTGCCAATTTAGTTTTTCACTATTGAAAAGCTATCTTGCCCATAGGACAGAATGAGGACTGCTGTGTTACATGCTTACCTGCATATCTTCCCATAGGAGCGAGATAGAAACTTGGAGTTTGGTATCCCTCAACTCTGAATTTAATAACACATCTTATAGGAAGGATGGTTTTAAAATCCTGTGTTTGAAAATAGCACTTTTAGAAAGTGGCTATTTTTTGGTTCAACCTTTCTGTGTGCCGCTGCCTGTTTGTGGATTGACTGTCTGGTTTGAGAGTGACAGGGGCTGGAGTGGCTCCAGGAGTCTGGGTGAGTCAGCACTAGGCTGAATAGACCTATCTGCATTTGGAGTGGTGGGAGGAGTAGCACCTGGGACTGGATATGGCTGTGCCTGCCTTACACAATGCTGGCTCCACCTCCTGTGGTGCATCTGATGACTCTGGCCCACACTGACAAAGCAGAGTGCACCCAGAACTGGTTTGGACTGGGTCCAGAGCCCCTCACGCATTTATTTATTTGATTTATTTCGTTATTTATTTTGAAAGGTTTATAGAGCGTGGACAAGACCCTTGCGGGTATCAGAGCGCTTTACAGTAAGTGAGGTTAATTATATAATACATAAAAAAACAAGTAAGTCAAATATATATAACATCTTGTGCAAACATAAAGCAAAGCAATAAGGTGCAAAACAGGAGAGCCTGATGAGTCATGACTATGGTAGATAGGATGATTGGGTTGACTAGTTTGATATCGGATACGAATGTTCTCACAAATTCTTAAGTCTGTGTTTAAGTGAATTTTGCCATAAGAATGTTTTTTACTTCCTTTTTGAAAGATGCAGTGGAGGAGTTCAGTCTTGTTTTTAGGGGTAGGGCATTCCATATCCTAGGCGCCATTCCTGAGAAGGATCGTTTATATGTGTTTTTCTTGTTTAATCTTTGTGGCTTCAGTAGTAGGTTTTCCGCACTAATTGTGGATTTTATACCACCAGATATTGTCAGTTTCAGTGTGAGATAGCTGGGTGCATTGTGATTTATGGCCTTATGCGTCATGAATTCAATTTTCAGGTGAATTCTGGCTTCAAAAGGTAGCCAGTTAAAAGATTTTAGGTCAGGGGAGATGTGGGACCTTCTTTTCGAGCCAGTGATGAGTCTCGCTGCAGCATTAGCTGTAGTAGCTTTGGGGAGGACTCACGGAGAGACACTTCCATAGTCCAACAGAGGTAAGAATAGCGCTTGAACCGCCATCTTGAAGTCATTGGCGGGCAGGAAGGGTTTCAGCTTCCTCAATGTATTTATCTGAAAATTTGCATCATTAGTTGCGTTGCTAATGTGTTTCTGCATATTGAGGTTGAAGTCAAGTTTTATACCCAATGATTTTGCTGAATCCACAATGGTTGGTTGAACGTTGAGTGCTGTAAGGTGTTTGACCCACTCGTGCATTATGGGAACTTTGGCGGGTGGAGCAATCAGGAGGAATTCAGTTTTTAGAGCGTTCAATTTGAGGTGGTTCTCTGCCAGCCATGTTTGGGTGCTCTTAGGGGTAGTGTTAAGCAATTTAATTTCTTTAAGTGTGTGGATCGTAATGTATGGTTGGGTATCATCAGCGTACATGTGAAATTGCACGTTGGACACTTGTAGCAGATCGGTGAGTGGTTCCATGATTAAGTTAAATAGTTTTGAGGATAGCAAGGACTCTGCGGTACTCCTAGCATAAGTGGAACGGGTCTGGACAGGGTGTTGTTCTCTTGAATTTTTTAGTCCGGTTTTGCAGAAAAGAGGTAAACCAGTTAAGCACTGACCCTGATAGACCCATTCTGTGGTTCAGCACATCTATCAAGTTCTTGTGTTCGACCGTATCAAAGGCTGAGGAAAGGTCTAGTAGGATGAGTAGGCATGTACCATTCTGATCACGTATGTGTAGTGCATCATCAATATTGTGTGTCATGGCTGATACCGTGCTGTAACCTGCTCAGAAGCCGGATTGGTGTTTGTTAAGAAGGTTGAAGTGAACAATATGTTTTGTCAGTTGGTGGTGAACACATTTTTCCAGAAGTTCAGCCAGGGTAGGAATACTGGAAAAAGGGCAGTAGTTGTTTAGGTCCGTGGGATCAGCTGCGGGTTTCTTAAGGATGGGAGATACCTGCCCCACTTTTAGGGTGTTAGGGATGCAACCTTGTAGAAGTGAACTATTAATGATTTTGGTCCAGAGAGGTAGAAGCAATGGGGTAAAGTCTTTAACCGCGTTTGCGGGGAGAGGGTCGGTGAGGTGATTGGCTGGCTTCAGGGCTCTAAGAATCTTGCCTATAGCATCTTCAGTATAGGTATCAAAGGATGGCCATACAGCGCCATTTTTTAAAACAAACTTGTAGGGATTTGTTGTGATACAGTTAGGAGTAGAGGGGAGGTTTTGGTATGAGGACAAGAGTGAGAAATCAGGTAATTGAGGAGATCTTTCTTGATGTTTTCAGTCTTTAGATTAAAGAAGGTAGAAAATTCTTCACAAGTGGGTTGTGGACGGGCTAAGTCTTGTGGACATTGAGGTGCGTCCTTAGATTGGGTTTTGAATAATTCAAAACGTTTTTTGGGGCGATTTCTTGCTTGGTCAAGTTGGTGGCTGAAGAATTCTGCTTTAGTGCACTTGATCTTTCTGTAGTAAGCCTTTCTCTTTCTTTTTAGAATCATGAGGTGCTTGGCGAATGGGACCGATCTCCAGTTGCGTTCTGAAGTTCTGAGAGAACGGCTATCCTTGTTAAGAGGGCCGTGGAACCAGGGTTTAGAATATTTTGTGGAAACTCTTTAGTTGAAGGGGAGCCATCTCGTTAATTATCGAGGTCATAGAGTTGAGGTAGTGGTTGGTGAGATCATGTACGTTGGAAGAACCAGCAGGGGGCGAAGCAGATAGTGGCTGGAAGAGGGTAACATGTTAGGGATGAGTTTTTTTCTCAAGTCTCTTTTCCATACTTTTGGTTTTGTGGATTGAGCCGAGTTAAGTTTCACTGTTGATAAAGAAGGTGATGATGTGATGGTCTGACCAATTACAGGGTAGGATCGACTCAAGCTGAGTGGAATCTCTTTTAGAGATTATTAAATCCAGGATTGAGCCTTAATTGTGTGTCAGGCTGTTGCAAATTTGGTTGAGGTCTAGGGCACCGAGGAAGTTTTTGAGACTGTTGACCACTGTATCGTTGTGGTCGTTCCAGTGGAGGTTGAAGTCACCAAGGAATATTTAGGTGTTTTGTCGCCCGGTGTATGTTGTGACCATGTCCATGAGGTGTTCTGTGAAGATGAGGTTGTCCCCAGGTGGATGATAGATGATGTGTAACGAGCATACTGGTTTGCCATTGCTGTTGATGTCGAAGCATATGTATTCGCAAGAGCGGAGCACAGGGGATATGGCTTTGTTTACAGTGATGTTGTTCCCGTGTATGCATGCAATTCCTCCGCCTGTCTTACCACTCCTGTCCAGTCTGATGATTTCATAGTTAGGGGGTACTAGGATGTCAATAAGAGGCGAGGAGTATTCTGTTAGCCAGGTTTCGGTTAGAATTCTCATGTCTGGATCAGTAGAGATAATGAGGTCAGCTATGTCAGCTGCATGTTTAGAGGCCTATCTACAATTCAGGAGTGTGCATTTAAGCTGGGGTGTGGTGAGGGAAGTGTTGTGGTCCTGCATGATTGGGACTCTTCTAAGATTATTGTCGATGATTCCTCTATTAATATGGGTGGAGGAACTGTGAGGGTTGGCGGGGGATAGTAGGGATGGGCATGTGTGTGAGAGGTAAGGGGATCGTCAGGGAGGGTTCGTAGGAGTCTAGAAGAGAGCAAAGATCGTTCTCCAAAAATGGGTTGATGCTTCGCATCGGGTGAGAAGATAAATTACGGGAGGGTACTGATTTCCAGCTGGGAAGAATATGTTTAGTGGTGATAGGAAGGTGAGTCGACGGCTTGCCAGGTATAAAAGTTCTAGAGGATCTGGTGATCCCTGGTTGTCTCGATACCATCACTTTAAAAGCGTGGAGATCCTCTTTGATTTGGTGACGTGTGGACATGATCTCATCCAGTCTAATATCTGGAGCAGTTATGAATGGGATGGGAGGCTGTGATATGAGTGTGTGTGGCTGCGATGTGGATTGGTTGGGTGTGTGATCTGGTGCAGGAGTGAGTGGGTTTGTAGGCGAAGTTGTGTGTGTGTGTGGGAGGGATGTTGATCTGGGTGGCTGAGTAGTGGGTGTGGCTGGCTGGAGAGCGATTGTGTGAAGTGAGAATGGGAGCGATGAGTGTTCTGAGGGTGGCATGTTTTCGGAAAGGTCAAGGGGTGACCCGTAAAGTGCAAGCGACTGAGCTGTGGGGGATTGGCTGGAATGGAGGAGTCCGTGCTAGGTGTGTTATTGTGAGTAGGGGATGAGGTAGGGATAGAGATGATTAAGGAAGTTTTTATGTTAGAGGGGTGAGGAGCTATAGTTGTTCCCAGAGGGGTTCATTTGCTATAGTAGGTGAATATGTGGTCTTGGTCATGCTAGGTGGGGATTGGCTTGACTGGGAGGAGTCTGTGTTGGGTGTGTTATTGTGAGGAGGGGATGAGGTAGGGGGAGAGATGATTAAGGAAGGGGTTATGTGAGAGGGGTGAGGAGCTATGGTCGTTCCCGAAGTGGGTTAAGTTGCTATTTGGGGTGCGGATGTAGTCTCGGTCATGCTAGGTGGGGATTGGCTGGACTGGGAGGAGTCCGTGTTGGGTGTGTTATTGTGAGGAGGGGATGAGGTAGGGGGAGAGATGATTAAGGAAGGGGTTATGTGAGAGGGTTGAGGAGCTATGGTTGTACCCAGAGTGGGTTCAGTTGCTATTGGGGGTGCAGATGTAATCTCGGTAATGCTAGGTGGAGGAAACGTGCAAGGTTTCTGTGAGGTGAAGTGAGGTGTGTTGGTGGTAGGGGTAGTCAGGGTAGTCAGGGTTGAAGAAACGTTTGGATCCGATGCCCGTAGTGGACGGGGGAGTAGAGTGGGGAGGAAGACAGAGGGGGTTAGAGAGGTAGCACCTCGAGTAATGGAGGTGGGGTAGCTTGGGAAGCAGCTTGGGGATTATACACTTGTTCTTTATTAATGGGCAAGATGTTATCCAGGAGATTTAAACTACGGTCCGTGGATTGAATGAGGATAGTACCGTTATTGTAGATAGTGATGGTTGCTGTCGCTTGGAAGAGTTGGGAAGGGGCAATAGAAATAGCTAGACCATGTGCGGATTTCATTGTAGAAGTTATCGTAAATGTGGCTAGGATTACTTTCCTCCATTGGGTTCTCCGTTTCATGTGGAAGATGTCAGTGGTTGTGGGCCCGTTGCGTAGTGAGAAGTAGGGATCAGTGAAGAGAGTTTCAGGGTGTGATTTAATAAAATTGTGCTTGAACCAATTGGCAGATTTTTTAGTGAGGCCGATGAGATAGATGATGTTGTAGGTGTGAGTGCCTGTGAGTTCCATGATATGTGCGGGCAAATAGGTGCAGGGAAGAGGGCACCAGAGAGAGTATGGATGAATGGGACCCAGGAGGATTCAGAGGAGCCCAGTGAGAAGGGTTAGGGAGAGAGGTTGGGTTGAAATCAATAACTGCGAATGTGATTGATTTCTAATGGGTTGATGGGGAGACGGGGGGTTGGATCTCAGATGTCCTGATGTATGCCCCGAGAGTGCATGGTGTTGGGTAGGCAGAGGGGTCAGAGATCAGAAGAGAGCAAGCAAAAGATAAGGAAAAGAACAAGGCATAGGGCAAAGAGATAGAGAGGAGGGAGATACGTTGGGTTGGGGGCCGATTGTGATGAAAGTTTAGAAAATCTGACCTGATAGGAAGGGGGGGGCGTCGGTATTCGACTAAGGACTAAGGTATCTAAAGGCTAAACCACTGAGGTGATGTCAGGCTAAAATGGCCGACTCCTTAGCAGGGGTTTACTTAAACAGATATGTAGTCCTCTGTTAGTTTCCATTACTGAGGGGAAGCTAATGTAGTCCTGCTTTACTGTCCATCACACTGTAGGGGGGGCGCTATGGGAGAGCAGAGAAGTCCTATTTTTCTATCCATGAACAAGAATAGGTCTATGGTCCTATTTCGATTGTAAAGAAATTCACAGGAAGTGTTGGTTGAAAACAAGATGAGAATGACCAGAGGGTGGGTGGGGGTGGTCCCTTATACTACAAGCCATCGGACATTTTGAGTAAGTGAGAACCCAGAATCACTGGCCTGCTAGGGAATATGAGGGTCAAAACGATTAAAAATAATAATAGTCATAAAGTCAATTGCACATATTTACAAATACCTCGACCGCGATGACATGGTTGTGGTCGTTTCTGGTGTAGGCTCGCCCATTTAACTTGCAGCGCCAAGCCCCTTTGGAGCGTGAAGGGTTCTGTTTTCAAGTATTCATGGAGGCTGTTTTAAGTAGGCTTCCCGATTTTTAATGCTCTTTAGAGTGGGACATCCGGTAAAGGTGGCACAACGAACGCACTATCCGCGTTGTTGTGTTTTGCTCCGGGGGTGGGGGGTGGGGGCTCACAACGATCTTTCTCAGAGGGCCGACCAGTGATATCCTATCTGTCCCCTGGAACTCACATGGTCCTCCCACGCGGGGGTCTCGTTGCTGTGGGAGAACCTGCCTCGCCGGGAAACCAGCTCTCTACCTCCTCCGGGTGCAACCGAGGTGTGGGTCAGCCCCGTTATGCGCAGGAAGGCACTTGTAGCGCGTCATCTTAGCCGCAGCGGAACACGGGACGGCCAGGATGATCTCACCCTCGCACCGCAAATGTTCTGCCTCTCGAACTCAGCAATCGCAACCCGGGTGCGTTGCTGACGTTCCTCCAAAGTCTTGCGGCTGACGCAGCCCAGGGGATCCGAAGTAGTGCTCCGAGGACTCCGGGGACAGGGTGCGACCGCGACACAGAGGTCCAGCAGCCCAGCTCAGGGGTCCGCCGCGGCGGCAACCTCGTCCCGCTATCCTCTGGGGCCCACCGCCTCACTCAAAAGCGTGGACAAACCAACAGCAGCTGCCTCACCTAGGATCCCGCCGTAATGGCCCGAGGGTGGCCCGGGACCACAACGAGCATCACCAGCCAGCCGACCTCGCTGTCTGTGTGGGCGGCAGTGGGAGATCATGCAACCAAGAGGTTTCGTCCATTTTCCTGGTTCGTCTACAAAGAGTCTCCCTAGCGGCGGCCAGAACTACGTCCAGTCCAGGGTCCGCAGCCAGGTAAGCCCTGGTAATAATGTCGATGTCTTGTGTAATGTGAAAAGTAGTTTATTTCCAATGGTGCTGGCATTAATCCTATTACTCTTACGGGGTTGGTTGCAGTCGATAGTTGCCAATGACAGGGATATTTCCAGGTAGGGGTTCCCAAGCGGATGGTGTACTGACGGAGCCACCTGGCCCGTCCACACACGCACGCACACAGCCTGAGGGCGGGTCACGCCCCAGGTATAAATAAACGGGCGCGAGACCGCCTCGGGGTCTTCGGCCCTAACTGCTAACTAGTGTCTGCATTCGTTTATTGTGCATCTGTTTAGTAAGGGCCCACTTTGCGGCCTAGGTTGTCCCTACCTCTGCCATCAGCACACTGGCGACGAGGCGGGTACTCTGCCCACGCCTGGCCCCGCGGACACGCCTGCTTTGTCCCGCGGTGTTTTGGGCGCCGCGCTCGCGCTGCCTGCGCTCGAGCCTGCAGCTGTGGCCCACGTCGTCACCCACGTGGGTGGCACTGCTGCCTGGGCCTGGTCGGCCCTGTCGGACCGGTGAAGCGAGCATCGCGCCTGCCTCAGCGCTCAGGTGAGCCCCCCCTCACCCTCATCCTCGCGGCCTCACCTTGCTGTCTGCTGCCGCCCGCCGTGTGTCCTGGGAAGCCGCCCCCGCCTCACGCCCCCATCCCCAAAGGGTCCGTGCAGCTGTGAGTGGTCTGTGGACGCTACACCACGCGGGTGCCTGTAGAGCGTCAGCCGGGGGGAAGCATCGGCCCCCGGCGCGTGCCCCGCCTCCGCGCTGAACGTTCGCGGATGTGCACTGCCTGCCCCAGCGTTGTCTCACGTTTCTCGCGGGCACGTGTTTTCCCGCCCTGCCGATCCTCACGCATCTCGCGGAGGTCCGTTTTTCCACCGCAGGAAGCGATCGGGACCACTCCTGTGACCAGACACTGCTCCCCCAAGGCTCCACAGCCACCAGTGACCGGCCACTACGCGAGGGTGCATGCCTGACACCCCTTGGCGGCCAGGGAAGCACACGCTCGCATACACTGCCTCAGACAGACGCACGTCGCCGCACAGAGCTTTGCGTCTGCGCGCGGCCCACGCGCCACCGCACATAGGGAATGAACGTGCAAGGGGACGGCAACGCGGTTCCTCCAGCCCCAGCCCCTCAAGCTCCGGCCCAGCAACAAGCGGCCCCTCCTAATGCACAGGTGCCGGCCCCCGTCTCCAACGCCCCGCCCGCCCTGCCAGGACATGCCATGGCCGCACCGCTCCCACCTTTCAGCGAGCTGGCAGATCCGCCCACAGCGGCTGCGCGGTGGCACCTATGGTTGGGGCGGCTGGAACACTACTTCGTAGGTGTGCGGGAGATGGACGCAAAAGTGAAGCGCTCCCTACTCATGTGCTACGGAGGTGACGAGCTGTACGAGCTATTCAAGACCCTGCCGGACCGGGGAGACGAAGATGACTACACGGCTGCGGTCACGGCGCTCAATCGCCACTTCGACCCACGCGCCAACCCAGATTACGAATGGTTCAAACTGCGCCAAACCCGTCAAGCTGAGGGCGAGTCGATCGATGTATATTATGCGAGGCTTCGCATGCTGGCTACCTCCTGCGAACTGCCGGACCGGACTCTGGAAATCAGAGCTGAACTCATACAAGGCTGCAGATCGGTCCAACTGCGACGGCTCATCCTACGTCAGCCCCGGATAAGTCTCGATGAGATCGTCGTCCTAGCAAGGTCCCATGAGCTCTCCAATGCCCGAGCAGAGGCGATGCAAGCTGCGCTCGATAGGCCTGCCACTCCAGCCAAACACGTGTCGGTGAAGGAGGAACACGTTGACGCGCTCCGCAGAAGGCCTTTCCAAAACACGCAGAAGACCCAACAGCCTATGTCGCCGCGTTCTGCCTGTGGGAACTGCGGGATGGATCACCCATCGCATGCTCGGTGTTTTGCGAGAGGGAAGACTTGTTCAAACTGCGGTAAACTGAACCACTTTGCGAAGGTGTGTCGCAGCAATGGCAATCGACGGACTGGCCAAAGGGGGAGAAGCGTCGCCCAAGGGGTGCGCCAACTATCGCTGGAGGATCCCGGCCCCGATGGTGACGCCGCCCAGGCGGCCTGCAGAATAGACGATGAAGATGATGAGGTGTTCTTAGTCTCGTTTGTAGGACGGGAAGGTTCAAGGAGAAGGCCACCGCCCATGTGCGAGGTTCAGATTGACGAATCCCCGGTGAAGGCACTAATCGATACCGGCGCATCGGTGAATGTGATGGACAATATGCAGTATGAGCAACTGTCCCCTCGACCACCACTGTCACCCTCAAAGGCAAGAATATACACGTATGACAGCGATGATCCACTACCCCTGCGAGGGGTCATTGACGTAACAGTTGCTTGCAATGGCCAGGAAGTAAACACCAAGTTCCATGTGACCGGTGGCAAGCGCTGCACGCTCCTCAGCTGCCACACGGCGGAGGACCTACAACTGGTATTCTTCGCTAACCAGATACATGATCGACACGCGGATGCCATGCTAGACGAGTTCCCAGCGCTCTTTCAAGGGTTAGGTCGCCTGAAGGGGAAGATGTTCAAGTTGCACATCGACCACACGGTGAAGCCAACGGCACTGCAACATCGAAGGGTTCCTTTTCACCTGCGGCCGCAGGTGGAAGCCGAGCTGAAGAAACTAGAGGAACTCGGGGTGATAGAGAAAGTATCAGGGCCCACTCCCTGGGTGTCGCCCCTTGTGGTGGCCCCCAAGCCAAAGCAACCAGGTGCCATAAGACTGTGTGGACATGCGCCTCCCCAACAAGGCCATCAAGAGGGAGAGGCACCTCACGCCAACGATGGACGATATAGTGGCAGAGTTAAATGGAGCCCGCTGGTTCTCTAAATTGGACATCAATGCTGGATATCACCAGCTCGAGCTACACCCGGATAACAGGAACATCACAACCTTCTCGACCCACGTAGGCCTCCGCAGGTACAAGCGCCTGAGCTTCGGTGTCTCCTCGGCTGCCGAAGTATTTCAAAATGCAATCAGGGAAACACTGTTGGGACTTCCAGGCGTCATCAACCTGAGTGATGACATCCTCGTCTTCTCCAAGATGCTTGAGGAGCACCACGGACACCTTCGGGCCACGCTCAGGAGGCTTGCGGAGCACGGCCTCACCCTTCACAGGGAGAAGTGTTCTTTCTACAATTAATCAGTGGAGTTCTTTGGTTACGTATTCTCCCGAGACGGCCTGAAGGTAGACCCGTAGAAGGGGGACGTCATCCGGGCAGCACCAAAGCCGACGTCTGCGACCGAAGTCAGCAGCTTCCTAGGGATGGCCACCTACTGCGGCCGTTTCATCCCTAATTTGGCGTCCCTGTCGGAACCCCTACGCACACTCACCAAGTCGGGACATCCGTGGTCATGGTCGAGAAAGGAGGACGAAGCTTTCCAAGCAGTGAAAGATGCCCTGATAGACGACAAGGTCATGGCGTACTTCAGACCGCACAGACAAACAGAGGTTGTCGTGGACGCCAGCCCGGTGGGGCTAGGTGTAGTCCTGCTGCAAAAGACGGAAAACCAAGAATGGGTTCCCACCGCATACGCGAGCCGAGCACTGACACAGACTGAGATGAGGTACGCACAAATAGAAAGAGAGGCACTCGCAATCAAGTGGGCGTGCCAACATTTTCACTTGTACCTATTCGGCCACGAGTTCAAAGTCATCACGGACCACAAGCCGCTCGTACCACTGTTTGGGGGCTCTGCCAGGCTAGCACCACCCAGGATCGAAAGATGGGCCGTCCAGCTTCAACCGTATCGGTTCGAAGTCATCTTCTGCCCCGGTGCGGATAACCCAGCGGATTTCTTGTCAAGACACCCAGGGCAACCCTCTCCCGCATCGGAGCTAGAAGACAGAGAAGACGTTGAAGAATTCGTCAGGGCACTGACCCAGGATGCCTGTCCCAAAGCGCTCACGCTGGAGGAGATAGGTGCTGCCACGGAACGCGATGAATGTCTCAGCAGAGTAAAGGCCACACTTGAAAGCCACTCCTGGAAGCGATTTCTAGAGGGCTGCGGAGCGCTCACGCAGGAAGAACAGACTTTCCGGCAACAGATATGGCGAGCTCAGAGTGAACTAAGCATGGGACCCCATGGCCTGGTGTTGAGAGGCACCACCATTGTCATACCAGCGAGCCTGCAGAAAGAAGTAGTTCGCCTCGCTCACCAAGGACATCAAGGCGTAGCAAAGACAAAAGCCCGCCTGCGTAGTCGGGTATGGTTCCCTGGACTAGATAATGCGGTGGAAACAGAGGTCCAAAACTGTCATTCGTGTGCCATCACCAGCCAAGAACCAGCACCACACCCCGTCATCACAGAGGACTTGTGTGAGACCCCGTGGTCAAAGATCAGTATGGACTCCGGATCATTCCCTGATGGGCGACAGGCCCTGGTGCTCATCGACTCGTGCTCCAAGTTCCCAGTAGTCGAGGTGATTCCATCCACTGCGTTCAACCACGTGAAACCCGCACTCGACCGCATCTTTGCCATGCTAGGTTTCCCCGACGAGGTTAAATCGGACAATGGACCGCCTTTTCAAGGCAGTGATTTCAGGACATACCTCAGCAGGAGAGGAATCAACCACAGGAAGATTACGCCTCAGTGGCCGCAGGCAAACGGCGAGGTCGAGAGGTTTATGAGGACAATGAACCGAGCCCTTAAGATTGGTGTGGAGCAGAGAGAAGCCCCAGAGGAGTGCCTGGCCCAGTTCCTAAGTGCATGTCGGCAAACCCCACACTGCACCACCAAGTGTGCGCCGGCGCACGTCATGTTTCGCAGAACCCCGCGAGATTGTATACCGACAAGCCGTGCATGGAAGGCCCCCGAGTTAGACCATGAGGCAACCCAGAACCGCAGGAGAAGTACCAATGAAAGGGCCAGCCGAGCACGACTTGTGGTCGGTGATCGCGTGGTACTGAAGACCCGTCAACACAACTGGAAATATCAAACCACTTTTGAACCCGAGATATGGGAGGTCGTGAACATCCACGGCACAATGGTATCGGCCATACACGGCAGGAGGGCTGTGACCAGGAATGTGTCATGGTTCAAACGATTCTCTGGAGAAGACATCGAGAGGGAAGGAGAGTCCGAGGACGGCGAGGGAGGCGACGAAGACCTATCGCCCCGTGGGACGCCGACGGAGCCATCCGTTCGGGAAACACCAGTGCCCAGACCGGCCTTGGACCCTGGCAGCAATTCGACAAGCCCAGCAAGCAGCCCAGTGGAGCCGGAACATGAGGAGTCCGTTGCAGAGCCGCGGAGCCAGAGGTACAATCTCCGACCCAACCCAACTCCCAGTCAGAGACTCAAGGACTATGCATGGGGTCTCCGCGTCTCTGGAACTGTAAAGTAACTGGGACTAAAGAACTGTGAGTTTGGAGGGATGTACTGACGGAGCCACCCGGCCCATCCACACACGCACGCACGCACACAGCCTGAGGGCGGGTCACGCCCCAGGTATAAATAAACGGGCGCGAGACCGCCTCGGGGTCTTCGGCCCTAACTGCTAGCTAGTGTCTGCATTCGTTTATTGTGCATCTGTTTAGTAAGGCCCCACTCTGCGGCCTAGGTTGTCCCTACCCCTGCCATCAGCACAGATGGAGCTCTTTCAGAGAGCTCCTACCCGTCGAACAACAAAGACTTTTGGGTATAAATATGAGAGCTACTTTAGAACCAAGGAGGAACCTTTGCTGAGGAGAAAACCTTAAGAGCTGAAGGAGAAGTACTGCCCTTGCTGTGTGTCTGGGTTGGCCTGCAGTTGCTATTTCTGCCAAAGGAAGGACAAGGGACTTTGCTGTGTGCTGTGTCCACCTGCTTGACAAGGACTTTGCTGTGTGCTGTGTCCTAAAAAGAAAAACTCCAAGGTCCAGAGCAGAGCTGGCCACCTGTTGTGGAATCACCAGGATATATAAGTTTTTAAGACTACTCTAGAACCAGGGACGAACCTTTTCTGAGGAGAAGAGCTGAAGGAGAAGTACTGCCCTTGCTGTGTGTCTGGGGCTGGCCTGCAGTTTGCTGTTTCTGATGAGGAGAGGATCAAGGGACTTTGCTATGTGCTGTGCCCCATGCCTGAAGAAGGAATTTGCTGTGTGCTGTGTCCATCTGAAGAAAAGTCTCCAGGGTCCTGAGAAGAGCTGGTCTCCTGTTTCTGAAGTCCCAGGCACAAAAGGACTTCAACCCCAGCATCCCTGACTTCCTAGCTGGAGGTTCTGACCTGCCCTGAGGTGCCTGTAACTATGTGCGAGGCCCTTGCTGCTAGGAGATGTAAGCACGACGCAAAAAGGGAGAAGTGTGACGTAGCCACCATTTTATCGCCAAGGAAGCGTGTCGCCGCTGTGCACGTCGCATCACCGGAGAAGTGTGACGCCGGACCATTGAATCGCTAAGGAAGCGTGTCACCGCTGCTGCTATTTGCCATTGCATCACCGAAGAAGCGTGTCGCAAGGCCTGTCGCGGCTCAAGAAAACACTGATTTTGCCACACGGCCGTCGGGCGTGCACACATCGCATCCACATTGGCGCATCACACCAAACGCACCATTTTATCGCATTGCACCGAATTGTCACAGCGCATCGAGGCACCATCTTGTCGCATCGCAACTGGAGTGCAGGAAGTGTCGACACATCGCATTCTCTGCGACCCTTTTGTTTGTTCTGTATTACGCATCTAAGGTAATTTGAGGGAAAAGTGTTGCTTTTACCATCTACAAGTTTATTTTTGCAACAACCCTTTTTAAAGACATTCTACTGAGTATCTGTATGTTGGATTTTTGTCGTTTTGGTCTTGTTTAGTGTAGATAAAGATATTTTATTTTTCTAAACTGGTGTGGTGTCCATTTGTGGTGTTTTCACTGTGTTACTGTGAGTGTTGGTACAAATACTTTACACATTGTCTTTGGTATAAGCCTCTCTGCTTGTGCCAAGCTACTAAGTGGGTGAGCAGGGGTTATTTATTTACGTCATTTATAAAGCACCTGAATCACCCAAAATGAGGTATCTCCGCGCTGAGGACAGCTGTAAGGGCGAACAACCAAATTAAAAGAGTAGTGTTTTGAGCTTTATTCTGAATCCCAGGTAGTTGGGGGTTGGACGGATCTCAGTGGGTAGCTGATTCCAAAGTTTGGATGCGAGATATGAGAAGGAATTTCCACCCAATCTGGCATATCTTATCCGCGGGACCTTGACACTCTAAAGTGTGTACCCCCTCACCCTGATTAGAAGCAAGGGTCCCTATTTGGACAAAGGAACCTACCTCTGCCATTTAGAGACCCCAGTTCTAACACCTAGCTCAACCGTACATCCGCCCCCCGGAATTGCTTCAGCGATCCCCAACAGATAAAAAATCACTCACCAACAAGCCTGGGAGGAGGAACAGTTTCATCCACAAAGAGGCCATACGTTGCACCACTGACAACACCACCTTCCCATGGAACATCTCAACTTCAAGTTCCACATGGACGACAAGACAACCATCAGAGGCATTCTCGCCTACCAATCCCTAGGCCCACATCACAGCTTTTGCAACACCATCACAATTTTAATTGCGCCCCTAGCCTTAGACTCCAAGGACTACAGCTTCCTCAGCATCCTAAATGTTTACATCAGCCTCCCAAACCCCAACAACACCTCACACCTCCTTGACAGTATGAGCAGCCTCATATTGACCCAGATTGTCCACGATCCTAAACACACAACAGGACAGATGCTGGACCCCATTTTCATCTCCAGCTACCATGTCATAGAACTCACATGGATCGATCACTTCATCATCCATTTCAGCATCCCCAACTCCCGCAACGCCACCCCCAAGACGACCAACGCCCTCCAGCGAAGGAGGAACAAAATCTCAAAGATCAGCGGAATGGCCTTCCTGAACACCTCTAACCCAGCTATTGCCACCAGACTCAAACAGGGAGCGTAGAACGCCTGTATCACCAATTGCACTACAGCATCATCCCTATCAAGAGAGAATCCTCCAAAAAGGCCAGCTGATACACCTAAGAACTCAGAACAGCTAAACGAGACAGCAAATAGCTGGAGAGGAGATGGCACACCAGCAAGGACACCTCCAACAGGGCAGCCTTCAAGACTTCCCTCAACTTCTACCACTGCCTACTGAGGGCAACAAAGAAGACATCATGTTGTGCCTCGCCCTCAAGATAACACAGAGTTCCACAAAATACCACTCCCACACGGTGGCTCAAACATGACGAGGCAGGAGACATAAAACACTTTACAAAATGCAAAGACTCTTTTTAGAATAAGGCTTGGGGTTTATTTATGCAATGCTTTCTAACAGAAAGGCTTTCCAAGATGCCAAATTAACAATCATCAAATGTATATAGTGATATATATGCAAGCAATAATAAGACACTTGGTAAATGCAACTTTTAAATACATGGATTATAATATGAAATGCAAGCAGTAAATATTAGGAGATAAAACTCAAGCAAAAAATACTAGACGTCCTGCAAGAGATCAGAAAGATATATATATATATATATATATTTGCTCTCTCTTCGTTCGACACCACTCACGCAGCATCACAGTCAATCCTAGACTGTCCTCCAAAACGAATAAGTCAGACCCAGAATATGGTGCAGTGTTTTTAATCCAGTATATATAAACTCCTTGTGCTCAGCATCCGCCGAGCAACGCCATGCTTCAGCCACTTCTTGACAGCGATTCGTGAAAAGGTGGCGAACCTCAAAATCCACTCGTATTAGTCGCCTTCAAGCAGCAGTAAATCACGAACTCCAACTCGTAAAAAGGTATCCTTTTTAATTAGCAAAATTTATAGGCAATCTTTACTCTACGCGTTTCGGGAATGTTTTCCCTTGTTCATGAGTAGAGTATGTATATGCCATCTGGAGCCAGTGGATAAGGCTCTTGTTAATGCCCAAGTAAAGGGCATTGCAATAGTCCAGTCTTGAAGACACTTATGCCATAGTGGCCTGCCTAAGTGCATCAGGGGATAGATAGTGGGAAATCTTCCTGAGGGTCCTAATAATACCGAAACAGGTGGAAACAGTCCTGTTTACCTGAAGATCTAAAGAGAGGGCAGTGTCCACTGTCACACCCAAGTTTTTCCCATGGGAGGCCGGGCAGGGGCACTCCCCGAGCACGGACGGCCACCACTCACTGGACCAGATTTCCTCATCTTTCCCAAAGATCAGGACCTCGGTCTTCTCTCCATTCAGCTTCAGGAAATTCTCCACCATCCATTGGGAAACAGCCTCCATACAGTTCCTGATGTTGAGGGCACAGTCCTTTACCGTATGTGTAGGCTTTCCTGTTTTCAGTTTCTATTTTTGGTAAATTCAGGTGGGGTTTTTTCAGTGTTTTCAATATCTTAAAAAACAGTTATCAGTGGTTACACATTTTCGCGCCACTAAAAACAACAGAAAAAGTGTTTTTCCGGTGTTTATGGAACGTTCTCCTTTTATTATTGCTGGCTTTCTGCACTGAAAGAACATGGTATATAGACAGTGTACTTATAGTGTATATGAGGTCCAAACAGATTTTTGCTAATTAATCTTATTGTAGAACACCATACAATACTTCTTCAGTGAGTCTTGGAGTCATGTGCGCTTGCTCTTTCCTTCCCATGTAAACTTCTGTGAAAAGGCCCTCTCAGCATTCATAGCCCCTTGGGCTGAGAACCATCCGCTAAGGGACACAGTTGGGATGACTCTTTCTTTGATGCCGCATAAAGCACAGAATTATAAATATTTGCATTTTAGTTCCTGTGCATAACAAAACAGTGCACCAGAATGATCTAAAAAGTCAATAGCATCCCTCATCAACTCTGAAGATTGTAAAGATGCTTTCAGCATACCATATAACAAGTGGCAAGGATCTCCTACAGGGAATCACTTCAGCTCGGTTATCAATTTCGACAGGTCATCATACAACTTTTTTATATACGTAGCTGAATCACTGCAAATACAAACAATATCACTCCAATCTTTGTTGAACTTGGATAGAACCTTTTTTGTAGAGCATTACAAGTTAGACTGCGTTCCATGTTTTCCAAAAGTCTGGTGTCATGTTTTCACCACTATTCCAGATGCATGGTTATATATATACTTGTCACTATACCTTGCATTGAATGTTTAAAGTCTGAGGTGTTGGCAATTCACCTACTATGAATACTGACCCACTAGAAACTATGGCCTGATGTATTAAGGGTTTTTACCCATTCTCTGTGGGTAAATGTGATGACACATATTAGGTAAAATGGCTGGTTTCATAAAAATCTTTTCTATCAGTAAAAGAATCAAATGCAGCCAAAATATCAAATATGAGTTTGATATTTCCTGATTCTCTATAGTTTATAAAATAATTATAACATAAAACTAAACCCTGCATCTTTAGACCAAAGGCCACAAAACTGAAAAAGTAAAAGGAAGAAGAAACAATATTTTAGTGGCATCTCTAAAGAACACAACTCAAGCAGAATAATGTTACTGCTAGCTTGTATAACAAAGTTACATTGTATTGACCTCTTCAGGCAGAAAACAATTACTCTTTCACTCTCTTTTTCCTTTCTTTGAATGGCATTTAGTTTGTGGTTGTCCAGGTGTTTTTTCAGTGTTTATATGTTTTCACCGGTGAGGGCTATTTTTCTTTCAGTGGGGTTTATCAGTTAATATAGGTTTAAACCTAAAACCCCATAGCCTACGTATGTATAATCGAGACCATTATTTGGGTGTCCTCCGCATATGACAACCCCTCTAGCCCAAATGATCTCACCACCCTAGCAAGGGGAGCCACATAAATGTTAAAAAGTGTGGGGCTTAAAGAGGAGCCCTGAGGGACCCCACAATGCAAGGGTTTGGGGGCAGTAAGGAACTGGCCCATCTTCACCCTCTGTTCCCTTTCGAGGAGAAAGGAGGCAAGGAGACTCAGAGCCGGACCCTCAGAGCCGGACCCTCAACACCTATCTCTCGCCGTCTGGAAACCAGAATATGGGGAGACAGGATGTCAAAGGCTGCGGTGAGATCCAGCAGAATCAAGAGAGTGGTACACAATGGACATCTGCCTATAGCATCACATACTTCATCTCTCGATGAACAACATAATGCACATTTGTGCACCACTGCTTATAGTATCACATACTTCATCTTTCAATGTACAACACAATGCACGTGTGCTCCACTGCTCATAACACTGCACTTCAAGACCCAAAAGTACATTCCACACACCTCTCTCTCTCTCTCTCTCTCTCTCTCTCTCTCTCTCTCTCTCTCTCTCTCTCTCTCTCTCTCTCTCTCTCTCTCTCTCTCTCTCTCCAACTCATGCATTCAAATGCACATCCCACATGTTCTGTTGTTGGCAAGGTTGTTCTACTGTGACAGCTCCCAACTCTGAACTACGAGAAGAAATCTTCAGTCATATGCAGGACATTGTGCATTCAGGCAAGGTTCAAAAGACAATTAAAATAATGGTAGTCAAAGGTCATCATGTGGTATCAGACCATAAGAGTGCCTTTAGCACTACACATCCCTAGCCACAACGCATAAAAACCAGCGCCAACAACACCAAGGAACTTTTCAACATCGATAATGAAGTCTCGAACTGGGCTGCCAGCAATAACAACATCATACCCTCGCAGGTGCTGTTTGACAACCTCGCCAACGTCTTCCATGAGAAGATTGCAACCATATACAGAAACTTCCTTGATGGACACGCAACCACTGCAACTGGCATGAACCACATATTGACCACCTGGAGCCTCCTCTATACCCAGGACAATACCACCACCATGAAATCCATCCACTTGGGAGCTCCCACAGACCCATGCCTGCACCACATCTTCAACTGTTGAAACCAAATGATCGGCCAGGACCTCACCACCCTGCTCAACATCTCTATCACCACTATATTAGTTCCCAACAACTGGAAACACGCTGAAGTCAGACCACTACTCCAAAAACCCTCCACTAACCCCTGCAAAGTCAAAAATTACTGGACAATCTCCATGCTCCATTTTCAGCAAAGGTACTGGAAAAGGTCATCAACAAACAACTTATCATATACCTTGAGCAGAACCAGCTACTCAACGCATCCCAATTCGGCTTCTACAGCAACCACCTCACCAAAACTGTTCTAATCGCAGCCACAGATGACATCCAAACCCTTCTCGACTGAGGAGAAAAAGCAGCTCTGATCCTCCGTGACCTCTCGGCAGCCTTTGACACTGTATCTCACCACACACTGATCGAACGGCTCTACCACACAGGCATCAAAGGGGACTCACTCAGATGGATCACCTTCTTCCTCAACGGATGAACCCAGGGCTTATCCTTCAGCCCCAGACTCTTCAATACATATATGACTCCGCTGGGCAACATCGTCAGATCCCACGGTCTCAACATAATTTTCAATGCAGACAACACCCAACTAATCCTCTTACTCACTGACGGCCCTACCACCCCCAGAACTAACTTACATAGATGCGTGACTAGCATCGCCGACTGGTGGAGCTGAACTCAGACAAGACAGAAATACTGATTTACGGCAGCAGCAACACATGAAACATATCCTGGTGCCCATTAAACCTAGGACCTTCACCTACTCTCTCCGACCACGCCAGAAATTTTGGAATCATCATTGATTACAAGCGCACCACAAAATCACTGATCAACGCTGTTTGCTCCACCTGCTTCCTCAGTATGTGCATGCTACATAAGATCTTCAAGTGGCTACCCCTATATATGAGACATACCATGACACAGCCCCTCACAACCAACCAACTGGACTATGGCAAGGCGCTCTATTTAGTAATAACAACACACCTCTTACAGACACTTCCAACCATACCGAACGCTGCAGCCAGGCTCATCCTTGGCATTCCGCGATAAAACCACATCACATTCCACCTCAGGCAACTCCACTGGCTCCCCATACACAAGAGATGCCAATTCAAGCAGCTGACCCATCCACACGAGGCTCTACTCAACCATGACCCCACCTACCATAACCACCATCTGAACTTCCACCAACCACAGAGAAGACTGCTTTCCTTCCCTCGCACTTGCTCATACTCCCCGCGTTTACTGAAGCAGAAGTGGAGGACGCTCCTTCTTCCACATCGCAGCAAAGACCTAGAACAGCCTACCTACACAACTGCAGACCATGACTTAATTTACGGAACTACAAATGGGACTCAAAAGGTGACTGTTCAAATAAATCTCCGGGACCTGCAAGCACCTGTATACCCTATTGGGCGATAAGCCCTGCTTATAAATCCTGCTTGATTGATTGAATTATGCAGAACTTCAATCGGGCCCAAGCACAACTGGGCTGGCCCAAGGACAGCAGGATTACTCAACTACCCCATGTTCAACGTTTTGTCCTGTTCTGCTTTAATGCACTCTTGATCTTGGCCAGACATGCAAGAAGTCTTGCTTTTGACTGGTAGATTCTCTCAATGTTATTAGCACAAAACAGACAGGTGTTAACCCTGGAAAAAACAAAAAAGGGGGGAAGCGTCATAGTACCTCCCTACACTCTCTGCTGTTCACCCATCAGCTTATGAGCAAGCTGTGCCCATGCCACAGACCCACCGTTCATTTCTCTATGCAGTAGGCCAGGAAGACACCCATTAACTTCCTCAGCCTGTTTTGCCGGGTTTCCTCTTTGACATCTGTGTCTACAAAGTAGTTCACGTCCGACATCTTCTGCACCACCTGTTATGACTCACTCCACTTATCCTAATTTGGCAGTGCCACTTTCTGGTCATACTATTCCTTCATCAGTTCTTGGCTATTCTAAAGGCTTTTCTTTATGTGGCTCATGTATTACACCATCAACTTCTTGAGGCCAATCAAATAGTCCACCAGGCCTTTCTTCTCTGAATTTCCTTCCTAACTTGCAAGGTGAGTAAGCCACACTTCGGATGCCCAACTAGAAGAAGAGACTGACACCTACTCCCCTTTCTGTGGAATTTACCCTCAACACATTAGGAGACATGGCAAAAGAAGATCTCCCGTCCTCTTGAGGTTCTCTAGCAGAGTTCCCATCAAGCTCTTTAGGGGTTGTTAAACCTTCCCACCAACCCACTGGTGTGTGGGCGGTGTGTTGTGGAAATGTGGTGTGTTATACCAGCTTGATCCCACATCTCCGCCATATATAAGGCAATCAAGTTGGTTTCCTGGTCAGAAATCAAAACTTTGGAAATACAACCCTAGGGAATATCTCTAAAAGAGCCCTGTCTGCCACCTTTGCAGTTTTGTTCCTCAAAGATACCACCTCTGGATATCTTGTATCCTAGTCAATCACAACCAAGATACACTTGTTGCCTGATGCCAGTGGGGAGGGTGCAAATGGACCAATATTTTCACTGTCTTCTCCCACCTACTTCAGTAGAACACCTAAAACTGACAGTGACCCTTGTTGTTATCTCCTGACTTGCCACTCAATTAGTAAGTCAGACAGGTTATACAGATGCTCTCTCTGGTCAGTACAGCAGAGAACCTGTTCTGAGCATTCCTAATGCCCAAGTGTCCTGCTAAGGACACTTTAGGGGCCAGTATCAACAGGATGCTCCTTTGCGCTAGTGGAACCGCTACCCTATGGCTAGCACCTGACTGATTCATAGGCTCACTGTAAAGCCTCCCATCCTCTCACCCAAAATAAAAATTTCCTTGCTGACTTGTTCCTAGACTTCTTTTAAAGTCCTACAAGTGTAGGGCATGCAGCATATGAATTTCCCTTGGGTATGATATCCAATAACCCGTGAAGCTCAGTTAGTGATCTAGGCTTTAACACCTGGTCCACCCTCGGTATCTTGTTCTACTCACTAAGCTGAGCAGGGACAATGATGTCACAGCCTGTGTTTTTTCAGAATCTGCCCTGATTTGATTACTAGCTCGTTCTGATTTAGGCAAATCTGGAATGGTCTCAATCTCTTCCTGAAGCTACCACACAGCTCGTGCTCTTGTCAACACAGCTCATGTAGTCCAACGCATATATTGCCAACCCACATTGCCTAGGAGACATCCACCACCTTGCTTCTTTTTTACCCTTACATGAAACATGACCAACTTGCCATTTTTCTTATCTCCACTCGGGCAATTGGATACACTGTGTCCTCCTCACTGTCTATCAAACCCATGCCATTGGCAACAGGGAAAATATCCTCCATTTTTGGATACTTCCTCTCAACCATAGTTCTGTAAGCTATAGTGTCCCTCAAGGCAGGAACCTTCCTCCCACTGAAACTAGTCTCCAACACAAACCGCACTCTGTTTGGGTGAATATGCTTCAGGGCATCTGGGCCCCTTTCCTAAATGCCCATAGTCACTAGGTTGAGTCCCTTCACCCTCAGTGAAGTCACTCGCTATCATAGGTGCAGCTGGTTCAGAGTCTTTCACCAGACAGTCTCTCTTGTAATGCACCTTCTTGTGACAAGTAATCACTTTGGGCTTGGAAGAACCTTTTTGTCCTCCCTTCTTCTTGTGTTCCTAACTTGGAACTAAAATCCCTTTCTGTATGTATCGTCCCTTGAAGCTTTGGGAATTATCCTAGTATTTAGTCACCGGTTTTGAAGAAGTCTGTTGAGAGGACCTCATTATTTTTGGCTTAGAGCCATTCTGCTCCAATCCTTTGTTTGCTCTGTTAGCCGCTGCATTCAAACTAAAACTGCAAGTTTCTGTGGATTATTTTCTGTCAGATCTGATAGCTATTACTCCTCGAGTCAATCTGTCACCACGAACTGGTGGTTAAGGGCATGAAATTCCTTGGCCTTCAAGCCTTCCACCCACTCCTTCCAGTCACACAAACACTCCTTGAATCCATCTTTCAAATGAAATACCATTGGCATTCTTGCTTTCTTTAAACCTCAGAAGTTACTGAAATTGCTTCAACGCAAACCACCTAGTTAGAGTTTTATTCATTTGCACCTAATTCAACCGGTTCGAATGATTTTTGTACCTTTGTGCGCATGCCACATTGACTCCTGATACTAAAGTTGGGGCAATCATATCATTGCCCAGGTGACATCTAGTCCTTTGCTTCTCCCTGATATTTACATGAAACATGTGTTACTTTTCATTGGCTCTATGTCAAGTCAAGCCACTCAGTTTTCTGCCATAGACACACCATTCAAAGCCTGTGATCCACAAGTGATTTCAAAGCTTGTAAACCATTCTAAAATATCATGTCCCTCCACATATATGTGTACAAACTCTTTTGGAAGCTTGGCAGGTACTCAGTTTGAGTTGGAAGTGTAATATTATTTTTTTCTAGATGTAGTTGTCTTTGCTGCCATCCTAAGTTACTCTAAAGCTATCATCTTTTTCACCACTTCGGTTTTCTTTACTGCTCCAGACACTCCTTTTTTCTCTTCTCATGGGCCCATTCTTCATGCTTCTCCTTCCTCTTTCCTCTTGACTCTGGAAAACTGATCTCAGATTCTTCCTCTCCAACTCCCAGACCTTCTTCTCTTCCTCAGCCCAAGCTTTCTGGACAGCCAACTACAAGTTTTGGGTCTCAGCTAGATGTAAACCACATGGAGAAATTGGTGGCAGTGATTAGGGGAACCTGTGCCAAGAGGCCTGACACCACAGCACTCCCTCCCTGGCTTCCTATCATGGTACCCTCCCAAGTGTCCATTTGAGTTTCTTCCCTCAGCTCCAGTTTCTCAAATTGACTCTTTCTGTTACTCACAAGGACCTTTCTGTCTGTGTTTCTGTAAGCAGTCCTCCCTATCCGAGTGCAGACCCCTCAAGTAATCTAAGGACAGGGTTTCAAAGTGTATCCCCACTAACATAGGGACCTACTCACAAACTGCATTTTGCAGTACTTTAGTAATACTTCTAAAGTAGTACTACATGCTATACACAAACCTGCAACTGTTGCTCTCCACCTCTCCTCCTGTCTTTTCTGTTGAGAGTCCTCACTTCAGTGAATTTAGTACTTAGTATTAAATGTGGAAGAGACCATGGGGAGTAATTGAAAACCACAAAAAATAGGGGTGGTTAATAAGGGAGTAAAGGAGGCTAAGGGAAGGTTAAACGTGGACCTGAGGAGGGACTTGCACCCACAGTAAAAAAAAGTAAGACAATTGCTATTGAAGGTTTGCATTTCTAAAGTTACTACAGTCACAGGACCCAAAGCAGTTGTACATGCATTCCAGTTCAGAGCTGAAGAAACTCCTGCACCACACATGGCCAACCTGATACTGTTATACCCTTCTATAGAAATCAGTCAGAGTAGGGACTTAAAATAAAGGCAATCGAAAGCGATGTTAAATTCAATTATATCATTTAAACTATTTCTAAAATATATATGTTTGAGATCCATAAAATTGGGGTATAGGTATATTGTAGCCCGGTGATCTTATCCGAAAAACTAGTCCCCACCGCTGTGTTTTTAGTTAACTGTATCCAATAGGAGGATTTTGCTCATAGTATTCATTGACTTAATGATAGTTAAAAAATGTCAAAAAGATATTAACGTCTTACATGCTACAGAATTAAGGAAACTTCTTTATTGATGCTTATCACAACATCAAAAACAGCAATCATGTATTTTGAGGTATATCCTCTGTAATAAAATATATACAAAAACATCTTGAATACACTAATGACTGCATACTTCTACCTCTGAACTTACTCTTACCAAAAATGTAATTGCCTATTCCTACAATTTCATAGTTCGTAATAATTGCATCAAAATACCAACTAATCATGGTATGTTAAGTAAAGAAAAACATATTTTCTATTCCATACTTGTTCTGCAACATTACATAAGAATAGGAGAAAGGAAGAAAAATGTCTACAGATGAAAAATGCATGAAGGAAGGAAACCTTAAAGAATCACATAACAAGGAATAAATTCAAAGATCCTAACTAACGAAAGAAAATTATGAAATATTCATACCGTCTAAAATATTGTTCAGAACTCAGTTGTATTTACATGTATAACATATTACTATTCCACATTTTTCTAAATCCTATATTTTCAAGAACTTGCTCGTGCTGTATTTATTACTTCAATCAGACAGGCAATAATTTTATGTGAATCTATTAGCAAGATGTAACTCGAGTAACAATGACTTTGTAAAAAGGACGGTTCCATGACTGAAGTAGTTTATGAATGCTGGTAAATGATGCAGAAAGGATTCCATAATGTGATAATTGGGCTGTTTAAATATTTTTAAAACAATTCCATCATGTGTTGACTACTCCTAGATAATACTTATCTAATCATGGATCTCATTTTAATTTCTAGATCTGTATATACTTTCATGTCATTGCAAACACTCAAAATTACATTCACAATCATAATGGCTGATTTGCCTTGCATTCATTATGTATGCTACAACATAATTATCATCCCAGTTTTTATCCAACTATGGTTGATATAGCGATAAGAGTTGTCAACAATCTTGCTAATCCTGGATAATCATTATATTTGTCATACAGCACATTCTAAATTCTAATTGTATATATCCATTCTTATCACCAAAGTCACTTGAAATGGTAGCACACTTACTGTGCATCAAGCTGCATGTTGTTGCATACTTGTTATCTTAAATTCATCCCACATATTTTGTGGCAGTCAATAATCATCCAGTAAGTCATTAGACATGATATGATTTAGCTGAATATTGTGAAAATTGTGTTCTTGGAGACAAAACTGGAGCATCTCTGAAAGTCATCTCTAGAAGGATCTTTTATACCTCATACTGAGGGAATCATTGAGTTCTTGAATTTTAGAGAGTGCTCATCTCTATGTAATCCTGTCATAGATTTTTGTTTTTATTGTTTGCCATGAATTTGTTATCATTGATTCAATAATTTTGGGCTAAGAGTTCTTCAAAACCACATCTAAGCACCAATGATGAAGCTTTAGGGTTCACTCATGAAGTAACATTTTGGTCAAATATCAGTTACCTTGAATCTAATATATTAAGTTAAATTGTATCTTCCCCCACTGTGGTTAAATGTAAATGGAGTTAACTTAATAAAATGTTTACATTTTACAATTGAGTTACCTTGTGCAATTTATTTTTCTGATCGATACATCTACCTGTGGAGTCCTCACCTTTTGGAATATCCCAATGCACCAGCATTCCACAGAAACCTTTCTTATCAGCTCTCCCACCCGACAAGGACGTCACAAGGCCTGTGGCTCCCCCCACCGCTCCCTGTGATGTCATTGAAGCCATAAGAGGCCCTCGTTGGCGTGCTGATGTCAGTTCCCTTTTTTACCACGCCTTCGATGCGAATAGTTTATTTCCTAAGCTCTCCACAGGGTTTGGAGTCTTGAGACATTTTTACAGGAAAAAAATGTCTCCACCAAGGAAGTCTGGGTTCAAGCACTGCAGGGAGTGTGAGGGTCAGATGCCAATCACTGATCCTCATGAGGATTGTCTTTGGTGTCCTTGTTCGGATCACAACGTTGACGCCTGTTCATCATGCCAAAAGATGAACGCCAAGGCACTTAAGGAGAGAGAAGCAAAGATCTTCATGGCCAAGGCAAGGAAGAGGAAGAGAGGATGTTGAAAATCTTGTCTTCGTTCGGCGTAGCCGTCTCTCCATTCCTCGAAGTCATCAAAGAGGAAACACAAGAAGAAGTAACATCATAGTTCCTGGCATCTATCTTCAAGGGAGGAGTCTCAGTGGTCGGTGTCACCATGTCCGAAGTCACATGGATATAGAGGTGAGGTGACTCCGGCCTCGTCTCCAGTAGCCATTCTGGAGTCGCTGTTGAGTCGAAGGCAGCCTCTGACTTCGCCTGGATGTCCTGACACATAGCTGGAGGCAGATCCAATTCCTCCCCGTTCCACCTCAATCTCCTCGACAGGAGCACGAGTATCAAAAGTTCCCGAGCCCAAGGTCTGGCCCTTCGAATTTCCTAAATGCTATGGCGGAAGAAGTTCAACAGGAGTCACCGGTGCCTGTTGCGCCCTCTCCGGCATCAGCTGGATCCGCTCCAGTGTCACATCACTCGACTCAAGTACCATTAGCCTCTTCTAAAAAGGTGACAAAGTCACCAGCGTTATTGCCTTTCAATGCTGTACTGACCGAGTCAAATCTGGAAATTTAACTGAAGCCTATGTTATCTTCTGCAATATTTAGACCCATTTCAAGGAGATACAAGCCTGCTCTGGGAGATCCTCTGTTTTTATCAACTCATTCTTCACATGGGAGTTTGGTGGTACAGGCTTACTTTTCTTCTAAGTGAACTCCTGGTTCTTTTCCGGCGTCCCCAGCAAAAAGGGAATTGAAATAAATTGAACAGTGTGCAAAAAGTTGTTCTCCTCTAGTAGCAAAGCTTTAAAGTCGACCAACACAACCTCTTTGGTGGGGTGGTATGTTCATGCTCTGATGGAATCAGCCAAAGCACTGGCACAAAACTATTGGAAGATGTTCAGGGACGCTTTCAGAACTGTTGAAAGACAGGATGCTGCTCGGCAGATTACTTAGTTGGTCCTGGATACTGCTGATTCGGTGGCAATAACAATTGTGAATTTGGTCGTTATAAGGAGACAAGCATGACTGAGATAGTCTGGTTTCTCACCCGATTGCAGGTTAGTCTGATGGATTTGCCATTTGATGGTTTGAGACTGTTTGGTTCCAAAGCTGATATTAGATGCCCCAATGTACCCCAATCGAGTCCTAGGTAGATATGCGACCTTTTCCCTACATTTTCCTACCTTGCTCTGCATAACTGTTCTAACAGTGACCTTTTACCCAGTTCTGTGCTGAATAATTGTCGGTCAGTTTTTGGGAAATAAAAATCAGTTAATTTGTGTGGGGCTTCTTGGAAAAAGTCCCTGCGCATAACGTACATAACAGCATGAACATACTCTGTTTGAATGTGATGATCATCGTTATCCTAGAACGAAAGAACTGCTTTGCATAATCACAGGTATTGTTCTAGGGTCATTTGCTTAATCATATTCACAACATATGGATTATGTAAAGTACCATGAGGCAATCTTTTCGGTATAAAAGAATCATACCAAAACTACATATGCAGCGGAGAAAGCGTCCATGTTGAGACACAGTGCTGAGGTCCTGCACGCAGTTCACGCATGCAGTGGTCTGACATCCCATGCAGGGTGTCCTACTCGAGACCAACGATTGGGTCCTTCATTCTCTCCCATCAGGTAATGGGGTTAGCTCTTTCCGAGGGTATTCTTGGCTTTACACCCATAGACATGCTAGGCACACTTAAGGAGGGTTAGCATCGTAGGAGTACGACTGATTACTGTCAGGTTTAGATGCCTGCATATATTTAGTGTTTTAGCACCATGGTAGAACCCTACCTTTTATTTACTCTGTTGGTGCTCAAAAATCTTTTACATTGGTGTCTAATGTTTGTCGCAGCAAACACATTTTACACTAGAATAACGCTGGTTCAATAAATGCTTATTGAAAACATCCCCATCGTTTGTTCTGTGTATTTCTCTGATACTAAGTGAGCATGAGTAACTGAGTGAAAAGTACTGCACTGTTTCCACAATCCCTGAGGGGTTCGGAGTTGTCATGCTCAGTGTTTGCTAGAAACTATTTGCTCCATGGTAGGGGTCGTGGGCTCAAAGTGGCACTGTGAGCTAGCTGGTCTATAGGCCAACATATTCTAAGGTGGTGTCCGGAATCAGTCCAGACATCAATCCTTTGGTGTATATTGTCCAAACAATGCGCAGATCCTGCAAATTTGTAGGAACTACACGACATGGCGCTGCCAACGTTGGTTTGGTTCTTATTTGACCATCAAATCCGAGTAGTTCAGTTGTGCTTCCTCAGGGACCCATACTCATATTACCCAGAGACTTCCGGAGTGGGAAGGGAAATCCGCCAGAGCTGACTAGGTATATTCTATATATTGGCTGTAGGTTATTCAACCATGAAGGATTATAGTTCCGCATTGTGCAAAACCTTATCTCTTTCTCATACGAATTCCTTAAAAAATGTCTGTCCAAAATGGCGTTGTAGATGGCTTAATGGCTGCTGCAGTAAATGCAAATGCAACAGCAGAAGGAGAGCAGGAAGGTGCTCTTAACATTTCTGAAAATTGCAGAAATTTATTTATATGATGTTTTATATAGCGCAAACATGACCCAGAGTATGCAATTACGACAACATTAAGGGATTATGGGCTCCCAGCCATTGGGGGAAATGTTACCCTTGTGATTGAGGCACATGAGACATACAGGACAGTGGTGTTCTATTCTTGGTTTAAATTTCCGCGCGCACAGACACACGCACACAGACACACGCACACAGACACACGCACACAGACACACGCACACAGACACACGCACACAGACACACGCACACAGACACACGCACACAGACACATGCACACACACACATGCACACACTCGCAATTAACAACGATGGAGGAGCAATTGCGGGCAGTTTTCAATTTGGTATGCTCGCCATCAGCTCCTGGATGGCCAAAAACTGCCTAAAGTCAAACTCGAAAAAACTAAGGTTATGATCTTTGGCAATCTACACCCAACATGGTCCCCCACTTGGTTGCCTACCGCTCTGAGCCCTCCACCCCCCCCAGTACCGAAAGTAAGAAACCTGGGCGTCATGTTTGATGATAAACTAACTTTCTCAGCTCATGCCAATGCCAATGCCATCGTCTTGTCCTCCTTCTACACTCTTAGAATGATTGAGAAACTGCTACCCTTCCTTCCACCAATCGCAGGAAAAACCCTGTTTGGCACCCTTGTTATGTCCAAAATTTACTATTGCTATGGCCTGCTCCTGAATGTCCAGAAAAAGATCACTAACAAACTACAGATGGTACAGAATACCGCTGCGAGGTTAATTAAAGGTACCCCAAGTACAAATCCATCTCCTTGGTGGTGCGAAACTTGCACTGGCTTCCAATCACAAGTCGCAAAAAATTCAAGGCCCTATGCATTGCCTTCAAGGCCATCATAACACAGGTCCGGACTTTCTAGAAAGCCTTTTGCGCCCACTTACCTAGCAGAAACCTACCATACTCAACCGCCAATCGCATCACGATCCCCCGCACTAACAAGGTCTCCTGGGGAGACAAAAGATTCACTGTTGGCCAGACTGTGTAACACCCTCCCTCAGCAAATTAAATCCTGTCCATTGCTGCGGGCTTTCAGGAAGCTAATAAATACCAATGAGCAGCACACCACTTCACTACTGCCTCTCCCGTCTATAGCGCCAAGACACCCACGGGTATTTGCGCGCTCTACAAATTGCTTAACAAGAACACAATTCTTCTAAAAAGAAATGGGACTGCAAACCCTCACAAAATAAAAAGCAGAATGCACTACTTTCACGAGGTGGGTCTCCTCAACAGGAGCCCTTCAAAAAGAAGTACAACGTTAGAGTCCGTGATAATGTTTAAAACCCCTGACAGGTATTGGGATACTGAGACACGTTCCTCTTGTTGCTTTCAGAGTTCATCAAAAGACTCAGAGAGGAGAGTACTGTTAGAACACAGATCAGAAGAGTAAGCCAAGCTGAAAGACCCACGTCATACTTCAGACTACATTATCAAACAAGAAGATAAACCAAAAACTAAACCTCACTTTAAAAAGAAGATAGTGGGTGGTCTAAACATAAAAAATTCCCATTCTGCTTAGGACTCTGCTTCTGAACGGAAAATGGGTTCGAACGTTGCTTGACAGCACAGTAGAATTAACCATAGCTTGCCAGAACCCAATGGAATTTCTGGTGACAGCAGCGTTGAATGAACATATCACAGTTGAGACACCTGATACAGGGGTAAGGGTCCCACCTCGTCTTTACGAATTTGCGCTCCAAATGGAGGGGGACATACCAAGAAAAGTGAAAGGTCTCTTTTGGGAGAACCTGACATCGGGTTGCGATATTCTCGTAGCTGAAAGAGATTGGCTGCTTCAGATAGGTATGAAGTGCCCAATGGGAGAAGTTGTCATTTTACAGGCATTCTGCCGCCTCGTTTCAGAGTCATTAAAACATTCAAACTTGCAGGAGTGGGCGTTAAACCTGAGCTCCGGCACTTTACCACAATCCTGTAGGGTGGGATGCTGAGTCACCTCACCATGAAATCCAATTAAAAACTACTCCAGTTCCACAAAGGCAGTACCCAATAAAACATGACGCAAAAAACAGGTGAGGCAGATCTTAGATCAACTTGAATACCAGGGTGTGATTGAAAATTGCACATCTTCCATGAATAATCCCTTGTTTCCCCGTAATGAAACCCGACAATTCATATCGTCTAGTTTTAGACTACACGGATTTTTTAACACATGCACGAAAACATTTGCTGTACAGAATGCACATAGTGCTGCATTAATGAATACAATTGTGAATATATATACAAAACAAAACTAGATATCTCAAATGGATTCTTCTGCCAGAATATAGTGCTTGGAAGCAGATATTTGACAGCATTCTCAGCCCTAGGCATTTGACAGCATTCTTGGCACTAGGCTCTCAACACCAATTTTTTAGACTGCCCCAATTGTATAAGAATAGCCTGGTTTGTTCTCAGCAAGTGTCAAGGAGGTACTTCACAATTGGGATGAGGAGCCATTGTCATATGTAGATGATATATATCTGAAGGATGATGAATAATTTTAACATTTGAACAGGGTGAACAACATAATTTTGGGGTTCGCCTCAGTGGGCTATAAATTGAAATTTAAAAAATCAAGAATTGCCCACCTCAATATCCTATTTTTGGGATATGAGTTATCAGGTGAAGGGAAAAGCATGGCAAGGAAAAATGAGCGCTGCACCAACCTCTAAAAACTCTGAAAGGTTTACAGTCCATTTTAGGAATCCTAGATTTTTGCAGAACATAAATTCTGGATTACGCAGAAAGGGTAAATCCTTTCTGCGACCTAATAAGACATGATTTTTGAGTCCCAACATTGGACACAGTAACACACAGACATTCTCCATTCTGTACAAGCTGACATGATAGCTTCAAAATACTTTCACACATGTGTGAATACTACAAATTTGGTGATCCGTGTAGTCGTGGGTCAATCAGGGTACACCTTCCTCACGTTAAATGAAGGTGAAACGGTACCCATTGCATACAAGTGTTATTTGTACATAAACGCTGAAATGCGTTCTGCATCAACAGAAGAAACACTGACAGCAGTACAAACTGATATAGTGAGAGAAAGCACTGGCTCAGGAGAAAACGCATAATTGTCGTAACTCCAAAACCTACCTTAGAGGCTCTTACCAAAGCAGTACAAAAGGGGGTGGTGATGGACGGAGCATCTGAACCAATCAAACACTCACATCCAGTCAACAGATCTGGGTTTAAACCATCACCGTTCTTTAGCCCACTCTGCCACCCAGTTCAGACATGGCCATATGCAAATCAGTCTGACGCTGTGCCTCAAGGGAACAGTCCAGCCCGGACTGCCAAGCCATGCCTTCCATGGACCAGAAACAAGCTTCCGAGGACCGGTTTCTGGCATTTCAGCCGTCTTCAGCCCGGCTTGCTTGAATCCAGTGGCAAAGTGAGCAAGGGACATGTCTGAGCATACCCTGCCAACTTATGGCGAACAAAGTGGTACAAAAGGGGGTGGTGATGGACGGAGCATCTGAACCAATCAAACACTCACATCCAGTCAACAGATCTGGGTTTAAACCATCACCGTTCTTTAGCCCACTCTGCCACCCCAGTTCGGACATGGCCATATGCAAATCAGTCTGACCCTGTGCCTCATGGGAACAGTCCAGCCCGAACTGCCGAGCCATGCCTTCCCTGGACCGGAAACAAGCTTCCGAGGACCGGTTTTTGGCATTTCAGCCGTCTTCAGCCCGGCTTGCTTGAATCCAGTGGCAAAGTGAGAAAGCGACTCACGTGCTCATTCTACAAGGGCGGTCTCTATGTCTACTGCTCTTTTTATCCTAGTACCTATCCAGGACATTTGCAGAGCTATGACTTGGAAGAGTACCCCCACCTTCACCAGACATTACTGCTTGGATGCTGCAGTTTACAGTGATGTAGCAGTAGGACAGGCAGTGTTGAGGAGCCTTTCCCAGTGACAGTGAGCTCTCTCTTTCACCCCTCCTTTCTTTTTGCTGTAAGACTGTGCACATTTGTTATATATATATATATATATATATATATATCACATACAGCAGGGAACAGTCTATGAGGGACAAGCTAGTAAAAACTAGCCCAGAGGTCTTAGAGTCGACGGTCTGGTACCAAACACATACAGGCTTTTTCAATTGTAAGGTATGCAAGGCCTGTCAACAAGCAGTCAACAAATCCTGCTACCGCTCGCCATTTGATAGGAGGGAACATAAAATAGACAAGGTATTAACATGCAAAACCGAATACGCCGTCTACATCCTGATTTGTCCTTGCGATCTGCTCTATGTCGGGAGTACTAAACACCCCGTGCATAAAAGAATTCTCCAACATCTAAGAGCAATTGACAATCAAGACCATACCTACCCTGTCGCGAGACATTTTAAAGCCAAGCATGACTCTAAGAGCAGTAAACTCAGGTACTATGCAATAGACTGCGTACCAGCAAGTAGACGAGCCGGCAACAGAGAGGTCAAACTTCGCCGCCTTGAGACCCATTATATACTTGCACTGAATACTAAGCATCCGTCAGGTCTTAATATTACTGAAGATCTTTACACATGTTTATAGTGGGTCCATCTGAGGTACAAATGGCATATGGTCTATCTTATTTGCACAATCAATTAGCATGTTTTATGGATTTTAGATACATATTTATTCTGATGAATTTTTTAGTCTGTTATGCTATGCCATCTTTTAGCAATGAAATTTACTGTGATGGTTATTTTTAGATATACTTAATTTATAAATCAATTTTAGCCTTTATATACCATTTTGAGGTTTTAATTATAGGTGTAACAATGAATTGATTTGTTAATGTACATTTATGTATTGCTGATGATGGTTGGTATTTTGCAGATGGAAATTTCTAAATCCATATATGACATGCGTTGCTATGCACATGAATTGTGGCAAGTCTTTACCATCATGGTATTTCACTGATATCACTTTTAATCTCCATATAAGTGGCTCCTTATGAGATTATATGATCTGGCCTTTTGCACTTTATCTCTGTCCCTTTGGGATTTGAATTTATTGGACATTTCAAACGTATGGGGCTCCATACCGTTCCACCCAGAAATACACCCAGGGATGCAAAGAAAATATGCTGCTACATTTTGATATTATTTATTTAGCACAAACATCAGGATTTATGCTGCACTGAGACTTAATAAAAATGAATTTATTTATTTTAAATCATGTTTATTTTCTTTTTCTCACCTTTACAATATTTAGGCATTGTATTTTTTTTGCTGATGCGCAGGATTGAATTCAATTTTAATTGGTCAACCGCATATTTATGGTATTACTTCTATACAAGTATAATGAACTGAAAACAACATGCTATCGTATTCACAAACGAAGATTTTTTTCAGTCTATGCAACATGTAGGCCAAAACCTGTAACGTCATCAACATATATAAACCAATGCCGTAAACGTATCTGTGTCATGTGATCAAGCGCTCTGTGTAGCGCGAAACGCATCATGATGGCTGGGAGCACAAACACCGAATAAACCACTTTGCACAGAATTTGGGTCCGTGTTTTCAAGAAGAGCGAAGCCTGCCTATCTGCCGGATTACCCTTGGAATATATATATAATATAATACCAAGAACTGGAAGGATTTGTTATTCTCCAAAGATTTAGAAAATAAAGAGAAACAATCTAAGTCCACATCGAATATCCCTAGGATGATAACGGGATTTAATATGTATCATAACCACGTGAGGAGAATCTTACAAAAACACTGGCCACTAATAAAGAATGACCCAGTGATAGGACACCTGAATGGCAACAAACCTTCTATAACATTTAGGAAGGCGAAGTCAATGCGCAGCCATTTAGTCTGTAATGCACCAACATTGGTAAAACCCGCCACATGGACCCCACCTCAGAAAGGGTTTAGAAAATGCACGAAGTGCAAAGCCTGTAAACAAGGTGTAAACATGAAAGCGGTAATAGTGCCATTTAGGAAGAAACCCTAAATCATCAGGGGCGGATACTCATGCAAGACCGAGTATGCCGTATATGTTCTGGTCTGTAGTTGCGGCCAGCGCTATGTTGGGAGCACAATCCATCAATCTCATATTAGAATTCTTCAACATTTGCGCGCTATCACTAATAATGACCCAACTTATCCAGTGGCCAGGCACATTAATACACAACATGAAGGGAATATCAAACATATCTCCTAATATGTGATAGACAGTGTCCCCACGAATCCCAGATGAGGGAATCGTAGACTGGCCTTAAGACGTCTAGAATCAAGATATATTATCTTGCTAAATTCAAAGATTCCTAATGGTCCGAACTCGGACGAAGCTTTAACTGTACATTTATAATCCAGTGAGAGGCGTCTCCTGCTTAAGAATCCATTCCATGAATAACTCTGCACACAATTATTTGTAATTAATTTTGTTTGATTAAATGTTACTATTTGAATTTGTATGATACATAGACAACAACAGTATTCATGAATACGTGTAAGAGACATAGCGAACTGCCATGCAAACTTCATAGAGTGTAACAATGCCACTTCAGCGGTCTTACATATATGTTTATGGTTCACTTATTCCACTGGGAGACGATGTGTGTCTATATATAAGTGGGCACAGCACGGAGACAGCCCTCCTCTTCATGGTGGAACACCTGCACACTGTGCTAGATTCGGGTCAAACGGCAGCGCTTGTTTTATTAGATCTTAGCGCCGCCTTTGACACCGTCTCGCACAGGATTCTTTTGCAGAGCCTGGAGGAAGCTGGCGTCGTTGGTCCTGCTCTTCTGTGGTTCCGCTCTTTTCTTGCTGATCGATCTTTTTGCGTGGCCGTCCCGCCCCACCAGTCAAAATCTTACCCTTTGGATCTTGGGGTCCCTCAGGGATCTTCGCTGAGCCCCACGTTGTTCAATCTCTACGTGAGGCCGCTGGCTGATGTCGTCAAGCAGTGGGGTATGACTATGGTGTCATATGCTGACGGCACTCAGCTGGCGGTCACGCTCAGCGGGGATTCTTGTTCGGATGCCCCTAGATTCCAGAATGGACTTCGGGCGGTTGCCAGCTGGATGAACTCCAACTGACTCCAGTTGAACGCAAAAAGACAGAAATTATGATCATCGACAAGCAAGCGGAACTCTGGGGCGATATGTGGTGGCCTTCAGAGCTTGGTCCCACCCCGACCCTGGTTTCGGAGATAAAAAATCTCGGGGTGTGGTTAGACCCTGCCCTTAGCTTTGTCTGCCACACAAAGAGAACTGCTGCATGCTGTTTCGGTATCCTGCGTGGCTTAAGACCTGTGTTAAAAAATTTTGATGCCTCGACCAGGCAGCTTGTTGTGCAGGCGACAGTGATTTCTCGGCTCGACTATGCCAGCTCCCTCTTGGTAGGGATAAATCAGGCCGAAATCACTCGTCTACAACGTGTGCAAAACGCGGCCGCTAGAGCAGTCGTTGGTCTACCCAGGTTCTGCTCCGCTGCCAACACTTTGCGCTCTCTTCATTGGCTGCCGATTAAGCAGAGGATTCAATTTAAAGTGCTCTGTCTGTCCCACAAGATCCTCAAGGGCTCCCCTGCCAAAGATTCTTTTGAATCTCTTGTCTCCCTATGTTCCGGCCCGCCCTCTACGTTCCTCGGACCTTGAACTTGCAGTAGTCCCCCGGTTCAAGCGTAGCCGTGCTGGCGGCCGCTCATTTCGGGTACGTGCTGCGGCCCTGTGGAATTCCCTTTCTTTAAAGATTCGTGTCCTTGATGATCTTTTCGCATTTCGTAGGGCCGTTAAGACCTTCCTATTTCCCAAAAATCGCTTTACCCTCTAGATTGCCACCTTTTTAAGCTGTGTTATGTTGTTACCTTGTCAGGCGCCAGGACGCTTCTTTGCTGGAGCAGTTGTGCGCGTAATAAATGCTCATAACATAACAAATAACAGCATAATACAGTTAATTTTATATTCAAGGGGAGAGTCTATACTATTTAGGAGACTTTAGCAAACACAAGACAAAAATAACGCCTTATTTCCCGAGAATATATTTAATAGACTAGCTACCTTGAACAGACTATGAATATGTCTAGATGCTACGTTTGAAGACTCGCTAACATATAAGCGGTATGGCACTACTATTTACTTATTTCTTTGATTCATGATAAGAAAATGTCTCGAAGATGAATTGACCATGTTTTTGCTTGAGAATGTTACCGACCATTCAATGAGCGCTATTGTATAATGAGTTGCGAGGCCGTGTTATGTTCATTTACGTATACAATGTTACAACATAGGTAATCAATTAAGATGTTGGTTCGCTACCGTTGCGCACATGAAGGAAACATATATTATTTGTTAACATTCTCTGCTTAAATCCGTGTCGGTTTTAACTTTATGTTTATTTTTAACATGGTGTCTTTAGCATGACGTAGAGGCAATAATTCTTCTATGTTTATCACTGCTAGGTTCATGACTCATGGTAACTATGGCAATTGACAACCAATCATGCCATAGGCTCTGTTTTTGATGTGTCAGCATGTCATGTGTTATATAAACTGATGTTACTTACAGCAGAGTAAGTGAGCAAGGCGGAGGCTTCCACCGAAACGCGTCTGTGCAGCATGTTGGATTAAAACTTTTTTTTGAGTAAAATTCATGGAGTCAGTGCCTTCCTTTCATCGTTTGGGAATTTGGATTGGTAACAATATATATATATATATATATATATATATATATATATATATATATATATATATATATATATATATATATATATATATATATATATATATATATATTCACTGAAAAAACCATAGGTTTCACACCAGTTATAGTTAGCTGGAAATTTTACTGATATAAAACCATTGAAATTCCCACGTTCTAGTTAGTCGGACTCACTATAACTTGCGAGTGCAATGCACTGCTGATGACATCACATATTACATCACTCATGACATGGTGAGTGACATCACTCATGACATCACTGATGACACCATCCTTGTGACACAGTGACAGACCTCCTCTCAGTGTAAAGTAACCCTTGAGACACATATTCAAAAATAGAAACTGAAATTTTTAAAAAATGGACATACCTATATCAGTTACAACAAGCAATTCTGTACTTCCACTATCTATATACACATCCACTCATTCACCAACAGTTCTATATAGTCACTCATACATATACTCACTCATCATATGAAGAGATACACCTATACATCCTGTTACACACCGACATTCATCCAAAAGTTATTCACACACATATTCACACGTGCAAATAAACTATTGAACAACCATTTATTTGAATATAGAGTTATACACACACTTCCACCTTACTTCTATTGAAAATTACACATATTTATTCTCTTAAACAATCACTTATAGAAACACATACTTATTTAAACAGGAACTCTTATAATCTCTTACTCTCACATATACTCACTTATATACATCAATATTCATATATACTAGATTAAAACATATGTAGTTACTGATAAAGACACTAGTGAGACAGTCATTCACTCACTAACAAACACATATAGACACTCATCCACCCATACAGTCCTGTACATATGCTGTCTTCAAAACACATACAAACAAAGAGTCAGTCACTCATGCATCTATGTGCTAAGTAATACCCCCACCAAACCATATAGACACTCAAACTGATACTAATAAAAATATCAAATAACCCATATACATACGCATGTAGCTACTTATCAACACATGTAGCCACTTATACACAAAGTGAAACACTAATATGTGTATTTAAATATTTAAACATAACTCACTAATATTTATTTTTCAGAAAGACACATATTCACTGGATGGTGTCATCAGTGATGTCATGAGTGATGTCACTCACCATGTCATGAGTGATGTAATATGTGATGTCATCAGCAGTGCATTGCACGCGCAAGTTATAGTGAGTCCGACTAACTATAACGTGGGAATTTCAATGGTTTTATATCAGTAAAATTTCCAGCTAACTATAACTGGTGTGAAACCTATGGTTTTTTCAGTGAATTTAATAGGTTTTTTAAATGCTAATTCCTAACTATAACTGGTGTGAAACCTATGGTTTTTTCAGTGAATTTCATAGGTTTTGTTAATGCTAATTCCTAACTATAAGTTTCACTTTATAAATAAGACTGTTAGCACTCTAGTTGTTCTTTTTAACACTCTGGTACATTCTGTCATTGGGCTACAGTTGGGCTACATCTAGTTGAAATTTGGGCTACATTTACAATTTTTGGTCTCTGGTGGCCATCTTTGGGCTACATTGGGCTACTTTGGGCTACATTTGGGCTACATTTTGGCTCTAACATATATTAAGCCCAATGTAGCACAATACATATTTTTATAAAGTTAATTTTTTTTACAAACCACTTCAGAATAGGGCTACCTGTCCCTACAATTATCCCATTTTTTTTTTTTTTTTTTTGGGGGGGAGCGCTCCCAGAGCGCGCCCCGGAGTGCGCCCCGAAAAGCGTATTTCTGAAAAGCGCCCCCGGGCGCGCTCCGGGGAGCGTCTCGTGAGCGCCAATATCGCAAACGAAAACATGATCGTGACGTATCGCGTAGCCGCGACCGCGTGATACGCACGGCGTAAGCGCACCCGGAAGTACTCGAGCGAATACGATCGCACAACGTAAACTTCCGACGCGCTTACGCTGCGCGCCCCAGTGCGCGTAGCGTAAGCGCGTCGGGTCATGTGAGCAGAAAATAACACTTTTCATTGGTTCATAACAGTTTTAGTTTCATAATGATGAAGCCCCTGGTCTTGTGACCTGAAAATAACACTTCTCATTGGTTCAGGACAGTTTTTATTTCTAAATGATGAAAGACCCCACCTTTTTTCCTTATTCTGACTTTGTCCTTTGACTGAGGAAGACCTGTTTGTTGCTCTCTCTACTTTTTTGCTCCAAATAATGGCTTCAGTAGTAGCATCAGCTGGTGCATCTGCCCCACCACCACCACCACAACCACCAAGAGGACCAGCTCCAAATTATATTGGTGGTCAAGAACAGGAGGAGGAGGAAGAGGAAGAGGAGGAGGGGAGAAGAAGATGGCTGCCAGAAGAAAATACACCTTACAAACCCAAACCACACATTGTATGGCAGTTTTTTTCAATCCCAGAGGGGCAAAAAAAGGTGAATGCGCCCAAGGTGACTTGCCTCATCTGCAATGATGAACTTTCACGGGGCAACCCAAACAAAAAATATTCTTTTGGTAACTATACCATGATTCGGCACATGACCAGAAAGCACCCAAACAACTACTCTCGAGCAGAGTTCAGGGAACTGGCCAGTAACCTCCCCCAGTCATCAAGGACCCCCTCCCAAAGAAACCAACCCACCTCATCAGAACCAGAAACATCCAAGGTGATGCCTTGCATTCAGCCGAGATTTGCTGATTTTAAAATCACTTGTTCTGCATGTGGCAAGCTTATCGCCTATGGCGAAAAAAGCGTTAAGCTCATCGTCCTTGCAGGTGATAATCACAAGTGCCCCAAAAAGAAGTAATTTTTGGGGTTTTTTGTTTTTTTGCTCCAGTTGAGCCAGTTTCAATTCCCTTTTTTTGTTTCTCCCCCTAAAAAAATACAAAAAAAATATAAAACTGTTTTGAAAAGCCAAAAAAAGTTCAAAAAGTTCAAAAAACACAAAAAAATATAAAACAACAAAAAGAAGAAAAAAAAAAGTTCTTTTTAGAACTACCTCCAATTTCTAAATAAAAATTTCATTTTTTAAAAAACTCTGTCATCTTTTTCCCTCATTTTACGCTCCCCGGTGCGCTACCTGGTGCGCGCACCGGGCGCTTCCCCCGCGCAAAACGAAAAAAAAGAAAATATTTTAAATGCCCCGCGGGGCCCTTTTATAGCCCCCACATCAAACCTAGGGGGTCAAAGGGGTCTATCCCTGACGCCTTATGGTCAGTTCCCCCTTTGTTTTAGCCACCTCTTATGTCTCGATTTTACCGAGACACAAGATGGCGGCCGCTCTGGACTGTTTCGAATGTTTGCAGACACCCGAGAGCCAATCAGCTTTCCATGCGCACCTCGCGTCACGCGCCCGGAGCGCTCCCCGGTGCGCGCACCGGTGCGCTGCTATAGATATATATATTTTTTGTAACCTAAATTACTCAAAATCCACTGCAGCACATATCTTGAGACATAGCAAAGGCACATCAGGCTACCAATCCCTACAATTTTGCCAAATTTGGTGGAAATCCATTCAGCCGTTCGGGTTAAAAGTGAAATCGACCGCCCTATGGAAATTAACATGGGGAAAACATGTTTTGGGACCCCCCTTTTATCTCGGCCCCCGCTTGACGTATCCCCCCCAAACTTTCAAGGAAGGACCGGAGCTCGACGAGGCCATTTTCAGGAAATTTTCAGGCAGATTCGTCAACCGGTGCCAAAGTTATTCCAAATAGAATTTTGAGATTTAACATTGAAAAAAATCCTAACTATAACTACCTACTGGCGACCGCCAGTAGGTTATATATATATATATATATATATATATATATATATATATATATATATATATATATATATATATATATATATATATATATATATAACCTACTGGCGGTCGCAACATTCTATTGGGAATAACTTTGGCGCCAGTGGAGGAATTTAGGTGTAATTTTCCAAAATTTAGGCCAGCTCCGCTCCGCTTCTTCCCTGGAAGTTTCGGAGGGATTCGTCAAGCGAGGGCCGAGAAAAAATGGGGGTCCCAAAACGTTTTTTCCCCATGTTAATTTCCATAGGACGAATAGACAAGGCTACAGCCCGAACCGCTGAACAGAATTACACCAAATTTTGCAAAATTTTAGGGACTGGTACGCAGAAGTGCCTTTTCTATATTTGGTTAAAATTGCTCCAGTGGTTTTTACGAAAACGAGGTTCAAAAACACATATATATCTATATGCGCGCTTCCAGCGCTTACCGGTACGCGTACCGGGGAGCGCACCCGGCGCGACACAGAAGTGCGCGAGCGGAAAGCTGATTGGCTCTCGGGTGTCTGTCAACATTCTAAACAGTCCGGAGAGTCCGCCATCTTGTGTCTCGGTAGAATCGAGACACAAGAGGTGAAAATAAAAAGGGGGAAAGGATTATAAGGGGGCATGGTAGACACCCCCTAGGTTTTCTGAGGGGGGCCTAGAAGGACCCTGAAGGGCTAAAAAATAAATTTTTATTTTTTTTTATTTTCGCGGGGGAGTTCCCATGTACGCTTCCCGGTACGCGCACCCTAAGCACACCACGGGGAAAAGCAGTGTAAAAAATTAGAGTAAAAAATGTATTTAGAGTGCTTAGATGTAGGGTAGATCTGAAAAGAGCTGGTGTGTTATGTGGGTGTTTTTTGTACCTACAAGTAGGTACCAATGCAGAGTCTCAAATTCAAGAGGAAGACTCTATTCCTGGAGTACCTGACCTTACGGGCCAGGCGGCTCAGGGCACGCCTAAGATCTCCGGGTTCACCTGCTTTGGCAGACAGAGACAGGTGACACTCTGGTCCTGTAAGTACACCAATGGGTATGTTATCACGAGACTGCCACTTCGTTCCGTGGCGCACAAACTATCATAGTACACAAGTTTACAATGCCAACTCCCAAAACATACAAAACTGACGAATAGGAATAGTTCGAAAAGAAGTTATTGAATGTCTAAAACACACCGTCCTTTCAGACCCTGTGTGCTCTCCTCCCTTCAGGTTAATCAACACTAGTGCCTGTAATTCAATTTTGCAGGTGCTAGAACACGTTGAATGCTCTAAAGGACAGTCTATGTAACAAGAGAACACACAAAGAGAATAGCGAAGGCCAGTTAAACAAGATAAAGTCGAGAAGAATGGTGGGACCCAAACAGTGGAGTAAGACATGGATTAATCAGTCTAGACATGGACTTACGAAACTCGGGAGACCCTGACATCGGTTTCATAAACATAGGCAGAAGTTATTCTTTAACGGGAAGGACACGTAGCAGCTGCAAAAGTAAAAACATCGCGTTCACCCCGTCCGCCGTGCTGCCTGAGTGAGGCAACACAAAATGGTGGTTAAATACAAAATGGCGGCTAGATAAGAAGCGAAGTCAAAAACCGCGTAACCTCAGACCCTCCTTTTGCCATACTCAGGCAAAGCACAAAAGACTCATGTTAGTCTGAATCGATATCGATGGTCATGAGGTCATTGAGGTGTTGCTGCAACATCATTCTGATGTTCTCTGTTTCCTGTGTTACCGGCTTAGAGACACACACAGTGGCACAAAGTCCGCAAATAGCTGGACCGCACTGTAAACCGAGGCAACAAGAAAAGATGATCACTAGAATCGCTCCAAGGAAAGTTAACACTTTCCATCCCCATGTGGACAGTAGTCCCCAAAACCATCCCATCACAGACCAATCCCCAGTGTCCTGATGACTGGACTTGGAGATGACATGTAGCTTAGAGATGGCTTGGTATACTATAGAGGCATTATCTGGAACGTAAACTCAGCAAATGGACCCAATCAATTTACAGACTCTGCCTCTATCAGCCAAGACAATGTCTAGAACCATTCGATTCTGCAAAGTCATAAGGCGATCCGCCTGAATTTCAGCTGTCAAATTATTCAATGCTCCAGAAGTTATATTTATGGTAGCATCAACCACACGAACCAAGCGTCTGATGTTTTTACTATTTGCCATTGGACCCCAAAAAGGAAGAATTCCCTTCAGGAAATCTCCTCCTTCTTGTCCGGCCGTGTCTTCTGCATCAATTACCCCTCTACCCAATCTCTTTCTATGGTGATCTGCAGGAGCAGTATATGTCGGAGGGAGAAGGAAAGCTATATAACATGTCCCCGAAAAATGTGTTGGAAGCCATGTATAAGCTTTATCATGACAGATAAAGTATGTGCCTTGTGATGGAACTAACGGTGAAGGGGTCAAGAGTGTATAGACGTATATGTGGGAACAATTACTCCTTTCTTGCTTAACTTTGGTATTCTGGCCATTTATTTGTAAACACAGATTACCTCTCTGGGGTAAAACCCAAATTGGTGCAAATTTCTTCTGTTTAATGTTATCAGTGAGACTAGTGACATACCGGGTCACGTTCCAGCCATCATATGTTCTCTTTTCGTCTTTGGGAATCTTGATAATATCAGCTATTTTTGCCATGGTCACTATTCCCTTGATCAAAGAGCTATGACTGAAATCCACTCCACCATTATTGGACCCACCGGGAGGATATCGGAGTAGGTTCTGGTATGCATTAGAAAACATAGCCAGATAAGCCCAGGCAGAACCTTCGTACGTAAATGGAAGAACCAAATACGGCATTCCTCTCTCTGTATTATGTGATATGAGCCCACAAACCCAACAATCAGTAGTATTCACTACCAATTGATGTTGATGCAAGAGTTGGATAAATGAATTGTTAAAATACTCCATTCTTCTCATCTGCTCATGGTCTGGGAGTGCATAAAATTTATGTGGAGAAATAGTAGTAGAGGGAATCAAAGAAGTAGAAGTAGGGACAGGTGTTGGTTGCATACTGTGTACAATCCATCCTACACATGCTAATAAACTGCATAAACATACTGAAATACATAATGCTACGCCACAACGACTGAATAATAATTTCTTATAATGATTTATTTTCATAATTTTGACATCATTCTCTTTTCCTACGCTATCCATTACTCTAAAGGCGTTGCTCACAATAATCTTCCTTAATCACTTAGCTGTGGTTGTTAGCCGTCCTATGACACTGCAAGTCCTGTTGACCTAGTCACTATTCAGGGCCCAGCCTAAGACTCCTACCGTGACCCTGCAACTTGATGGATAGTGGAAAAGGAATATTTCACTTTTTAACACAAGGCAAGAATTATAAAGCACAACTGTTATTGTTCTTAGGCAGCCTTTCTCTCAGGTTGTATCGAGTCTTGCCAGGTATCCTCTCGTCTTTAAATAAAGTCTCTGAATCCGATGTGTTTAATTGTAGGTGTGGAGGTACAGCTTCCTGCAAAACGTCGTCGTCCTCTTTCTCTGAACTAGTCCAATCCAGGCGTGCACTGCTGAAAGGTACGAATCTAGGTACCTTTTCACTCTCACTGTCACCAACGCCTTCTCGGACCCACTGGTCGTAAGGTAAAGGCAATGGTACCCGCTTACAGTGCACGCCGTGGATCCAGTTTCGTTTTCCGACGACCTTCACTGCTGTACATGTGGTGAGTAGGACTTGTCTCGGCGGCCCCCAACAAGGTTCCAGATTTTTCTACCTCTGGAAGTTTTTCAGACACACCCAGTATGGAGTGTCCTGGATCTTAGGAGGCCTCCAGCAAAGCGTTTTGGACCTGTTGACGAATAACACGCAATTTAGTGGTGAGGTCATGCAAATAGTCAACCAACAATGGATACGGAATGTCTGAGTACTTTTTGGGGTGAGGCTAAGCCCCAAACCAGAATGTACAGTCGTTCTTGTTGAGAGAAGTGCCAAGGGCAAGGCATCAGGCCAGGAAAGCCCTGTACTAGTCTGAATCTTTGCTAACTTAAGTTTGAGAGTGACATTATAACACTCTACCAAACCTGCTGACTGAGGATGGTTTGCTGCATGAAATTTCTGTCTAATACCAAGACCCACACATACTTTCTGCATGATCTGACCTACAAATTCACTCCCATTGTCACTCCAGACAATGCGCGGCAAACCAAACCTCGGGAAAACTCTTTTAGAAGGACTTTGGCAGTAGACAAAGCAGTATTGTCCTTTAGGGGGTAGGCCTCTATCCATCTGGAAAAGGCACAAACCACCACCAGGACATACTTAAGATTATTAAAACGCTCCATATGGATGTAGTCTATTTGTAATACCTCAAAAGGATACGTGGGGGAGCAAAGTGACCTGCTGGAGTTGGAGTTCCCTTTCCTGGATTATGCATCAGGTAACAATACAATGCTTCACTATATTTTCTGCACATTTAGGAATATTTTCATTTTGCCATACTGGAGCTAGGAGTTTACATATACCCCTTGCATTAATATGGGCTGGTCCATAAGCCATAGTGACCACAGGTAACACATACGCATCTGGTAACAACCATCGCTGATGCTCTGACAATTCTGTCCAACATCCCATCGTATCCAACATCCCCGTACTTTCTTTCCACTTACTCAATTCTTTCTCAGTTGCTTCTTTTTGAATCATTTTCATGCTTTCTACTGTGTCCTCACACATACCAGCCTCTGGAACCCAATTTGCCGGTCCTGCAACATACATACGACCCTCAACATTCCGTGCCGTTTCTTTCGCTACTTCATCCGCAAATGCATTTCCCCAACCCACGTCATCAGTAATCTTTTGATGTGCACTACACTTCACAATCGCTATTTTAGTGGGCAAGGTAAGTGATTCAAGAAGATCACTCACCAACTGACCATGCTGTATTTTAGTGCCGTGGGAGGTAAAGAATCCTCTTTCTCTCCACAAACGGCCAAAACTTTGGGCAACGCCAAACGCGTATTGACTGTCTATCTAAACAGTCACTCTTTTCCCTTTCGCCAACACACATGCTCTTCTCAATGCAATCCACTCTGCAGCTTGCTCTGAATTCTGTGAAATACGTGCAGTTTCCACTATCGTATGTAGAGTTGTAACAGCATAAGCTGCTGTAGTCTCGCCATTAGGAAGCTTAAAGCAAGACCCATCTACCCACAAGATCCCATCCGGATCCGTAAGTGGTGTATCTTTCAAATCGATTCGACCCTTAGTTTCTTCTTCCTTACGAAGAAAACAATCATGCTGATCTTGTACATTTTTCTCATCCAAGATAGGCAACAAGGTTGCTGGATTCAGAACATTACATCTCCTTATATGTATATGACTTGCTAACAACGTCAACTCATATCCTGACAAACGAGCACTCGTTAAGTGCTGGATTTTCGTCCTATTCAAAAGAGTATCTACTGCGTGTGGCACCATAACATTAAGAGTATGATCCAACACCAATCCAGCAGATTGACGAATAGAAATTTGCTTCTGCCGCTGTTGCTCTAAGGCAGCTAAGTAATGCTTTAGCAACTGGATCTAACGTTGCCGAAAAATAGGCACATGGCCTTTGTTTCCCTCCAAATTGCTGTGTCAGAACTGATAATGCACAACCATCCTTCTCATGAACATAAAGTGTAAAGGGTTTACTGTAATCTGGAGTACCCAACACAGGAGCTGAACACAAAGCAGTACGTAGATCAGAAAAACTCTTTTGACATTCATCAGTCCAAGGAAACGGTTGGGGCGTATCTTTCAGAGTGAGTGCCAACAAAGGTTTCGCTAGTAGGGAGAAGTCCGGAATCCATTGTCTACAATAAGAGGTAATGCCTAAGAAAGCACGCACCTCTCTTTGTGTGGATGGTACAGACATTTGCGCAATTGCTTGAATACGTTCTGGGGTCAATCGGCTTCCCTCCTTTGACAAGAGATGACCTAAGTAGGTAACCTCTTGTCGGCAATATTGCAACTTAGAAAGCAACACTTTGTGATGTAGATCAGACAAATGTCGCAGAAGTGACACAGTCGCATTTTTACAAACATCTTCCGAATCAGCAGCCACTAATAAATCATCCACATATTGGATAAGAGTAGCACCAGACGGCAAAGAAAAGGTGTCAAGCTGAGACTTCAAGACTTGACTATAGATGGAGGGACTCTCACAATAGCCCTGAGGTGCACGCTTAAATCGAAAACTTCGACCTCCAAGAGAGAAACCAAAGAGATCCCTACTCTCCTCAGCAGTGGGAATGCTAAAGAAAGCATTTTTGAGATCAATGATTGAAAACCAAGCTGCCGAAGCAGGAATCGTAGTAAGCAAGGCAGTGATATCTGGGACAATAGGAAACTGAGGAACAACAATTTTGTTGACCTCCCGGAGGTCTATCACAAAACGGTACACAGGTGACTGAGAAGGATCAGTACGCTTTAGAACAAGCAGAACAGGACTGTTACAAACATTCCCTCTGGTCTCCTCGACCACACCCTTCTCAACCAGGTCATGAACAATAGCCAACAGCGCTCTTTCACCATCGTTAGATATTTTATATTGTGGAATGCGTGGTAACTTACCATCAGGCTTCAAAGTAATAACATAAGGTGGAATTTGAAGCAAACCAACATCATTCGGACCCATAGCCGAAAGCGTAGCAGGGAGCGAACGTAGTTTGAGCGGCAGTTGGTCTTTAGATACGTACATCGGAGAAGTCAATTTAGCACCTAAAGTAAGATGTACACCACATGGTAAGCAATACAATGTAGCATCCAGACATTTCAATAATTCCAAACCCAATAAATTCTCTCCGCAACCCGTTGTCAAAAGAAGTGGATATTCTAAATCGTATGGACCAATGGAAATAGGCAAAGGACAAGAAACAGGGTTGCTAAATGGGGCGCCAGAGAATCCTACCGAAACATTTGTTAAGCCAGACAAAGGTGCCCCAGGGAGTTTAGAGTGCATAATAGAACTTCTCATTGCACCAGTATCCAAAAGAAATGGTTCTGCAACACCCAATGTCACAACATCAACTTAAGGTCCATCCTGATCCACTGGAACTGATACGACTCCCTTACTCTGTCTATGGCTGTCCTAGCAAGTGAGGAAATCAGCATTCTCACCATCTGCGCAATAATCATCATTGTAATACTGTGCAGACTGAGAATTCCGCTATTCAAAATAATTCGTAGAGTCCTGAGGGGGAGTGGGACGTCGTTCCTGAGACGACGCACCACGCCCTCTTCCTCTGGACACTGACCGAGAATCTCCACGACCCCGTGGCTGTGATCCGCCATAACGTTGTAACCGAATCGGGCACCTAATCTTAAAATGACCTTCCTCGTTACAGTAAGCACATTGATTAGGACCCAATGGAAATCGCGAAGCTGGAGACTCAGGTTTCTGCAACAGATTCTGAAACTGTGGGAGCTGTTGAAATTGGGGCTGAGCAGAACGAGGAGGATAAGCCTGTTGCAGAAGAACCTTCGTTTTTAATTCTTTAGTTTTCTTCTCCGCTTTCTCCTTGTCTTCCTTATCCCTATTCTCATAATATTGAGCAGTAGCCAATATCTGGGCAGTTGAGGAAACAGATGTGAATGGGGTAGCAAAGGTCCAGGGATTTTAAGGCTTGAACAACACTTGAATAAGTAATGTTGATAGGTGGGTGGAGACACACTTGAAGCTCTGGACCTCTTGAGCTTCAATTGAAGAAACAGTTTTGAAAAGTGGTAAGTGTGTTCTCCACATAAAATTACATTAGTTTTCCAAGATTAATATCCATTCTTTCCAGATCATAAAATGGTGGACAGAGACATTTTTGTTTGCAGTGCAGTTCCTTTATTTTTATTTTCATTCATAGAGCAAGGACAGCCGACACGTGTTTCGCCCCCTCTTGGCGATTTGCGCCGGGGCTTTCTCAAGGCTGTTGAAGGATATAAGAAAGAATGTTTTAGTTGTGTGGTCTAAAAGCAGATGACCCCAAGAGAAAACAAAGGAAACACCTAGAGTGGAAAGCAATTGACTTGGTTTTGTGATGCCATAGTAAGCAGGCTTATCTTCATGCTCAAAGAGAGGTGATGGTTATAAAGTCAAATGTGGTGAGTATTGAAAAATCCAGAACCGCGCAGAAGAAATTTCAGAGAGAAACGATATACGTGTTTTGAAAGTTATTGTGAAAGACGGCAAAGTCTAGTAAGCGTAGAAAAAAGGTATTATAGTATGCAATTGATCAATCAAAGAGAAAGATCCCAAGGTCCCAAAACAAAGAAGGGTAGATCCGTAGAAAAAGTGCAATTAAAAAATTAAAATTGGAATACAATCATAATACCTAGGTTGGCTAAATCACGTAGACAAATGTCGTTTCCATATATTAACAGTATCTCAAGTACGAAAATATAATTCTTCAACTTTAAAACAATTTCTGTCAATTCAAACAAGACAATTCATGAGTGCAATTGTTTTAACATCCGATATATAGCATGTTAAGATAAAACATTGTAAGTAGTCCAGACAAACTTGTACTATATAAAGACATCTGTCTATGAAACAAATTTATGTAAGCATAGATATCCGGGTTCGTGATATCTTGCATGAAATTTATCTAACCCATTGGCGGTAGTAACTATTATTCAAATTGTTATAAGCGTGGCTATTATGCCTGCATCTCGAGCACTGTCATCCAAAAGATCATATATTAACGATTGGTTCAAAAAAGTTAATGGTCCTAGTGACTTCCTTTTTTTTAAAAAATTTTTTTATTGAAAGTTCACAACAGCCAGATGTACATTAAGATTATCATTATACATAAATAAATCGACGTAAAATATAGACATATATAAGTACATTTGATAATATGATAAATACGATATGAACAGCATTAACCAATAACAATATTTAATAATAAAAAAAAAAAAAAAAAAAAGACAGGAATAAATAACCGGGTAAAACCAAACATGCAGAGAAATGGCCGAGGCATCTCTTGATTTTATCTAGTCTAGAGGGTCGCGCATCTTGCCTTCCTCCAACTAGCCACTGGTGCCCATACACGTAAACCCATTTCTCTGGATTTGATTCCTTTAAGGGCATAAAGTTCCGATTCAATATTGTGAATCCCTAACAGCCTACACATCCACATTTGGAAAGTTGGAGGCTCCACATCCTTCCACGCCGCGGCGATTAATATCCTAAGAACACGTGTCGAGATAAAAACCAGCGCCTCTATCTCTATGCTCAAACCTAGTTTTACATCACAGCCAAATATTAAAAGTGTAGGGGATAGGTCAATTTTAACAGCTAGCAGCCCCTCTAAAAACTTTTCAATTTCATTTTTAATTGGTCCCAAGTTTATACAATTACAAAACATATGTAATACGTCTGCTGGCCCATTGCCACACCTAGGACAATTATGATCCATTCTCTTACCCCATTTGAACAGTTTAGCTGGTGTATAGTATAGGTTAAAAAGAGTCTTAAAATGCTGTGCTCTTAGATTTGATGATCTCAGAAACCTTTTGTCCATTACCAGTGCTCTGTCGAGATCAATTTCAGGATCCTGCAGTTTGTAAGCCCAGCTCTCCTCCACCTTGATCAAATCGTCAGAGAGGCTCTCCATAAGTAACCTGTACAAATCTTTGATTCTATGACCTCCACCTTTCAGATAATCTAATAAAGCACATTCCTTAGATATATTCAAACCCGGTCTTTTCGACTTGATGGTATTAACCAGCTGCATATACTTAAATACTTGGACCCCTTGGAGTGAAAACCGTGTCCTCAGCAATTCTAGAGGTCTGCAGACATCTTTAATCATTACTTGGCCTAAGGAATTAATCCCTTGTCTTTCCCAATGCTTCCATGGGCCATCATCGCTTAAATGCGGAAATAAATCTGACTTCCATAATAGGGTGTGCTGATTATACTTTGGGATGTCCTGATCTTTGCAAATAGATGACCATATCCCCCAAATATCTCCAATAGTCTTATAACCAGAGGCTTTAAAGAGACGTTTGTCATGTTTCCTTGACAATATCCCATGTACTTCCCCCCCCAGTGCCAGGTGGTAAATAGTAGGGATAGCTCCCTGGCTGTATCTAGCATCATCTGGAAAGAGAAGCACGGACATCCCTGTAAGGAAGCAGGCCCAATTGTAATACCTGAGATTGGGCATTCCCAACCCCCCCTTTTCTTGAGGAAGAGACATGAGCCTACTGGATCTCCTAACCTTACCATACTGCCATACAAAATTCATGAATATCGACTCCATTTCCTTTATCAATACATCTTCAATTTTGAAAGGGATAGACCTAAATTTATACAAAATTTTAGGAAAAATAGACATTTTAATAACATTTGCCCTTCCTATAACTGATAGATGAAGTTTGTCTATTCTCCTTAAATCCTGTTTAATTTTGATAAGTAATGGCTCAAAATTATCTTTAATAATGTCCTTTGGCTGGGCGTTAATTGTAATTCCTAAATAGACAACTGAGTCCAGATATCTATTATCCGTTTTATTTATATTACCGGTACATAATACCTGCGTCTTAGCTGCATTAAGACGGTATCCAGATAGTCTCCCAAATTCAGAAGTGATTTTAACAATTTCATTCAGGGCACCATCAGGATCCGTGGTTAAAATAGCAACGTCGTCCGCATAGGCGAGTACTTTAGTCCGAAATCCTTTGGTAACCACTGGCTTAATTTTACTATCCATTAAAAGATTTATTAGAGGATCTATATACAGAGCAAAAAGAATGGGTGAGCACGGGCACCCTTGTCGCGTGCCCCTTGAAATGTAGATCCTGCCTGACTGCTCACCCATAAGATGGATCCTAGCCGTTGGGTTGGCATACATAGCACCAATTGCCTGTAGGAATTTAGGGCCAAAACCTCTGTCTCTCATTACCCGCCACAAGAACCTCCACCTGACGCGGTCGAAAGCTTTTTCTGCGTCTAGAAGGGTCATAGCAGCCCTCCCTCCTTCGGCAGCTTGTATATCAAATAATGTGATGACCCTCCTTATATGATCGGTTGTACCTCTGCCTGGAATAAAACCGTGCTGCCAGGGAGAAACCAGGGTCCCAATGAACTTGGCCAGCCGTGTCGCCATGATTTTAGCATATAGTTTGTTATCACTGTTTATCAATGATATAGGTCTGTATGACCCAGGACTCTCTTTCGGTTTCCCCTTCTTATGGAAGACCACAATATTTGTTTCGGTCCAAGATTCCGGGATAGCCCCGGTATTGATAACCCCGTTGAATAGATCCAATAATAAGGGTGTTATTACTTCCCTTAGACATTTGTATACTTCCAAAGGAATGGCGTCAGGTCCTGCCGCCTTGCCTGATGCTAGATCCTGTAATGCCTCGGATAATTCATCCATAGTAATACTACATTCCAATTTTTCTCTCTGGTTAGCGGTGAGTTTGGTACCCATTTCCGGCCAATTTATACCCGGATCATCATTTTCTGACTCTTCCTTATAAAGCTCTTGGTAAAATCTCTTGAAAACATCGAGGATTTCATCTGACTTTTTATAAGTTTGATCTCCTTCCTTTATTTCGGTTATGATGTTCCTTGAAGCAGCCTGCCTTATCCGCAGAGCCAGAGCCTTACCGGCACTTTCCCCTGTTTCGTACATTCCAGATCTATATGAATGATATCCGGCTGCAGCTTTTTTTGCCAATTGTAACTGGAGTTCAGCCTTGATACTATTCAGTCGCTCTAAGCTTAGATTACCCTGACACCCCTGACATACATCTTTCCTATGCTGTTCCTCTGCATCTGCCAATTTACCCAATAACCGTTCCCTCTCTATCTTGCCTTTCTTCCACATTCGCCCAACATAACTGATTGTCTCACCTCTCAGACCAGCTTTAAAACTATCCCAGACAATGTTGCGGGGAGCACTATATCTATTTGCATCAAAAAATGACTGACACCAAGTTTTCAAATGCGAGATATAATTTTTATCCATTAAAAGCTTCCTATCGACAGTCCAAGGTCTACCTTTTTTCCCTTGTTGACTGACAGCAATTGTTAACACAAGGGGATTATGATCCGAGATTATCTTGGGCAACCTTACTATTTCCACATTTGGAAGATAATTAGCTGTTATCATAAAATAATCCAGTTTGGTATATTTGTTAAAAGGGTGTGAAAAATACGTAAACCCTGGATTATCTCCCTTTAAGCTTCCCCACACATCTATCAAACCATGGGATTTAATAACAGAGGATATCGCCTTATATACCCGTGGCTTCCGACCTGTATATACACACCTATATGTAAAATCTGCTGAAATATTTAAATCTCCACAGATTATTACCGGGGCTGACCAATTTGTTAACTCTTGCTCTAAATAATCCATTACTGCCGGATCATCAAGGTTAGACCCGTATATTGTACAAATTGTGAGACCTATGTTCATTTCACATATAGCCCAACGTCCAGACATATCTGACTTACATCTTTTAACCCCCCCAATCCTGTCTTTCCAATGATTGCTACCCCTTTTATCATAGTTGTTTGTGAAGAACATGATAAAATTTCATATCCCCTAAAATTCAACCAGTGTTTATTTTTCCACGGCAAGTGAGTTTCTTGAAGGCAGAGAATATCGGCCCCTATTATCTTGATATACTCCTCCAACCTCCTTCTTTTTTTCCAGTTATTCAGGCCACCTATGTTAAGGCTTACTACGTTTAGCTTAGACATAGCCCTGCAAGAATCGTATCCATTGGTCTATCCAATCAATTATTCCCCTGAAAACTTCAAATGAATAGAATACCCTTAGCATTGGTGAACTAACATTTTCGACAATATACATCTTAGCTATGAGAACTTTCTTTTTTTTTGCTTTCTCCCCCCCATGTCCCACCCTCCCACCCCGTGTCGCAGCCCCCCCTGAACCCACCCCTGACCCTGACCCCCACCCAGAAGGAGCGCGCAGACTAAGTCTGTGCGTGTGATGGATGCAGCGTGCAGTGGGCTCTGAATTCAAAAATAAAAAAAAATACATATAATTAGGAAACACCCTTACCCTAAAATTTTTCAAAACCCACTAAAGTAGAAACCAATTGATTCCCCCCCTTTTTTTTTTTTTTTTTTTTTGCCTTATTTGCCTATTTTGCCTATTTTTTCCCCCCCTCTTTTTTTTTTTTACACCTTTAAACTGTTTTAACTCCTGAAAACATACAATAACACAACACAATCTCAAACCTTTGAAATTTATGCTTTGCCCTTAGCCGCACATATTAGCACTGTTATACCACCCTAGAACTAGTCTAATTTAGAAGTGCTAATTAAACATAAGCTCAATCTATACTGAGTTTAAAAAGTCCCGAGCTTTGATTTCTGAGGGAAAATAAAGAGTCTTTCCCTGATGAATAACTTTAAGTTGAGCTGGATTAATGAGATACACCTGTATTTTTTTGTCCTGAAATGGCTTGATTAACTGTCTTAATCTCCATCGCCGTTCCACAGTAGTGTGGCAAAAATCCGGCCTTACAAAGAAAGAGCCACCCTCAAAAGCCCTCTTAGAATCTGGTCTGGCTTTTTCTGCAATAGATTGGCGCAGCAAGAAGTTTCCTATATATATCAGGATTGCTCTGGGCTTATCATCTGCTCTAGCATTCTGCCTCATCCTGAATGGTATGCAATGTGCTCTCTGGATTTCAGTAGTCCAGTTCCACCCTGCGACATCTGGGAATGCTTTCTCGAATATTTTAACAATAAAAGCCTTAGCGTCCTGTCCTTCACAACCTTCCGGAATCCCTAAGACTCTAAGGTTGTTTCTTCTTAGTCTATTTTCCAAATCCTCCAGCTTCCACTGGACGTCCTGTGCCTGTGTATCTAGGGATTCCACTTTTCTTGTTGCGGTTGCCACCTCAGCTTCAGTAGAGACGATTCTCTCTTCCAGATTTAAAACCCTATCTCCCATGTTCTCACAAGCTTTTGAAAGCTTCCTGACCACCCCTTTCATTTTCCTCATGGTAGCCTGGGCCTTAAGGCTATCGGATCTGGTCTCCTCACGATGTGCTGTGATACCCTGATGGATCGATTCCATCATTAACATCATTGAGTTCATTGAGGGTTGTGTGGTATCCTGTGATGTTGATAAGGGCACCTGATCCTGCAAGGGATCTGCCGCCTGGTTAAGGTTACCCTGTAGCAAAATCGTAGGGGAGTGGTCCCATGTTAGATCATCTTGACCTTTTTGAGAGTGCAATGTTTTAACTGTCTGTGGTGGCTCCCCTTCTGGGTCGCTTTCTGATTCTAAATTGCTGCCGTCAATGTCCGAGCTATTGAGCTCCTCTTCCTCATCATCAGCTGACCAGTCGGCCTCCTCAGTCACTGAGAAGAAACACTCGCTGGGGGTTTTCTCTTTCTCTTTTTCTTTCTCTTTCTCTTTCCCTCCATCCGTTAGGCCATTCCGGGTGACAGATTCGGCTCTCTGATCTTGATCTTGACCTGAGGTTTGACCTAAAGTATGGCCCTCTATGGGGCTAGCCGCTGCATTCTCTGCTAGTACACCACCTGTATCACCTGTGCCCTGAGAGTGATGCTGGCCTAGGTCTGAGTCCGCCTGACAAACACTCACAATAATGTCGGCAGTTTGAGAGGGAATTTCATGATTAAGCACAGGCTCGATTAGACAGTCCGTTTCCTCCGCTGAGGATGCTATTGCCATCTCAGTGACTGCGATAGAATTGTTGACAGGCTCTTTGCCTGCCAACTCACAGGTCCCAGATCTTTCGCCTCCAGGAGCCCTACTATCAGCATCAAAGTCCACTGTGGCCACGACAGCTGCATCTTGTCCTGATTCTTGCTCCAACCCGATGTTCCCATCAGTAGGTAGTGGTAGTGGTGTTAACCCTGCCACAGACACCATCTCCGTATTTTTATTTTTCAATTTTTTCTTCTCTTTCTCTTTCTCCTTACGATTCATGAGCTCCACTACGCTCACTGATGCTGTAGCGGCAGCTGTGGCAGCAGCTTGTCTTGTCCTAGCTGCTGGGGGCCTCATTCCCTTAGGAGTACGCAGCACTGATGCCAGTTGATTCTCTGTAGCCCTAGAAAATATCCCTGCTTTGCTTTTTTCAGAGTCTATAGTTCCCTCTGCGGCAACAACTATTGGGCAACTAATAGCCTCTGTATCCCTTGATTCCTTTGGAGTTGGTCTGATTTCGGCGTTTCGCCTGCTAGATACCGGCTTACCTCCTGAATTCAGCCTTGTGGTCATACACGTTGAAGGCTGCCACTCCGCTTGTTTCGTTCGTGCCTGCTGGTATCTCCGATGCCTGCCCCTGCACCTCACGGGCTCCGCGTTACACTTCCCGCTCCCGCCGCTGTTGCTGTGGCTGGAGCCGCTCACCTGGTCAGTGTGGACCCGCCCCCTGAGTCCGTGAGCTCTGCGGGCTCTGCCGGCGTCCCTGCCGGCAAGTCCGATCCTGAAGAGAAGTGCCGCGGCAGCTCTCAGCACCTCACAAGACAGCGCTTTCCGGTAAGAAGAAAAGAGCGGCATCGGGTTTCTAATTGTTTGTTCAAGAAAATCCTGATCGCTTTTTTTTCACTTTCCTCGCATTTTATCCGTACATGTTTTTTAGTTAGCGCTCGGTGGTATTCGCTTTTTCAAAGTAGCCGCCACTTAAAGGAAAAGAGAATCCCTCTCTCAACCCTGAGCGGAGTGGTGCGCCTAATTTGTCGGGGTGTTTCCTAGGATTCGTCCCGGCGGAGCCATCACTGCTTACACGCTGCAGCTCAGCCGTGGGTCACGGCCGCCATCTTGCTCCCCTGCTGGTCCTAGTGACTTCCACTGGGTTTTACTGTGCATATAGCAAAATCATTGGTTACTTCTAAAAAAAGGGGTTTGCTTGGTTTCTATTTTCGGAAGGCACATGATTACAAAACAATTAGCTAATCCATACATCTTCATTATATATTTTCGGCATTGTGTAAAACGAAACAGACATTCCAGTATGTTGTTCATTTCTCAAAACCATACAATATTTACATAGCAGTGCAGTTATTACGTTGCTGTTATTGCGGCATAAAAGAATAGACATGTGGTAAATGTTATGCCACGTCTCTCTACAGTATTAAAGATGTATGTGAAAGGCATTGGCGCCCTGATAAGTGCGTCTATTTGTGCGTGTAGTTATTAAATAAAAAGGTAGAGGTGCCGTCCGTCATATTGGGGTTTGTGCGAGAAATGAAAGTGGGACGTAAACAAGTTTATGGGCTGATAGCACGCGGAAAACGGCACGACATGCAGCGGTAATTAAAATAGGTGTACACAGTAGTCGAAGTTGGCGTGCTATTAGATGGGCTGATAGCACCTGGAAAACGGCACGACATGCAGCGGTAATTAAAATAGGTGTACACAGTAGTCGAAGTAGGCGTGCTGTTAGTGTGTTCCGTGATTTCGGACGTTTCCGTCCATGAGGGAGGGGGATGGTATGTATGCGTGATTTACAGGAGATATGTGGAACGAATTAGAAACGGCATGCACATGGGACTTACTTGTTAGGCGAGTGCCTCTGGTCCTAAGGTTCTTCCGGTATGGCGGGTCTCGGGTTGAATCCCAGCGCTACCCATAGTCGCGGGAACCTGGTACTTCAAGAAAGCGACCCGGAAGTTAGAGAAAAATGACCCGGAAGTAGTAACTTCAAGGACGGGTTAGTCTTTGAACAAAATTGATTTTGGAGTGTTTATTTATTTATTTGAGGTTAAAAGATAAACGTGCAAAGCGTACATCGTACTTGTTTGGCTTATTATCAACAAACGCGTTTAAGCAAAAGGCAAGAGATAGTTTGCTGCGGCATTTGTTTGGAATGGTCTCCCAAACGGCTCGATAAGGCGGGCGCCATTTATAAGAGGTATAGATACCTGCTGAGCATAATGGTAAATTTTTGCAGTTTATGCATTATCTTATACTCATTTAAAACACCGAAAAAATAGTGAGCTGATTTGTTCTGATTAGCAGATGGGATAAATTTAATTTTGTGTTACATTAGCATCATCTGTAAATGGCAGTTATGGTTTAGCTTTAAGGCATGCAGGGACCGGGATATGAGCACACATTTTTGAGCACCTAGAAGTGCATCAGGCTAGGTCCACATCTAGTGATCGTTTATATAGAAGTGGTTTAAACCATTATCGTTTTGTAACAATCTTAGTATTTCACTTAGAATGTATTGCTACATTAGGTCTCAGCATTTTCACACAACAATTTGAATAGATTATGTCAGAAAAGTAATCAAACATCGTGGCTAATTCTAGACAAGGTGCACAATTTTACAAACCCAGATGTAATTATACATATCATCTGTTGCATATATGGTTTTGTCCATGGCACATCTGTTATATATGTGGTTTTGACCATGACATTATTTCAATATCTCGCATACTGAAGAGTGAGAAACGAAAAATCATAGTCTATAGCTTCTCTCAACTGTTTTGGACCTGTGTCTATGTCCGTTCGATTATTACATCATCTCACAGAAAAAAGCGTGAGAGCAGTTACAGCCACTGATGCCACTCATATTCCTGGTTAAGCCCTTTTGTTACAGTTTCCATTCCAATAATTAGTGAGCTCTCTTCTCGACGAAGCATCTGGTCAAAATCTCCTCCTCGTTTGGGGATTTTTAGTCGTTTTAATCCAACGAAGGTGAAGCTCAAGTTGTTTTTGTGATGCTGTAGAAAGTGCTCTACAAGGGACTGTCTAGTGTCTGTACCATGGATATTACGATAGTGTTCCTGTATTCGGACTTTCAAAGGTCTTTTAGAACTGCCAATGTACTGTTGTCCACAGGGGCATGTTATTAGATAGATAACATAGGTACTTTCACAGTTGATGAGATCTTTGATCTTATATTTGTTGCCATTGATTAAGACCTCTTTAGTTCTGGATTTGCCCAATTTGCAGATTGAACAGTTCATGCAAGTGAAAAAACCAATGGTCTGCGGTGGAAATGCTCTGGGTTTTGGTTGGATGTCTAGAAAAGATGGACAGATGATATCTCTTAAGTTCCTGCTTCGCGAGAAACCCATCTGAGGTTTATCTTGTATTGTATCGGACAGGGTTGGGTTATCTTTCAACAGGTGCCAGTGTTTTTGTAGGGTCTTACGAATATGTTGTTGACCACTATTGTATTCAGTTGTAAAGCGAATCGTTTGTTTCTTCTCTTGTATTTGGTTGTTGTGCAATAAGCTCTGTCTATCAGATGTTTTAAATTTGGTGAGTGCTTTAGTCAGTGGTTGTTCTTTGTAACCTCTTTGTCTCAGGCGTTCGGTTATGTTTGCTGAATGCATTTCATACTCTTCCATAGAGCTACAGTTCATGCGTGCTCTTCTGTATTCTCCTCCTGGGATGTTTGTAATGGTGTGGGCAGGGTGGCTGCTGGTGGCATGTAGGATGGAGTTTGCAGAGCTCGGTTTTCTATAGATTTTGGTGTATAGCTGATTCTCTGAAATGTAGATGGTCAGGTCCAAAAATTCAATTTCTGTTTTCGAGATGTTGTGTGTAATTTCGATACCCCATTGATTCGGTGACATAGACTTGATAAATGATCTGAGTTTGTCCTCGGTTCCTTGCCAGATCATTAAAATGTCGTCTATGTAACGACCCCACATTATTATGTTGTCTGTTACATCTTCCGATCTTTCTTGCCACAGCCAATGTTGTTCAACCATTCCCATCAGGAGGCAGGCATATGGGGGTGCAAATTTTGCCCCCATTGCAGTCCCCCGCAGTTGTAAATAGTATTTCCCATTGAAGAGGAAGTAGTTGTTAAATAGGCAGAACTCAAGAAACTCAAGGATCATTCTGTTGCGCGCCGTTAAATGAACTGAGCTGGTTTGCAGGTATTTTCTAGTGGCAGCTATACCATCTGAGTGTTTAATTGAGGTATATAAACTGGTAATGTCAATTGCAATTAAGAAAAATCTTCTTGCCATGTTATATTTTCTAGTTTTTGAAGTACATCCTTTGTGTCCCTAATAAAGGACGGAAGAGATTTCATTAGCGGCTGTAGCTCTGCGTCAATGAAAGCTCCTAGGTTGGAGCAGACAGAATCAATGCCAGCGATTATGGGTCTTCCTTTCGGTATTCGTCCTGGTTTATGCACCTTAGGTAATAGGTACAGAGTTGGTAGCACTGGGTTTTTGATGTATAAGAGATTCTTTTCTTCAATACTGAGGAGGCCTTTTTCATACCATAGGTCAAGTAATGCAGATAGTCTTTCTTGGATTTGTTGCGTAGGATTCTTTTCCAAAACCTGGTAACATGTATTGTCATCCAATTGTCGTTGTGCTTCTAGGAGGTAGTCTGAGGTGTTTAAAATTACTACATTTCCCCCTTTATCCGCTTCCTTTATTGTCAAATCCTTATTATGTCGTATTTCAGCCAGGGCAAGTCTTTCTTTGGCTGTGATGTTTTTTGGGGTATATTTTTGCTTCGCTTTGTACCTTTCAAATTCCTTATTTAGATCTTCAGTTACTTTAGAGAAAAACATATCAATCGAGTTTCCAGGTGGTAGTGACGGGGTGAATCTTGATTTTTTCTTCAAGGGATTCGGTTTAGTATGGAAAATGTCAATGCCTAGTTCATCTGCAGTTGTGGTGAGTGATTCCAAGTCATCCGGTATTACTTCAGAGGATAGGTGAAGTAAAAGATTACTGTTTTCCAAGTCTTGTGCAGACAGGTCACTGGTTTGATTATTGTGGTTGGTCGTCCTCCGTCTTCTCGGATTTTCCTGGAAAGAAGAATGTAGTTTTAATCTTCTAGTGAATTTGAAGAGGTCTATTTTGGTTTTCACTAGATCCCATTGAGCAGTTGGACAGAAGGACAAGCCTTTATTTAGGATTTGATTGTGTGTTTCCGACAGAGTAGTAGTAGACAGATTGAGTACCAGGTTATTGGTTATGTTTTGGTCAGATGTTGTTCTCTTTTCCTTGCTCTGGTTTGTACACCCAGTGTATTTGGTTTTGGTGTACCCAGGTTTGGTGGCCGTGATCGGTTGTCTTGTATGTTTCCTAGGCTGTGTCGTTGAACCTCCTCCCGAAAATTTACCTGCGGTCTCAGATTAGATGATATGGATAGATTTTCTACTGACCCTGCCTCAGATGACGATGGTGTCTGTATAGGTTCGCTAACCGTGTTGCTCGTTTGAGGTGTTGATGTTATCATATTTTTGTGCAAAGGTGTACACCCTCCCTTGTTGATAGTCCTGCAGGTCACGTCTAAATTTCCGATTTTTTCTTTGGATAATATCTTCTTCAAATTCATCCAGAAATTTATTTAGGATCTCATAATTTTTTGTTGTAATCTCACCCCAGTTTGCATCTTCAATTCTTTTGGATAGGATGTCAACTTCTTTTTTGTTAGTTTCATATTCTTCCATTGCAATGTCTATAAGTTGTCGGATCATGTTGTTAGAGGCAGTACGAAGATTGTCTTCCCATAGTTGTAGTTTTTCGGGAGCTGTTGTTTCAATTGGAGGAAAGATCAAAATGCGTAAACCCCGTGGGATGAGATTATGTTCCAAGTATTTTTTGAGGGATGCTACCTCCCACCACTTTGAGGTCTCCTTCTTTGCAACCTTTTCCAAAGCCTGGAAGGTACTTTTAGCTGACATTAAGTTGGTGGTGCTGGGTGTTCGACTAATAGTTGCGCCTGTGGGGTCAAATGCTGCTTCCAGTCTGTCATTTCGTCTGTCGCGTCTCGAGTTGTATGATGCCATTGTTTGTTAGTTTATTCTATATACCACAGTGGTGAATTTCTTATACTGATGATTAGTAAGTTTGAGGAAAATCAGTTGTTTGGGCCTTCAAAATCCATATATTTATATGTGAATGGGGTAGCAAAGGTCCAGGGATTTTAAGGCTTGAACAACACTTGAATAAGTAATGTTGATAGGTGGGTGGAGACACACTTGAAGCTCTGGACCTCTTGAGCTTCAATTGAAGAAACAGTTTTGAAAAGTGGTAAGTGTGTTCTCCACATAAAGTTACATTAGTTTTCCAAGATTAATATCCATTCTTTCCAGATCATAAAATGGTGGACAGAGACATTTTTGTTTGCAGTGCAGTTCCTTTATTTTTATTTTCATTCATAGAGCAAGGACAGCCGACACGTGTTTCGCCCCCTCTTGGCGATTTGCGCCGGGGCTTTCTCAAGGCTGTTGAAGGATATAAGAAAGAATGTTTTAGTTGTGTGGTCTAAAAGCAGATGACCCCAAGAGAAAACAAAGGAAACACCTAGAGTGGAAAGCAATTGACTTGGTTTTGTGATGTCATAGTAAGCAGGCTTATCTTCATGCTCAAAGAGAGGTGATGGTTATAAAGTCAAATGTGGTGAGTATTGAAAAATCCAGAACCGCGCAGAAGAAATTTCAGAGAGAAACGATATACGTGTTTTGAAAGTTATTGTGAAAGACGGCAAAGTCTAGTAAGCGTAGAAAAAAGGTATTATAGTATGCAATTGATCAATCAAAGAGAAAGATCCCAAGGTCCCAAAACAAAGAAGGGTAGATCCGTAGAAAAAGTGCAATTAAAAAATTGAAAAATTGGAATACAATCATAATACCTAGGTTGGCTAAATCACGTAGACAAATGTTGTTTCCATATATTACCAGTATCTCAAGTACGAAAATATAATTCTTCAACTTTAAAACAATTTCTGTCAATTCAAACAAGACAATTCATGAGTGCAATTGTTTTAACATCCGATATATAGCATGTTAAGATAAAACATTGTAAGTAGTCCAGACAAACTTGTACTATATAAAGACATCTGTCTATGAAACAAATTTATGTAAGCATAGATATCCGGGTTCGTGATATCTTGCATGAAATTTATCTAACCCATTGGCGGTAGTAACTATTATTTAAATTGTTATAAGCGTGGCTATTATGCCTGCATCTCGAGCACTGTCATCCAAAAGATCATATATTAACGATTGGTTCAAAAAAGTTAATGGTCCTAGTGACTTCCACTGGGTTTACTGTGCATATAGCAAAATTATTGGTTACTTCTAAAAAAAGGGGTTTGCTTGGTTTCTATTTTCGGAAGGCACATGATTAAAAAACAATTAGCTAATCCATACATCTTCATTATATATTTTCGGCATTGTGTAAAACGAAACAGACATTCCAGTATGTTGTTCATTTCTCAAAACCATACAATATTTACATAGCAGTGCAGTTATTACGTTGCTGTTATTGCGGCATAAAAGAATAGACATGTGGTAAATGTTATGCCACGTCTCTCTACAGTATTAAAGATGTATGTGAAAGGCATTGGCGCCCTGATAAGTGCGTCTATTTGTGCGTGTAGTTATTAAATAAAAAGGTAGAGGTGCCGTCCGTCATATTGGGGTTTGTGCGAGAAATGAAAGTGGGACGTAAACAAGTTTATGGGCTGATAGCACGCGGAAAACGGCACCCGGTTCCGAGGACTGATCAGGTGTATCACAGGAGACTGGCGTTGTGGGCGATGTGCCAAATACGCCGTCCCCTCCCTCCCGCGGTCTATGGGGTGGAATTTCATCCCGTGTGAAGTGCTTTTTACTTTTTGTCTCTAATCTTTAGTGACCTGAGGTTGTGTGCGTCCCGCCTTCGGGTGGTGAAGCCCCCTCGTTTTTGCACTTCACAGACATTTTTTACTTTCAAGTCCTCTGGTTGGGTGGGCCTTAGCGTGCCCATACCGCCGAGGTTTACACTCTAGGTCCTGACGAATGCCAGGTTAATTATACCACACGGGCTGAAACATGTTGACCATTCACGTTTTCACTTAATGTTAGTGGTAGTAGACCATCCAATTAGTTGGCCTTACTAACCATCACATTTTTAACCTTGCCCTTGATGATCTCTTATTAAAAGAATTTTTGATACATACAAGGCAATTTTAACTCACCACTTCACACTGCTCACATAATCTATCACATAGCCCTCTCATCCTCACAAGACCAGCTCCGCAGTAATTCTGGCGTCGCAGCACACCGGGGTGACATTCGGTAACACCCGGTGGCGCCCGATGATGAAGCAAGTCACCGACCAGGTCGGTGAGTGAGGGCTTTCTTAACAAACCAAATGGGCTTTGTTGGTTCCTTGTGCTCTGTGCATTTTTCCATTTAACCAGAACAGGAACACTCTTTTGTTGTTGTTTCCTTTATATTCTACCTGCATAATTTATTATTTATATTATGTTTAAATTATGCAAATGTTTATGTATTCAATTGCTATCAGTTTTAAGTGTGGCAGTTTAAGTTGTATCTGCTCTTCTAAAGGTTGACAATATGGATTTGACAGACTTAGAGAGATACAAGAAAAAATGGTCTGCTGTCTGCTAGCTACTCTGATTCCTGCATGTGAATCTATGAAAGTTCTAATACCGGAGAGAGAAAATGAGGTACTTACCTGTAACTGTAGTTCTCCAGTATTGGAATCTTTTGAGGATTTACATGCCACCTATCCTCCTCCCCTTAGAGGCTCACCTTCGGATTTTTACAGGTGGCTCTGTTGCATGCGTGCTATGAAAATCTGAGGGTCTAAGGTTCTCTCAGGAATGTTCTAGAGGGTGAGAGGTCCTGATTGGTTCAGAATTGACTTTTGGACTCTTTTACAAAACAATGTAGATAAGTTACAAAACAGAAATGGGCCTGGGCCTGCTTTCTACTTTATACTAGCTTTACATTGCTATTTTGATGTACCGGGGACTCCCATCTCGACGACATGGAATGATTCAACCATATAAATCTATGAAAGATTCCAATACCGGACAACTACAGATACAGGTAAGTAAATTATTTTCTTTGGGTTTGCTTGTGCCTTTCCCTGACTAGGATTGTGGATGCTGCTTGACCAAGGCTCACACCCCAGTGAACCATTAATCCAATATATAACATGATGTAAGATGTCTATTTCATTTGTGGCTAGACTGTGTAAAGTCTACCCAATCTAGATTATCTGCAAGTGGAAGTGAACCTACATATTTATTGCTGATTTTTGGGAAAAAATTATTTGATTTGGCAATTGCTATTGGAAGCTCTGCAGTAAAAAGTCAAAACAATGTGTGAGCTAGAAGGCACTACTGCTTAAACTCGTTATTTTTAGTTTCCCCCTTAAGGATCATTCAGTTTGAGGCCAAGTTTTGGCATTCAGACATTTGATAATGGAAGGTAATCCTGAAGGAATCTAGCAAGCCCTCAATTTAGACAAGGTCTTAACTATTCTAATGAACTGAAGGCCACTCAAAATGGACAAAGCCACATGGTCCCTGTATTGCATATGGGTCTTGGTGTGTTCTGTAATTGTACCAAAATATGGTTGACTGTAGAGTGACCCTTCTGAAAGCCAGCTTGCTCAGCAGGTGTAAGATAATTGTCCACAGACCAAATATTCTGTTATTTTAGAACTAATCTTTTGAATATCTTGGTAATCATATTTGTCAGTGATATCAATCTTTCACTTGCTAGATCTCTTTTGTTCCCCTTTTTAAGAAAACATTTATCTATCTCAATAATTGGCCTAGTTATACTGTCCAATGGAAATAATTATTTCCAAAAATGCACCTTGTATTCCGGGTTAAATTCATTGATTACCTTCAAACTTAGCTTCTAAAATGGAAGTCCAAAATCTTCAGTGGGAGAAGAGGGCAAGCTGTAGCTGGGATGGGCTCCCGAGGCCTGGTAGTCGCCGGACAAGGTGCTGGTGAAGGTGTTGACTTAAGGCAGGAAAGCTCAGAGTTAAAGAAATTTTAATTTTGGGTCCAAGGAAAGTCCCTCCCCAGCTGGATACTTTTGGCTTCTTCGCCACTTGAAGATTTCTTCGTTCGGATTTAGTCACTTTTTTGGAGCTCAGATTCCTCCAGCAGGGCAAGGTTACCGGCTATAGCCAAAGAAGGCTCCATGAGGCAGGATAGCTTCTCCAGGTTCTCCCTCCTGAATTGGAGTTGCTCCTGCAAAAAAGCTCCAAGTCGGGGAAACCTGAATCTTCAGCCGAGTGGGCTACACACACACCTTCATCTGTTCGGCTTGGCAGGTTTGCTCCAGTCCTCTTGTAGCCTTTGGAACCAAAAAGATTCTAAGTACCGGGTTTCTCAGGATGGTAGGAGGAGTGACCTTGACACAACTGAGGAGTCCTGTACCTCAGAAACAGCACTGGGGGGGGGCAAGATTCACTGCAGCAGAAGCCACCAGCAGGGTTCAGAGGAGGTCCGGTTAGAATTGGTCAGTTGGGCAGTTGCAGCAAATGCCTTTTATAGCTTGTTATTTGCCTGTAGTATGAACAGGAGGTTAGCCTTAGGACCCTTATGATCCTTGGAGTTCACTTCTTTGTCCTGGGTACAAGAGAGAGAGCAATCCAAGTCTTCGAGGCTCTTCTCAGATCTCAGAGAGCAGGTTTAATCCTCTTCTGATCTTTCACAGGTCCAATATTGCACTGAGGAGGTAACTTACAGTGCCATATTTATGCCTGGTAACAGCCTGGGGGTGACTCATGGCCTCTCTCTAATCAATACAATAAATGTTGCGAAGTGGAATCCTACCCACATTTACAGCACTTCTGTGTGCCCTATAGCAAAAAATCCCACAGTGTCCCCTCTAAATCCAAGATGGTAAAACCTTTCTACCCTTGACCAGAGCTTATATCCCCTCCCCAGAGATGTGCCAAGGAATTGAGCAACCCCTCCTCTGTGGTCACTTCAAACCAGCGCTGGGGGAAGCTCCTCTCTCGCTGTGATTGGAGCCTGTCTGGCTGGGGGAAATACATACAGGCCCTGTCTAGGTGTCAGATAACACTTGCCTCTGACAGGGTAGGCCGTCTTTGAAGTTAATCAAGTTCCTGGGCACAGCCCAAATGTTTTTCCTGACGGAGATACAAACACTTCCCTATTCCCAAGCCTTTGTCTCCACTCTGAGAGAAGTTTTGACACCTCCTCTAGAGGGCTATTCAGCTTCTGGCTGACAGTTGTAGTTCATGCAAATGGCTTCCAGAAGCGTTAAACAGAGAAAAGGTAACTTTCCAAAAGTATTTTTTTCCTTAATAATTATTACAAATTCGATCTTACCATTAATTCGGATTTTGATAACTTTTAAAAAGAGTCCTCAAGTTATATTTTTAGCTGTTTCCTAACTGAAATTACCATTATTACGTGTAATAATGCAAGCAAGTGTTTTCCTATTGTCAGTCTTACTATAGTGAACATAGGTTTGGAGGCTTTTCTCTGTAAAGACATATTTAACATTAAATTTCCACATGTGCGACTTTCAAACACTATGCACCCTGTAAGGTCTACTTAGGAGCGACATATTCATATTTAAACCATTTTGATCTGTTAAAGGGGGACATTTTGACTGGTCAAATTGAAATTGCAGATTAAAAGCTGCTTCGGTCAGGCTATAGTGGTAGATGTGAAGCCATGTTTTATAATGTCACTGGATAGCAGAGGTAACGTGCACAGTTCTATAGCCCACAAACACAGTTAAGGAAAACATCTGGGGGTACACCATGCAAATTATGGTAATTTCTTACAGATATGAAAAGTCCTGTCGTTTGGGATAGGTTGAATAGATTACTGCACAGGTGGTTGCATATAGGTGTGTAGCTCAGATGTGAGAAGTATGAAGTATTAGAGCAAATGAGACTTTTACTATACTCTGCAGAAATTACCATATTTTATCTAGATTTCTCAGATGAGTGCCATGGTTGCAATAATGATAAGGGTGCTTAGGTATTGTATTTTTGTTAACTTGTCCCCATGTAACATATAGTGGTGATTGTTCACCTATTTGGCAATATGTGGTGAATTGTGGTAAATCTTTCATCACCCGTAGCGGGCTCTACCGGCCATTAAAGGCCCACTCCAGCATCAAATGCCCAGGCTGAAGGCGGGGTCCCTTAACAGGGGAGCGGGCCTTTAATGGCCGGTGGAGCCCCGCAACAGATGGCTCTAAGGCTTTTAGAACATTCCGCTCCTAGGGGTCAGAATGTTCTAATTTGTAAAACAGAGGCCTCATGGAGCCCGAGGGGTTTGAAATTCCCTCGGGCTCTGTGAGGCCCTTTGTTCACAGCAATAGCTGTGAACAAACATTGGAATGTTGGAGCTCCGGGCTTCTAAAGGCCAGTAGGAACCTGGAGCACACCATTGTTTTCAATGGACCGCCTAACGTTCCAATTTTCTAATAATTTTTAAAGTACCATTTAATAGCACTTCTGCTTCTGTTTTTTTTTTTTGCACAAGTGAATATGTTATGCCACATCTTTAATCAGTATATTCTTCATGTTTGTTGTTTAAGCGTTTAATAGTGTCTTTTTGGATATAAAATATTGTTGTTTCTGCTTTTTTGGCAGCCCCCGAAGTTATAAATGCCCACGATTATAGCCAACAGTGTGACATTTGGAGCATAGGTGTCATCATGTACATATTGTAAGTAGTCTACTTGGTTTTCGTTTAAATTATATGTATATATGTTTGCTGAGGAAAAAGTAAAGAATTGGCGCACCAAGCATTTGGACTGTTGTTGATGTACGTTTTAGGGTTCAGGAGTTTACAATGTCTTCTGTCACACTTTGTTTTGTGCGCAATCATATTTGAGCCTGTAGTGATATTTCTTTGCACTCAGACTTCTCTATCATATTTATTTTTTCTATAATTTATGAAGTAATCATCAACATAAACACTCCATAAATCGTTTTAAAATGTAATTTTGTTTTCTGTATACATTTTGTAAACAATTTAGTGGAGTATTGTTGCATTTATACATCAGTAGTTTAAAAGTTGTTTATGCGAGTTTGGTTCAGTTTTATAATCCCAGGATAAATTATTAGTTTTGTTGTGAACAGTCCCTCTATGATTGATTCCACATTAATGGCATAACCTTCCTCTTTTTTAGCATTGCATTACTTTGACTTTATTAGTGATCTGTAGGAGGCTGGCTTAGTATATGGTGCTCACTTATGTAAGTGCAGTACCCTGCACTAGTCCAGACAACCCTTATGGTGATTTTGGTGGTCTTCAATCACCTTAGAAAGCTCTCTAAGTGGTAACTGTGAAGAGCAGCCTTCAGGCTTAGTCCAGAAGGAGTGTATAGCAGCTTGTTTTACCAGATATTAATCTTATTTATAAAAATAGGTATTTATTATAAGACGCTCACTAACACACAATGATATCTCCTACCCGGAGAAAAAACACAGTGAACGTAATACTTTGCAATAAAGATAGGTAAGTAGCACGAATACACAGTGGTCGCCCGAGGGCAGACCAAACCATATACTAAAATAAAGGGATGTGAAATGCGACAAGTCAAAATTGTACCCAGGAGATGTAGAAGTGTTGGGGACCCAAGTTAACCACCTGAGGTAAGTACCCAGGTACCCAATGGAGGCCATGTGCAGTGTGGGAACACGGCTACGTGCTCAATTCAAGTCAATGGGTAAGTTGCTGTTGCAATTTTAAAGAAGGATCTCCCCAGTGGATCCTGAAGAAACCCAGCAGAAGACAGAAGGGTGGAGAGCCACCCCACCCATGTATACCCTCAGATCAAGGATACCTACACTAGGGAAGCCAGGTGCATAGGTGTGAAGTGGCGTCTGAAACTGCTGTCTAGCTTAATGGAGGACTTCAGGAAGATGCCGCTGTTGAAGAAGGTGAAAGTGTCTGGTGGAACTCAAAGGTGGATTCAAGTTGAGAAGTACCTGCAAGCAGAGGGGACAGAGTCTATGCCACTCAGGAGTGACCATGGGAGACCAATGCCCGCCGATGTTGAGTGAATCAGGAGAGTTGTCAATGACCTTGGGGCTGCAGCTGTGTGGACCAGGCGATGATGTGGAAGACCAGGAGCCGTTCACAAGTTGTCCCACGTCGGATGACAGGAGCTGAAGGGGTGGTGTCTGTTGGGGGCACCAACAAGCCCTGGCAACTGCAAACAACGTGGCAAGCGAAAAAAGGTGCAGAGCTAGGACCAGCAAGGTCCAAGTGACTCACCACAAGCAGGGGAGTTGGAGTAGGCCCTCAAGCAATCATGGGCGCCCACTGGAGTCAAGGGAGGCCCTGGACAGGGCCCGAAGATCTCTGGAGATGAGAGTCGCCTGCCTTAGCAACAGCCAGCTGACGAGGTACACAGGGACTCTGTTCCGGAGATGTCAACGAGAGATCCTGGCCTCAGACTCGGTCTGACGACAGTGCAGGCCTTGAGGACGTTGCAGAACCGCCACCTGTGTTACTGAACCTGTTGGAGTCCGTAGGAGCCGGGAATCAGCAAATCAGTCATCTAGGTTGTGGCACCTGCGGCTGCAGTGGAGTGACTCCTTCACTTCGAGGGATATTCCTTCTGGTGTCTTTGAATGTCCAGAGGCCCTGGTTGGAACCTGTACAGAACATGAACACTGACGGTGCAGCGGGCTTGTAGAATAAAGAGATCTGAAGTAGACTGAGTCTTCCCGGTTACAGTCTTGGTTCCCAAAGCGAAGTCCAATACAGGCAGTCTGATGCGGTCTTTACGACTTGGTCAGAATGTCCAGACAGTTGAAGAGGACGCTGAGTTAGATCTGAATCGAATGCCACAACGAATCTAGGGACTCACCCTCCGGTAAGTTCTCAAGTACCCTAAGGAAAGGGTTGGTATGATTCAGGGGTCCCTCCCAGAGGAGTGGCTGGACAGTGGGGAGGATACTCCTTCGTACTTTGTCCAGTTTCAGGCCAGAGCGGGAGCCAATGGCTCCTTGAACTGGTTTGAGCTGGAATATTCAAGGAGGGCAGAATTGTGTCTAAGGTCGGCAGCAGCCCTAGCTTACTGTCCGATTCTAGAAGACTGATTACCTGGAGCACAGAGGGCCTCCGGAAGAGGCTTTATAGTGCATAGAATCATACCTCTCACACCGTTTACGGTGTGGGGGTGTGATTCCAACATGTTTGCAGCCAGTTTAGAGATGGTCATCACGTAAGGACGCAATGGCCACTCTATATGTCGTAATGGCTGATGCACTTACCACCCGAGAGAAGGGACTCTGAAGGTTGTAGGGGTGCCTTGCTCATACAGGGGCACCCTCACACTTAGAACCAAGCTGAGCACCCTGCCTTCGGGATTGAAAGTCCTACCTTACGGGTGACAGGTTTTAAGTGTAGTGACCTCAGATATAGGGAAACCTATATCTGTCGTAAGTGGTGCTAGCACAAGCTTACACAGGCTGCAATAGGAGGCCTGGAGTCACAATTTGAGTGGTCTCTCATTGGTGTCATAATACATGCTTCAGCCCATGGGAGACCTTTGATGTACCTAGGCCCGGGTACCTGGGTACCATATACTGGGGACTTATATGGGTACGCCAGTAGCCAATTTGTGGGGTACTTAAGTACTTAACATAAGAAGCCCTCGGGTCCGAGCAATGGACTACCGGTTGTCCCAATGAGAGAAAGAGGAGAAAACAGTGCTGTGGGAAAGAGTGGGGGGGTGGGTCACTTTTAAGGACGGTTTCCCTCACACACCAAAGGTGTCATGCTTCATCATGGGGATATCTCCTCGCGTCGGGAACCTAGTCGTTCGCAGGCTACAACTCCCTTGCTGCGAGGGAGGAACTCAGGGATGTTTAAGTGAGGAAAAGGGGTATTACTAAGTAAGATCCAATGTGAGCAAATGTATGAGTGAGATGGTGCAGTGCTAACAACTGTGAGAATAACTAACACTAGCTACAAGGTAAGCCTACCTTAGTTTATTGATGCTTCCTGCTGCCAGGATTAAAGTCGAGAAGCATGGCTGCCGTAATTAGAGACAGCTGCACTCAAACGTGATCAGCATGTGTGTGGCCTTCTTCAGGATATCTTTTATAAAAGATACTGCAAGTGTGTGCAAGAAAAATAAGGGTGCAATAAGTTTAGTCTATTGCTCGGACCCGAGGACTTCTTGTTTTATTTATTGTCTGTATTGGGGCGAGTGCCCTCGCTGGTCCATTAAATCTCCTCCAGCCTCCCATTGTGAATTATACTGTACCTAAGTACTTACCATAGCCAATTTAGGAGAAAAAGCACAGTGACAGGGGGGTCCTGATTAGCAGGATCCCAGTCAGACTAGTCAGAAACAGCATAACACTAGGCAAAAAGTGAGGGTAACCATTAAAGTAGATCCTACTTTCCTACATGAACTGTTTTGCTACATTCAATAAACTTTGACTTTAGGAGAACTCCCTTTGAAACAGAGGGAGCATGTACTTGAACACAAGTAGAACCATTCCACAAAATAAGAAAGTTATGCTATGTTATGTTATGTTACTGTCATTTATATAGCGCAACAGCTGCCCCAGCAAAGGGGCGTCCCGGCGAACTTTATTTAAAGCAGCATCCTTCCGATCTTTCCTTGCTTTGCACATGTGCCTACTATTAGCATCTCTCACCTGTACACACACTTGTTTTTCCCTTGATTTAAAGAATGCTGAATTGTATTAATTAAAAACAAAAGTACGAAACTGATTGTTAAACGATTGTGGGGAGATGCAATAAACTTCAAACGTCAAACTAATGCAGTTTCTATCTAAATAAGCATACCTGGCTGACATGAACAGGATGAAAATATCATTCAAATGTACTATACAAGAGTACAGTGTAATTATTAAATTGACACAGCAGTGAAAAATACTACTCTCTGTCCTTTGCTTCCCCCGCCTGCACCTCTGTGTTGCTTCTGCTCTCCACATGTTTCAATCCAGCTTGGCTTGGTAACTATAAGTTAAAAAAATCCGCCACATCAAAGGTTTTAAAAACAATTCTTTAGTCATGCTGCACCTCATCAAAGATGCAGTGCTGCTAAGAACCTTTGGCAACACAAATAATTTCCAAAGGTGAGACCTGTTGGCTTTGCCAATGCTTGTTAATATTTTCCAGTTCTCTGACGCAGCATCAGAAAAGTTGCCACATATCCCGCAGCACTTGTAACGCCTGATTCTGCAAATCGACCTATCCTCAGGTAGGGATGGAGGCTAGTTTCAGTCTTTTGGATCAAAGAAAAAAAATAGTAATTATTGATATAGGGCATACGATGGTTGCTTTGTTGTAAAGGTTTGCCTTTGCCTTCTTGTTTTCGCCACAGTTTCTTTTCAATCCTTCCACATACTTACATGTGTGCTGTAGAAGTGATTTCATGTTACTCTGCCGAGTGCAAGATGAAAGACACCAAACAGAGTAGTGTGAGGCATCTGCCCTTGTGTGTGCTGTGAGTTACTAGTGGACTTCACTCTGCTATTTTGCATGCCTAGAGGTGCTTGATTTTGCCAATAGTGGTTTTTAGAGTCGCTTGACTCTGTAGTGTTTCAGTGTCCATCCATTGTTGGACAGACACATGGCTCATCTCTTGGTGCTGCTACCATCACATTCCTGCCAGACATCGGACATGTGAGGTAAAGAGTTTCAGCCATAGGATAGTCTAGGGCGCCTGAGGTGTATGAATGTATGGGTGAAAACGGCTTGTTACCAATGGACAGTGCATGCAAGGTGAAGTATTCACAACAACTAATGAACAACACTCCGAGCCATTTATTGGTTTCAGAGATTCTGTACACTAATTCCATTGTGTCAGTGGGAGTGAGGTTCTCTTCTATATATAAACCTCCATCCCCCTACATATGCTACTCAAATATTAATAGTATTGACCTGTAAACTATCATTACATATTTTCTAGCAGTGATGCTGACTGTTACACCATCTGATCCTGGGCCGCCCCAGTCCCCAATTGGATGCAGGATTCCATTTTAGCTCAGAAAATGTCGGCATTTTTTGAAGTTCTTTTATTCTGGTTGTCACAGGTCCCATTAATTCTGAAAAACCTTTACTTCTGCAGCTGTGGATTGCACAGGTGTGCTGGGGTCTCTGGAAGAAGTATGTGGTCAGTGGCATAGCAAGGTTACCAGGGGCACTAATGCAAGCAATGAAAATGAGCAATACCAACCACTTGATCCCCCAGTCTTTCAGTTGTCCCTTCTAGTGTCACTGTTTGACCTGACTTTTACTTCAGCAGAAATTTCTAGGGTGTATAGTTTTGGGTAACTGATTATATCCAAATTATCTCATTATAGGAGTAGGACTCTCGAGGAAAGTAGGATCAGCTTTCATGGCCACCCCCACTTTTTGCTGGTGTCATTCTGTTTATCTTACTAGCCTAACTGGGATGCTGTTAATCAGGACCCCAGTATTTGTACTCTCTCCCTAATTTAGACTATGGTAAGTACTTTGGTACCTCCATAATTGGCTACTGGTGTACTATTCTAAGTCTCTGGTATATGATACCAAGGTACCCAGGGCATAGGTACACCAGGGGTCTCCCATGGACTGCAGCATGTATTATGTCATCCATGAGAGACCACTCAAACTGTGAATACAGGCCTGCCATTAAAGCCTGTGTGAGCTGGTGTTTGCACCCCTCATGACAGATATGTTTCCTTATATCTGAGGGCACTGCACTTAAAACCTATAAGTCACTCCTAAGGTACGCCTTTCAATCCTGTAGGCAGGGTGCTTGGTTCTAAGTGTGAGGGTGTCCTGCATGAGCAGGACACCCCCTACAAACCCAGAGTCGATTCTCCCGGCTTTGTAAGTGCAGTCAGCCATTTTATACACAAATAGGGGCATCAACTCAAATACAAGATATCTAACTATATATTGGATGCACCGAAACAGGTCATGTTTGGTATCAAACATGTTGGAATCCTACCCCAAGAATGATTAAAGTGTTGGATATAGGATCTTATGTACTGGGTGGCTCCCTCAGGCAGCCCCCCTGTAGTCCCGGACCAGCCTTTCTGATGAATACATCTGCTTGTAGATTCGTCGCCTCTTGAATACCCCCTGCACCAGCATTCCGTGGAAATTCATTTCCAGCTCTCCCACGTCTATGAGGACGTCCTAATAGCACGGCTCTGCTCGCAACTCTGTATGACGTCATCGGAGCCATAAGAAGACCTCGTCGGTGTGCTGACATCAGTTCCCTTTTTTCCGCGCCGTAGACGCCTTACGTTTTTTTCTGGGACTCTCCAATTTCTTAGTGATTACTTTGTTTCTTCGAGTATTTAGAGAAATGGCTGCTTCCAAAAAGTCTGGATTCAAGCCCTGCAGGGAGTCTGGCAGTCATATCTCAATGACTCGTCCCCATGATGATTGCCTTTGGTGTTTGTCTTCCGACCATGACGTCGAAGGGTGTTTGTGCTGCAGGAAAATGAACCCAAGGGCTCTAAAAGACCGAGAGGCAAAGCTCTTCATGGCAAAAGCTAAAAAGGAGAAGAGGGGTCGAAAACGTTCGGAGTCGTCGACTTTGTACACTTCAAAATAAAGAAGCACAAAAAGTCGAAGAGGATGCATGGCTGTCGACGTTGCTCTTCAAAGGGTAAGGATTCGAGATCGCCTTCACCACCTCAGCAGTGTTGGAGAAAATTATTTGTGTCTCCATCCCCTTCTCCTTCTCCTCAAGCGACTCTGGTTAACTCACCGGCTCCGAGGTTGCCGGCTTGGGGAGACTCTTCCATGCCTAAAGAAACTGCGACACGCAGAAGGTCTTCGACACCCAGGGAGTCCTGTCCTGTTCCTGTGGCTTCGCCTGTGTGGGCGCCGGCTCCGCTGTCTCAAGTTCGGCCTCAGGTGGATCCTGTTCAGGAAGGTACGGATTCTTATCCTCCTTGTCTGGGCCCAGGAACGGATCCAATGCATTTTTTATATGCAATGTTTGGCAGCTTTGCCTGGGCCTCACATCCTACTGGTGCGCCTTTGGGCCCGATGGGCCCATTGGCCTTTAATTTGGGTGTTCCACAGCAATACGCCCAGGCGCCTTTCGTGCCTTTTATGCCTGCAGTTCCGGCTTGGCATTTTCCGGCGCCTAGGTCTTCCTCTCCAAATCCTCGGATTTGATTGGTGCTGATGCATGATCCTGAAGGTCCTCCTTCAACGCCAGTTCCTTAGTCACCAGCGCCGCCGATGCCGATCCTAAAGCAGCGCTCTAGGAGGGATGCGCAGAGACTGCTTGAAGAGAATGAATATAGACAAGAACAGGAGGAGGGAGAGATTGTTGACTGTGTTGATGAATTTGAAGGCATACAAGAGGCCAGTGGGTTCGACACTTCCCCAGAATGGGAACTCTCTTCACCAAAGGCTGGGATTTCACAGGATTTGGCTCCTTATCATGTGGTTGTAAGAAAAGCCGCTGAGTTACTGGACTTGCAATTGCCTTCAGCTGAAATTAAATCTAATATTTTGACTGAGGTTCTCAATACATCATCTTCAGAAAGTTGCCTCTTCTACCCTTCAAAGAGGCTTTGACAGAACCTATTTTTGAAGTTTGGCAAAGGTCCTTGACTGCTCCAGCTGTTTCCAGGGCTATTGCAAGGAGGTACAAGCCAGCTCCTGGGGATCCAGCTTTTTTATCTACTTACCCATCACCTGAAAGCTTGGTGGTCCAAGCTACTTGCTCTAAACAGTCATCTGGTTCCTTCCCTACCATCCCGGGGGATAGGGATTCTAAAAAGATGGAGCAGGCAGCTAAAAAAGTATTTTCCTCTGCAAGTATGGCATTGAAACCTACTAATGTTACCTGCTTACTTGGAAGATATATCTATGCTCTTATGGACTCTGTCAAAAAGCTAGCCCCTAAGCTAGCTGAAGACGATCAGGTTAATTCCCTTTAAGCACTTTCAGACACTCAAGCTGCTGCCTGTCAAGTAATATAGCCAGGTTTGGATACAGCTGGCTCGGTGGCCCGAGTAATGGGATCTTCTGTGGCTACAAGGAGACAAGCTTGGCTGAGATCATCTGCATTTTCTCCTGATGTTCAAGCAACTCTGTTGGGTTTGCCCTTTGACAGTACGAGGCTGTATGGCACTAAGGCTGACTCTGCTTTACAACTTTTTAAAGATAGCAGAGCGACTTCAAGATCTCTGGGCCTTCAAACGCAGTCTAGAGGATACAGCTACAAGTGGTATTGAGGATGTGGAAGTGCAGCATCCTTTCGTGGCTGCCAGCAACCTCAGCAGAGTCAGCAGCAGAAACCTTTGTACAAAACGTACAGGGGTAAAATTAGGGGCCGTCTTCGAGGAGCCACTCGGCAGCAGTCCTCCTCCTCTTCTCCTCCCCCCACCGTTGTTGCCTCAGGAAAACAGCTTTAAATTCCCCATCTTAGAGCATGTTGGTCCTGTAGGGGGTCGGGTGACCCACTTTCTACAATTTTGGAAATCGATTACTTCAGACCGTTGGGCTTTGAATCTTTTAGAGAATGGGTACACCCTCCCTTTTTTAGAGTTTCCTCCTCCTTACCCTCCTCGCCAGGGTTGGTGTTCAGAGGACCACTCGCTGCTTTTGCAGCAGGAGGTTCTTGCCGTGCTACAGAAAGATGCGATAGAGATGGTTACAGAGCAGGAAAGGGGTCAGGGTTGCTACTCCCGGTATTTCCTGATACCCAAAAAGGACAGTCGGTTGAGACCGATTCTGGACCTCAGGATTTTAAATCTTTTCATCAGACAGGAAAAGTTCAAAATGTTGGCCTTGGCTCAGTTTCTTCTCTCGCTGCAACAGGAAGACTGGATAGTGTACATCGAATTGCAGGGGCAATACTGGACACTACTGTATGTTGGGCATTCTTGCCTCCGCAGAGAATTCTCGACATTCAGGAGATGATTCCTTTGTTTCACAATGTAGCGGTTGTTGCAGTCCTAAAGGTCCTATGCCTGCTCGGTCTGTTCGCTTCCTGCATACTGTTGGTCAGTCATGCATGCTGGCACGTGAGGGCACTCCAGTGGTGCCTCCGCAGGCAGTGGTATCAACACAACGGAGATCTTGGGGAGAAGGTCAGAGTCTCCAGCAACACTGCAGCGGAGCTGACTTGGTGGAGTATGCAGGGCAACCTGTCTCAAGTAAGGTCCTTTTAGCCTCCTCCACCGGTGGCCACAGTGATCACAGATGCCTCCACTCTAGGGTGGATTGCTCATCTGGGGGATCTGGAGGTCAAAGGTCTTTGGTCTCCAGAGAAAAGGTTGCTTTACATCAACCTTCTGTAATTGTGGATTATACTTTTGGGACTAAAGGCTTTCCTTCCTTCCCTTCGTGGTCAGTCGGTTCAGGTCCTGACGAACAACACTACTGCGATGTGGTACATCAACAAACAAGGAGGGGTAGGGTTGTATCTTCTCTGCCGAGAGGCTCCACATCTCTGGTCTAAGTGTGGGCGCAAAATCCGTTCCGCTCGCAATCGCGAAATTGCCGAAAAATCCGCAAATCCGCTCGCGGACGGATTTACATTATGGCAGGATGCTCCTGTCACCAAAATTAAACCTCCACAGGAAGCCCTTACAGAGTTAAGGCAGGTAATGGCGCCGGCAAGCTGCCAGAGTTGAAGTTGCTTACTTGTTGCAACTATTCTTTGATCCTGTCCTGACCATAAAAAGCCGGGTGCCCGAGGCAGGGTCAGAGAATAGTTACAAATGGCACCGGCAAGCTGCCAGAGTTGAAGTTGCTTACTTGCAACTATTCTCTGACCCTGTCCTGACCCTAAACAGCCGGGGGCCCGAGGCAGGGTCAGAGAATAGTTACAACTGAGTCATGCCCGAGTTGAAGCTCAAATTCAGTAACGCATTTATCAGCCCAAAAGCAATCGTGAGCTTTGTCGAGGCAGGGCAGGTGTGCTTTCTCCCCATATCTACCGTTGAAAATTAGCTGTGATGCTGGATAGAGGCCTTTGAATCCTTCACTTTCATGAGCGCAATCCCCGTGCAGTTACTGTGACCAGGAGTTTCTTTCTCCTCATCTGCTGCTCTAATCGGTTTCTGACCTTTTATACATACAAGAGGCATGTGAACTATCATAGAAGGCCCACCCGTTTGGCCCTGCCCACACTCTCGCGGTGTGCACCGTCTTCCCGCCATTTACCCACTATTATGGACAGCTCACTCAAGGGACCCCTGCGCCCTTTGGCGCGATGGCATAGTAACACACACATGGTCACTGGAGACAACTCTTCTGGCACTTTACGCAGCTGTAGTGTAGGAAAAGCACTATACATTTACCCAACAAGGTAGCACCTACTGATTAACCAGTAGAAAGTACTCCAGTAATATATTTCAAAAAATCCGCGAGTTCGTGGATTTTTCCGCGAACTCGTGGATTTTTTTGCGATTTCACGCAAATTCGGGGACCGCAGATCCGCAAAATTCGCCCATACTTACTCTGGTCTTTGGCTCAGGACCATCAGATCTATGTGTTTGCAAATAATCTAGCCGTTGTGCTGAATATTCGTGCAGCAGTCTCAATCGGCATTACTCAGCCGATCACGAGTGGCGGCTTTATCCGGAGGTGGTTCATCACATCTTCGAGATGCGGGGGTCTCCTCAGTTGGACCTGTTTGCCACTCACGAGAACGGCACTGTCCGTTGTTCTGCAGTCTCCGGTATCCGATACCGGGAGCGCTGGGGGGACTCGTTTCAATTGGATTGGAGCTCGCAACTCCCTTTACGCATTTTCTCCCATACCCTTGATCCCTTGGGTTCAGAGGAAGATTTGCCAAGACTGGGCCCAAGTGATATTGATCACTCCGGATTGGCCAAGAAGGGTGTGGGACACAGATCTACTTCACCTCTCATCGCACCCTCCACTCCGTCTCCATTTCAGGGCAGACCTCCTCTCACAATTGCAGGGGCAGGGTCCACACCCCCACCTCCAGATCCTGCACCTTCATGCCTGGAGATTGAACGACTGAAGAAGGGTGACATACCCTGGGTCTCAGGATGCTTGTTTCTGGACCAGGGAGGACCTAACCTGGCAGTTCGGTCTGGACTGTTCCCATGAGGCACAGGGTCAAGATTGATTTGCATATGGCTGGGTCCAAACTGGGGTGGCCTAGTGGACAAAAGAACGATGGATTTAACCCAGATCTTTTGACTGGGGAGAATTTTTGCATTGTCAGCTTTCCGTCCATCATTGTTTGCTGTAACACTGAAGATTGAACGGGACAACCTGAGTTCTTTCTCTCTCCCACCTGATGTGTTGGATGTTATTTTATCATCCAGGAGACACTCTACCAAATCTGTGTATTCTTCCAGGTGGTCCAAATTTGTGAAATGGTGTGCAGAGAGGTCCATTGATCCTTTGAAGGCCCGTTTGTCTGATGTGCTAAGTTTTTCTCTTTCTTCGGCCCAGCAGGGTTGTGCTGTGGCTACAGTTAAAGGTTATTTTTCGGTTATTATTTGTTTTCCGGATCAGCCGTCTTTATTCAAATCTCCTGTAGTTATGAGGTTCATTAAGTACCTTACAAATAGGTTTCCTCCTACTCCTTTCATTATGCCTCAGTGGGATTTAAATCCCTTTCTTACTTTTCTAATAGGTTCTCCTTGAGCTTCTTCATAGTTGTTCTTTGAGGCTTCTCTCTTTTAAAACGGTTTTCTTGATTGCCATTACCTCTGCCAGGAGGGTAAATGAGCTTCAGGCTCTTAGTTCTAAACCTCCATTCTTGACCATTCATACAGATAAGTTGGTTCTTAGGACCAGGCTGCTTTCCTTCCTAAGGTAGTTACTCCTTTCCATTTGGGACAGTCCATTACCTTACCTACCTTCTATCCTCCCCCTCACCCTTCCAAAAAGGAAGAGAGACTTCATCGTTTGGATCAAATGGGTGGAACTGATGTCAGCACGCCAACAAAGTCTTCTTATGGCTCCGATGATGTCATACGGAGTCACAAGTGGAACAGTGCTATAATGACGTCCTCGTCGACGTGGGAAAGCTAGGAAAAGAATTTCCACGGAATGCTGGTGCAGGGGGTATTCAAAAGGTGAGGAATCCACAGGCAGATACTGTATCCACCAGAAAAAGCGTTACCGAAGGTCAGTAACTTGTTCTTCAGAGTCTAACAGCAAGCTGGTGCTGCTACCAACCACAGGCACGATTATGCACTCCTGCCCCTGAGCCAGAATCAAGCAGGGGAAGGTTGGACAATAGGTGTTCTGTCGCAGGGAAGTGTGACCACCTCCCAGACAGGACTTAGTGTATTGGGTAGGGGTGGGGGTGCTTGCCAGCGCCACCAGACCTCTTTGAAGGGCACATTTGGTGACCTCCTTGCATTCTCCCGCTCTGGTGTGAAACTGGACAAAGGACATAGGAGTATGGACAAGATTCAGATCCGAAAACACTTCATCTTCAACCATCTGGGCACTTTGCACTTCGTTGGACTTCCCTCTGGGAACAGAGACTGCATCTGGAAGACTCCTGCTGTTCCTGGTCTCATCACAAGTCTTTTGCGTCGTCTCTGCATATGCTCCTTCCATGTTCTTTTCCAGGTCTTTGGGCATCAAAGACCCCTGAAGGAATCTCCCTTGGAGTAAAGGAGTCACTCCCCTGCCTCTGCAGACACTGATGTCCCATGACTCAGAAAGGCTCAGCAACACAGGTGGTGATTCTGCAACTCCATCAAGGCCTGCCCTGTCTGCACAGCAAGTTTGAAGTCAGTATCCCTCGTCGGAACTGCTGGAGCAGTACCCCTGTGCACTGCGTTGACTTGCCGTTGCCAAGGTTTGTTGAGTCTCTTCTGCAGAAGTCTTCGCGTTCCAAGAAACTCCACCTTCCAGCATCTCCTACTACCAAGATCTCCGTCCTCACCATATCCTCTGCACCCTGCCTTCACAGCAAGTTTGTGTTGTATCTTGACATGGTGCATCTTGTTATGTCGTCTTAGCAACATGCTCTGCATTCTTTCAATGGTATCTAGGTTGATAGAATTCTGAGCATGTCAGGAGAAGAGAGCTGGCAGTTGCTGAGAGAGGATGTGTCTGGGGGTTGTTCCAGCGAACTTATTAATAAAGTTCCTTCTTAAAGGTGGCGACAGGGGGAATGTTTTTCCTATTGAAAGCAGACTGAGTAAAACTGAGAACCGTCAACCCCTAGATGAGCACCAGCTGACAGAATTGTTAAGCATCGATAGATAGATAATTCTTTATTGTTTGATTATTTAAAATCTTAAAATATTTCCAATACAAAAACATAGTTTTTAAAATACAGTAAAAAAAAACAATTATATCCTAAAAAGATTTCTATAAAAAGTTATTTTAAAAACAATTTTTCTAAATCATTCTTCCAGTTTTGTAGATGCTATCTTTAGGAACTTTACAAAGGGAGCGTGCATGACTATATCATTTGAATGAAGACAGATTTTTAAAGCCTGCCTACATGTCCTTGTTCCACGCATATTAAAGTGAGGTTTCTTTTGTGCACATCTTTTATTTCGGAGTCCAGGGCAGATACATAGAAGGTGGACAATATTCTCTTCTCCACCGTTACATAGTCTACACCATGTGTTGCTGTTGGTCTTTTTCCACGGCGGGGCATGACTGAGGCCTGGTAGTATTCCAAATCTTGCTCTTAAGAGACATTGTTTGCTTTTTTCAGACCAGGGTGTCTCCAGATATTCTTGAACTTTCTTTTTTTCGTATCCATTTATTACTGACCACGAATGCTTTCTTTTTGCCAACGTATCTTTGTCCTTTACTAATGATAGGTGGTTTGTTCGATTTACTATTTTTTTTAAATGATCCATTGCTTATCATATTTATCCAGATTGGCATTAGTGCAAACTCTTCTATTGCCTCATTGAGGTATTTCCATGCAACGATTTCGTGTTCTTATTTATTTCTTGCCAAAGTTATTGGGATAAATGATTATCATGGTCATTTTTAATCCTATACCAAGTTTTAATAAATTGGCCTTTTCTTGCAAATTCTTGAATGTTTAAACCGAACTCCAGTCTAATTTGTGCAGGGGAAGCATTATTTGGGAGATAGAAAAGCGTTTTATACGTTTTAGAAAGAACTTTGTTTATCGTTTCCGCATCCATCCCCATTAATGCTTTGCTACCATATTGTTAAGCATCGTGTTTCCCTGCTATGAAGTTTTGAAGACGTCTTAATGATGAGAACATCTTCAGATGAGACTGGAATGGCCATGCTATAACGGAGAAAACTGCTGAAGTCCTATTTGTTCCTGTCCATGTTGTGGATCTCGGGTAAGAGATAAGGATACACACTGATGCCATTGTTAATTGCGCTGTGAGATTATGAGCTGGACCGATGGAGTGGATTGTTGATCAGTACTGCTGTGAGGAAAAGAGGAAGGTGCCTAAGCCTCAGCGCTGTGAAGAACGACTGTGTATTATGTGCACCATTTAAAATATTACATGAAGGAGAGCAAGTAAATGGGCGGCGATACTGCACATTTTTATGAGTGAAATAGACGACGACATAGTCTGCACATTAAATGGGTAACCGGCGAAATCACAGAATAATGAGAAGGCGATGCACGTTAAGTGTGTAACCAGGAAAATTACAGAACAGTGAGAAGGCGAGAGTGCGAGAATACAGTAACTTTTAACTTTGAAAGAAACGTCTGGTTGTATAAATGCGGACTAACTCCCTTCGTGTTAGCCGTTGATACGGAGAAGTTTACTGCCAGCTATTCCGTCGAATTGTTATTGTTCAAGTCAACTTACCGGACGCCGCTCGTGCTTCTATCTGCCCAGCTTCCTGCTGCTTGTTGTGCGTCACAAGGGATCCCATAACGCCAAACCTTTCTCTTCCTTCGTCTTCACCACGTCAGATACGTGCAATACAGTCTGGGAACTGCAACGCGTTATGATGTGCAACGTCTGAAACACTTGCCAAATTACAGCGTGTGGTTATTATGTCAACCAATATGCTCGCTGCAACACGATCGCAAAAGTAGAAGGGATACACGAAAGGATTAAAAATAACGGTGACAGCTGGCATCTTTTTGAATAAATTCTAGTGTGTAAAATTCAGCAGGCTGTATCTGTCAAGTACAATTGAAGGGTTCCACAACTCACTACCATTCAACTATGAAGACTGAGACAGTTATCACTACGTAGACCACGGTGACTACTTCAATTTTGTTAGTTTATTTTTTTAGTGTTAATCTGATTATCCAGTATTAGGGGTGTCTTTCATAGATTCACATGCCTGAATCATTCCCCGTCGTCGAGACGGGAGCCTCCGGTACATAAAAAAGTAATGTCCTATAGACATACATAGAGAAAATAGGCCTAAGGGCCTCCCCTTAGTAGCCTATCCTTGTCCTTATGCAAAAAGGACCAAACTCTCACAGTCAGCCAATCAGCTCCGACCTCCCTCTAGAACCTTCCTGGGAGGAGCCTCAGTCCCTCAGATTTTCTACCGCACGTTGTGCTAAGGGAGTCTCCTCTGAGCTCTGCTCAGATTCTGTGTTTTTCACTTCATTAAATGACTTTGTTGTCAAGGATTCTTTTCCACTATGGATTATCTTCAAATACATTCTTTAAAGAAGGTCTGGTAAGGAAGAGGTTGCTCTGCTCTGATCCTCTCACCGACTGCAGTTCCTGTCTATACCGCAGGCCAAAGACTGAAAGTCTGTCGCACTTTCTCAAGTAAGTTTTTGAGACACTAAGACCAGAAAGGAGGTTTTTTATTTTTCTCCAGTGACCGAGATGAGGCGTTGTCCTCAACGTCTAGGAGACCTCAGAAGAGAATCTCCTCAGACTCATTCCTCAGGGGAACGTCCTGAGAAGGCCCTCAAAAAGACCACTCATGGGTCTTCTGGGCACAGTCCTTCAAAATCTCCTCACTCTGTGGAAAAGGAGAGTAAAGGCCTGGCTTTTGGAGAAAAATCATGTAAAAAAGACGACTTCTGAGCCGTCAAACTCACCTCCTCTGGTCATGGGACCCTTCAGAAGGGCGTCTTCTATACCGTCTGAGGTAAAGACTAAGTAGCCAACCTCGTCTACGATGGCCTCGTCTACGATGGTCTTGTCTACGATGGCTCATCTACAATGGCTCATCTACAATGGCTCGTCTACGATGGCTCGTCTACGATGGCTCGTCTACGACGGCTCGTCTACGACGGCTCGTCTACGACGGCTCGTCTACGATGGCTCGTCTACGATGGCTCGTCTACGATGGCTCGTCTACGACGGCTCGTCTACGACGGCTCGTCTACGATGGCTCGTCTACGACGGCTCGTCTACGACGGGCTCGTCTACGACGGCCTCGTCTACGACGGCCTCGTCTACGACGGCCTCGTCTATGATGGCCTCGTCTATGATGGCCTCATCTATGATGGCCTCATCTACGATGGCCTCATCTACGATGACCTCATCTACGATGGCCTCATCTACAATGGCTCGTCTACGACGGCTCGTCTACGACGGCTCGTCTACGACGGCCTCGTCTACGACGGCCTCGTCTATGACGGCCTCGTCTACGATGGCTCGTCTACGATGGCTCGTCTACGACGGCTCGTCTACGATGGCTCGTCTACGACTGCTCGTCTACGATGGCTCGTCTACGACGGCTCGTCTACGACGGCTCGTCTACGACGGCCTCATCTATGATGGCCTCATCTATGATGGCCTCATCTATGATGGCCTCATCTATGATGGCCTCATCCATGATGGCTTCATCTATGATGGCCTGTCTACTATAGCCTCATCTACGATGGCTTCGTCTATGATGGCTTCATCTATGATGGCTTCATCTACGAGGGCTCATCTTTGATGGCTCGTCTACGACGGCATCGCCATCGACGACCTCACCTATAACTGCTCAGCTACGACGGCCTGTCTACGGCGTCGACGAGGCCCTAGTCTAGAATGGCCTCGTCTATGATGGCCTCGTATATGATGGCCTCGTCTATGATGGCCTCGTCTATGATGGCCTCGTCTATGATGGCCTCGTCTATGATGGCCTCGTCTATGATGGCCTCGTCTATGCTATGATGGCCTCGTCTATGCTATGATGGCCTCGTCTATGCTATGATGGCCTCGTCTATGCTATGATGGCCTCGTCTATGATGGCCTCGTCTATGATGGCCTCGTCTATGATGGCCTCGTCTATGATGGCCTCGTCTATGGTAGCCTCGTCTATGGTGGCCTCTTCTATGGTGGCCTAGTCTATGGTGGCCTAGTCTATGGTGGCCTAGTCTATGGTGGCCTAGTCTATGGTGGCCTAGTCTAGGGGGGCCTCGTCTATGAGGGCCTCGTCTATGAGGGCCTCGTCTATGATGGCCTGGTCTATGATGGCCTGGTCTATGATGGCCTGGTCTATGATGGCCTGGTCTATGATGGCCTGGTCTATGATGGCCTGGTCTATGATGGCCTGGTCTATGACGGCCTGGTCTATGACGGCCTGGTCTATGACGGCCTGGTCTATGACGGCCTGGTCTATGATGGCCTGGTCTATGACGGCCTGGTCTATGACGGCCTGGTCTATGACGGCCTGGTCTATGACGGCCTGGTCTATGACGGCCTGGTCTATGACGGCCTGGTCTATGACGGCCTGGTCTATGACGGCCTGGTCTATGACGGCCTGGTCTATGACGGCCTGGTCTATGACTGGATCGTCTATGGCCTCGTCTGCGACAGCCTCGTCTATGACTGCTCGTCTACAACGGCATAGTCTATGACTGCGATCTCGTCGACTGGCGCGTCGACGAGGGAAATTCCGACAATTCTGGAATCTCTTATAAGGTGGTAGAGAGGGCTGCTCAACGTTTTAAGATCTCAATGGCCTCTCAAGAACAGGACTGATTCTTGTATGACTTCATAGAACCTCTCAAGAAAGCATTAAGGTCATTACCGATTATTGATTACCTATAGTCAGAAGGGGTATAGGGCGCCAGATACAGCACCGGCGTGTTTAACAGGATATCCTAAGTCGGACTCCGTACTGACATAGGCGACCCAGAAGAACTCCAGGAATCCTGCGGACCCTTTGTCGCTTCCTCCTGATAAGGGGGGAAAAAGAGTGGACAACATTGGGAACAGGTTTTCCTCAATGTCGGCAATGATGGTAAAGGCCACGAACGCCCTAGCGCTCTTGGGACGCCATCATAGACAATTGTGGGCACATATAGCCCCATACCTGTTGGAATTGCCAGATTCATCCAAAGAGGATTCTGCTAGATGGTACAGAATCGGCTTCAGAAACTATAGACTGCGTGATGGATATCGCGATGACGAGGTTCCGCCAGTTGGCTGGAGCACCCCCTCCCCGCAGGCTTCCGCACAAACATCTACGCCTGCTGCTCCAGGAAATATCTGCGATGTTGAAGAAAGGAGCGATCGAGCGAGTCCATTCGTCTCAAAGAGGGAAAGGATTCTATTCCCGCTTCTTTCTTATACGCAAGAAGGAGAAAAAGTGGAGGCCCATACTAGACCTCAGGGCACTAAACTCTTTCCTGAAGAGTCAGTCGTTCAGGATGGTGACGATCCAAGAAATACTAGGCATACTGGAAAAAGGAGATTTTATGACATCTTTGGATCTCCAGGATGCTTACTACCACATCCCGATACTCAAGGGGCAGAGAAAATTCCTGAGATTCGAGGTGGCAGGGCAGCACTACCAATTCAAAGTCCTACCGTTTGGCCTCAAATCCGCACCGCGGATTTTCACCAAGTGCCTTTCACCTGTGGCGGCTTTCCTGCATCAAAGGGGTCACCAAGTCTTCCCCTACCTCGACGACTGGCTGGTAAAGGCATCTTCAGCTGCAGGCGCGACCAAACACTCCACCGCCTGCACCAATCTCTTTCAGCAGCTAGGATTGACTCTCAATCACGAGAAATCCTGCATGACCCCAACAAGAAACATCACCTTCCTCGGGGCGACCTTGAACACGGAATGCGCAAGGGCAATTCCTTCAAAGGACAGGAAAAACAGGATAATATCTCTGGCCACGGCTGTGGCATCAAGGAAGTCCCTAAGAGTTCAATCCTACAAATCACTCCTAGGAATGATGTCTTCTTGTATACTCCTCATCCCTCTCTGCAGACTCAGGATGCGCCCATTGCAATAAGCCCTCACGAACCAATGGACACAGAATACAGGTTCTTTCGAGGACATTGTGAAAATAACACCGCAAATATCCAAGAGCCTGGAATGGTGGAGAAATCACAGGAATTTGTCTATAGGACTGCCATTCCTACTTCCAGCAGCACCTCTGGTGATCACCACGGATGCATCCCTGGAAGGCTGGGGAGCTGTCCTCCAGGATCTCCAAATAAGCGGCAAATGGACAATTCAGGAGAAGCAGCTCCATATCAATTTTCGGGAACTAAGGGCTGTGTATCTAGCACTACATGCCTTTTTACCACGCATCCAGAACTCCCAGGTGCTCGTCAGAACGGACAACACCACGACGATGCACTATCTCAACAAACAGGGAGGAACGCGTTCGCTCACTCTATCACGCGAGTCGCAAAAGATCTGGAACTGGCTGGTGCTACACGGAATCCCGCTCAAAGCGGACTATGTACCCGGAAAAGACAATACCATCGCGGACGCCCTGAGCAGACAAAGATCCCTCTCCCACGAGTGGGAACTGAGCGACAACGCTCTGGCTCACTTCTTCTCTCAATGGGGAGTCCCAAGAATCGACCTGTTTGCCACCAAGCAGAACGCCAAATGCCCAAACTACGCAAGCTGGCATCCCCAACAAGGGTCACTGGGAAATGCTTTTTCCATCGGTTGGTTCAGCGTGTTTGCGTACGCTTTTCCTCCGTTTCCGATGATCCTGAGGCTCCTCAGGAAGATGAAGGCGGAGCCCTGTACCCTGATCCTGATTGCCCCGTTCTGGCCGAGGCAACACTGGTTCTCGGATCTGCTTCGGCTCTCCATCAGGTCACCGATTCGTCTGAAGCAGCACCCGAACCTCATAACAATGTCCAACGGACAGGTACAGCACCCGAACCTCCAATCGCTCAAGTTATCGGCCTGGCTCCTGAGCACAGAAAGTTCTGTGACCTAAATATCCCACAGGACTGCAGGGAGGTCCGAGCAAAAGCGAGAGCGGACAGTACAAACAAAACCTACTCTCAAGTGGAAAAGGTTCTGCATTTGGTGTTCAGACCGGGGCCTGCGACCACTCGCTGTCACCCCTGAACAGATATTACCATACCTCCTACATTTGGCACAGTCAGGACTGGCACATGCATCCATTAAGGTTCACCTGGCAGCTATCTCTAGGTTCACCAGAACTTTCACAGGACCTTCTCTGTGGTCAAGTAGGCTGGTCAAGCAATTCCTGAAGGGGCTCTACAGATCCTTTCCGAGGCCTCGGAAAGTCCCTCCGACATGGCAACTGAATCTGGTACTCAACCAACTCATGAGACATCCGTTTGAACCCATTCATCGAGCATCTATCAAATACATCTCCTGGAAAACGGCGCTCTTGCTCGCTTTAACATCGGCCAGGAGAATTAGCGAGCTAAAAGCTTTGTCCATTCAGGAACCATATATGCAGTTCAGACAGGACAGGATGGTGCTGAGACCGAACCCTAAATTCATACCAAAGGTGCCTTTGGACTTTCATCTCAATGAACCAATTGTCCTTAGGTCCTTCTTTGCGAACGCTTCCACAGCAGCGGAAAGAGCACTGCATTCTTTGGATCTCAAGAGATGCTTAAAGTTCTACCTGGATAAAACTAAGGCTCTCAGGAAGTCTTCACAACTGTTCGCGGCATACAGCAGACCAAGATTGGGCCTGCCTCTTACAAAACAAGGCATCTCGAGATGGATCTCCTCGGCGATCGCATTCTGCCACGACAAGGCCCGACGGCCTTTGACTGATCATGTTACTGCTCATTCCACCAGGGCGATGTCCACGTCAGCAGCGCTGTTCGCTGGGGTGCCAATCTTGGATATATGCAGAGCGGCGACCTGGAAGTCACCGCACACTTTCTCCAGACACTACTGCCTGGATATCGAACTTCAGAAGGATGCGGCAGTGGGCCAGGCGGTGCTTCGCCATCTCTTTCAGTGAGGTGAGCCTTCCTACATCCCGCCATCCAGGTATGCACATTCTTTGCTCTTGTGATGTTCCAATTCTGCTGTCCCCATGTTATATGATAATATATGCATTGTCTAACATGACTGCAGAGCGACATTACATCACAAATGTGCATATCTGATTGCTAGCTATTCTGATTCAGGCATGTGAATCTATGAAAGACACCCCTAATACTGGATAAGAAATGCGTTACTTACCTGTAACAGCAGTTATCCAGTATTGGTGTCTTTCATAGATTCACATGCAACCCTCCCGCCTCCCCTGGAAGGACTCACATCCCTCTCTGACAATATTACGCCAACCTAGCTGGGTGCGTACGAAAATCTGAGGGACTGAGGCTCCTCCCAGGAAGGTTCTAGAGGGAGGTCGGAGCTGATTGGCTGACTGTGAGAGTTTGGTCCTTTTTGCATAAGGACAAGGATAGGCTACTAAGGGGAGGCCCTTAGGCCTATTTTCTCTATGTATGTCTATAGGACATTACTTTTTTATGTACCGGAGGCTCCCGTCTCGACGACGGGGAATGATTCAGGCATGTGAATCTATGAAAGACACCAATACTGGATAACTGCTGTTACAGGTAAGTAACGCATTTCTTTTTTTTCTTCAGATCATTGACTATCTTATACCATTATATATAATTTATTTCACAGTTTCACAGGACGCTTAAAGTGTGTATAGCATTGCCCTAAAATACAGTTTGTTCATATTAATTTTATAGAGAGAAACGCTACCAACATGAACATATCATCCATTGTTGCTCCGCCAAAATTTTGACAAAGCCCTGGGGAACCTGCTTTACCGTGGGAGTTTTGGATAGAATCCTTTGAAACTTACTTAGAGGCTATTGGTGGGGGGGATTTCGTAGCGTCCTGTAAAGCGGCAATACTCAAGCATAACTTAGGAATAGAAGATAGAAAGGTGTTAAAAACTTTACCTATTAGTGCAGTTCAGAAATAAGTTGTTATTGAAGAGAAAATTAGCAATGGTGAAAGTAAAGAGGGCAATGTGGTAGAGATACATTACAAGGAGACAATTTCCACTGATAAGTATATTGAAGTAAAAAGTGCATTAGAAGAAAACTTTGCCAAAAAGACCAGCATAGTTGTAGAAAGGCACAAATCTTTTTCTCATTCCCAACTACCAGGGGAGTCTGTAGAGCAACATATTTCAGTGTGAAGAACACTTGCGCCTACCTGTAAATTTAGAGATCTTCATGAAGAAATCATAAGAGATCAATTCATAAACAGAACAAGCAATACTAAAATTCAAGAGAGGCTACTGGACATGAAAGATCCATCTTTAAAAAAAACTATAGTAATAGCAAGGCGAGTTGAAAACACTTCAAAATATGTCAAAGAGTTAAGCTCAGACAAATCTGTTGCCCACCAAAGTGTGTGTCGTAGGAAAAAATTCCCTTAAAAAGAAGGAAAGTAGTAGTAATGGCAAGATCACCACTACTCCTAGAAATAATAAGGTATGCTACAGAAGTGGTAGCACGAGACACACTGCAGACAAATGCTTTGCAGTCAAAGAGAAATGTTACAAATGCAAAAGGATTGGTCATGTAGCACGCATGTGCAAGGCAGGGTCCTCATCCAACTCAAAATGAAAGCACCCTGAAAATACCATAGGAGAAACCTTTGAGAATAACAGTTCTGAAAATGAAGGGTAAGTAGAAGTAATGGTTATTTGTGACAATGTTATAAATGAGGTATCTGAAACTTACAATCCACCTAAATGTGATTTAGCTATTGATGGCACTAGAATAACTATGTGGGCTGATTCTTGTTCTCCACACACCATCATAGATAAGAATGCATGGGAGAGAGTAGGGAGCCATGAGTTAAAAATTCCTGATGTTGAACCAGTAGAGTACTGTGGGGTTGAACTTCTATTGTTGGGTTATTTCAAATGCACTTTGTCTCACAAAAGGAAAGGTAGCCACCGGCAAAGTATATTTTGTGGAAAAGGGAAGAGCATTGCTGGGGTGGTGTGAACAAAAAAAGTTGGACATCACTTTAGATCCCAACCACCGCAACAAGTATTGGCCACTGAAGATGCTGAAACCATTAAATAGAGTGCCAAGTTTCCAAAATTGTTTAGTGAGAAGTTGGGTTGTTTACAAAAATGTTAACATCGTATTGTGCTTAAGTTCAATAATATTCCGTCTGTTCACAAAGCAAGGAATGTACCTTTCACTTTGAGAGAAAAGTTGAAAATAGAGTTACAAAGATTATGTGAGGCACAAGTTAAGGAACCAATTGAGTCATCTGAATGGCTTAGTCCAATTGTTTTGGGGCAAAAACCAGATAGCAATCTACGCATGTATATTGATTTCAGAGACTTAAATCGCAATATCCTAGTTGATCGATACGCATTACCTCACATCAATGAAATGAGATCGGTAAATAATGCCTCATATTTTTCTCTGATCGACTTATCTAATGCATATCATCAGATCAAATTGAATCCATCTTCAAAACATCCCACATCTTTCATCACACTGGAAGGTGCTTGCCAGTTTATCAGAATGCCATTCGGTTTGGCATCCGCCTTGGCGGTTTTCCAGAGGGTAATGTCCAAAATATTGGTGGGATTACCAAAAGTGTTGGTGTTTCCAAGATGAAGTGTTGGTGTGGGGTACCAATCGTATTGAACATGATGCAATATTAACGAAGACATTGGAGAGGTTTCAAAATGCTCATTTGTTTCCACCCACACCCTTTATTATGCCACAATGAGACCTTAATTTGGTCCTCATTTACCTGATGTGCGCTCCTTTCGAGCCTTTGCACAATTGTCCCCTCCGGCTGTTGACCATCAAAACAGCCTTCTTAGTGGCGATAACATCGGCCCTGAGAGTGAGTGAATTTCAGGCTTTATCCAGCTCGCCTCTTTATCTTATGTCCTTCGCGGACCAAGTGGTGCTTCACGCCAGGGCATCATTTTTACCAAAGTTTGTGACCCCATTTCTTCTGAGCCAATCCATTACTTTGCCCACCTTCTTTGCTCCCTCACAACCCTCTAAGGAGGAGGAGCGTCTCCACCATCTGGACACAAAAAGAGAGTTGTCGTCCTACCTTGACCGCACAAAAGAGTTCTGGGTGGATGATCAACTCTTTGTGGGGCATGTGGGATCAAAGAAAGGAAAGGCAGTGCAGAAAAGAACCATCCCACACTGAGTTGTTCAAATCTGTTATGCCTTGACGAAGAAGCAGCTCCCTAAGGGATTAAGAACCCACTCTACCAGGGAAAAGGCTGCGACTACGGCCTTGGCTCGGGGGGTCCCAGTCCAAGACATCTATCAGGCAGTGACGTGGGCATCCTTGTACACATTTTGCTAAACATTATTGCCTTGATGGTCAAGTGCTCAGGGATGGGCACTTTGCTCGTTCAGTCCTGCAAGACTTCTTAGTCTAGGTCATAAGTCCGCAACCCACTGCTGGAATGATGGCTCGGGTATCTGATTCAAAGGTAAGGAATCTGCAGCTAGAAGTCTCTATCAGATGATCAAGTTACTTACCTTCGGTAACGCATTATCTGGTAGGACTCTATCTAGCTGCAGATTCCTTACAGCCCCAGCCATGCCTTCCGGCTTTGCAGACTGCTGTAGTAGGTCCGGGGTTACTCCCCTTTCAGGGCCCTATTTGTGGCTCTTCGCTTCTGCCATGGAAAAAACGAATAGTACTGACGTCCGCACACCTGGGTGGGGCCTATATGGGCACCGCGACGTCATAACTGACACTAGCGATGCCGATGACGTCACTTTGCGCCGAATGGAGTCTTCCGATGTCGCACACAAGGGGTATTGCGCAACAACAGTTTCTGGATCAAGCCGGACACCTGGGAAATTCAAAGGTAAGGAATCTGCAGCTAGATAGAGTCCCTCTCAGATAATGCGTTGCCGAAGGTAAGTAACTTGTTCTTCAAGAGCTGGACTTTTAACAAGTGGAAGTGAAGCCTCGTATGAGAAATTCAGTGCTTTTGCATTTGACTTCTGAGGGACACCTAGCAACGACTAGTGCAACTGCTACTTCATATAAGAATTTCAATGCTTTTGCATTTGTCTTTTGAGGACGCCTACTGACGACTAGAGAAACAGTGGCTTGATGTGAGAATATCAAAGCATTTGACTTGTGAGAGGCACGTGGTAACAAGTTGTAGAACTGCACTTTCAAAAAAGCATGAAAGTGCTTTCACATTTGACTTGACAGGGCCTTGAGGAACTGAAGCCCTAGACAGGAATTTTGAAGATTTTGCATTTGACTTGTGAGCGACATCTAGTAGCAACTTGGGGAATTACAGGTTTACGTGTGTGTGTGTGTGTGTGTGTATGTGTATGTATATATATATATATATATATATATATATATATATATATATATATATATATATATATATATATATATATATATATATATATATATATATAATGTGTGTGTGCACGAACACATACCTATTTAAGGAAAAAGCCAATGGTTACAGGGATGTAATAGGTAGGAAACAAAAATATAAAAACCTTAGAAATTGACTGACAAAAACAAAGGTAACTGTGATGTTGTAGTTAGGCTCAGATTTCACTTGTTCAAAACCATTGAAATTCAGCAGTTATAGTTACCTGAGCTAAGTATAACTTACACCCCGCAATGCCCTGCTTATGACCTCACATATTATATCACTCATGACATGGTCAGTGACATCACTGATGACATCTCAATGACATTCCTGATGATATCATCCACAGAACCTACTCACACCTCCATACAACCTCTCATGTGCCCACTCACCCAAACAACCATTCCCATACCCATTTACAGACCCATGCCAGTACTCATACACCTACTTACTCCTCCATAGAGCCACTCACACACCCACTCACTCATACAACCACTCACACAGCCATAAACTCTCCCATACAGCTACTCACACACAGATCTCTTTACCTATGCAGCCACTCGCACACCGACTCACACACCTATATTGCCTTTTAACACAGCTTCTCACTCCTCCATACAAGCAATCACACACCCACTTACATATCCATTCCCACATCCATACAAGCGCTCCCATATATGCTTAATCACCCATGCAGTCATTCACACTGACACACACTCTCCAATACAACTATTCATATTTCAACTCACTTAATCAAACACTCACTCAGCCACTCACTCACCCATACAGCCACTTACACACCCAGTCACTCTCATACAGCCATTCAGACACCCACCCACTCACTCACCTATACAGTCACTCACTCACCCATATAGCCACTGACATACCCACTCACTCACCAACATAGTTACTCACACACCAACACAGCTACCCATTCTTTATTGGGACCGCGAGGGAGCCTGAAGGCCCCCGCTGTCCCTGCCCGCTCCCTGCCTCCTGCAGGAGCCGGCATTGCTTTTAGACACAGGAAGCTGGTAAACATACAGCTCCCTGTGTCTGAAAGCAATTTGTCTGTTTCCCTGCTTGCTTGACAGTGGTCAGGCAAACAGACTAATGCTCTGCTTCCAGCAAGCAAGAGCATTTCTCCGCTCTCGCTTGCTTGAAGTGGAGTATTTACTGTGGCTTGGCGGGAGCGGTTAAAGCTCCGGCTAAGCCGCAGCAAACAGCTATGTTCCGTGGGTGGATACCCTAGGACCTAGCAGGAACCAGCCCTGGAGGGAGTGGTAGCAGTCCCCAGGGCCATCTCTGGGTCTAAGAGGTGGGCCATGTGGCTTCCCTCTTTTCATTTAGTAGAGCCTGCCCTAGTGTGGTGGCACTCACCGGGGCTTAGAACGGGCCGGTAGGGGGGCCCCCCCTCTTACATTTAATCTTACATTGGCCCCAGGGTGGTCGTAGTCCCCAGGGCCCAAGAGGGGGGGGGGGTCGGTGCAGTCCTCCCATTACATTTAATTAGCCCCAGGGAGGTGGTGGTCCCTGAGGCTGGGTATCTTGCTTTACACTCCAAAATAAAAGAAATTAAATCACTCCCAAGATGAGGCCCTCGTAAAGCAAGAAGAAACACTTGGAAAAGAAACTCCGCGCTCACAAAATGAGGCAAATGAACCTTCAAAAGGCAGTTTCAAAATGAAGTGTGTGGTTTTATTAATACAATACTCTCTAAAAGGAAGACTTTCCCAGATGTCAAATAAAACTGGCTAAACAACATGCCAATGTGTGTGTGTGTGTGTGTGTTTAATATGTTACGCGGCAGTCCCGCTGTGGAGGATAGCACCACCCTCGGAATTAACATGGGGCAGCAGGGGTATTGTAGGGCTAGAGGCACTCTTGTGGTCTGACACCCTGTGATTACCTTTGACTACCATTCGTTTAACTGACTTTGGTGTGTTATTTTACCCTAGCCTGAATGTATGACGTCCTGCAAATGCCTTGTTTCTCTTAAAGGTTTCATTCTTGTAGTCTTTCAGTGGGAGCTGTCACAGAGTAGAATAGCCTTGCCAAGAACAGAACGTGTGGGATGTGCGTTTGTAAGCATGAGAGGGAGTCAGGTGTGGAATGTACTTTTTGGTCTCGAAGTGGAGTGTTATGAGTAGTGGTGCACAAATGTGCACTGTGTTGTACATTGATAGACGAGGTATGTGATGCTATAAGCAGTGGTGCACAAATGTGCACCGTGTTGTACAAATATTAATTTCTTGCTATTGGCTTTGACATGACCTCATGTCATCCTGAATTCGGACTCTCCCTTGTTTGAGGTGTTTTTTGTGCGCACAGCCAGGCTCGCAAGTTGTTTGGGTTAATCACGTTCAAGGATTGTTTTGTGAGAGATTGTTTAATGTACCCTGGAAGGCTTTCATGAGCTTTAAGATAAAGGCTGGAACATGCGAGAATGTAGAGGTAACGTGGGAACTCGTTTCGGCCCTGGAGGGCTTGCTTGGAGGCTGGCCATTCCTAGTAAGTTTCATCGTGCAGGGAGGAAGACTCTTGAATCTTCTAGTGTTTAATTTGTGATTATGAAGCTGAGGGTTGTTGACTTGGAAACCGGGATTTTGGAATCCGAATGGGGATGGACGCATCTACTTCGGTACAGTGGAACCCTGGTTGCTGAGGCTCTTATTCCCGGCTGTTTAATCCCCCAGTCAAAAGCGGGCTAAGATGCAGTGTCTGCACCAAGTGAAGTGTTGAGTTTTGTTATTGCTATTGTGATACGTGGTTCCAGCAGCAGTGGTCATTTGAGGTGTTTTTTTGCTGATTCAGTGTATATATCTTTCTGAACTCTTGCAGAACGTCCATTATATTTACTTGAGTCTTATCTCATATTATTTGCTGCTTGTTTATTCATTAGTATAATTCATGCATTTTTTTTGTTTCCATTGTTTTTATTAACTTTTTTTGTTTGTTTTGCACATTATCAGTAAAGCATACAGTAAAAACAGCGCTCATGTAGCGGGTGGAGAAAGAAAGCAAAGTGATTGCCAGTAGCACGGTGCACAGTAACTAATAGCAACTGGACAACAGAGATTTAAGGTATGGTGAGTACATCAAATCGTGAGGCGATATCTCAAGAAGGACAGAGCAATGCTGACAAATCACGGCACCAGATAGTATGTGAATAATTCAGGTACAGTGCAGTTCAAACTCAACCGAGGTCATAGGGCACAACAAAATGAGGACAACATCAGTGAAGGCAGGGTAGAGGAGAGTCGCTCAGGACCTGCTGCCGCATCCAATGTACCCGGGGGGGGAGCAAAGACCGCCAAGACCTACTGACAATGGAGTTCTGATACAGAGGGGCTAAATCAGTTCGGGTGTCGGCATTAGTCTGCATTCGTGCCAGTAGGGGATATACCCTGAGCGATAACCCTTGGTGATGTAGTCAGGTTCCCTGTGTCAGTGTCCACCCCTAGAAGTTTGGCGACCATTGCATCTCATTGAGGTGCCAGGGGGGGACATACGAATGCCAAGCAGGTCTTCTCAACGTAGCGCTATACCCTCCGCTTTTGCCCAGTTCAGTAGGGATCGGCGCCAAGCAAGTGGGTGAGGCGATAGGGGGTATTTCCATTGCTTGCCCGTTATTAGACCCAGGTCTAGAAACCATGTGGCGACTCTATATTTCTTGTTTCTGCTGAATAGGTGCAGCACATGAGCTTCCCAAGTCGGGGGAGTGGTGCAGGAGTTGCGAGTTGTGAGGGTGACCATCACAGCGTTCCAGTAGTCAGTCAGAACCAAGCAGCCCTAAAGCATATGAAGCATGTCAGCATCTAATTGCCAGCAATGGAGACAGGCTGCATCTATGCAGAGGAAGTACTTGTTGATTTGGGCTGGAGTAAGGTAGGCCTGTAATATGAAAAATGGTATCTGCTTGAATCGCTGGTTACGTGGAATGTTGGTCGGGCTGCCCCGGGTGGCCGCCCACTCCCTATCTGTAAACGCCCTCCCCAGGGCTCCCTCCCAATGAAGTCAAAGTTGGGTGAGATCTACCTCAGTGTGTTGTTGATGTGAAGATGCGAACCAGCACGTGAGGTGTCTTCCTTTCCCCAGCACGTGAAGGTACTGTAAAGTGTGGTGTGTGGGAGTTTCCTGAGCGAGTGCACCCCATTTGGACTCTAACAAAGGTATGAGTGTTCTGTGGAACGGGATACGAGTGCTTTTCTGAAAAAGGTCTCCCACATCCTGGATCCCTTCCGAGGCGTAGTGATGCAACTCAGCCGCCGATGTGTAGGTGTCCCCCGTGGAGTTCCCAGCAGTGGTATAGCGGGTGCTTATGGGACAGTGGTTGTAGTGAGGAAAAAACCTGTACGTAAGCATTTGTATGCTACAGTGAGGAGAAGTGTATCCGGGGGTCTGAGTTTGGAGAAAGGGAGGAAAATTTGTAAAAGGCTTTTCAGCGGCAGCAGAGGCTGTAGAGAGGCTGTGTCTGGTAAGTAACGGGAGGACATCCACCTGGCGATCCATTGCAGCTGGGAGGCCAGGTAGTAATGCTTGAAGTTGGTTACCGCTAGGCCACCCAGCTCGGCAGGCAGATCAAGCTTTCCCATGGACACTCCGAGGTGTGATGTCCCCCATATGAAGTCTTGCACCACCTTTTCCCCATTGTTTGAAGAAGGGGGGAGATGATAAGGGGTAAAGTGGCAAAGTAATAGAGACGGCGGGGAAGAACCACCATTTTAACCAGGGCAATTCTACCAAAGATCGCCAATGGGAGAGTCCTCCAGAAACCCATCTGAGACCGAATCGCTGTGGCAGCCCAGAGCTCAGGTCGGCATTGGTGCGATAAACTTGGACCCCCACATAGCAAAAAGGGTTGATGCACCAGGTCACAGGTGTCCCCCCTAGCGTGTAGCCCAGATCAGGAATATCCTCCAAGAATGGAGAAAGTATGGATTTTGCCGGGTTAACTCTGAGTCCCGAGGCACGTGTAAAATGGCTCAGGGCTTGATCAAGGGAGGGGGGATGTCATGAAGGTCCCGAGCATATAGCAGCAGATCATATGCAAAATGGTGTAAATGCTATCACCTAGCTCAATCCCCATATCGGCATGTGGGTGGATATGGGCCGCCAGCGGCTCCACTGCCAAAGCGGACAGAAGCGGGGACAGCGGGCATCCCTGTCGGGTTTCACGTTGCACCTGAATCGGATGTGAGACATATGGGCCTGTCCGAGCCCGAACTGATGGATTATGATATAGTAGATGCACGAGCCAGTATAGCAAAAAGGAAGTTCCAGGCCAGCGAATCAAAGGCCTTATCAAGGTATAACACCATGCAACCTGAGCGTGAGCAGTCGATCAGGGTGTATTCCACCACCTGAAAGTAGCCGTGTATGTTCAGGACGGTGTTGCGCAGCGGAACAAAGCCATTCTGGTCAGAATGTACTAGATCAGCGGAGCCAGACAGTTGGCCAAGACTTTTGCCAGGACCTTGTAATCCGTGTTCATTATTGCAATCAGTCGATAGGAGCCGGGAGATGCGGGGTCCTTACCAGGTTTCAACAAAGATACCACATTAGCGGTACGCATGGTTTGGGGCAGAGTCCCATCCTATATTGCCTCCAGGTACATCGAGTGGAGGTACAGCACTAAATATACTGTGTAGGTTTTGAAAAACTCCGTTGACAGGCCGTCTGGCCCAGAGGACAAAGGAACGCAATGCGTCTCATATTTCGTCTTCAACTAGAGGGGACTCCAGCTTCAGGGATTGGTCTGTTGAAGGGTTGGGCACCTCCTCCGTGTCCAGGAAGGATGCCACATCTTGGGTGTTGCCCGTCAGGTGGGTCTCATAGAGGCAAGTGTAGTGTTCAGTCATCAGTGCATGAATGTCTCTTTGGGTGCTTCGCTCTTGGCCAGGGTCATCGAGTAAGAACTGTATTTGGCACTGGGGATGTTCTTGTCTAATCAAATGAGCCAGCAGCCTCCTGGGTTTGTCTGCAGGAGTGTGAGAATGAATCGAAGAACCTCCCGCTCAGTATGGGCAGCATCCAGGTGGTGTTGTCAAGCCGGGTTGACGACAACCTGCGTCTCGACTTTGAGCAGTTGTCCCTCAATGTGGGCCAGTGAGGTGTCTAGTTGTCTGCGGATACTCCAAGTCTGTCCTAGACAATGACCCCAAACTACCACCTTAAAGGCCACCCATTCAGTGAGAACCGAGTCTGTGGAACCGTTATTAAGTGCGAAATACCTAGCTATCGCTGATTCCAGCGAGCCTCAGAAATGGGGGTCCTCCAAAGCCGTGGTCAGCAGGCGCCAAGTCTGAATCGGGGGGGCCTTCACCTCCCAGGTCAGGTGCATCACCAAGGAATTATGATCAGAGTTTGTCCGACCAAGGTAATCAGTCGTCTGTATCAAGGGGAGGAGGGCTGCGGGTGTAAGTATACGGTTGAGGCGCACAAGTAACTTATGGACCGGGTAATATAATTAGTATTATTCATGCATTTATCAAGTGTATTATTGCATGCATATAAATCTATACCTCTCTGTGTATTGAATGTGATGCATTTTGGCATCTGGGAAAGCCTTTCTATTAGAGAGCTTTGTATAAATAAAAACCCCAAGCCTTAGTCTAAAAAGAGACTCTTTGCATTTTGTAAAATAAAACCCTTTTCTAGGTGTTGTTGTGTTTTATGTCTCCTCCTTCGCCGTGTTTGAGCCACTGTGTGGGAGATTCTGAATAATCTGAAAGGCAAAGCAAGACAGGCATGAATTATGCTAACCCCAATGTGGCACAGCAGTATTGGAATTAAACTGAGCGCTTCTCAATTCTGAGGCCCACTGGAGGGCTGTAAATATGTATTTAAGTAGACAGGCTTTGCAGTAGAACCCACTGAACGGGAAGACTGTTCCCAAACACTACGAGTTCCAGAAAGATTTAATAATTCTACTCACCTGCTAGATGCAGCGAGGAAATGATGTCATCAGTATTGAAAAATGTCTTAGCTATCGTAACGAAATGTTTCAATTCTATTAAGGACTCGGAGGCGTGGATTATGCTGTACTTTCTTTACTTTATTTTTTGAGCAGCTATTTTGTAACCATTCAAAAACCACATTTCGAGAACACTAGGGAAATTGAGAAAAACAAAGAACAGACAAGTCCATAATCGTCCTCAGCCAATCAGGAGCCAGGATGCAGCATATAGCCTTTCCTTAGTGTCTAGTTCGCCCTCTTTCATCAAGCGAGTCACGCCACTTGTCTCTGCTTGCAAGTCCTGTTTGCTAAAATCCCCTCCTGGAATCAAAGAAGTTGGATCAGTACTGCAGAACGACCATTATAGAATGCAAAATTGAGATTTTCAATATTTAACCCAGATCGGAGCATGTTCAGAAGTACAACTACTAACAGTCTAGAGAAAACCTTCATATAAGACTATAATATCCATTTCACAACATACTCATATCATCATTACAGGAACACCTTACTTACTCTCTACAGGCGGACCATCTGGAGCCTCTCCGCAAGTGGGATAATCCTCGCCTCCGAGTCCTTAATAGAATTGAAATTTTACTTTACAATAGCTAGGAAATTTTTCATTCTATGTCCGGACCGGAGGCTTCGGATTATGCTAATTTAAAGCTTACTTACCACCAAATTAACCATATCAATAATAGACTTGAAGTAGAACCTCTTAAAGGTTGAGTCCGACGATTCATTATGTCCTCCAATTGTGCTCCTACTGAGAAGGCTTTGGATGCCATTGCTCCTCTAGCCGAATGTGAGCCAAAACTTTGCAGGTTGATGCCTGCCTCCTGCATGACCCATTGCACCCAACAAGCAATCGTGGGTGAGGAAACATCTCATGAGGTTTCCTGAGAACAATCAAAAATTGTCTTTCCCCTGGAGGCCTCAGCTCTGAGGTCATCTCCTCATAAGCTTTCAAGCATTGCACAAGACACAATTTTGGAAAATCCGGGAATGCAGGATACTCTATTACCCTGGTATGACTCTTAGTTCTTTGGCAGATCGTGAAAGAAACCCCCATTGGGAAAAAAATTCTGCCAGTGATATCCAGGGCCCTAACATCTAAAACTCATCTACATGAGATGAGTCAGCGAAGTACTGCCAGTTTATCCGACAATTTCTTACGGGACAAAAAATCATTTGGTTGCCATGATAAAAACAGGTTAAGAACCTTGTTAATTTGTTAATGTCCCACAGTGCCGAATATTGCGGCTCTGGAGGTAGAGACATTCTGATCCCTCTCGAGAGTAGACTTACAAATGGATGTTCCCCCACCAGGACTCCTTCCATCGAAACGTGCCTGCTGAAATAGCGGACCAAAATGTATTGATAGAGCAATAGGCCAGTCTCTGCTGGGCCAAGTCCACCAGAAAATTTAAGATCAGCACTATATCTGCGCCCACGGGATCACTACCCCGTCCCACACACCAACAGCACCATTGTCTCCAGGCTGACCGGTATCTCTTGACCATGCCTTCTGACCATGTTCTTGACAAGACGTCGCCAGCAAATGACAAAAGGCCTAGGATAGACCATCTACCCCTGTAATCTTCCACACAGTCAGGAACAGGGACACTTCCAGAAGCATCTGAAGAAGCGTTAGATTCGGGTCGAGAAGCAACTCTAGAAAGTGGGAAGGATTGGAGAATCCCAAGAAAGTTCCAGTAGAACTGGAAACCAGACTTGCGATCTCCAAAGTGGAGAAGTGTGGCTCAGGGGTTAGAGGCGGCAGACCCGGAAGCTGAGATCGGCCCTGGACCAGGGTTCAATTCCCCGCCTCGACGGGGGTTGGGCTCAATAATTCCACGGACTCGATAATTCTCGCTCCGGTGCCTACTCGACTCACGGGTTCACACTCTGCGACTCTGGGCAATAGCTTGCTTAATCTCCACAACGGCCCCTCGCGGCGGGATGCCTGGCTTTCACCTTGTGGATACCCTGCCGGGGTTATCTCACAGGGGAATACCAGGACGGGTTCCCTAAGCAAGCGCATAGATGCCTGCGATGTGGGTGATTTGCGCTATATAAATACATGTACATTTACATTTACATTTACAAATTAGAGTGATGAGAACCACCTCCACGCACGGTCGCCTGATCTGAACAGAAGCTCTTCTGATCATTGCAAATGGCGGGAACCCATAGGCTAGTTCCTGTGCCCCGTCTTGCAGGAAAGCATCCATGGCTGCCAGAGGATTCGGCCTCCAACGGAAGAACCGGGCGATCTGATGATCCAGTCTGGAGGCAAAGAGATTTACGGAAAAACGTCCCCGTTGCAATGGGTCTGGTCCTGGAATTGCCCCCGCCTGGAGCCTTGCGCTCCACAGTTTTGGGAGGACAGGCTAGTTGAGTGCTCCCTACCTCGACCGGCCCCAAGGAAAACCTGGGAGGAAAAGACCTGTTCTATTGATGACTAGGCCTTGTCCAGGGATGTGAAGGTATGCACAAACTTTTCCGAGCTGCTTCATAAAAGGCTAACCAAATAGACCACCCTCGGCCACTGCTCCTGCCTCGGAATCGGCCAAGTCCCCCATCTTCGGGTCTACCTTGATCAAGAAAGAGCTTCTAGGGTCAGTAGAGAGCGCTCAGTTGGCGTTACCCAGAAACACTACCGCTCGCTGAGCCCAACCGGACACGGCCTCTGGGGATATAAGGGCTCCTGAGGCATGGGCGTCCTTTGCCATATTCAGGATAATCGTTATCGGGCCTAGAGCATCTAAGAGTTTATCCTGACACGCTTGCCAGGATCTATCAATCCCTCTCTTGGGATCCTTGATAAATTTGAACAGGAACGTGGCCATCCTGTGGCCTAATTCTGGGGTCTAGGCCACTTTGCTATTGAGGGAAGGACGAGGGCACTCTGTCCGGAGACTGCTGCGGGCCTCCTTGCCCATGCAGGTAAGAATCCTACTGGCCACATAGTTGGCCACCTTATTGCTGGGTGTCCACTCTGAGGACCGCAGAAGTAGAATTAGTTCTGGGTCCAGCATGTCCGATGTGTCCACCGACCCCTGGACGCTAGTAGGCGCAGTTCGGGTCGTGGGAGCGCCAAGGCCACTGAGGGTGGAGGCTCAAGGATCAGGCCTCTATAATTGGCCCAGCATTTCCAGATTGTAGGGTGTTTCTGAGGATATTCCTGTGTCTTGAATACTGGTATCTCTAAGCCCTTATAAAAGTCCATACCCCGCTTCCATACACCCAGTAGGTAGGGGATTTAGCCATCCAAAGTCTAGCTATATCCTGCTTAGCCAGGGTAAGACCAAGAAACAGTAGGTGTTGTTTATATCTGTTACCCCCAATCTCGTTGGTGGTATGCAAAAGGATTAATTGCGGGGACATGGGAAGGTCCCAGGCCAAGACCTCGGTCAAGCATGCAATAACCCTCCTCCAGAACTTGTCAAGAGCCAGGCTGCAGGCCAATACTGTGTGGAGAAAGGTACCTTTGCCATTGTCACTTCATAGGCAAATGGGGGAGGCCACGAGTCCCATTCTCCTGAGCCTGTGCTGGGTATAGTATGCACGATCAAGATATTTGAATTGGATAAGACGCAGGTGAGATTAAATCGCAGCTCCATTTGGGGACTCTAATGCCTCGGTTCAATCATCATCATCAGTCTGGCCGAGATAGCTCTACCAAACAGCTCGGAGAGCATCTAAGGTGGTAGTGCTATTGTGATTAGGGATTGATATATCTTAATTATTTTATGATCTCCAACATCCTTCATGAGTAGTTTACGCTCTAACGGGTTACACCCCGAAAGAGCCATGAGGTCCTTGATGTAGGGGGTCAGGGAAAGGCGAAATTGTAAATACTTGTAGGATTGACTACGGGGCAGGGAGAGTTTATACTGCAGGTCTTGGCAAGGTTTAAGGGTTTGGCCACGCATGACTCCCTTTAATGAGGAAATGCCCGATATTGTTCCATCCCCGAAACCCGGAGAGATTTATCATTTGGAGAAGGAGTCCATTCTGTCACAACAAAGTCTCTCACGTGAGGTGGCTCCACCACCCCATCCAATGCAGCGATTGTCTCTGCACCTGAATCACCACCCTTGCCGTAGTTGGTAAAACCCAAAACTCCAACTGGCTATAAAGATAAGAAAGAAGTGAGGTATCTTCCATCATCACTGGTCCACCGTGTAGGCTGGGTCATCCCTGGTGCAGTATCATCACTCATTAAGCATCTGCTGCTGCAGTTGTGAGGCCGTATGGTAGGACTGGGTGTCTGCTGTCACTATGCATCCGCAGTAGGTGGACTGGAAGCAGGTGCTTTGGGCTACACTGGCAGCACCTCCCTCCCCACAGAAACTGACCCAAGAATGCAACAATCTGTCAGAACCAACCAATGGGAATTGGGTATGGATGGTTCTGTAGTTGATAGAGAAGGCAAGGATGGAGACCATCTTAAAAATGACGGATCGGCCATAAAGTGACAGGGGCAGATGCGACCATGATCTCACCGAAGTCTTTTTTTATTTTTTTTATTTTATTTATTGATTTTATTTAACAGCACACAGCAGTGCACATACTTCTGTAGTAATTAAAATTACAGCAGTGAGAATATATAAAGTAACAGCAAAATGAAAACATCACAGGGTAATCTGCCATTTAGGTGAATAACAGAGACAATTACCACATATCGGAAAGCAAAACCCAGACACCTGGGCTGTATCGCGGATATAACATCAACTGAGTTATCATTTTACATCAAAACAGTCCAGATTGACATGCCCTCACCCAAAAAACATAATTCATCTTAATGAGACAGAGCATCATTCGACCCATCCTCCTCTCTTCTTAAAAGATATTGTTTATACAAGCCCCAAAATCTTTTTGGGCGGCTCCATGGGGGTATTACCCCACTGTATATTTCAGTCTGTGTATTATAAAAAATCATGGGCCTCATTTATGACTTTTTGCCGTAAGGAAGCGCAGCAGGCCTTCCTGCTGCGCTTCCCTACGGCAAAAGAAAAGGGCAGAAATGCGCCGTATCTATAAGATACGGCGCATTCCTGTCCTTTTTCCCTCCGCCGGCGCACAATGGCCTGCCTGCGCCAGCTCAGGCACCCTTGCACAATGGTGCAAGGGTGCCTGCGTTGCGGGGAAAATTATTTTTGTACAGGAAGGAAAACCTTTCTGTACAAAAATAATCACAAGAGGCTTTTCCTCTTTCTATGTGTGCTGTAGAATGCAGCACACATAGAAAAAGGAAATACGAGGAGAAATAAAGACATTTATCCCTGTTGTGCCTCCCTTACGCCTCCCCTGGGGAGGCGTAAGCTTTTGGCACTGCTTCAGAGTTACGATTTCTCGTAAATCTGGGGCAGTGTCAAAAGGCCATGGATGTTGCTGGGAACGCCCCCAGCAACACCCATTGCACGCCCCTTTAACGCAGTACACTGCGTTAAAGGGACTGATATTTATCAGGCAGCAGTACGCCACAAAAACTGGCGTACTGTTGCCTGATAAATACCACGCAGGCTTCTGCGCCACGGAACTTCATGAAAAGTGAAGTTCCGATGGCGCAAGTGGCCTCATAAATGAGGCCCCTTGTATTTTTCCCATTCAGACTTTGAGGGAGGTGGGCAGCTGCCCATCGCAACGCAAACTGGCTCTTTGCCAAAATTAAGCTCAAACCAATAAGTTTCCCGGGCCCGGGAAACTTATTGCTTATTGTAATAGCTACCAACTAAGTCAAAATTCTGTCCATTGATGATGAAAGACAACATTGATGCATTTCATGATAAAGTTTCCCAAGAACTAAGAGCACTTTTTCTGAAACAAGGCACTTTTTTCCAAAAAACATCATTATCGTGATTTTGAATATCATCAACTTATCAAAAAATTGCAAAAGAATACTAACATAATCATACGACAATCCGACAAAGGAGGAAATGTTGTTTTATGGCCTCGGAAAATGTACATGGAGGTGGCGTTGGGGCAGTTAAACGATCGAACATGCTACCGACGGACAGATGCCAACCAAGTACAACAAGCGAAGTGGGGCATCTATTCTAAATTGATGGCTTTAAGGAGCACTGGCATTATCACCATGGACGAGTTCAAGTTCATGAAGAAAGAAAATCCAGTAATGCCAGTAGCTTACTTTATTCCCAAAATTCAGAAAGATAGATCTGCACCGCCGGGCCGTCCAATTATCTCTGCTTGCAATAGTTCACTAGAAAATGTGAGCAAGTATGTTGACTTTTTCTTGCAAGACTTTGTCAGATCATTACCATCTTTTTTGCTAGATACAGGAGACATTCTGAGCAAGATTAATAATGTGCAGTGGAAACAAAGTTATTTATTAATCTCACTTGACGTGACCTCACTGTACACCAGCATTGTTCACAAAGATGGGCTGAGAACAGCTCAACATTTCCTGGATTCTAGACCAGATTGTTTAAATGACCACACACGAATGATTATTGCCATGATCACATTGTGGCTGGAAAATAAGTTTTTCCTATTTGCTAAACAATTGTTCCAACAGACGAGGGGTGTAGCGATGGTGGCCTGTTTCTCTCCCAGTTACGCCTGTTTACACATGGGTTACTGGGAGGAACAGGTCCTCACGCCTAAGTTTAGGGACATCATGAATATCAAAATTATAAGGTGGTTAAGATACATCGATGACCTCTTTTTAATTTGGGATGGGTCACAAAATGAGGCAGTTGAGTTCATTGACAATTTAAAAGATAATGACCTCAACTTACAGTTTACAGCCCAAATTAGTGACACATCAGTCCTAGATGTAGAGGATTTCCCTCGTGGGGGGAAACTAGAAACTAGACTATACCGCAAACCAACTGCAGGCAATAGTGTCTTGCACGTGGGAAGTCACCATCAAGGACACCTCATAAGGAGCATCCCTTATGGGGAAATGCTCCGCATTAGGAGGATTTGCAGTGCAGATTTAGATTGCACAGAGGCCTAAGAAGCATGTACGGTCAGATTCCTACAAAGAGGTTATTCGAAAGAGATCATTGATAAAGCCATCGTGAGAGCCAATTCTTGTGACAGAACATCCTTGTTGTCTACATGTACGCAAAGCATAAGCAATAGTTCTACAGTTGCAGACAATGAAACCCGACTCATTCTAACATTCAACAATCAACATTTGATCATTAGAAATATTGTCAAACGCAACTTGACACTTATCTCGAGTGACCCAGTACTCAGTGAACGGATCAAGGGCACACCGAGCATAGCCTACAAAAGAGCTAGAACAATTGGGAACTGTTTAGTATCTAGCAGTCCTGAGATCCGGACCACGGGCTCGTGGTTGGACTCAAGCAAAGGTTTCCTCAAGTGCTCTTCCTGCAAAGCGTGCAGAAATGGAGTCAGTAAAAAAGAATATGTAACTCCATTCAGTAAAAAACCCACAGTAATCAGGTGCCAATTAACATGCCGCACCGAGTACGCAGTGTATGTGCTTGAATGTCCCTGTGGTCTACGCTACGTCGGTAGTACAAGACCGCAGGTTTACAAACGCATTCTGGAGCACCTTAGGGCCATTACCAACGGCGACACTACGTACCCGGTTGCGAGGCACTTTGAAGAGTCACACTGGAAGAATCCGGCAGGATTGAGATATTTTGTCATTGACATGGTACCACCACAAAGGAGGGGTGGGGACCGCGAGCTGCTATTGCGTAGGTTAGAGACCAGGCACATCATTTTATTAGATACCAAGACTCCCAATGGTCTCAACTCAGGGGAGGACTGTCATACATACCTATAAATACTGTTTTAATACTGACCAACTGTACGAATATAATCACACCTGCTGTCTCAATCAATTTTTACCATATATAATTATTGTTTTTATATCACTTTCACAAAATGTTATGTTTCACTAGGTAGCACTATTAATGTATTATATATCTTGCCAATATTTATTGCTGTTTTTGCACATAATTAAATCAAGGCTCATCTTTTTGCACAGTTGCTTGCCTAACCCACTATGGTGTGATTTCGAAACTGTAAGCGTTTATTGTGTGCACACAATTGAGAATAGGCTTCTATTTTAGAGACGCTAGCCTTAGCCTCTTCCATGCTGGTGACGGAACCGTTCTGTCACGAGCCACGGGTGGGCTGTGCTGGTGACGGAACGGTTCCGTCACGGCCCTGCCGCCGTGCCTGTGCGGTGCGAATTCCGTGCCTGCGCTAACGTTCTAAAGAACGGGCCGGGCCGTGACGGAACCGTTCCGTTACAAGCACAGCTCATCCACGAGCCGTGACGGAGCGGTTCCGTCACAAGCACAGAACCGCCACGCGGCCACCCCAACCCCTTAGCGCTGCGGTGGAATAGCCGCCGCAGCGAAGGGGTTAAGGACGTGTATTTCATGGGACTATGGACCCGTTCTGTTGCTGAAACCACGCATGCGTCAGAAAATGTAGATTCAGGTGTATGGTCTCAAATCCTATGGTTGGAACACTATCAATTTTAATTTAACTATACATTAAGTTATTTTATTTTTTATATTGATTTTTTGCTGCTATAGTTATATCTGTATTTATAACATTTTTTATATATTTATACATTCATGTATTTATATTTCAGACAGATATACTTCCATCCTGTTGTGAAATTGTATGAGTAGTTACAATACACGATGTATATTACATCATGTTGATTATGTGCATATCTGCATTCTTGCAGTAATTGACTGAGGCAATATGTCTTCTATTTCTATGATAGCAATACTTGGCTTTTGGCACTAGCACTTTAAAAGGAGCACACACGCCCCTGCACTTTGTCATGTGATCAAGGGCTTGTTTGGCGCGAAACGCATCATGGTGGTGTGGTGGAGAGCTAAATAAAAAAATCAGCACCAGTACCTGGGTTCGTCTCGTCTCCGAAACCTGCGTGACTGCTGGAAACGTTTGTATGCCGAATATATATATATATATATATATATATATATATATATATATATATATATATATATATATATATATATATATATATATATATATATATATATATATATAAAATTCCAAAGCGATCCTTCAAGCCTGAGTGCGCTCGACAGTGTGTGCTTGGCCCGAGGGCTGGATCATAGCCCAGTATTAATTTTAGAACAAAGAGGGCGGCACAACTGGATACTTTTTACCAAGCTTTAATCACACAAACACTCCACCGACGCGTTTCAGCCTCACGGCTTTTCTCACGGTGAGAAAAGCCGTGAGGCTGAAACGCGTCGGTGGAGTGTTTGTGTGATTAAAGCTTCGTAAAAAGTATCCAGTTGTGCCGCCCTCTTTGTTCTAAATAAATATATATATATATATATATATATATATATATATATATATATTCAGCTTTTATGGGGATTTAGCCCGAAGAAGGTAGATGAAAGAAGGGAGAGCAGGAGGTTCCAAATAATAGTCTACAAGCAGTGCCCTCATGGTGTGACGTGCCCTAAAATACTGAAATTATGTGAGAGTTATGGCCCTTTGCCCCTCGACAACATCCTCGCCCCAAGTACGAACTCTACCCTCGGAGAAAAATTTCCCATATTATGGATCTGAAGGTCCCTGAGCGATTTCATCACTTCGACCTCTGCACTCTGCGGGAACCATTGACAGCAGCCCAGAGGGAGCAGAGGGCGGAGTATAACCGAGTACTCTCTTGCCTTTTTATTAGCTTGTGCCACACATGAAAAGTCGAATTGATAGAGTCAAGAACTCCGTAGAGCCTATTGGGAGGCTCAGGAAGTTGTCTAGGGAGCAGGGATGGGTCGGACGGCATCCTATCTGTGATGAGGTGCGAGTAAGTGTGAGGGCCATGGCACCAGGAATAAGCATGTGACCTCTGAGCAGCTCTATAGCATAGTTTGAGATCCAGGGCTTCTAGGTCTCCCATAGAATATGGGGGCGTAAGCATGTCCATCTTAACCCAAGGGGATTTTCCCGCCCACGCTAGTCTGATCATCAAGACCTTCAACCTTTTAAAGATGTATTTCGGAATTACCATGGGGATATTGTTAAAGAGAAATAATAATCTCGACAATACAATCATCTTCAACAACTAAATGCGAGCCACGAGGGAGAGTGGCACCTGCTCCATTTCTCAATGTCACCCTCTAGCTTGGTCATCATGCAGCTTTAGTTATCACGCAGTTCTATATCTGAGTCGTTGTGCACCTGTATGACCAAGTACCTTACCAAGTCGGTGGTCCACTTCAGCGGAAATTCCAGATCCAATGGGGCCATAGGGGGTGTGAATCGGAAAATAAGAGATTTACTCCAATTTATTTGTAAACTTGAGAGACCACCAAATGTTATCACTTCACAAATTAGAGAGTGAAGGTTAATTGCAGGATCCCGACCATATAGTAACATATTATCAGCATAGACTGACATAATCAGGTTGTAGTTTGGAAAACGGATTCCCCGGTGCCCTTGGTACTCTCTCAGAGAGCGTGCAAAGGGTTCTGCCACAATGGCATATAATAACGGGGACAGGGGGCAACCCTGTCTAGATCCCCAAGATATTGGAAACTGAGGTGTGATATGATTCCCAATTCTAACCCTGGCAGTCGGCTGGTTGTATAGTACTGAAACCAATCGAAGGAATATCTCTCCCAAACCGAACCTGCACAGCTATCATGAAGGCCCACTTGACTGAGTTGAAAGCCATTTCTGCATCTAGAAAGACAGCAGCAGCTTTGACTTCTGGTCTGACATGTTGTATAACCCCAAATAATGTCCGTAGGTTTTGGATCAAGGTGCGTCCAGGCACAAAACCAGCTTGCTCTGGACCAACAAGGAAAGGAAGAAGGGGAGCAAGTCTATTGACTAGGATTTTAGCAAAAAATGTGTTTCCACATTTAGGAGTGAGAGCAGTCTGTAGGACGAGCATGTCTGGGGGGTCTTGCTAGGCTTTACCAATGTAACTATGAGTGCTTCTCTCAGAGATTGTGGCATTATACCAATGTCCCCTATCTCCTCGATTAACCTACTGAGGCGGGCCCCAACAAATCGATTTAGGCCTCATAAAAGGGGACAGTGAGACCGTCTATGCCCGGAGTGCTGCAGTCACGCATTGAATTCAGGGCAGTTCGCATCTCTGTAGAGTCCAATGGGCGCATCAGGTATTCCCTATGAGAATTGGACAGCCTTGGCTACTGCACATGCTCCAGGTAATCCATAACAACTGATTCATTAACTATAATATGTGAGCCACACAGATCCCTGTAAAACTGACTGAATTTATTGGCTATATCAGAAGGGTCAACAAGATTAGTACCATCAACCTCTATTAGCTCTGAAACCCCATTCGTGTCCCTCTGGCGACGAGCCAGCACCACCAGTACAACCCCCGGCCTGTCCACCTCACCATGGGATTTGGCAACTGCATACTTCCCCATATGCTTAACTTTGCTATCAGCCTCCTAGCAGTATTCTTCCATTGTTTTCTTAATAGCTGTTGCAACCTGAGGATTGCCACACCCAAGGGGGTCCGATTCCAAATTCCCCAGTTTTTTTCCAAGGTTGCAAGCCTACCCCTGATGGAACAGAAAAAGCCTAACTGCTTACTGACGCAACTCCCTTATGTACACCATGAATGGCTCCCAGACTATGGCAAAGTGTTCGACCGAATCTATATTAATGTCAAAAAAATCTGTGATGTCCGTGGCCATCTCAGCCTTAAACATGGAGTATAGTAATGAGCATGGGGTAAACCTCCATGTGAACATGGCTATAGTTTGTGACGGGATTTCAATCCCTAGAGTGATTGGGGAGTGATCTGAGAGAGTGAGAGGCAACACTGAGGAGTCACGAACACAGGGGAGAAGCGTGCCATCTAGCAGTAAGTAGTCTATTCTAGTATGTGTATCATGAGGAGTCGAGTAATGGGTGAACCCGCCCGCCTCTGGATGGCTAGCCCTCCATATATCCATCAAGCCCATCTGCATTTGGAATCTGAGCTAGTAAAGACTTATAAAATAGAGAAACATCATAGTTTGGCCCATATATATTTACAGCTTGGATATCCAATCCCCTTCTCTGGTACCTGGAGACAGCGAACCTGTCGTTAATCCAAGTAAGAACACCCCTGGCATTAGAGGTAAACCCCGCCACAGGGAATGCACTCTGAAGTCTAGTGTTATTAAGCATAGAGTTATTGGGGGCTAAGTGTGTCTCTTGCAGTAAGGCTACGTCAACCTCATGCTCATGGGGGCAGCCATACAAGACAATGGAAAAAAGACCATATCTATCGGAAGCATAACTGACCCTGATTCTACATGTATCCCAGATTAGGCCCAGCTACTCAGTCTAGAGGGGGCTGAGAGGACCCTGACTGTAGAAACACTATTGGGGATTGCAAACTAAACATCAATGTCATACAGAAATCTGAAATAACAACAAGAAAAATAGAGGCAAAGCCAGAAACAGTAAGGCCATGTCATAAAGCTAGTCATTTTCATCTAAAGTTCCGCTTGAGCCTGCTCCCCCCTCCGCCCTCCCCATATCTCAGAACATTCTTAGTGTGACCCCCCCCTCCATTCTTTAAGGGCCTTTCGGAGATACTTAGGGTCTGTAAAGATCTTCGCCGAGCCGTTAACTACCACTCTTTGTCTTGCTGGATATACCATAACGTATGTATGTGCTCTTCTCTCAGTTTGCACTTCATTCCTTCAAACTCTCTTCTAGCTTCTTGTACCTTTATTGTGAAATCTGGGAACAGTGAGAATGAGGAACCTTCATAACTTAATTCTCCCAATTCTCTAGCCTTTTTGCGAGCAGCATCTCTGTTCCCTGTAGTTTGGCAGCTTTGCGATGATGGGGCAGGGAGGCGCACCTGGGAGTAGACGGGGACCCAGGGACCGGTGCGTGCGCTCCACCACAAACCTAGATGAAAAAATCTCTGCACCCAACAGTAAGCAGTCTCTCGACAAAAACTTCCATGACCCCAGTGGTGGTAGATTCCGGAAGACCAGTGATACGCAAGTTACTACGCTGGGATCTAGCTTCCAAATCCTCAGCTTTATCCTGAAGCACCGTTAATGCCTTTTCCATCTGCTTCTGAGAATTGTATGCTTCAGTTTGCGCATCTTCGACCTCGGAGATACGCCGTTCCGACCTATCTAGACGTTCCGCCTGCTTGTCCAGTTTTTCGGATATAGGGTCCATTCTATATGAAAGGGAATCAATTTTTGCTGTCAATAGTTGATACACATTTTTGCATCATGGCCAAGATCTGCTTGATATACCCACTTGTGACCTTAGATTCTTCCCCAGATCCGGTCAGCAACCTCTCAGAGGCCTCCTCCCTGTGCCTAGATTTATGTAGTTCAAAGTTTAATTTCGATTGGGTTTTGTCTGGTTTGCAAATGGTGAACGTGTTGCCCACGCAGTAGGAGAATAACCCCAGATGTAAACACCAGAGAGCCATTTAGCACAGACACAGCATGAAATCAGTGTGGGCAGTGGTGGGGCCCTCTCTTGATAGAGCCACCCTCATCCCACATAGATAGCACGCTGCTAGGCAACTCAATGCTGGGGCAAGGAAGCAGTCTTAGTCAATACTGGTATGTGTTCGGAAAAAAAAGGTGGGGCCTACTAGCTGGTAACAGTCCCCCCCCCCACTCCCCGCTAGCTCAGACACACCTTAGAAATAGTGGCCCTCCAAAAGAACTGCTCCTCCTCCCGAGTTGCCATAGAGGCAGAGGAAGCCAACCGACCGGTGAGCACAAGTGGGCACCTGCACCCAATCACTGGGACGGGGTTGCAATCAGCCAGATCAGGTGAGGCAGGGTAACACTGAAAAGGCTCTGGATGAGGCACATGGGGGCAGCTATGCCGAACTCACCACCACTAGGGCACCGGATTCTGGAGATGCATCCACTTCTAAGGCGGGGGCAGGCATTAGGCCCACAACAGGCTACAATCCCCAGGCTTATAGTAGCGGTGCCGGGAGGTCCACGCAGCAATCCCTCCTGCCCGGCAGCAGAAGGCGCACCCTCACGGGCGGATGCTCAATTGGACAGGAACGGTCACGTCCACACAGGCAGGAGGCAAACCGTGAAGCGTAGGCCTGTGCCACACCGATCAGGGGAGGAGCTGACGACAACCAGGCGCGGCCAGGACGCCACACCGCCGCTCCAAGTCACTTGCTGCGTCACAGATGGCGAGCACACAGCAATGTGTAGCAGAGGGCTGGGCGCTAACCATGGGCCGATCCTGGATACAAACTGCACGCCTCGCTTCCTGCACAATCCAGGCTGAAATGCGTCCGACGGACCCCGGGTGCTTAGCTACTTATTTTAGATAGATGAAGAAGAGAGCGGAGCAAGCTCAGCTAGTGGCCATCATAGAGCCTGGCAAGCTCTGCCTCCATCTCACCTCAGTCTTCACTCGTTCCATCATGGGGGCCAAGTTGCGATCCCAAGAGAAGGGTGGAGAGCGAGAGAAGAAGAGACCCAGATATTGCAGCCTGTAGACTGCAATGGTCAAGTCGGCCACCCACGAACCAGACCCAAAGGGCCCCCACAACGGCCATAGAATATACTTGCTGACGTTCAAGTACAATCCTGTTTCTCCGAAGACTTGCATAATTCAAAGTATCTTGGGACCGGATCTATGCGGGTCTGTGTGGAAGAACAAGACGTCATTGCATATAGTGCAATGCGATCGGAGACCTCCCGCGACCAATCAGAACCCCGGACCAGAGCATCAATTCAAACCCAGGCAGCCAAAGGCTAAATAGCCAGAGCAAATAGACGTAGGGACAGGGGACGGCCCTGCCTAGTACAACATCTATCAGGGAAAGGGGGAGAAACCGTACATGCCATGTGTACTAATGCTGCAAGGTCCTTCTATAACAGATGGATGTAAGAGAGGAAGGGGGAACCCATATTAAGACGTCACAGGAGAGCAAACAGAAAAGTCCAACTTCTTTTTTAAAATGTTATTTTCCCATGTCGTCATCTGTCGACTCATAACCACCTCGCCCAACCACTCTTACTTGCACCAACCATCAATGCTGTGCTGTGAAGAAATGAAAACATCGCACTCTAAAGCTGCAAGAAGGCACAAAATGAAATAAGCAAGAGCACAAAATGATGTTGTACATTCAAAATAGAGTCAAATAAAACAATATGGAGTAAATGGTCACCACATGATCTCACAATGTATATAAATGCATACAGCACTACACCGGGGGGAGGGTACATGGCACCCAAAGTTAATTTTTGCTTTGTGTCCCCTGGTCATGGGGGAATCAGAGTTGCCCCCCTCTTTATTTGCAAATAAACTCCAGGGAGGCAGTGGTCGCTGGGGCATTTATAAGCACCAATAAGGGGGGCTGGTGCGCCCCTCCTTTAATTCCCCCATGTCCCAGGGACCTTGCCCACCCTAGGGCTTCAGGGTATTTGTTTGTGTTTTGTGGGACTTGGCTCAAGCCGATTCCCAAGATGGCTGCCAACACTCCGTGGTTTGAAGTGATAGTCAAAAACGTGCCTACAGTACATGAGTCAGAGGTTCACCCCAGTAAGAGTGTGACCGTAATTCACTAATGCTGGGGCCGTACCATATTGGAAAGGAGCACATTGCATGACTGGTGGCACCAACTTATATTATACACCACTGTCCTTATTAGACAAATCTATAACCATTTATAAGAAATATCTTATTAGGAATTACAAATATTAAAGTGAACGGTCCCGAGAGTCCAACCACATCCATTAACAACAAAATTGTTTTCTATTTTGACTCGCATGTTGTTACTCACTGGTTCCATCTGCCCCGAATGCGTACGTCTTCCTCGCGTTCTCGTACAGCGACAAACATTCTGCAATGGCATGGAGAATGTTTGCATTCAGTTAACTTTCTGACACATGGCTCTGATTATTACGTACCGCCCAGCAGAAACCAGAAATCTGACTGGCATTTTGTAATGTGATTAATGACATGGATATATGCTGGGCAGGTATTTTTGATACTAGTAGACGGCGCTTAATACCTCATGTATGCCCAAAAAGGATGTTAGAACGAACTATCTTTATTTTTTACTAGTATTTAAAAGCAGCTCTGTATTCGATGTTGCAAAGATCATCCCTCTGTGCTTTGAGATATTTGCAACAGCACCGTCTTGAAACCTACACAACCCAAATGGCTTAGTCGCCGTCTTATAGCTTGTTAGTACACAGAGCTATGCATTGTGTAAATACTACGATTATTGATTAACCCCTTGCCTGCTTATGACGGAACCACGCCGTCATGAGTCACGGGCGGCGTGTGCCCATGACGGCGTGGTTCCATCATGCAGCTGCCGCTCCTCCCACGCGGCATTAATTCCACACCTTTGCGGGCAAATTAATGAGCGGGCTAGGCCAAGATGGAACCACGCCTCCCGTGACTCATGACGGCGTGGTACCGTCACGAGCACCACAGCGCCGCGCTCACCCCTTAGCCCACCATGCTGCGGCGAAATTCGCACCGCGGCGAAGGGATTAAGGATAGATGAGGGCTCGAAACAAATTTGGATTTGTGAATTATACCACAAGAAACTCCTACATTCAATATTTAAGGGATTGCAGCCAGTGCTTAATTTGTAAAATATGAAGTACAGGTGCTGAAATGTTTGTCGGAGGCCACACCCACTTTTCCTGGCTCCACCCACTTCCCTCTATTAGCTCCACCCACATCTTCAAGTGGCACTGCTAAAAGTCAAATATAATACCTGATCTTAATTTCAGAAAGGGAACCTACGTAAGGTTTTGATAGGAGGTTCCCCGTCAACCATTTTGAAAAAGATTAAAGCAAATGTGCATTTAAAGCACAAGTTTTGAATAAATTAGCTAAAACCACTAATACATTGAAAAGGGACAATGTCAGTGCTCTGTGTGCTGATTTGGGGAAAGGACAATACTGGGAGGGTTGGTAGGGCATGCCATTTTTAACAGAGTCTATGATTTCAAAAGTACAAAGGGATGGGAGGAGTTCCTGCTTACTGGAAAAGTAAGTACCAACTTTTGGGATGCTAGAGGAGGTAGGGATGAGGTTAGAAGGGTGGCGAATGTGGTGAGTGATGCACAGGAGGAAACAGTAGGCAGTTTGCTCTGCAAGTCCGATGTTTTGTTGAGGCTATCTAACCATGCTTAATTCTCTCTGAACAGCTACCCTTAATGTTAAGGGTCTACATACATGACAAAAACAATACAATATCAAAGAGAAGCTTTCATACGTTAAACCGAGTATTGCTGGTACCCAAAACACTAGAGTTCAATATAAAGACTGAACTTTTTCAAGCCTGGAGTGGCGACTAAATCATTTTATGTTACCTCTCAAAATCCAACAGGAGCAGCTTCTCTTAGAATCTCATGTAGCATATCAGACACAAGAAGCCAATGGCTATTTGTAGGTATTAAAACAGACACAGAAGAATTACACATGTGATCCTTATACAATTCTAACAAAGATCCTCCTCTACAATACACTTAGGTTCAAAGTAAACTGCAAATCACCTCTGGCAGTTTATTATAGGGGGAAATTTTAACTGTGTCATGCGTTTTTTGGAGACACAACCAATACACAATGGGGCACATGGGTTGTATGGTTCTGACAGACAATTTCAGTATTAATGTATTCATTAGATATAATGTACCCATCGCGATTGAGACACCAGCAGAAAAGCGCTTTCTAGTCTTCAGTCCATTGCCAATATCTAATGATAGACTTCTTTTTAATTAGCCACGCCCTGACAGAATGATAAAAGGCCATCTATCACTTAACCCGGGTTTCGTGCCACGTTCCGGTTACATTCGAATTAGGAGCACTGAGAAGTGAACATTATGCCCTACTGAGACGAAGTATATATTACAAAAATTTTGATTTCTATAAGGGATTTCTTCAATAACATCATTCATTCAACAGCTGATAGCATAGCATGAAATGTGATACAATCTGGTAATCGGAGTTTTTCTCTGTAGTAAACCTCCCAACAACACCACACAAAACATAAAGATAAGTCACTACTGAGGAGCAAACTGGAAGATGCTGAAAAAAAGAATATTCTAGCAATACAATCTAAGCATCAAAAACACAAAGCTATCTGATGCCTATTCCATCCTGACTCCATTCTAAAAACACAACACAGCAGCAGCCAGATATTTCCATTTTAAATAGGGGAACACGGCAGAATTATTTCGTGCTACCCAGGTCAGGGATAGTGCATCCTTGATACACTAATTTAGAGATTATGGAACATTACAGGACACACTGTTCTACACCTACTAAGACCATTGCTGCTTTTCCCCCTTTTTGTACAAACCTCACACTGCCTCATTAGGTAGCCATATTGGAAAGTATGCCTGTAAGCCTTTCCTTTTTTAAAAGTCTTTTTATTACAATTTTAAGCATATAAAAAGATTTGTGCCAGAACCCACCTGACCGTTTCATTATATCACTCTTACAGATTTCAATCCCAGATTTGGGACATCTCGTTCATAAAAATGATTCTAGTCCCTTCTCAGTAATGCCTCACTCCTTAAGGAAATGCATAAGTTCTTTTGCGTCTACTCAATTCAAGGACAGGTGGTCTGTTATTGGGAGGATCAGATATTTTCATCAGCCTATCCATTTATTTGGCCTGGTCCTCCGTCATCTTGTCATCTGTTCAAGAAAACGTCATATGGTGTTTGTCTGCTCGGGGCAATTCAATAAAATTATTTTTCCACCCTTTTCACCAAGACCGTTTCTAATGCTCACATTAACCGCATCATTTTGCAATGTTTTAGTTTCAGTCTAGCAAACTCGTTTTACAGACTTATCCATAATCATGCCCGCCACTATGTTCATAAGTTGCTACATCACTCCAGAAGCACTCCTCTCTTCGACACACCCTTGTCATATGCAAGAAGTCGGCCTTCGGGGTACTATATCTACCATACAGGGATGACCTCTCTAGATAAATCAGAGCCAACTTACGGGAAAACCAATGAACTCCATGCTGCAGTTTCGCTGCTAATACAATAGATCTGTGTGGTCTAAACCGAACGCCCCAACACCCAAGGGAGTTGATGACTCTCCCCAGCTGCCAGCACCGTGACCTTATGCTCTCGGTTCGGTGTTAGTGTCTCGATGGTGACGGCATTCGGCATAAATTGGCTGCATCCCTAGTTAGCTCAGCTGGCTTCGCTTACCTAGTTAGTTGGTATACATACAATTTAAATTACAATTATTTCAATTACTGCTGCAGACCTTAACTAAACTTTAGGTGCTTAACTTAATTTCTATATCTTCACCTCTTACCGTTATTCGTTGTGGGCCGGTCGGCAGGACACACTGCTGCTAGCTTAGCTAGTGCTGCTGCACTGTCGCACTGCACTGACTGCTTACGTCATGCTCAGTGGTACTTCTGCGTGTCGGGCTGCCTGCTTGCTACCAGGCCACCACAGCCGCAGTCTACAGTGCCAGACCGTCCTGACCAGAGGGAGGCTGGCTGTGTGGCACTGGTGTAGACACTAGGCTGCCTGGCTGCCACACCACACCAAGCAAACTGCCACCACCAGACCTGTAGTTATAGCCCAGGCAGCTCTCGTCGTCGTTGTTGGTCGCGTAGGGCCAGGGCCACACCGGCTAACTTGTGCACTGCAGTGGATGACTCGTGGTGTGGGCCGTCCGACCGTGGCGTGGGGAGACCTGCCGCCCAATTTGCCGAATGTACCTGCGCAGTTTATGCTGGGGCGTGGCCACTTGGAGCCTGCCTGAGCCAAAGTGGAAAATAATCTGCGTGCTAACGCGCGCACGGCCCCTGCCTACTCTCATCAGTCATCAGAACCTCCAGCCCGCCCAAATACATTTGTGCGCGTTCTGAACTTCCGCGGACCGCCCACCCACTGGCAAACTCAAACAGAAACTGTGAACAAGTTGCGTCTGCCATGATGAAACGAAACTTGGCTGCTGCCTGGCACATATTTTATATTTATATTATCAGTAGTACTAATACTTACTATTTTTCCACTCTCAGCCTGGGCAGGGGCAGCAGGGCGCTAGTGCTACTACTATCTCACGTGCAGAAGAAATGTGAGTAGCGGTGGCGGGGGAGGGGGGGGCGGGGCACTCACTCGACTCGCGCCACTAACTCGTCTTGCACTCGCAAAACCGAAAACACCCTGACGTGACGCCGGTGATGACAGACTCACTTACACTGCTATGATGACATTAAAAAACACGCTGTGGCCGCCGGCCGGGCCTGGAGCTGCACTGCTGCAGATAGTACAAGTACATTAGAGAATAAAGGTATATAACAATACCATATATTTATTTTTACAAAACCTAATCAACTATGTGGGTGTGCGCGCAGTAGACCCGGCCCTGACATTTAAGTGCCGGTGCTAAGCACCGGAAAGCACCGGCACAAATTAAGCACTGATTGCAGCTCTATATTAATAGGACACTTGCATCTGCACCATTTTGGAATGTGCAGGTTTGTTTATAGTAAGCAAGAAAGTTGACTATATTTGAAATGTATGCTTAATACAAATCTGCTTATATTAATTAGGAAGTGGATAAATTAAATTGTATCATCAAGGACAAACATATTTAATGAAATTGGATTATTGAAGATTGGTATAAATATCTTGTTTTCTAGACATCGAAGTAACGAAAAACTGTACCATCCCCAAAGGGTGAGAACTACACTGCCTGGTCAATATATCCAGCATCTGAATTACTAACAGTGACTTTACAAATATGAATATGATAGTTCACTTTTTGCAAAAATACTCAATATCCTTAAATTACTCTTATATCGATATATCAGCTATTTGTTCACTCTCACTAATCAAAAAGTCACAGTAATGTAATTTAAATAGTCACATGATAATTGTAAACTTAGATTGGCTTTTCTTACACGCAGTCAATATCATTACTTAGATCTAAAATTGATATATTGCCCAGAACATTATTTCTGACTGTTTATAAAATTGCCATTTTTACAATACAAATGATTTTGACACTTTGAACACTCTCATTAAAACACATTCATAGAGTATTTAGCAGTATGTTATAAGAAACATTAATGCATAATTTACATCATTGGCACAGATATACATGGATTCTTAAATGCACTCATATGCATAGACTCCTAAATGCATGAGAGCAAGAAGTTGTATGGAGGCATTAAACATGAACTCACAATCATATGTTACAAAAGCAGAATATAGCATTATAGAAAATGATGTAATTCATTGTTAGTATTGAGACCCAACATACTGATCTAAAACGACGGACCCATTTAGCTTCTACCTGTCTTAACCATATCGGTGCTCATGATGAGCTTAGCTCGTCATAACCGCCGTGGAACACCCACGCGGGGATAATTCCCCTGCTGTGCTGGGCGTTCCATTAAATGGGTGTGGTCATGACGAGCTCAGCTCGTCATGAGCACAGCGCCATCGTGCAGCGTGACGAGCCGAGCTCGTCACAAGCAAAGCAGCGCCGCGTGCGCCCCCCCCCCCCCTCGCACCACGGGGGAATTAGCCCCGCAGCGAAGGGGTTAAGGCTGTGTCTCTATCACCTCCTCTTTCATGAGGTAATATCTGTTCCATAGCATGAAACAACATTCTTGTTTCACCTGGATGTTCCCCACATATGAGTCACAACCAGGTACTGTGGGTCTCTATTTTTTTTACTGCTCTCACATGTTCTTGAATTTACAACCTTAAGCTGCGTTTGCTGCTTCCAATGTATACTTTACCCCAGGCACAACCTATCACATACACCGTGAAGGTGGTGTTGCAATTCATTAAGGAGTCTAGAGAATATTCTCTGGACTTATTGTATTTACAGTTTGTCAATCTGTTTAATCCTAAATCACATACATTACAAGACCCACACGCATAAAAACCTTGTGGTTACTCAGGTAACCAGGCTTTTTCCTTGCTACGTAAATTTTTAATATAGCTAGGATATAATGTATTTTTCAAAGTCCTACCTCTGCGGTACACTTCTCTAGGTGTTTTTGAAAGTGTACCCTCAGGTATATAGTTGGAATGCAATAGATGCCAATTTTATTATATTATACACATGAGTACTGTATATAATAAATTCCGTAATGAATATAACCTCGGATGGTTTTATCTTTGTTTTTTTTAGATTTGGGGGTTCAAGGTATTCTTTATTTTTAGCTGTCTTACTCATTTCTCTGCTTTGTTTAGGTACAACATTTCATAACCTCTCTGTGAAGTTTTGCTTGATCTCATTAATATTTCTATTGAAATCGGAGTCCTGGCTGCAATTGCGCCTCGCCCTAACCATCTCACCATATGGTATTGCTTCAATGGTTTATTCGGGGTGTGTGCTTTTTTCGTGTAGTACAGTATTGCAAGCGGTTTCTTTCCTATAGATATCACTCTGTATCTTATTGTCCCTGATACATCGTCGTAAATCAAGAAATTCAATTTCTGACCTGGAATGTTTGATTGTCAATTGTCAGATTCAAATTCTGAGATACTTTTTATCGCACCCATTCCATTTATATATCATCCGTTCTTCATTGGCACAGTGGTTCATATCAGTTTACATTCCTTCACAGAGGTGCGTGGTTATGCTTGCTGCCAGTGGGGTGCTCATCCTGTTTTGCTATCAAAATGCCCACCCCTGCTAGGGCCTTGTGCACTCTGGAAGAAGCCTATCTCTCCATTATGCCCAGTATGGAAACTCTGGTGTTTGCGGATCTGGGCGTGTGGATTATGTCTGCTGTTAAATTATGAATTTGTTGCCAGTATATCCGGATTTCTGGCCAGACCCATATCACATGATAAAATGAAGGCTTAAGGTCCTAAGAGCCTGTACACTCGCTGACGTTTTGCCTTCCCCCGTCTTCCATATCCTACTT